>NC_080581.1:89540307-90258683 GCF_029962835.1 Magnolia sinica | reverse complement strand
CGACGGTGAATCAACACAGAATTGTTTTGGATGACCGCGAAATGCATGGAATGATCATGGTTTGAAGCGATTTGACCGCGAAATGCATGCAAATGACCGTAAAGTGAAGGGAATTGACCGCGAAATGCCTCGAAATGACCGTGAATCAACACGGAATTGTTTGGGATGACTGCGAAATGCATGGGAATGATCATGGTTTGAAGCGATTTGATCGCGAAATACATGCAAATGACCGTGAAGTGAAGGGAATTAACCGCGAAATGCCTCGAAACGACCGTGAATCAACACGGAATTGTTTGGGATGACCATGAAATGTATGGGAATGATCATGGTTTGAAGCGATTTGACCGCGAAATGCATACAAATGACCGTGAAGTGAAGGGTTTTGACTGCGAAATGCCTCGAAACGACCGTGAATCAACACGGAATTGTTTAGAATGACCGTGAAATGCATGGAAATGATCATGGTTTGAAGCGATTTGAGCGCGAAATGCATGCAAATGACTGTGAAGTGAAGGGAATTAACCGCAAAATGTCTCGAAACGACCGTGAATCAACACAGAATTATTTGGAATGACCGTGAAATGCATGGGAATGATCATGGTTTGAAGCGATTTGACCGCGAAATGCATGTAACTGACCATGAAGGGAAGGGAATTGACCGCGAAATGCCTCGAAACGACCGTGAATCAACACGGAATTGTTTGGGACGACCGTGAAATGCATGGGAATGATCATGGTTTAAAGCGAATTGACCGCGAAATGCATGCAACTGACCGTGAAGTGAAGGAAATTGACCGCGAAATGCCTCAAAACGACCATGAATCAACACAGAATTGTTTAGAATGACCGTGAAATGCTTGAGAATGATCATGGTTTGAAGCGATTTGAGCGCGAAATGCATGCAAATGACCGTGAAGTGAAGGGAATTGACCGCGAAATGCCTCGAAACGACCGTGAATCAACACGGAATTGTTTGGGATGACCGCGAAATGCATGGGAATGATCATGGTTTGAAGCGATTTGACCGCGAAATGCATGCAAATGAGCGTGAAGTGAGGGGAATTGCCCGCGAAATGCCTCGAAACGACCGTGAATCAACATGGAAATGTTTGGGATGACCGTGAAATGCATGGGAATGATCATGGTTTGAAGCGATTTGACCGCGAAATGCATGCAAATGACCGTGAAGTGAAGGGAGTTGACCGCGAAATGCCTCGAAATGACCGTGAATCAACACAGAATTGTTTGGGATGACTGCCAAATGCATGGGAATGATCATGGTTTGAAGCGATTTGATCGCGAAATGCATGCAAATGACCGTGAAGTGAAGGGAATTGACCGCGAAATGCCTCGAAACGACCATGAATCAACACGAAATTGTTTGGGATGATCGTGAAATGCATGGGAATGATCATGGTTTGAAGCGATTTGACCGCGAAATGCATGCAACTGACCGTGAAGTGAAGGGAATTGACCGCGAAATGCCTCGAAACGACCGTGAATCAACACGGAATAGTTTGGGATAACCGTGAAATGCATGGGAATGATCATGGTTTGAAGCGATTTGACCGCGAAATGCATGCAAATGACCGTGAAGTGAAGGGAATTGACTGTGAAATGCATGGAAATGATCATGAAGTGAAGGGAATTGACCGTGAAATGCATGGAATTGATCGCGAAGTAAATGAAATGAATGAAATTGACCGCGAACTGATTGAAATTGACCGCGAAGTGAATGAAATGGATTTTCGACCATAGATCTAATGGAATCTTGAAAAATAACTAGGTTGGTTGGCTACAGTAGCTTCTCCTACCCCAAAATCATATAGGGTACGTCAAGTAACTAATTTTGGTTTAGGAGATATTCTTGTTAAATGAATAAAGAAATAAATGAAAAAAAAAAGAGAATTTTTTTTTTATATGCTTATATATATATTTATATAAATATGTATTAGAGAAAATTGTAGGTTGAATAAATTTATCTATGTAAAAAAAAAAAAAAATAAATAAAATAAAATAAAATAAAATAAATAAATAAAATTCATAAACCAGCACAGACTATAGTTATGGCTACGGTTATAATCCGTAGCTATTGGTCATATCATATTCGATACATATCGAATACTCTTCGATATGTATTGAAAATTGCAGGATTTTTGAGGCAAATTCGTTGGACAGTTCTGGACCTTTTTCGATTAATTGAAATACCTTCGATACATATAGAAGGACATATCGAAGTAGCAAGGGCTACGGCTATGGCTACGATTATAATCCGTAGTTATAGAAAACACCGTAGCCATAAGTTCCTGGCTTATTTATTTATTATTATTTTATTTTATACTTTTGTAATCCCCACCGCTTTTTGTGGGTCCTATGATGAGGTATGTGTTATATCCAAACCGTCCATATATTGGGCAATCTCGTATTAAGGCTTGATATGAAAAATGAGACAGATCTAGCTATCAAGTAGACCACACTGTAAAAGGCTGTGAATGATTGAACGTCTACCATTGAAAACCTTTTAGGGGTCACAGAAGTTTTGGATCATTATGAAAATTTTTTTTCTCTCTTCATCCAGGCTTTTGTGACTTTATGAATAGATTGGATGGAAAATAAATGTTATGGTGGGCCTTACAAAATTTTTAACGGTGAAAATCAATTTTCCCGTTGCTCTTTGTGGTGTGGTACAGTTGATCTTTGAATATGATTTTTTTTTTGATAATGCTCTGAAATGACCTCGAAATATAGATGAACGTTGTGGATATAATAAATACGTAACTGTGGGGCCATGCAACTTTGATATCTTTTGAACCGTTCGTACAACTCGGAGTTCGAGGAGTGTCAGCGCTCGTCTTCGAGCACCGCCGATCCCTTGACGGAACAACCAGGGGCATTTTCGACCTTTGGCCAGCCATCCGTACAGCTGGGGAGTAATCTCGCAAAGGAAAATGAGGTGGGCTTAGTGTCCTAAATGGGCCATAAATGGGTCGTACAGTCGTAAATTTCTCGCCCCCTTTCCATGCAGCGCTCTTTCCGCACACATGTACCCTCTTTGGGAAATCGGAACCGTATAAAAACGGTGGAACACACCATAAAGACCTCAAAGATAGAGCATATGCATGCAAAATCGGCTCAATGGGAAAATCCCACCGACCAATATTTGGGTTATTTACTTTTGAATGTGGATGTTGTATTTCTGTTTTCAACCGTCCATCCTATGTCCCCTGCAAGATATTTTATTCTCATATCCTATCCATTGTAGGATTGAACAAACGAACGGTATGGATTACGATTCAATGGTGCCTAATTGATAGAAAGAAACCTCGTGTGTACATTGCAACAATGCAGGCCACGTACATGGAACGTTAATTTTCGAGCGTCCATTTTGTCGTATTAGGCAATCGGAGCGGATTGGGTGTTACCCGGGTAACACGCTAGTCGGTGTTTCCCTGACCGTGGGGTCCACCTTGATGTATGTGTTGTATATCCACGCCGTCCACTTGGATGTATGTGTTGTATATCCCTGACCGTGGGGTCCACCTTGATCCACTTCGTTTTTGGGCTTATATCATAAAATCGTCTGGAAAAACGGATGGACGGAATGGATATATCAAGTTGGGACCCACGGTCAGGGAAACTCCCACTAATGTTTTACAAAGGTAACACGTAGTCCGCTCCCCTATCAGCAACGCGCTATTTCTGTGAAGAGAAGAGAAACGATCCAGACAGAGAGCGTGTGAAACTATCTTGACTGTCTAATACGTCGGTCCACTGTTCTTCTGTTAGTATGAGAAATCTCAGCAACTGGATAGTCTTAAACAATCGTGACTGGAAACAATCTGGTGCATCCGTGTTTGCTTGCCGCTCCATAAAGTTTTAGATTATTTAGTCAGTATGATTTTCCAAGGCAGCATTTTCTTTTTCTTTTTCTTTTTTTTCTTTTGTTCTTTTTTTTTTTTACACACGCGCAAACACCCCACACACTCACGCTAGTGGAATTTCACCACGTGTAAAAGAGTGAGCCAGGCCAAATGGACGGTCCGGATCAATAATATTAATTGTTTGCATTTTCAAGTGCAAGTAGATACATTGGAAGGTTTCTATGCACTTCCTCTCACTTCATCGTTAGAATGACGAATGATCATCATGTGATAGTTTTGAATCGTGTAAGAAATGGTTATGACCCTTCAACCGCACGGATGACATAGTTGCTTGGAAGTATTGGTTGTCCAAATCAGCTAAACTAGTTCGGGAATAGTCGTGATTGAAAAAACATGTGACTGAAATTGCTTAAATAATCTAGTAGGACATACATAAGATTAGACAAGTTATAGAATAAATGTTTATGTTTTGGAAGTGGTGAATAGAATCACTTAAAATTTTAATAATTGAAGTTTCAATCGGCTATTTTAAATAATATGCTAATTTAAACTAATTAAGATAATGCGACACTAAGACTTGCAAGCCAATAATGTGTCCAATCATATAGACTATAAATGATATTCTAATTCAAACAATTTCTCTACAATCAATAATATACATGTGTATGGGATGTGTTAACTATTCAATACCTAGCATACATTTAATCATGCATACATAATTAAATAAATTAAATTCATAAGCATAATTAATAATATGCTCAAACGGTAATTACAAACACAAATATGTATGGTGGTTCGATTTACCTATTCTACTCCCGACGGACGTACTCTCCTTAAATGTATTAGTATTCACTATATAAGGTTTTGAATTAGGTTCAACTTTAAACTATATAAACGTACATTCTCGTTAGAGGCATACAAAAAAACTTACTTACGTACTTACTCGTGTCAGTTGTTGGGTTTTTTAAAAATAAGAAAAAGATTTTTAATATATAAAAGAAAATTTGGGAAAAGGGTTATGGCTTTTGGTGATTGTTGGTGACAATTCATTTGTGAATGGTGGTGTCTCTTAATGAATAGTAGAGCTGAGCAATCCTGACCCGATCCAACCAGATCCGACCCTATCCAAACCGATCCGACCACCTAGATCGATGCGGATTAAATAGGGTAGTCCAGATCTGAAAGTGTTTCAGGTCGAGTTCGAATCCATACCTACCTGGACTGACCCGATCCGTAATCTGATCCGATTCGGAGATGTATGTGTTTCATCCATTCCGTTCATCCATTTTACAGATCATTCCAGGGCTTTATACCAAAAAAAATGATAAGGATATAAATCTCAGGTGGACCACATCACAGGAAAACAATAATGATTGGATATCTACCATTATAACCCTCCTAAGGCCCACTGTACTGTTTATTTGACATCTAATCTGTTGATTAAGTTATAAGGACCAAGATGAAGGGAAACAATAAGTATCAGCTTGATCAAAAACTTTTATGGTCTCTAAAACGTTTTTAATGGTCAACATTCATTTAACATTGTTTCCTATAATTTAGTCCATTTGAGATTTCAATATACCTCATTTTTTTATATCATAAATAAAATGATCTATAAAAATAGATGGAGGGCATGGATGAAACACATACATCATGGTGGGGCCCACAGAGCATCGACCACCAGCTAGTGGCCGGAGGTAAGGGGAGTAGCCAGTCCATTTCTGGTACAGGTACTGGCGTCTGGCGCTCCTCGAGCTCTGAGTTGTACGAACGATTTAAAGGAGATCAAAGTGATATGGGCCCCATAGTGATGTATTTATTATATCTACACCGTTCATATATTTTTAGAGAAAATTATAGAGAATTATCCAAAAAATAAACAATATCCAAAGATCATCTGGACCACACCACAAATAATAGCAGAGAATGATTTTCATCGTTAAACAATTCGTGTGGTCCACTTGATAGTTAGATGTCTTATTTTTCGTCTCAAGCCTTAAGAAGAGCTTGCCAAATGGATGGACGGTTTGGATATAACGCATACCCCATGATCAGACCCACAGAACTCATAAACGTCGATAAAGAAGTTATTATGTGCACGTTGTGCTTGCATGAAAAGCAAGTCACTGCCATTTTGTGCAATGCACTGTGCACGTCAAAAGTCAAAGTCCAGTAAAAACATGTATACGGTAGATTGAAAGTCTTCCAGAGCCTTGTGGGGCCCACCTTGATGTATGTATTTTATCTAAGCTGTTTATCCATTTTGAAATATTATTTTAGACCATGGGCACAAAAAAATTGATATATTAAAAGTTGAAGTGGACCACACCACATGAAACAGTTGAATTAAATTTTATACGATCCGAATCGTACCCAACTCGATCCGACTCGGTTTCCCTGACCGAGTCAGACTCGGTTCGAGTCAGGCCAACTATGCATCGGATTGGTCCGAGTCTAGGGACCTGGATTGAGTCTCAGATAGATCGAGTTCGGGTAAAGCCATTGAGATTTCGGATCCGACTGGGTTGGACGTAATTCGATCCAATCCGGACCGATGCCCAACTCTAATGAATAGAGCATCATTTGAATTCAAAATGGTGGTGAGAAGATGTCATTAATGGTAGATGAATGTCATTGTTGAAAAGACACCATGGAAGAATATGTTTTTTCATTAAAAGAATCTTAAAGCATCTTTTGTGATTATATATAAACCCATCTTTGGGTCAATCCGAAAATAACAATTCTAACATTCTCATTTTCATCTTCTTCTTCTTCTCCATTTTCGGTTTTGGACAGTTTTTGAAAAGTAACAGTTTTCAAGCGTTAAATTGCAAACAATTTTTCAGGCTGTAAATTGCAAACAATTTTTAGGGTAAGTTGTAATAGCACAAAAGTCAGTGGTGTATGCTGTAAAAGCGTGTTCGAGGTGCAGTTTTTCGATTTTGTCGGCTGACGCTCACATTTCTCCAGTCTAAGAAAATAGGCTTATTGTATCCTGTAGGCTGATTTATTGTAACCCAATTACAAATTAGTTTAATCACCAGTTCGGTGCGAATATCGCCTTAAAGATAATGACATCGTAACACGCATTAAGCTTGTCTTTAGGTGATTAATTTTCTATCTTTCCACCTCAACCCTAACGTCGGTGCCCTACATAACGACATACCACATACACACTCGTGTCGGTGCCATACACAAGGAAGGAGTGTGAATGGACTCTATAATTAACATTTGCTGAATTGAGCCATTTTGACGCATCTTGCTTGTGTTATTTCTTTAAAGATCTCCCGTACTTGAATCTTCTCTTCAATTGCTCCAATGTCCATTTATATTGATGGTTCAGCTACACGAATAAATACCTTGCATGCATTGCTCCATTTGAAGTGACCAATGTGATGGGAGGGTGGTAGAATATCTTACAACAAAAGGGATAATTGAAATCCTATGGGATTCCATAAATACGTGTTTTAGAGTATTTAGACAGTGATTTTATTAATAAATATGGGTCTAATATCTAGGACAATGTGGAGATTGAGTTCATCTTTAACAATGATGTTATAATTCTTATTAGAGTGTTTGAGCTCGATAATATTAATCAAATGTCATGAATTTAAAGGCTCCAAATGTAAGATATGATGGAATCACATATCATTCTATTGCACCAAAGACTCATCTAAAAGCCCAAATATCGAATGCCCTATATATATGAACCAAGTTCCAATAGTCAAAAAGCGGGCATAAATCGACCAGCCCGATCCTTCAATCGATTAGGCGATGTATCAATCGATCACTATAATTCCAGCATTTAGTGAAGTTGTTATTGGACGATTTGAGTCATGTTTCAATCGCTCGATCATAATTAAATCGAGATCGATCGAGGACACTTATGAATCTGCTATTTTTTGACAATTTGGTTTAACAACAGTTCGGGATCTATATAGCCTATCTAAGAAGGTTTAATCAGGATAACTAAAGCTAATGAATGATTAATCAAAGATTTATCTATTATGTCATGGTCATTTATAAGTTCAAGGGTTATTTCGGGTCAATGTTCGAGTCACAAAGACACCTCATATACATGTTATTAAGTTCCTTGATGCTTCGGTCTTTATGTGTATTCGGTCTTAAGCTTCTAAAGGCTCAACCAACTCCTTGACATATCGACATATGAAATTGACAAACAATGTGTACAAGTAAGTGCACTAACAATATGAAACAAAAGAATTATAAGAAAAGAGAAAAATTCAAACTTTCATTTGAAATATTTCACAACCCTTAATTTAAAAAATTATAGAACTAATTTTTTAATTTACTTTTTAACCAAAAATCTCAACAAGGTCCATGGAGTCGGGTCCCTGAGGATATCAAACCTAGCCATAACCATGCCCTGATTTCTCTGCAGTGGGTCGTCTTGAGGTTTTGGTAGCCCTGCACGCAACTTTGCATGTACCACACATGCCATTGTAGCATGTGTGTGTGGGTGGTTCATAAGGAGGATATCTCTGGGAAGATGAACATGTAGATAACTCAGGACAGTCCAGTTGTTAGCCCATGCATGTATGTCCAATCTGAGATTTGGGGAGGTGGCCCACCTGATGAATCGACCAGCTTAATTTTTGGGAACGATCTTCTTAGATAGATGAGGAGCATTGCTCTTGTGTTTTACGAGCGGGGCCCGTGTCTTGAGGGATCCTGACCACTGAGCTGGTTAACCACATCATGAAAATGCTCTAAAACTGTCCCAGATACGAACATCCTTGCCATCCCGTCCTTGGACTTTTCACTGAATGTAGACTATTTGCAGACCACTAATTAAACAGTTAAGATTGTTCCATCAGGACTGTTTCTTTTAGAGCATAGCTGCACTGGTCCAGCAAATCAATAGCTTCCATCTCCGAATAATGGGTTCCATTTGTTGTTTGATATCTTACGTTTGTCTATAATTGGTCAGCCAATGAGATTGACATACCGCTTAATCCCATCGAGAAAATTTTGATTTTTCGCCTTTCCAATCCTGATAATTTTTATGTATAAATCAATATGATTGATGGTGACTATGATCCTATCAACAAATATTTATGACACTTGATATAATTGAATTTTCTATTGATCGACTTGGGCAGTTTTGCAGAATTGCATGTTTTATTTCCTATATCGGTTTTTAATGTATTAAAGGATTTGTAATTGAGAATTGTATTATGGAAAACGTGTCTAGAGCTTTTGGGGACAAATGGAGTTCAAAGATAAGATTTTTGTGATATTTGGAGTGTATTCTCAATTGATAAGCTTTTCCTTCTTTTGTAAACATTAATTTCATAGTGGATTCATTGTTGCTTTGTATTGTGATATTTTCCTATGAGGATATTTTCACATAAAACTTTGTGTTTCATTTTTGTTTGGTTTGAATGATCGCTTATTGTTTAATTATAATTCGGGATTACTTATATACATCTCACAACACCAATTATACAAAGACTGACATAGGGATGAACGTAATGAGGTTGATCACCGTCTTCCTCAAGGATAACTACTCCGAATTAACGGAGCTTCTCTGGACTCGTCACAGAGACTTCTCAAATCCATAAGAAAGTAAGAAAATTAAAAATAAATTCTATAAAATTCTTAATTTGATTGATGAATGAAATAAACAAGTTAACAATCCTTTAAATAAGGATACCAAGCAATGAGAGAGATTTCAAAATCAAATTACAACTAAAACTCGTAGAATTCACAACTTACTATTTATAGACGGCCATGATGTCTATTAGTGAACAAGGTTTTCAGCAAAAAATAGACACGTCCTATTTGGCTTCGCCGTGCTATCCTCTAATTATTCTAAGCACTTTTCGCTTTCGCGGCAACTCCTTAAAGCCTAATGGATGAAGAGTTATAATCTAACTAAAACTTATTATTTATAGTAAAAATAGAATTAAAATAGGGAAATAACTGTCGATCTGATGATATTTCACAAATCTTGGGTGGCTAAAGTAGCTCGTTCTACCCCAAAATTATATATTTTACATCCAATAACTCATTTTAGATTGCGAGATACCCCCGATTACAGTCCGGATCACTTCTGTCGTCGACCGGGCCTTTTCTGATCCATCTTGGCCATGAAACTGTCCACGACCCGCTCTACATCAAAGACCACATGATTCCTCTTTAAAGTTTGGTGAGATGTATGATGTGGTAAATGGGCTGGACCAGGCCCAAGTCCACCAATGTAATGTGTCCGGCAGGGCCTTCCTGACTAGTCAGGTCTGTAGGCCATGAGGCCCAACTGATTATCATGCCTAAAAGTCAAGCATGCGTCCGACCTATGGACCTTACCACAGAGCCCAAACCTACCTGAAAGTGGGGTGAGCTTGGACCAGCCAAGCCCATTGCAACAACAGCAGTGAACTAGCTTGTTCTCTCCAGATAGCCCATCAGGATTTTGGACCTGGCCCCACCATAGGTGGGGCCCAGATCTAATATCAGCCTCACATCAAAAAAAAAAAAAAAAAACCCCTAGCCCAGCCCTGGGCACTTTCCACCAAGCTGCGGGTTCGGGTCTGCCCAAGGGCCCAGACCAGTCATATATCTCAAGTCCGAAAATGAATGGGCCACGCTCCAGATAATTCAAGCCCTGTCCCACCGTTGCAATGGACTCTATCATTACACAAGCTAGACTTGTTTTTTTTAAAAAGGTCCTTGATTTTATTTTTTATTTTTAAAAAGTAGGTGAGATTTAGATCGGCAATCAGGTGGACCCACTATCACCGACCTAACGCTCTCATCACGAGGAACATTGCTTTTCTGAGGTTTGCTGAATCCAGAAGCGGGTATTATGCACAGTTCATGCACGAGTCCCAGGTGCCAAGGTGCACACGTGCATGAGATCCATGCCGGTCAATCACGCAGTCATGCGGTGTAGATTCCCTGGCCAAGAAATTGGGCTGGTTAGGTGGTAGGTTGCCTCACAACGTTAGAAATATATCAACGGATTATAGAAACGTCTCAAACAAATTTTCATTCATCCACTTCCTTTGTAGACTGTGGCACATATGTTGATGTGGCTAGCCTGTATTTTGCATGGGAGTGTCAAAATGGTGGGACCTGCTTGATCAACGGCTCAGATCATCTTTGACTACAGAAATCAACCTATTCTGTGTAGCTAATGCATACACAACCACCTCATATAGCCATTTAGAAAGAATTAAAATTACGTTACTGGCAAGCTTAATCGTTAATTTATCTAATTTATTTTTATCCAAAATTATTAAGAAACCGAGAAAAATAAGAATAATAAATTAATAATTAATTTTAATAAAAATGTCATATCATACATTGGGGCACTGTAACTATATCACTGAGTAGGGAGGCAAGTGCTGGCTAATAATGGATATAGCTTGCCAGCTTGTCGCAACTGTACTTAGCTTTTTGTGACCGAAAGCAAGCTAAAGCTCATCTTGATGTTTGTGGGAGATCCACCCTAACTATCTATTTTACTAAATCATGTTACGATACTAATCTAAAAATGAGGCAGATTTAAAACTTAAGTGGACCGCATGATGGAAAATAATGAGAATTGAATGTTTATGGTCAAGTCACCACAAAAATTTTAAATCAAGTTAATATTTTTAGGTTTCTAATTCATCGCAGTAGGTATAACCTCATGAATGATACAGATAGCATATAAATAAAACAGTGGACCTAGAAAAGTTTTAGTAGACATTTACTTGAGTATAAAATCCACCTAATTTTTGGGCTAAATCATGTTACCACTTGGATCTCAGAATGAGGTGGATTTAAAACTCAAGTGGGCTGCATGGTAGGAAATAATGAGGATTGAATGTTTATAGTTGAGAAATTTAAGTCACCACAAAAATTTTGAATTAAATTAATAGTTTTATGTTTTCAATTCATCCTTGTGTACGTATAGCATGAGTAAGCATTTACTTGATATAAAATCCACATAATTTTTGGGCCCATGCATAACTTGACCCTTCACCTATCCCCACTGTTGTGGGAGTGGGATTTCACCACGAGTATTAAAACCCTTGACATGGTGTTGAAACTCTCCTGAGTCTACCATTGGAGCAAGGTAAATACTCATTCAGGTCCTTGCTCTTGCTCCGATGGTAGACTCTTAGGAGTTTCAACATCGGATTAAGGGTTTGCGAACCCATAGGTAGTGAAATCCCACCACGGCATGAGTGTGTTGTGGTGTGCATGTGTGTTTATAAAATAAATAATAAAATAAATAAGGTATGTACTCATTTAAGACATCGATACTTTTACTACATAGCTTGTGTGCTAACAATTCAAATCAGCATTTCGCAAGCACGAATTCAGTTGAGTCTTGCAACCATGGAGCCCACTTTGTTGTGTGTTGTATATCTATGCTATCCATCTATTTTTTTCAGCCCATTTTACAGCGCGGACCATAAGTGAAATAGATCCAAATCTCAGGCAGACCACACCATAAGAAACACCGGTAATTGAGTACTCACCATTAAAAACTTCTTAGGCCCTCTATAATGCTTATTTGCTATCCAACTTTTTGGTAAGGTTAAACAAACCTGTATAAGGGTAAAATACAAATATTTCAAATATTTCAAAATTTTGATGGCCCATATGAAGTTTTTAATGGTCAATCACCATTGTTTCCTGTGGTGTGGTCTGCCTGAGATTTGGATCTACTTCGGTTTTGGGCCCACATCCTAAAATGAAAGGAAAAAAACAGATGGACAGCTTAGATATACAACACATATATCAAAGTGGGCCCCATGGTCATGATACCCAACGGAACCCACAGCCGGCCTTCAAGGCAAGGATAGGAATAAAAGTAGTCAATGGCCAAACATTCAGTGCCAAAAGCTAAGAAAGCTGATGTTTTAAGCTAAAGGTGTGCTTTTTAAAACATAAGGCATCCATCACAGAGGCCACTGGATGGATAGTTTTAATTGATACATTACCCTATCATATCTTCTACGGAGAGACGGCTCTACTGCGATTCTTAGTACTCTAAAGCATCATCCATGTGACAGAGGAATCTATGAAAATGAAATAAATGTAATCCATGTAGAGCTATGATCTTTATTTATTTTTGTTTGTTGGGGTCATGCATACTTGTCCAAATGGGCCATAACATCCTAAAACAGATAGATGGTTAGGAAAAATAGTTCTATATTAGGATATACCTTATGAGTGAAATTGCTGGTTTTTGGAGGCAGGAGATGTGGGCTTTACTAAAACAAAATTTAGAATTAAAACGTGAAAGGAAAGCTCAAATTTCATCCCAGTTATTTTCTAATGATTTGAACTATGTATATGATTTCTCATGATGTAAGTCTCACTTTGAATGGTGGATAGATAATAAAGGAAAGCTCTTAATTGGATTATTTCAACATTTGATTACTTGGCATGACAAATGAAAGCTTTTGATTGGATTATTTCAAATATTTCATAATTTAGCTCTTTTGCTCTGATAATAACCTTTGAATAATGAAAGGGTTTAAATATTCTATTATAGAGTTTTCTCAAGTAGAGTCTCACTTGGCTGCAGCTCGAAGCTAAAGATGTGTGTGGGACCCTGACCGTAGGGACTACCTTGATGCATGCATTGTATATCCATACTGCCTATCTGTTTTTTCAGCTTATTTTAGGTCATGGTCCCAAAAAATGAAGGTGGACCACACCACAGGAAATAGTAGTCGTTGAATGCCTGCCATTAAAAACTTCCTAAGGTCCACTGTAACAAAGATGTTTGATGACCATCCAACCTATTGATAAGGTTAAACAAACTCAGATGATTGAAAAAAATTAAATATAAATAAATATTAACTATCCAAAAATTTTCTTAACTCATAAAAACTTTTTAATGGCCAGTAACTAATGTCTCTCCTGGTTTGGTTCACCTGAAATTTGTATCTTCTTCATTTTTTGAAACAAACTCTAAAATAAGCTACAAAAACAGGTGAAAGAGGTGTGGATATATAATGCATGCATTGAGGTGGGCCCTTTAGTCAAGGTCTCACCCGCTTACGCTCCTTTGCGCAACCCCTTTCAAGATCCTATCATGTAAATGGATTAGTTTATTTTTAAAAAAACTCCCAAATCCAACGGCTAGAGTCACAACTTATCTCATTGCAATACATGAAAGTGCATTATGACAAACCTCCTTTAAACCATTACTTGTCAGCATCATCAGTATACTTGATGTAAGTTATTAAATTGATAGAATTAGGGACGTGTTTAAAGTTAGATGATGCCAAAACACAAGTGGAAGAAGGTTACAAAATCAAGAATCATTAACAAATGCTTTTTAGATTTTCAAATCTCATACAAATGTGGGCCCTTGGAATCTAAACCGTACACACGTCTTACAACGCATGGAGTGTTATCCAATCCCTAAATGTGTCACACTTGCACAGTAATATTTTTGTTCCGTCCAAATTGTGGGCCCCACAGTGGAGGGTCCATAGACCAAAATGGTTGCCTGACAATGTATAATCTTGCTGGGGCATGCTTTTTGGCTGACATGGATGGATGAGATCCAATCCATCCATCAGGTCTGCCACCTCCATTTTAAGTGTTGATCCCAAATATCAGACTGATTTGAAACTTAGGTGCCCACATCGTAGTAAAATGTATAAAATCTGCATAAAACTCTTAAATTCACATGGTGTGGTCCAGATGAGTTTCAGAATAGTGTTATTTTTGAAGATGACCTACATCTTGGTGAGAAGAATAATGTCAACGGATTGGATGGCATGTTAAAAAATAAAAATAAAAATACAATGGGTCCACACAACTAACAAATGGTATCCTATTCTAACTCTTTCTCATGGTCTAGCGTACCTGATCTTGAACGTTCAACTTCTAAGCCGATCATGAGATGGACTGCCTAGATCTCATGTACATACTATCTCAAGTGGTGACTGGTTTTTTTTTTTTTTTTAGGTTAGCTTGTTAGTACAGACCCTACACACCCATGTCGCACTCCATGTTAGCCACCCCCACTAGGGATCGATACCAAGATCTCAAGTGTTGAAACGAGGTATCTCCACTCAGTTTGCCAGTTGAGCTATGGATCTGGGTGTCAAGTGCTGACTGGTTAGTCGTAGGCATGTCTTGATGAACATGCTGGTCAGACCGGCTTGGTTCTTAGATTTTGACCCGTAGAGCTGACCCATTTCAGCCGTCCATTGAGTCCTGTTCTGCTTGAGCTGAGCTCCTCCATCTGTTACATTATGGGATTTAATTAGATGGCAGACTATTATTAGAGGTGAGGCAAGAGTGGCTAAACAACTTTCAAAGAATGATGTCAACTGACCCAACATGATGTATGTGCTTTATCCATGCGGTCCATCTATTTTCCACCTCATTTTATGGCCGAAAAGTGAGGTAGATCACAATCTTAGGTGCACCACACCACAGGAAATAGTGATGATTGAATGCCCACCATTAAAAACTTTTTGAGGGTTAAAATAGTTTTGCATGAGGTTTATATATATATTCCTTTATCCACTTGGGACACAATTAATAGATTGGATGGCAAATAAATATTTTGGTGGATTGTAGGAAGTTTCTCATAGGTAGTTATCCAACCAGTAGTGTTTTCTTTATGATGCTTGAGATTTAAATCTAACTCATTTTTCAGCTCATGCCATAAAATGATAAATGGCTTGAATAAAAAGCCTACATCATTGTTGGGCCATAAGGTAGAGTGTCGATGCGCAATCCACCTCATTCAAAATAATTTTATCTTTGAGCCATCTCATCTAATCAAATCCTACCATTTCAAGGTGGGATTGGACATCAATTGCGAGTGCCCCATGGAGATGTCCATGAAAAATCAACTGTCCATTAGTTTATGGACATTCGATAAGACAAGTTTAAAAATCAATCATATCTAAAATTTAAGTACACTACACTACACGAAATAACAGTGACTGCATGCCTATCACTGAAAACTTTGCAGAGCAATATGGGTTTTGTATCAGAATCATACTTCTTCAAAATCATTCGGATATAAAACTTTAAGTATGCGACACTACCTGAAATAACAGTGATTGAATGACTATCATTAAAAACTTTGAAGAGCAACGGGAGTTTTGTATCAGGATTATATCTTTTCAAAATCAGTCGGATCTAAAACTTAAATATGCTACTCTACGAGAAATCACAGTGATTGAATGCCCACCATTGAAAACTCTGTGGAGCAATAGTAGCTTTGTATCAGGATTATATTTCTTCCTATTGTTTAACTGATGGTAATAACCCTATGAGCGGTTTGGATGGCATATAAGCATCATGGTCGGCTGGAGGAAGGTTTCAACCGTGGATGTTTCTATCATAACTGTTTCGTGTGGTGTGGCACACGTGAGCTTTGGATCTCCATTATTTTTGGATCACGGTCTTGTTGTGATGTTTAGAAACTGATGTATGGAATGGATGATATCTAAGTGGGCCCACATAAGCTTCCGACCACAGGAACTTCCAACTGGCGTTGGGGGATCTCTGTCCAGACGCGGCAGTAATATCCACTCCGCGTCCGATGCTGTGGTTATTGTTCCCCGTCGCTTCGTGGTCCCCGCACGCTAATTTTCTTGGTATCTGAGATCCACCTCAATGTATGTGTTGTACATCCACACCGTCCATCTGTTTTTCCAGCTCATTTTAGCACATATTCCCAAAATGAAACAGATTCAAACCTCGGGTAGACCACACCACATGAAAACAGTGGTGATTGAACACCCATCACTAAAAACTTCTTAGGGCCCACTGTAATGTTTTTTTGCCATCCAACTTCAACGAGTGAAAACAAAAATAGCAGTTTGATCCAAAACTTTTGACTCGAAGAATTTTTTAATGGTGGGAATTCAATCCCTACTGTTCGGTCTACCTGAGATTTGGATCTTCCTATTTTTGGGATCATAAACTAAAATGTGCTGGAAAACAAATGGACGGCGTGGATATACAACACATGCATCAAGGTGGGCCCCAACGGTTAGTGCCTCACCCACTATGCTGTTACCGTCCCCTCACGTGAACCGCGCTCCACGATTATTATCTCATGCTGTTGACTGGCTTTCGTCATTACAGGTAGCGCACGTCGCAAGCATGTGGTCCGCAAGCTGTTGGCTCCACTGATGGCTCAGCAACGGCGAAGACTTTCCATACGTTATTTATACTCTGGTAGAGTATTAGGCTTGATATACAGTCACTAAGGAATTGTATAGTTGGTGAATAATATCTCACATTAAACGGTCTAAACTATAGTAAGCAGTGCCACTAAGCCAGAGAAAAGATATCAGATTGCTAGATCAATCCTTACCGCTGATATTTCCACGATTGTTTGTGGAAACATCATCATTGAATGTTTTAATTTTCAACCGTCTAATAAAATTTCACCAATCTCTTGCTAAGATTATTGAATAAAAGCGTAAATTTTAATTTTGGGCTAATATACATCCTATCATGATTTGGACGGTTTAATTTGAATTATTGATATGAGATATACACTATTTCTAAGTAGTTTTTTGAGTTCTGCATATAGCCAGTTGTACACCACCAGAGCATAGAAAGTTTCCTCATTCTGTGGAGATTTCAACGGGAACTCCTGTCCTTGGACTGCGGTTGGCTTGTTCATGTACAGGCAGTTAGGCCAGCAAATCGGCTATTGCCACGTGTGATGTTCCTTTAGGTGATGGCTACGGAGATACGAACTTGCCGTAGAAGAAAGGGCTCAACAGACCACTCATCAAGTGGGCCATGCATGCTTTAAAAGATACCTCACACGTGTGCCAATTGGAATCCTGCGATACTAAAGATGGACGCGGATTTCCTGCGACCGACAGGGATTGGGCACTACCCCACCAGGACCTGAAACGGATTGGCTACTCCCCTGCCACCCGCCAATGGCCGATGGTCGGTGCTATGTGGGACCCACCATGATGTATGTGTTTCATCTATGCTATCCATCTATATTTTTTTAGATCATTTTATGGTATCCGACCAAAAATAAGGTATATCCCAATCTCAAGTGGACCACATTACAGGAAACAGTGTTTGAAGAAATAAAGAGAAAGAGAGAGATTGTCATAGAAATTTTGTATTTCAATGTGTATTGTATTGAAGGAAGAATACCCTCTTTATAGTATGATTACAACCTATTGATATTAAATATGCATAGTTGTAAGAAAGATCGTAGGTGCTAAATATAAGATATTACATAGCTAGAGAGAATATTATATAGCTGGAGATTTACAATCTAATATAACAAGATCACACAAAGTATGGTAACAAGATCACATAATATTCTAATATCCCCCCCCCAAACTCGAAATGATAAAGTCAACTTGAGTTTAGAAACAAGATCACGAAGTCGACCAGGAGGATGAGACTTCGTGAAAATATCGGCAAGTTGATCCTCGGGAGAGATGGATCGAAGATGTAGTGTACTCTGCTGGAGGTGGTGCCGAATGAAGTGACAGTCAATCTCGATATGCTTGATCCGCTCATGAAAACATCATTGTGAGCAATCTGAATGGGGCTTCGATTATCACAATAAAAAAGGGAACTAATCGACTGAGAAACACCCATGTCTGTCAAAAGCCATCGTAACCACAAAAGTTTAGTTGTAGTATCAGCAAGTGCACGGTACCAAGCCTCAGTACTGGATTGGGCAACAATAGTCTGTTTCTTGCTGCGCCAAGAAATGAGAGAAGTACCAAGTAAGAAACAATAACCCATAGTGAAGCGACGATCGGTAGGATCACCGGCCAGTCAGCATCAGAATAAGAGCGGAGCTTTAGAGATGAGTGCGATGAAAAGTGAAGACTATGAAACAAAGTCCCCTTGACATAGCGCAAGATACGAAGAACGACAGCATAGTGAGTAGAGCGTGGTGCACTCATAAACTGGCTAACCAAGTGAACAGCGTAGGAAATGTCTAGGCGAGTAACTGTGAGGTAGATGAGACTACCGACTAATTGCCTATACAGAGTAGCATCTGGAAGAGATTCACTGTCGGTAACGAGAAGCTTAACGTTATATTCAAGAGGAGAAGTGCACGTTTTGCTGTTAGTCAAGCCTGCTTTGGAAAGCGAGTCAGAAGCATACTTAGCCAAAGATAGATAATAACCATCTGAATCGGAAGTCACCTCAAGACCAAGGAAGTAGTTAAGCTGCCCTAAGTCCTTCATATCAAAATTCTGACTCATAAAGTGTTGAAGATCTCAAATACCAGAGTAATTATTCCTTGTAATGATCATGTCATCAACATAAAGAAGAATAAGAATAGTACCAACACTAGTAGTCCGCAGAAACAGTGCAAAGTTATATGTACTAGGGATAAAGCCCTGTTGAGCAACAACCAAACTAAATTTGGCAAACCAGGATTGAGGGGCCTGTTTGAGACCATAAAGAGCACGACGAAGACGACAAACTTTGTAAGGAGGATGATCATAGCCAGGTGGAGGATGTATATAAACTTCCTCAACAAGATCGCCATTCAAGAAGGCATTTTTTACATTCATCTGAAAAAGTTCTCAATAACGCACAACAGCTACTGCAAGCAAAGATCTAACAGAGGTAAGTCGAGCAATAGGAGCAAAAGTCTCCTCATAGTCAATACCATACTCCTGAGAGAAACCCTTCGCAACAAGGCAAACTTTATATCGTTCCACTGATCCATCTACCCGAGTCTTGATTTTGTAAACCCACTTACAACCAACTAAAGACTTTCCAAAAGGCAAATCCATCAGGTCCCAAGTATGAGTTTTGGTAAGAGCATCTAGTTCATCAAACATAGCTTTTTGCCAAAGAGGATCAATACTATCTTCACGATAAGTATGTGGTTCATGAAGAGTGACAAGGGCATAAAAACAATGATAGTCTTGAAGATGAGAAGGAGGGGCTCTTACTCTAGTAGAGTGGCGAAGTGCAGGTACCTGGATAGACTTAGAGGCAGTTAATGTAGCAGGAGGATTAGCAGACATGTCAGTTGGATCAGGAGCAGCCGTAGAATGAATGTCTGAGGAGCTTAACATCTCTACAGAGGGGTGAGGTACTAAAGTAATAGATGGATCAGTAAAAATAGGAGCATAACTGGAAGAGGACTGTGGAAAAGAAGAAAGACTTGTAAACATCTTATGCTCCTAAAACTCTACATAATGAGAAATACGAAGACGTTTGGCAATGGGATTATAGGAACGATAACCTTTCTGAGTGAGACCATAACCAAGAAAGCAACAGAGTTTAGATCGTGGTTCTAGTTTAGTGCATTCATGTGTAGGAAGAGTGACAAAACAGACACAACCAAAAACTCGAAGCAAGGAATATTTAGGGACTGTACCATGGAGAAGCTCAAAAGGAGTTTTATTGTGGATGGTAGGTGAGGGAACACGATTGATAGTGTAGACAGTAGTTAGAGCAGCTTCACCCCAAAAGCATTCTGGAAGAGAAGCAGAGATGAGAAGTGCTCTTACCGTATTTACAATATGACGATGTTTAGGTTCTGCTCGACCATTCTTTTGAGAAGTGTATGGACAAGAATGATGAGAGACTGTTCCATTTATTGTAAAAGGGTAAGAAAATATTTATCTTTGTATTCCATAGCATTATCTGAAAGAAAAGTTTTAATAGTACAAGAAAATTGAGTATGTACCATTTTATGAAAATTATGGTAAACATTTGTGAGTTCACACCGATGTCGTAAAAGATAAATCCAAGTATAACGACTGTAATCATTTACAAAGATAACAAAATACCGAGATCCCCCCTCAGTCGGAATCGGGGCAAGACCCCAAATATCAGAATGGACTAAATCAAAAGGTGCAGAAGAAAAAGATTCACTTTTATTAAAGGACAAATGTGTCTGTTTTCCAAGATGACATGAAATACAATCAAATGACTGAAAATTAACTGATCCTAGATGACCCTGAGAGGCCAAGAACTAGACACATGGAAGCGAGACATGACCCCATCGGGCATGCCATAAACTGGAAGTGACGGTGGCAACAGCCATGGAAGTGGTTGTTGAAGAAGGAAGCTGCAGATATGAGAGCTCGAAAAGACATCCTACTTTATGGCCTATCCCAAGTAGTTGACCCGTCTGTGAATCCTGTACATCAACACCCTTGTTAGAGAATTTCAGTTCAAGACCTAACTCACATAGTTGTCGAACGGAAAAAATGTTTAAAGATAACTTATGAACAAGGTAAGTATCACCAACAGATAAATTAGAAGTAGAAATAGACCTTATATGACTAACAGACATATGAGAACCATTGACAGTATATATGACAGGATTGGGAAAGATAGTTGTTTTATGGGAGAAGATGGTGGAATCAGATGTCATGTGATTACAACAGGCAAGTCTATAAACCACTGGGATTTACCTGGGGTGATGGTCATGGCAGTTGAGGATTGAGACAAAACCTGGTGAATTAAGTTCTTCACGTCAGTTGCAGTAAGAGAAGTGGACTGAGGTGGAGTCTCAAGTACGGGAGGATCAGATGTAGCAATCGCAGCTGTCAGTTGGGAAGCTCTTTTCTACTTAGAATACTGGAACTTGCGGCATTCATCCATGGTATGACTAATTCGTTTACACCCTTGCAAAAACCAGGCTTGGAGGTGGATTGAGAGGAAGAACGTCCAGCAGAAGACTGAGAAGCACCATGAGAAGCGGTGGCCATAACCATGTCAGAAGATTGCATCTGCATAGTGGAACGTCGAGTTTCTTCAGAGATGAGTTCAACAACTGCAGCATCCAATGTTGTAAGTGGCTGACGGTGAAGAAGAGAAGCTCGAGTAGATTCAAAATCATCTTGAAGAGCCATCATAAAGTGCATAAACTTTCGTCAATCAAGCCAAGTGGCAAACGTTTGAATGTCTTTAGAACATTCCAACTTAGGGTCTGCGGCAAATAATTGTTCTCAAAGATAATTAGTTTGAGAATAAAAATCAACAATAGACTAACCTCGGTCTTGACGCATCTGATAGAGTTTAACCTTCAGTTGAAACTCCAATGAAGCATCATAGGTGCAGTTGTATCTTTTTGCCAGGAAGTCCCAAGCAACTTTAGCATTCCCAAGTCGTGGAAGAAGACTATTGATGGATGGAACGAAAGTATTGATGAACCAAGATAGAATTTTGTAATGAATACTGTCCCACTCTTCCAGACGAGATGCAAATGCATCGTCTTTCTCACCGTCTCCCGGCGTAGGTTGAGGGACTGCTCCAATCACGTAACGCCATAGCCGACGTCCTTTTAAAAAGACTTCCATATTCTAAGCCCACAGACTATAATTGGATCCATCAAATATAAGATCAATAGGACGGACAATTGAATCAAGACTTGAGGTAGATAGAGACATATTAAAGATGGCGAAAAAGAACTCCAAACAACCTATATATATAAATTATAGGCCACAAGAGTGTGGCTTTGATACCATGAAGAAATAAAGAGAAAGAGAGAGATTGTCGTAGAAATTCTGTATTTCAATGTGTATTGTATTGGAGGAAGAACACCCTCTTTATAGGATGATTACAACCTATTGATAGTAAATATGCATAGTTGTAAGAAAGATCCTAGGTGCTAAATATAGGATATTACATAGCTAGAGAGAATATTACATAGCTGGAGATTTACAATCTAATATAATAAGATCACACAAAGTATGGTAACAAGGTCACACAATATTCTAACAGTGTTGAATGAACGTCGACCATTAAAAACCTTTTGGGGGCTATAAAAGTTTTGGATCAACATGATCTTTGTTTTTTTCCTTCATCTGGGTTTGTATGACCTAATCAACAGATTAGATGTCAAATAAACAATACAGTGGGCCTTAGGATGATTTTAATGATGGATATCCAATCACTGTTGTTTTCCTGTGGTGTGGTCCACCTAATATTTATATCCCTCTCATTTTAGGGATCAAGCCCTAAAATGATATGTAAAAATGAATGAACGGAATGGATGAAACACATACAGCATGGTGGGCCCATGGAGCACCGACCACCAGACACAGGCGGGTGGCAAGGGAGTAGCCAATCTGTTTCCCGGCCAGAGGTTGACGGTTGTCAGGGTTCTGTGGGGCCCACCATAATGTATATGTTTTATCCACAAGCTCTATTCATTTTTTCATGTTATTTTAAGTTTTACATGTCATTTTAAGTTATGAGCTCAAAAATGAAGCAAATTAAGACTTAAGTGAACCATGTAATAGAAAAACAAGGGCTTTTAAGCCCACGTTGATAACTTCTCAAAGGCCACCAAAGCTGTAAAGAAATCAAGCTGGATCCTTACTCTTTCTTGGGTGGTAGACTTTTAAGAGTTTCAATACCTGGTCAAGGGTTCGAGTATATATCCATAGGTCGTGAAATCCCACTACAGCCTGAGTGTGTTAAAAAAAAAAAAAAAAAGCTTTAAATCAAGCTAATATTTACGTCTTCCTTTCGTCTAGGTCTATGGTATAATTGTGATTTAGATTCCAATGCATTTCAAGTATAGGTTTCCAAATAGGCTACAATGTGTCACTATTCCAATGCATTTCAAATACAGGTTTCCAAATGGGCTATAATGTGTCACTTTCTTAAATATCAGAGCCGCGAAAGTAGTGGAACACATAACTAAAATAAAATAACCTACAGAAAAAGAGAGAGGAATGAATCCACTCATTACGTGGGCCACATACACTTGTGTTGATTTGGACCATTAGCTTTATGATGATTTTGATGGTGTAGCATGCCAGATAGTTGGGGCACTTTGATTTTCAACCTAATTGATCTTTAGGATATGTCCCACCATTTTCACAACTCCGATGTTCTGAAATGTGAATAATTGGTGGGGAAGAGGAGCTCAGGGCCATGCATGACGAGCTAACTTCTCCTTGGGCCTTTCCAAAGTGGTGGCAGAATCTGATTCCCAGCTTGTCATAGCAGTTCTGAATGATAGCGTCCTTCCGAGCTGGAAATGGAAATATCAGTTGACCAGAATTCAGAGATTAAAGCTTAGAGGCAGGTCTTTTTTGTACACACATATAGGGAAGGCAATGGGCCAGTAGATGGCATGGCCCGTATGGGTAGCAATTCCCATCATCATTATTCTTCCAAAGCTCAAGGGACCTCCCAGCCCAAGTAAGGGGCCTCCTCTTCCTGGACTCTGTTGGGCTTAGGGTGATGAGGATGAGCTCTAGCAGCTAGAGCCAGCCCTGTCTCACCCTCTGAGTGTTTTCGACTGAGGGCCTTGCTCTAGATTTTCTTTTTTATATTTTCTTCGTTCATTCCATAGATGTTTATGATAGGCTTTGCCTAGGTCATTTTTTCCTGGCCAAGCTCGAATGTCTCCATATTATATATTTTGATCTTAGTGAATGAAGGAATTATTGGAAAAAAAAATAGTGGGGAAGAGTTCCCACATGACTTTGTTTGTGAATATGTCTCTATTTATACTAGTTCATTGGCATTCTTATGATATGGACCAGATGTGACCCAACATGAAAAGATGAGCCAGCCAGCTTGCTATTGACTGGACAATTTCGAGATCCTTTTTATTTCATACATTAACATGCTCTCTGATCAAATCTCACCAAGTCATCTCATCAAAATATCCATACAATCATTGACTTAGCTGATGACTGTGGATTGCCTGGGACCTGAAGCAGATTGCGTGGTTTGTAGACCTCATTGTGTTGATGTTACCAAGTTTTGCGGGTCTCATCATAATGTATGTATTATATCCACACGGTGTAAGAATCCTATAAGGTGGGCCTCATTGATCAGTGGTCTTGATTGTCCTAAGAGTTGGATAATATGATCGGGTGTACGAGTGGGCCCCACTAAGTTGTGATACATCTAGAAATTCATGCAAGGGGTGGAGTGCTACAATTGTGATTCGCACATAGTATTTTAGAGAAACTAGAATTACCAGTTTGTGTAGAGCCTTGGGGTGAAGAGTTTTGATGGGTTTCAAACTCCTCACCCCTCTAACCTATATTAACAAGGCTGGGTCCCAATCCAACACCATCGACAGAAGTTCTAGCCCCATCACAACTTCTCTAAAGGGTGTAAGGAGAGGAAGATCTCAGCAATCCGATTTCACAGCAATGGCAACATAACAAGGTAACCCATATTCTTCATCGGTCCTTCATATCCAATGCACAACAGATCCCATGGCTATTCTGCATCCAGATCTCACAATTGATATCAGAGCAACTGTGTATATGGTATAAATGATCAATCTAGCAATCTGGGATTCCAATTCCCGATTCAAAAATCAGGGATTTCACTCCCAAA
The DNA here is from genome assembly GCF_029962835.1 of Magnolia sinica. NCBI lineage: Eukaryota > Viridiplantae > Streptophyta > Magnoliopsida > Magnoliales > Magnoliaceae > Magnolia > Magnolia sinica. The sequence goes on along the minus strand of NC_080581.1, from coordinate 90,233,508 downwards.
TCGAATTAGGATTTCAATTCCTAAAATCCAGCATTTAAAATCTTCAATCCTTAATTCAATAATTAGGGATTTTAGATTTTGATTTCCAAAATACAGAAATTGGGGATTTTAATCCCTGAATACAACAATTGGAATTTCAAAATCCCAAATCAAGTAATTAGGGATTTTGATTCCCATAAAGCTATTGGGGTTTCGATTCCCAAATCCGACAACAACCATTAATGATGGTAGCATGCTTGCAACGAAGTCACAACATTAAAAAAAAAAAAAAAAAAAAAAAAAAAAAAAGAGAGAAGAAGAAGTGGGTAGAGGGGTTGTTGTTGTCATGGCTGCACACAAACGACCGAATATTGACCACAAGAAGGAGATGAAAACCCTTTAAAATTTTCACTATTGGGGTCCCTGTCGTTGACTAAGAAGAGGATGACAAGGGCGGTGGTTTCCATTAATGCGACAAACAGAAGGTTTCTTCAAACCCTTTATAAAGAGTAAACAACAAATGGGGTTAGAAATCTATAAGGGACAATAAGGTATGGGATCTTATAGAGTTCTTTAGGAATAAAGCCGATTAATTGTAAATGTATATTTAAAACCAAGTGGGATTCTAAGGGAAATGTTGAAAGATATAAAGTTATACTTGTTGCCAAGGGTTTTAACCAATGTAAAAGCATTGACTTTAAGGACACTTTCTCACCAGTATCTAAGAAAGACTAATTCAATATCATAATGACTCTTGTGGCTCATATGGATTTGAAGCTACATCAGATGGATGTAAATACTGTGTTTTTAATGAGGATCTAAATGAAAATATATATGTATTACAACCTGAAGGTTTTGTAGCCGTGACTCAGAACATTTAATTTGTAAACTGAAGAAATTCATATATAAATTGAAAAAGCATCATGATAGTGGTACCTAAAATTTTATGAAGTTATTTCCTCATATGGTTTTGTAAAAAAGATTGTGGATGAATGCATTTACATTAAAATCAGTGGGAGTAAGTTCATTATGATGATTTTGTATGTCGATGACATTCTATTGACTAGCAATGACATCAAGATATTGAGCGATACTAAGAAATTCTTATCTCAAATATTTGAAATGAAGGACCTTGGTGACGCCTCTCATGTCATCGACATTGAGATTCGCCATAACAGATCACGTGGACTACTCAGCCTGTCACAAATGGCCTATATTACTAAGGTACTCGAAAGGTATGGCATGCAAAATTATGCTCCTGGATAATCGCCCATTGTAAAGGGTGATAAATTTGGCCAATTCCGGTGTCCTAAGAATAATTTGGAAAAGAATTGAATGAAGAAATTTTCTTACGTGTCAGTAGTAAGGAGCATCATGTGTTACGCAATCCAGTGATGCTTAAGTCTGCATGTGACCGAATGTTGCCTTTGTTGTTGGAATGTTGGGGAGGTATCTATCTAATCCAGGAATGCATCACTGGATTGCTGAAAAAAAGTGTTACACTACCTACAAAGAATAAAGGACTTCAAACTTACATACAGAATATCTGATCATTTGGAGTTGGTTGGATACTCAAATGCAGATTATGCTAGCTGTGTTGATACTAAGATGTTCACCTCAGGCTACATATTCATGTTGGTTGGTAGGGCTGTGTCTTAGAAAAGTGTGAAACAGACAACTGTAGTCTCATCTACCATAGAAGCTGAATTCATTACTTGTCATGAGGTATCTAATTAGGCATTTTGGTTACAACGATTCTTCTCAGGTTTGCAGGTACTAGAGCATATCCCGAAATCATTGAGAATATTTCGCGATAATTCAACTGCGATTTCTTTTCTAGTAACAGTAAACATTCATTAAGGTTGAAGCACATCAACATCAAGCATCTTGTTGTAAATGAAAGAGTTCAGAATCATCAAGTGTCTGTGGAGTTCATCAGTACTAAATGAATGATTGCAAATTCGCTCATTAAGGGACTCCTTATCACGTCATTTCAGGAGCATACAACATCCATGGGAGTCATTGATCCCACATATGTTTTCAGTTAGTGGGAGTTGAACGTGTTTTATTTTCACAGACATTTAAGAGATCTCATTCGACAAAGTTATTTGATGATTCTGACATAAGGTTAATTTCTACTTCTCTATAAGTATGGGCAATCTAAATTTTGAGTAAGTAGAAGTACAATCATATCTTGTTGGAGACATTTGAAGGTTCCAAGACCTCTTAAGGATAGGAACATCGTCACACTACGTGCGTAATCCTTATACTACTACACTTCTTAGTTCATGATCTATGTCATTGGTGCTGATAGTTTTTGTGACTGTATTTAGTCTCACTTCGTTTAAATTAAATGTTGTGATGGCTGTCGTGATCTGATACTGGCAATCTTGATGGACTAGATTGTAATAGTATTACCCGTATTATCTAACAATTACATTGGTTAACTATTTGGATGTTTCTTCAAATCAAAACAAATTTTCAAAAGATTAATCATTGACATTGATCAATGTGGCCTAAGTGGAAAAATGTAAGAATCGTATAAGATGGGCCTCATTGATCAATGGTCTTGATTGTCCTAACAGTTGGATAATATGATTGGGTGTACCAATGAGCCCCACTAAGTTGTAATACATCCAGAAATTCATGTAAGGGGTGGAGTGCTACAATTATGATTCACACACATTATTTTAAATGAACTAGAATTACCAATTCGTGTGGAGCCTTGGGGAGAAGAGTTTTAATGAGTTTCAAACTCCTCACCCCTCTAATATATATTAACAACGCAGAGTCCCCAATCCAACACCACCGACAAAAGTTCCAGCCCAATCACAACTTCTCTAATGGTTGTAAGGAGAGGAAGATCTCGACAATCTAATTTCATAACAACGGCAACACAACAAGGTAAGCCATATTCTTCATCGGTCTTTCATATCCAATGCACAACGGATCCTAAAGTTATCGAATGCCAGCAGTTGAAAACTTCTTAAAGGCTACAAAAGTTTTGAATCAAGTTGATATTCATGTGACCTTATGGATTGGTTGGATGTAAAATAAACATTTTGATGGACCTTAATTCTCCCGCTGCTTTCTACGGTGCGGTCCGCTCTAACTTTGGATTGGGCTTATTGTGAGGCCAGGCGCTGAAATTATTTCAAAAATTAAATGAACGCTGGCCATATAACACATGCATCATGGTGGGCCCACAAAACGCAATCCGCTTCCGCACTGTCCCTCTCATCACTGACGCCCAAGCTGACGGGACGGCTAGATTTGATTGGGCCACCGCTGTCGAAGAAAAACATGCTTGAAAGTTGTCACATTGACCTAGCACCAGTGGGGCCCATCTCAGACGGTAGAATGTGGCCAATCAAATTCTGCCAAATCATGTTAACAGGTGGTGATTCGTCACTAATCTCCCTCACATGTCAGTGGCACCGACATGGGAAAGGATTGGCTACTCCCCCTACCACCAGCCCCGTGGCTGGTGGTCGGTGCTCTGTGGGCCCCACCATGTTTCATCCATTCCATTCATACATTTTTAAAGATCATTTTAGCCCTGCTAACAAAATTGAGAGGGATATGAATCTCAGGTGGACCACACCACAGGAAAACAATAGTGATTGGATATCTACCATTAAAATCCTCCTAAGGCTCATTGTACTGTTTATTTGACATCCAATCTGTTAATTAGGTCATTCAGGCACAGATGAAGGGAAAAAACAAATATCAGCTTGATCCAAAACTTTTATGGCCCCAAAAGGTTTTTAATGGTCGACACTCATTTGACACTGTTTCCTGTAATGTGGTCCAATTGAGATTGTTATATACATAATTTTTGGTCTCATACTATAAAATGATATGGAAAAATACATAAAAGGCATGGATGAAACACATAAATCATGTTGGGCCCACAGAGCACCGACCATCAGCCATTGGCTGGTGGCAGGGGGAGTAGCCCATCCGCGTCCCACCGACACAGCTATCTACACCAACTGGGACACGGATTTCCTGCGAACGCCTTCCTGCATAAGGATTCTGGGTGGAGCCTACTGCAATGTTTGTGAGAAATCAAATCCGTCCATCCGTTTTTCAACCTCATTTTAAGACATGCTAGAAAAATGAGGAAGATCCAAAACTCAAGTGGGCCATAGGAGATGAAACAGTAGGGAAAGGAATTCCCACCGTTGAAACCTTCCTAGGATCCACCTTGCTGTTTATATGCCATCTAAACCGTTTACAAGGTTATTTTCACTCAAATAAAGTGAAAACACCAAAAATGTAACTGTTACAAAACTTTTATGGCCATATAAATGTTTCAACGGTGGTCACTAAATCTTCACTTTTTCCTCTCGTGTGGCTCACTTGAGTTTTGAATCCTCCTCATTTATGATCTCACCTTATAAAATGAGGTTAAAATACGTATAGAGGGATTAGATTTCTCACAAACATCTAAGTGGGCCCCACACAAAAACGTTGCGCAGGAACTTTTTGCTAAAGGCTTTATCAGGAAATCCGCGTCTCACCAACTACATACTAAGGACGCGGATTGTGTCCTACCCCCTGTAATCCGGGCGGATAGAGCTCTGTGGGGCCCACCGTGATATAAGTGTTTTATCCACGCCTTTAAATGCTTTTCTCAGATAATTATAACACATGAACCAAAAAAAGAGGCACATCTAAGGATTAAGTGGACCACAAAGTGGGGATTGAACATCCACCATTAAAAAATTCTTAAGAGCTGGAGAAGTTTCGGATCAAGCTGATATTCGTGTTTTCATTTCATCCACGTCTACATAACATTATGAATAGGTTGGATGGTAAAAAAAACATCACGTTGGCCCTTAGAAAGGTTTCAACAGTGGGTGTCATTATCTATACAGCTTCCTTTGGTGTGGTCCATTTGAGCTGTGTACATGCCTAATCTTTAGCATTATACCTTAAAATGATATTCCGAAAGCTTTTAACGGCATGGATAAAACACTTACATCACGGTGGCCCTGCAGAGCCCTGCCCGGACCGATTACCGGGCGGGGGTAGGACGTAATCCGCGTGGAAAATCATTCACGGAGAACTTTTATAAAATCAAAGTGAAAAATCATCTCAACAATCCAATATTTGACTACCAAATGGAAGGTTAAAAGTAAAATGGTGAGTTGTCCACATCCCAATGCAATATATGGCTACATACAGTTGGTCCAAGTACTCTTGACGGTCTTAGATTGTTGTAACACGAATTGCCTGTGCCGCGCCACAAGAAGCTCCAGTGTTTATAACTTTATTATAAACGAAGTTATTTATAATAAATAAACACATATAATTAATAAAATTATAGATTTAAAAAAAAAAGACTTGTATTGAATCATAATAGACTAATGTAATAATAAAAATATTAGCATGTATCCACTTGATCAACTTGACCAAGCCAACTTCCAGCCATATTAAAAATCAAGTAGACAGGGATATGAAACTCAGGTGGGGCACACACTGCAAAATAAAGAACGGAAACGTCCACCTTGAAACATCAGTGGATGTTTATATGCCATCCAAACCGGTAAACTGTAAGAGAAATATATGCTGATATAAAACTTTTTCCGGCCCCACAAAATTTCTGACTGTGAATGTTCAATTATTGCTGTTTCGTTTGGTAAGGCTAACTGAGACTTGGATCTATTTGATTTTGGTTCCGTGAACCTTTTGTGGTATTGCCTAAAAATGAGGTAGATACAAAACTCAGGTAGGCCATATCATATGAAACAGAGAGAATCCAAAACATATACCATTGAAACTTTCTTGGAGCAGACCATGATGTTTATATGTCATCTAAACATTTCATAGGGTTGATATTATTCATTACTCAAATGTGCCTGTTTGGGACCATGGATTTGTAACCCTCTGGATTCGGAACCTCCAAGATTAGAAATCCTAGTGTGTTTGGCACCATGGAGTGTGGATAACTTTAATCTAAAAGTACCCATCTTTGGTATATTTACAGGGATTTGAATTTAATTACTAAATCAACTTTAATATCTTTAATTAGTGAGACATGTAATTTTTGATATAATGGTTGTGATAAACCTGCTAAAATATATGCTTTGCCCAAAAATGATGAAATTCCAAGTCTCGAATGGGCCACAGGCACAAGATCATGTCTGAGTGACTAACCAATGATTTTTAATTGTTGATTTACATGGACAATGTTTTGACGATGTTGGACAATATTTGGACAGTGTTGTTTTACATGAACAATGTTTGGATGGTGTTGATCATCATTAGTAAGTCATGTGCCCAATAGAATGATAGTGTATAGTGACACAATGTTATACCTGCAACTATTGAAATGATTTTAGGGATTGCAAACTAGGGTTGAAAGTGGTGCGGGTTGGGTTGGGTTGCTGCTCAACCATAGCCCAACCCAAGGTTCCTATACGTCAATCATAGCCCAACCCAACCTAACCTCTAGTTGGGAATTCTCAACCCAAGCGGATTCGGTGGGGTTGGTCAGGTTGATCGGGTGTATATATGCTAATATTTTCATGATTGCATTAGTTTATTATATTTCAATACATGTCTTATTTTTTATATCTATAATTTTATTAATTATACATGTAGTTATTTATCATAAAAAATTCCATTTTTTCTAAACAACCTAAAAAATAAGACAACTACTCATTTAAAAGCTATGTTGTGTAGCATATAGTTTAGTTGGGAGAGAGAAACCCATCATATCTTGTTAACTGGAGTAATCGAAAATGAGACCAATGAGATCTGACAACACTGGAATTTCATATCTCCAACATAGATGATCTACATTCAATTATAATTTATAACTTATATATTGATTGGGTTCAAGTTGGGTCAGGCAACCCAAGACCCTAACCCGAGTCCAATCCAAGTTTTATCAGGTTGGTGTTTATATAGCCTAAGCCTGAAACCAGACTTGATACATTCTGCCCAAGCCCAACCCAATCTCGAGTCGGACACGGATCAGACAGGTTGAGCCCGCCCAACTTTCAGCCATATTGCAAACCCTTGATTTGAAAACCCCAATTGCTTACTTTAGGCTGCCAAACGACCCCTAGACAGTAACCGGAAATATCATCCCGGTATCATAATTCCGTGGCCCCACAAGCTTTCCAATGGTGATCAGTCAATCCCCGCTGTCTAGTGTGGTATGGCCCACTTGAGATTTATTCTGCCTGATTTTTGTATTCCAGTACATTTTCACCCTGAGAGACTGATGCACGGAGTGGATTTGTCACGGTCACACATGCCCCCACATACCTTCCTGCCGCGGGAACTTTTGTTCTGTTGCAGTCGAGCGCGACCCCAACCAGCCATGTGGGAGGTTCCCTGACCGTAGGGACCACCTAGATGTACGAATCGAATATCCACGCCGTCCATATGCTTTTCCAGCTTAATTTAAAATTTGGTCCAAAATTGAATAAGATAAAATTTTCAGTTGGACCATACCACAATAAACAGTGGTCATTGGACGGTCATCATTAAAAACTTCCTAGGGTATACCGTAATGCTTATTGAACATCCGACCTTTTGATAAGTTCAAATAAAACTGGAAGAAAGGAAGAAACAAATATCAGCTTGATCCAAAGCTTTCGTGGCCCACAAAATGTTTTTAATATTCAATAACCACTGTTTCCATTACTGTGGTCCACCTGAAATTTGTATCGGCTTCATTTTTGGGAAACGGATTGGCTACTCCCCTCTCACCGGCCCCCGTGACTAGTGTTTGCTGATCTGCCCCACCATGATATATGTGTTTCATCCATTTTAATAGTTCATTTTAGGGCTTGATCCCAAAAATGAGAGGGATATAAATCTCAGGTGGACCACACCACACCACGAGAAAACAATAATGATAGGATATCCACCATTAAAATCCTCCTAAAGCCCAGTGTACTGTTTATTTGACATTCAATCTGTTGATTAGGCCATACGACCCAGATGAAGGGGAAAAGCAAAGATCAGCTTGATCCAAAACTTTCATGGCCCCAAAAAGTTTTTAATCGTCAACATTCATTCAAGACCGTTTCCTTTAATGTGGTCCACTTGCGATTGGGATATACCTCATTTTTGTTCTAAAAAAAATAGATGAACAGCATGGATGAAACACATACATCATGGTGGGGCCCACAGAGCACCGACCACCAGCCATTGGCTGGTGTCAGGGGGAGTAGCCAACCCGTTCCCTCATTTTTGTAGCTGAAAAACAGATGGACGGCGTGGATGTACAAACGCATACATCGAACTGGCTCTACGGTCAAGGTCCCCCCCACATCGCTGTTCCAGGGTCGCAGCGAAGTCGCGTCCGGTGCAGTCGTTTTTAAACGGCTATTCCATGTGTACGGTTAAAACAGAAGGAGCTGTCTGTGTATTTGGCATTTCGGGAATCTTCGCCGGATAAAGCTAAACAATCGCTGAAGCGAATTCGAGTTTTCGTTCGGGGTGTTTTTCGGTTTCTGCGTCGGGAAAGCTACTGCTCCTCCCTCTCTCTCTCTCTCTCTCTCTCTCCGTATGTGTAAACGCGCACACTGCGTATTTTAAGAATACGATTCACATGAAAAATCTCCTTCCGTGTGGAAGGAGGGAAAATCAACGGCCTGTTTAAATCTCTCTCTCTCTCTCTCTCTCTCTCTCTCTCTCTCTCTCTATATATATATATATATATATATATATATCTATCTGAATGGAATCTCGCCAGCATTTTCCTATTGTCGTTGTATGAATTGCCGTTCCTCTGGGATTTTCCTGTATGTTCTTCTTCGTGAAACGATTTGAGGTCGAGAATCGGCCTTTTCGCCTCTATTTCTAGCGTTCTTTTGGTGGTTTGGGCCTCAGATTCCTGCCATTGAGGGTTCAGTGATATGTGGAAATGTGAAATTGTGAAAAAACCGATGAATTTTATATAATTCAATTCCACTGTGAGGTCGAGATTCGAGGCTTTTGTTGCGATTTCTAGGGTTTTTCTTTTTGCAATTTGAGCTTTGGATTATGCTCTGTGGAACTTTTGGTGGGAATTTGAGGCCACGGATTTGAGCTAATTTGGCGGAGATTCAAGGACTTTGTTACGATTTCCGGTGTTTTTCTTTTCTGCATGTTGAGCTTCGGATTTCGTTTGTGGAGTTTTTGGTGGAAAACGTGGTGAATTTGATGGAATTTAATTATCAGGTTGAGTTTTGAGGCATTCCTTGCTACTTTTAGGGTTTTACTTTTTGTACTAGTGAATTTCTTTTGCTGTTCTTGAAATGTTGCATTGGGAAATGGTTGGGATTCAAGGTCTTATTTGAGAAATTTCTGCTGCTTTCTTTTTCCGTGATATATTGTAAATTTAGATTGTCAGACAGCCTGAGACTAAAATAAGATGTGATGAATTCGATGCAGACGGATTATCAGGTCGAGCTCAGGGGTTATCATCTGTAACTGTGGAGTTATTTTGTACCGTTCGATCTGGAAAGGCCGAAGATTAAGCAGAATATATTGTGAGTTCTGCTTCCGTTTTATTATTCGGTGGAGATCTGTCTTCTCAGAGTTTCTGTGATTTTGTCCGATCTCTGCGGGGTATTTTGGAGGCTGCAGATCACACAAGGAGGATTGATATCATTTGGATTTAGAAGATTATCAGGCTGAAATTACGTTGGCTTTAGAGGATTGAATTTGAGGTTCTCAGAGACTTTGCTTCCTACGCTTGAGGGATATCAAGACAATGATTGATCAGTTCATCAATTTCATTATTCGGCCTCCTAGGTACAAGTCATAGAGTTTGTTTTTTTTTTTTTTTTTTTTTTTTAACGATGCACCTTGTCCGTTCTAATGGTGAAAGCATATGCATGTTCTGGTTAGAAATATTACCTTTCATGAGTTATTTTATATATGCACTATGTTTATTTGTTGAATTGCCTGGTTGACGTGCATAGAAAGGTTGCTACCCCATTTGTGATCTCCACTTATGCCTTTTTTTTTAAAAAATAAATTATTTATTTATTTATTTAAAGAACATGGCCAATAAATATTACCAGAGGGGAGCACTGTCATTAAGGAATAGCTTTAGTTTAGAAACAACTGAATCATCCTTTTTCGACAGTTTGGGAAGAGTTAATAAGAGACTGATTGTTTACTAGTATGCCAATCTGAATAATCTAGAGGCTTATGACATCTCAAAATGTCATAGTTGGAAATGACTAGTAGTGAATAACATTTTCCAGTTTGATCTGCAGAATTAGCAGGGCAATTTTTATTTTTTTTGGGAGGGATACCTAAGAAATTTTATTAGAAAAAGCAAAAGGTTACAAAACAAGATGATGAGGCACCATCCAAATAATACAATTGAAAAGAACTCCCCAATAACCCTTGAAAAAATTCCCCTAGAGAAGCAACAAAATACTTAGATGACCTTGCCCAATCCACCACTAACTTTTTCACCTTAAGAAACACAACATCCACCATGCACCACTTATGCCGGAATGTCCTATTGTTGAATTCTTAACAAATCACCCACAAGGTGTGTATATATATATATATATATATATATATATATATATATATATATATATATATATATATAAAGAGAGCCTCTAAAGAACAGTCCTACTCTCCCTACTCTCCCGCTTCTTTTCCTGCCAAGCTCTAACAAAATCATTAATTGAGGACAACATTACCCAGGCCACTTCAAATAGCCTAAAAAATGCTGCCATATTGCAATTGAGTAGGAGCAGTGCATAAGCAGGAAATCCAACAACTCTGCCTCCCTAAGACAGAATGCATCCATTTGTGATGGTTACATTCCCGTTCCTCAAGTGATCAATCGTGACACGCAAGATCCCATATATTACCAATAAGATGACTAGAGTCTTGAACTCTAGAGATCAATGGGGAGTTGATGGCCAAGTAGAAAGACTTGATCATGAAGTGACTCAATTTATCAAATATACACACCCTTCTATCCCTATCTGAGAGCACCATGTTATGGCCATGCTGCACTTCCAAAAGGTGAACATACTCAGAAATCTCCTCATTCGAGAGCCATATCCAGGAATGTAGGACATGCACCTATTGAAAAAGCACCCACTTTTAGCATAATTTTCCATATGCTAGATGACATATATTGAGCCATTGTTGGGGTCCCACCTACCCTCCTCTACCTTGTATTTGCTGGCAGTATCCCTGTTCCACAGCCCATCTTCCTCCACCCCCAATCTCTAAAGCCTCTTACCCATTGGAGCTAAGTTCATCTTCTGGAGGTTCCTTATTCCTAATCCGCCATGCTCCTTTGGCTCCCCCCCCCCAAAAAAAAAAAAAAATCTCATTGTTAGTGGTTCTTCAAGCCTTTCTTCATAGCCACAAGGCTGTGGATGCACACAGAGAGAGAGAGGGATTTTGCAGGGAAATATGTGGTTGGTGATCCAAATTCGCAGACAAGAACTCATAGGAATTATGCATCTTGTAAATTTTATGAAAAATTTCTATTATTTTAATTAAAAATATTAAGTACTATAGAGGGTCAAACGCTATGCTACATTACATGCCAGTGTTCGAAATATCGATACTATCGGCCGATATTATCGTTATCGCACCCCTACAAGATGAAACCCTCGTGATAACCCCCAAAAGATACCAAAAAATCCAAAATTCAGATATCGGCCAATGTATTGTCAATATCGCGTGATATATCGTTGATATTGCCACAACCGACCATAAAAAGCTGCGTATGTGTGAAGAATAAAAAAAAAAATGAATCAGAAAAAAAAAGAAGAGAAATCGGAGAGTATCTGTAGGCTGCAGCGAAGATCGGTGATCGGAGGTGGGCCATTCGACAGGTAAGTACGCTTTCCCAATTTTCTTTAATTTTCCTCTTTCTTCGATGATTGGAGAGCGTCTGTGGGAATTTTTCCGAGATTCCGGCGAGAAATCAGGCCGAATTGAGGAAACCTCGCCGTGAACGTCGCTCCGGAACGCATGCGTTTGTGAAGGAGAGGGAATGTGAAGGAGAGGGGCGCGGATGGGTGAAAATGGATCGCGCGGATGGGTTAAAATGAAATCGGGACGCGTACTGAGTTACTTCGTACACTCTCATCGTATTGAGTAAACTTTGTTTGGCCCACTGTGAATTCATGTGGTTTATCCACACCGTCCATACATTTTTCCAGATCATTTTAGGGGTTGAGCCCAAAACTGAAGTATATTAAAAGCTCACGTAGACCATACCAAAGGAAACAGTGGAAGTATTGATTTCCACCGTTGAAACATTTCTAAGGCCCCCGATGATGTTTATTTGTCATCCAAACTATTCATAAGATCATGCAGACATTGAAGAATGGAAAACACAAATATCATCTTGATCTAAAACTTTTGTGGGCCCCGAGAACTTTTCAACGGTAGACTTCAATTCACACTATTTCAGGTGGTGTGGTCCACCAAAAATTTGGATATGATTAAATTTTGGTTTAAAGCCCTAAAATTATATGATAAAGCTGATGTACGGAGTTGATATAGTGCATGAATGACGGTGGGCCCCACAGTTTACTCAGTACGCAATCCACTTCATGAAAATGCGATCGGTGCGTGATGCGTTACTCAATACGCTCTTATGGTACTCAGTAAACTCACTTGGGCCCACCTTTAATGTATGTGGTCCATCCACGCTGTCTATCCGTTTTCCCATCTAATTTAAGGGGTTGATCCTAAATTTTAGAAAAGTCTAAGATTATACCACAGGAAACAGTGGTGATACTAATTTCTACCGTTGAAACCTTTCTCAGCCCTACAGTGATGTTTATTGGCCATCCAAACCATTAATAAGATCATACAGACGTGGTGGATAAAGGGAAAATACAAATATAAGCTTGATCCATTCATTAAAGACTTTTGTGGCCCTCAAAAAATTTTCGACGGTAGATGTTCAATTCAACTGTTTTCTACGGTGTGGCCCATTTGAACATTGTATATGCTTTATTTTTGTGCTAAAGCCCTGAAATTATCTGGTAAAATGGATGGATGGATCGAATAAAATACATAAATCATGGTGGACCTCACAGAGCTTAATAAGTTTGTAATGGTGGCCTCACTCTCTCCATTGTTTTCTATGGTGGCTCCACTCGAGCTATGGATTTGACCCATTTTTTGGCTCATGCCATAAAATGATCTCTTCAAATGTATGGACGGTGTGGATACAAAAAATACATCTTGGGGGGACCCACATAACTTGGTGACGTAATGTGCCTCGTTAATGACGGGCGTGGGATTGCACACTGAGCGTAGTACGCTCTTATCTTACTGAGTAAACTCTGTTGGGCCCACCGTGATTGTATGAGGTTTATCCACGCCATCCATCCGTTTTTGCTGACAATTTTAGGTGTTGAGCCCAAAATTAAACCATATCCACAACTCAAGTGGACCATATTACAGGAAACAGTGTTGAATGAGCGTTGACCATTAAAAACGTTTTGGGAGCCATAAAGGCTTTGGATCAACCTGATATTTATTTCTTCCCTTCATCTGGGTCTTTAGGACCCAATCAACAGATGATGTCAAATAAATAGTACAGTGGGCCTTAGGAGGATTTTAATAGTGGATATCCAATCATTATTGTTTTCCTGTGGTGTGGTCCACCTACGATTTACATCCCTATAATTTTTTGTATCAATCCCTAAAATGATCCGTAAAAATGGATAAACGGAATGGATGAAACAAATACATTATGGTGGGGCCCACAGAGCACCGACCACCAGCATTAAAGCAACTGACATTTAATGCTTTATGCATTTTAATGCAACCTAGCTTATTATTTGGTGTGGTCCACTTGAGCGTTGGATCTGCCTCATTTTTGTGCTCATGCCTTAAAATAATCTGAGAAAAGGGATTGACGGCTTGGATGTACAGATACATCATGGATATACAGATACATCACGGTGGGCCTGCCCACAGAACTGCCCGTTCGGAGCTAGGGACGGGCGGGGGTAGTATGCAATCCGCGTTTGCACGCTGAAGATATTGACAGGTTGCGTAGCCAGACTGGCTATTGAAGTGACGCACCAAGTTCTGTGGGGCCCACCATGATGTATGTGTTGTATCTACACCGTCCATACATTTTGCTATATCATTTTAAGGCATGAGATAAAGAATGAGTCAGATCCAAATCTGGAGTGGACCCCACCACAGAAAACAGTGAGGAGAGGGATGCCCACTGTTGAAAGCTTCCTAAGGTCCACTATGATGTTTATTTGAGATCCAACCTGTTTATAAGTTAAGACAGACATGAAAGAAGGGAAAAAACAAATTTCAGCTTGATTGAAAATTTTTGTGGCCCTTAGAAATTTTTAATGGTGGGCGTCCTTCTCTTCACTGTTTTCTGTGGTGGGGTCCACTCGAGCTTTGGATTTGACTCATTCTTTTTCTCATGGCCTAAAATGATATCTCCAAATGGATGGACGGTGTGGATACAACACACATCATGGTGGGCCCTATAGAACTTGGTGACGTCACTTCAGGGTCCACCATGTCATTTATTTTCCATCTGACATGTTGTAAATGTAAAATCCATTGTTCATCTGGTGATCCGTACATACAAAAGCTGCCTGATTAAAAAACTATGGTAGGCCACACCAATGGGAGGAATGTAAAACTGCTTCCAAATTGAGATGGAGATGATGATTACGAGCCACCACGCAACTCTATGTGGGTCTAGACCACAACTAGTCCCCATCATTGATATGAATATTTCTCAAATTTTACTTCTTCAGTTCTTCTTTTGCTTTTCAATGAATTGGTTGTGTTTTCATACATGACTATGATATATTTATAAATATCATGTATCCAATTTAAATATAATTGCATTAGTTCAGTTAAACATTGCATAGCTTAGGACCCTATACAAAGGAAACTTATTATGTGCATATTTTTTTTGAGATGTTATGATTTAAAAGTGTGTATTAAGGGCTTTTTTAACAATCCCCAGAGTTTCATTAAAAATTTCAACCATTTCCTCAATGTTTCCCCATGTTTCCCAAAAAGTGCGATAAATTATGCGATACAAACGATATATCCCGTGCGATAACCGATACGTATCTGTATCCCAAGGGTGTGAGACATAGTGCGATACCGATATTTTGAACACTGTTACACGCTATTTAAAACACTGCTATTTTCTCCATTTGTTTTAGCCTCATGCAATTCCATATCCTAGAGTGTTTCTTTTAGCTCTTCGGTCAGAACTTTAGAATCTAGATATTTCTCGGCCTAATTATTAGCTTTTCCTTTTTTCCTTTTTCTCTATTGCCACCCTCCCTGATATGATGGAAATACAGGTCAGAGTATAATCCAGACCAATATTTATGGGAACAAGAATTCACCCTTGCAGGCAAAACGTACAGACGGCAAGACTTGGAGGCAAGTACGGAGATCGGTTATCGAGGTTTTTTCTGTCTTTTCATCCATTATGCACAAATTTATTTCCGTTATTGTAATGTTTGTTAACACTTCTAGAATACCTCATTTTAAATTTACAGCTTCAAAATGGAAGAGGCCATACCTTGAAGTGCAGTCATTATATTCCTTCTCCCTTTCCGGAAAGCACTCCCCTTCCTTGTGTCATTTATTGCCATGGAAATAGGTAGGTTGTGGTTGTTTGTTGTTAGTTTTTTTTTTTCCAATATTTTTTCATCATTTAGTGCATTATCAGTGTCAGATTTCATATATTTCTTGATGGATACTTCCGTATAAGTCCTTTATGTGAACCAATTGTCCATCTTGATTATTGGATGTGTCGTCTGTTGTCTCATGTTTTGTTCATGGGAACTAATCCTTGTTCATTAGAACTTCTGGTCTGAAGGGAGCTGAACTTTGTTCATCTCTTTCTAATTGGCTGTTGCAGCGGTTGTAGAGCAGATGCAAATGATGTAGCTGTTATTCTACTTCCTTCAAATATAACTGTCTTTACTCTTGATTTTTCTGGCTCTGGCTTATCTGATGGCGATTATGTCAGCCTTGGTTGGCATGAGGTATGGTGATTTGTTCTCTTTATGAACACCCAACTTTCATTGCTCAGCGTTTATTGCTCTCAAGTTTTTTATGTGTTTGTTTATCTATATGTCAGAAAGATGATCTTAGAACTGTGGTGTCCTATCTACGAAGCGACCCAAAAAATTCATGCATAGGGCTTTGGGGACGATCTATGGGTGCTGTCACAAGGTAGTTAATCACACAATCTCAGAACCGATAATTTCTTGATTGCTGAAATCTAGTATCATGATCTATTAGCTTTAATTTGAAGGCCATTTGCGTTTTTTTTTTTTCTACTTGTAAAAATCTGCATTTGTATGCCTCTCTCTCTCTCTCTCTCTCTCTCTCTCTCATGTACACACAGACTCACATAGATAGGCTCATGTCCACCAGTTGAAAATGGGGCCCACATGGTGCTGTGCACGATATTCAACCTGTCCATTTTTATTTTTTTTTACAGTAATGAGAATATATTCAACCTGTCCATTAGTTATGTCCCATCATGAAAATGGATGCCCCAAAAATCAGGCCGATGCAACCATCAGGTGGGCCACACCATGGAAAAGGATGAAAAAAAAAATGGAAAAAACGTACAAATTCCAGTGGCAGTCCACCCGACCAGTGGATTGGTCTGAGTTTGGGTTGTCCCATGATCATGTTGGGGCATTCCTGGTGCATGGGTTGAATGGCATGCTGACGCCAAGGTATGTGCCACACCAGAGAAAATGATACAAATTGCCACACACACACAAATTTAAGTTGTGGGGCCCACCTGATTGTTGGATTGGGCTCATTTTTTTTAGTGTCAATTTGTAATGGTGGGGTGTACGGTGTACCCGATGCACTAATTGGATGACATGCACACATCTCCGTTGTCCCCACTGGATATAGGGCCTTTCCACGGTGAGTGTCCCCCATTGGATGATTGGATCAGCCTGAACTTTTGGGTCCCCCATAAAGTAATTGGCACACCTGGTGCATGAATAGATGTCCTACACTCCACATGGGGCCCATTTTCAACCGTTTGCACCACAACTATGGTGAAAACATTTTCAGATTAGCATTTCTTCCACACACACACACGTATGTATATGTATGTGTAAATACATACAGACACATACACATGCGAGTGTGTGCATGGATGTACGTGCATATGAGTGTGCGCGTGCATGTGTACATGTGGGCGTTCGAGTACGTTTGTGTGCCTGTGCACCTGCGTGCATGCGTGAATGTCTGACTGAATTGTTGCAACATCAATGTGAGGTAATTTTATTAATTTCTTGTATAATCTGATTTCTTTGGCAAGATCATCTGTGCGGTAGATCCCCCCTGCTACACCATGCCCTTAACATGTTCCAGGTTAGTATGCACAGCTCTGTGAAGAGGTGCATGTGGGGCTAACAATTCTCTAGAATCCATATGCATCTTAAGGCTGCCGCATCTGTACATTGTGATGTGCCCATGCGCCGTTTGTCTATAAGTAATTTGCACATTTTCACCCAATCTTAGTTTTTGTGATTGGACGCTCATAAGATTTTGGTTCCACTTTATGTATGTTAGTGTAGCATTTGGAAAAATCTGAAGTTTTACTTTGGTTACTTTCATAATTAAACATTCAAGAGAATTATATTGGGTTTGAGTTCAGACCTAGTATAACTACCCAAAAAAAAGAGGCTAACATGGCTTGCCCTTGCACAGGCCATTTTCTATCACTAATGTCTTGCTCTTGTAATTTATTGCAGCCTTCTTTATGGAGCAGAAGACCCATCTATTGCTGGGATAGTGTTGGACAGTGCTTTCTCCAACTTATTTGATCTGATGATGGAACTGGTGGATGTTTACAAAATCCGTCTTCCTAAATTCACGGTATGGTGTTCATCTCTTTTCTCAGCAATTTACTCTAGATTCATGCTTGTAATAAACTGATAGAATGGTTGATTCTGCAGTTGTAATGTGTTTTTGTTAGCGAATAGAGTGAGGTGACAAGCTTAAACAAAGCAGCATCACATCATGCTGACATACTGTGAAAAAAAAGGGAAATTAATTATGGTCTATTCATTGATAATTTTGTTTCAAAATGACTACTGACTATACCTTGATTGTTTTGACCATTTGATGACCTCAAAGTCCTCTATCAGTAGTTTTTGAAAGGTAATTTCTGATAGTAGTTGTTGGGGAAACAAGAACCTCAAGTTTGGTGATGTGTTTCATGATGGGAATGTTCTCATGCCATGTTATAGCAGTCTGGTGAGGAGACAACCAATGTTGTTGAATCTCATGTGCAATTGCATATGCCTATGTGCATATGCAATTGTGCATATGCAATTGCACAATTGCATATGCGACCGCATATATATATATTCTTTTTGAAATTTTTTTTTACAAAAAAATTTGGAAAAATTCAAAAAACTATAAGAAATTAAGAGAAACTTTCCTAAGCTAATAGATAACTAATTTTACATATTTAAAATATATTTGAGAGAAATAAAATCAATTAAACAATGAATTAAACATCAAGTGCTTGAATCTTGATCTTCCAAGAGAGAGAGAGAGAGAACGAGAGAGAGAGAGAGACGTGAGAAAAGAGATTGAGAGAGAGAGAGAGACATGAGAAATAAGAGAGTTTTGGAGTGAGAATATTGCAAATGGAGGTTTGGAAACCTTTTTATAGGGAAAAAAGTTATTTTTTAACAAAATAATAATAATAATAATGTGCCAACCGTTAGCCAATATGCGATCCCATACATTGCATATGTGCCACATTGCATATGTGATCTGCATATGGATATGCACATATGTGGTCGAACATGACAACAATGGAGACGACCAATGTAGAAGAAACATCTAAACATGGATGTAAGACAATTTTCAGTTGTGAAGTCGATTCTCCTGATTCTCAATGTTATATGTTGGAAAGTGAGAAGTTCTTTTGTTCTTGACATTAAGACCTATCTATTTCACTTTTGACCCTTCTTTCAGACGTTCAAATGGGAGCTCCATTTTGTAATGGAATTAGTTCCAGTCAAAGTGGGATCCAGTTTTCTAGAAATGCTAGAGCACCATGGATCTTTGACCTTCTCTCAGATCCTCCAACCCAAATGCCTTTTTCTTTATAAACAAATTTGTGCAAGTTGGATAGATTGTTAGAGTAGCTTAGACCTTTAAGAGATTTTCACAGGATGTAATGGAACTGTTGCTGCGGTGCATGAGATAACTTGTTGATCTTGAATGAGTTGCGAAGTTACGACACACTAGTGTTTATAGGAATAACTGTGCTACATGGATTTGTAATTTGATTCAGACACTTCTTACCTCTTTGGTTGCATTTTTCTCATCTTTAACATGACTACTGGGTGGAAGAATCGTAACACATCATTCCATGCTTTATAATTTTCCAAAACTATGCTGTCATGTTTATCCTTCTAGCTGATCTGTTAAATGTCTGCATGGCTAATGGTGCAAATTGAAGAAGTTTGAATGTCAAATAAAAATTTAGATTTTTCAAGATATTAGTCATTGCACTGAGATTTTATTTTATTTTTTTCCTGTTTTTTTCTCCATCAGGTTAAGGTGGGTGTTCAGTTAATGCGGCGGGTCATTCAGAAGAAGGCTAAGTTTGACATTATGAACCTAAATTGCTTACAGGTTTGTCAATTGATGGCATTACCAGATGTAAAAATTAGTGTTTCTGAAAAAAAACAGAAGAAAGAAACTAATTTGATTTCAAGTGCTTCCCTGTTCAATGCAAACTTAATAATGATATATTTAAGGTTCCAAAGGGACGAGTCAACACTCCATTCAGAAGAAAATTGCAGAAATTCTTCCTTGGAATGCTACTCGTCATAAGTTAATTGGTTCTAAAAATTTAAGAGCTAAGGGCACTTTGCTAAAATGGTAGAAGAATTGTCTTTGCAATGGTGTAAATATTTTCAATGTAGTTTATATATCGAGACAATTGCCTATTTCATATTCTTTTATGAACTAATGTTGATATAATGTTATATCTTTCATCATTGCCACATAACTGTTAGGAGCTGTCATTCTGTTAGGTTTTTCCATGGTTGCTGTGTATCTTGCCTTGTGTTCGCATCCGACACTGACACACCACGTTGTTTTAAGTTACATAATTTTCTCCATGATTTGTTTAAAGTCAAAATTTCAAATAGGACATTCTGAAGATAATATGTCAATTTTCTGCCATGCCTGCAGGTTGCACCCAAGACTTTCATTCCAGCTTTATTTGGACATGCTACTGGGGATATATTCATTCAGCCGCATCATTCTGATCGTATCTTTGAGTCGTATGCGGTATTATTTATTTAAATGCAAGATTTCTATATTGCCATTTATACATCTTAAAATTTCTTTTGTCATACATGTCAGTTAAACTGAAGTTGGTTGGTGCCACATGTAATAATCTACATTCACCTCTAGATGTGGAGAGCTGTGCCAACCTAGCACATGCATAGGATATCCAAGCCTTGTGCCAGGTGGCACCCTTTGTGTGTATCATCTATCCAGAAAATCAAGTTGGTGAACTCTTCTGAGATGGATGGTTAGTCCATCCGTTGTTTTTGTACTCGTTTGGCCTACTTGGCAGTTAACCAGCCTAATTTTTTGGCCAGATGATCTAAGTGGTATGTGCCACCTGATATAATATGGCTTGGATATCCTACACACATCCTTTACGAAAGTAAAATAGCACAGAGTTTCTGATATATTTTTTTAATTTTTAAAACTCTTTTGCAGGGAGATAAGAATATTATTAAATTTGAGGGAGACCACAATTCCCACCGACCACAATTTTATTATGATTCGGTCTCCATTTTCTTGTACAATGTCCTACAACCTCCCCAATTTTCATCAGCACGTTCAAGTTTGCTTCAGAATTTTTGTCATTTGGGGAACTTGGAGGCCAGTGCGGGTAAAAATGAGGTGATTCTCCTGAACAATTATAATGTTTTAAGGATTTCTTAAAGTTGCTTTAAAGGAAAACAGAGTCAAAAGCAATTACCAGGGTTTTCATTTGTTTAGAATTTAGAGAGAGAGAGAGAGTCAAAAGCAATTACCAGGGTTTTCATTTATTTAGAATTTAGAGAGAGAGAGAGAGAGAGAGAGAGAGAGAGAGAGAGAGAGAGAGAGAGAGAGAGAGAGAGAGAGAGAGAGAGAGAGAGTTTACTTTTTATATAAATTTTGCCAATTAGTTGGGATAAGGCTTAGATGATGCTCATGCTGATGATATGACTTTAGTTTATCGACTTATTTGAAGTTAACTGATGCAACAATTGCATGTCACCTATGCTTGTCTGGATTTGGAGTAATGTCTTTTTTCCTATGCAGCCAATCCATTCCAAACATTGGGACATTTATTTACAATGCAATTTGTACTTTGACTTCTATAATAAACATTTCGTTTAACCATATTGGTTGAGAAGCTATTGATTTCACTGACACCTCAGCTGAGGGCATTAGTAGAGATTGCCCTTGTATAGGAAGGTGGCTTCCCTTTCCTGGCCTCCAGTTTTTGGAAAAAGTGATGCTACTTTATATATATATATATATATATATATATATAGTTTGTTTGCTGCCATAGAATAAAGAAAAAAGAAAAAGAAAAAAAAGTTTCTTTGCTGATAGAATGCTATTTTTCAGAGATTATGTGAGATTACCACAGATGCGGCAAGCTCATCATCAGTGCTTCCCTGGTTGTCAAATGGTAAGAATCCGTAATTTTGTCTTTAAATTTGGATTGGCTTTATTTGCATAAAAAAAAAATAAAAAATGTTAATCATCTCAGTAACTTGTATTTGCACTTTGCAGAGACAGTTTCAGCTACAAAATCGATGGGTGAATTGCTTTCCGAGTCTGGAGATTTTACGGATATAGTGGTAAGTTTCCTCACCCTTTGGTTTTCCATCTTTTTCCTTACAGACTGTCTATGATCATTCTTCTGTCTGTACTTGCTAGCATCGTTTTGAAAGTTAGTGACTTGATTTGGAACTTGGCCCAGTCATCTCGACTTGATGAGATTTCCGGCTGAATCACTAGGAAACACTTGCTTGAATTTGACTGGGTTCTGACTCAGCAAGACTCCTCTAGTCAGCTTTGCTGACTTGGTCGACTCGACATGACTTGTAGTGACTCAAACCAATTGACTCGGTTTGTCATTTTTTCTTTTTATAAACATTTGAAAGTGGTGGTGAGATTTGGACTCATGGCCTTCATGATCGAAGCAAAGTCTACCACCAACATAATAGAGTGCCCTTGATCATTTAGCTATTTTATATCTGATGGGGACATCAAGCGCACGCACGCCGCCCCCTACGCATGTACACACGGAGGGCCCCACCGTCGATCTGGATCGATGACGATGTCCAGGGAGGGCCCCCCTGCTAGAAGACAGCTTTTGTTCAAAAAATGGGCCCGATAATCAAGAAAAGCCCATCATGGGATCTCATGATCATGGCCTGCTAGTCGGATTGATTTCATATTTTAGGTTTTGCTTATTGTTATTATTTAGAACATCGTAAACGCTTTAGATTTCTTTGTTTGGTTTTTATTTTAGTTTACTTCATCGCCAAGTAATAGGTTGTGCACATGGTGCGAGTTTTGGGTATAGGGTTTTCCTATAAATAGGCACCCCTTGTAGTTCTTTTCATTAATTGAAGATTAATAAAAATTCTGCATTTTCCTACTCTCTGAGTTGTGAAGCCTAATTGGGTGCGAAGCCCTCCCTTCATCGAAAGGTTAACTACCGTGGTGCGAAGCCACATCTATTCCAATTCGCCCCCAACCATCGTCATCTCTACTACCCATCTTCTACCATCCCTTCTTCTCATCTCACCCCATTATCTACACTTCGAATCAATCATCTATTGCAGCAATTCTCCTCTCCACATCAGGATTTCATAATCTGGCCCTACAGGAGGGCTGAAACTTCGACTAAGCACCACGCACAAACTGTACATCGGCTCGAGCTGAGATTTGGGAGTTTTGGAGTCCATCCCTAGCCGACCAGGGTTAAGGTGGCCTTTTTCTGAATAGTGGGCCCCACACACGTGCGGCCGTGATCACACGCACGTGCGTCTGGGCCATTGTTGTTGTCCACGCGTGCGATACTTCTCTGGTTCGTCTCTCTCCTCTCTTTCACTCCGTTTTCACCCAAAATCCCTAAACCTAACACTAAATTACTCAAATCCCCAAATTTATGCCCCTTTTCTTACCCTAGGGTTCCTTGATTTAAAATTGGTGAATCACTTGGATTAGAGACTGATTACTATGTATGTGTGGATGATTATTTCTTATCTTTGAGTATCGTTTGGTTCATAATTTTTATTGATCTAGCCCTATCATGTGTAGGCCTGGACCCGCATAGATTCCCCTTAATTGAATGTTTGGACTTTCATGTGGGATATGAAATTTGTGTAATTGTTTCTGAACTAACGTGATCTTAAGCCTGAAATCTCGCATATCATATTTAATTTTCATGTCCTGCATCAATATCTTTTATCCTTAACTATTTTAGGGCCCGTTTGGTTACCGTCCAAGTTGTGTTTGGATAGAACTTTTTGGACACCTCCATCCAACCCAAGGGTGTCTAAACATGCTTCTATGAGGGGACTATTTTGTCTGCTGTTTGTCAGACACCGTATCTGGACACATGTAGCTCTTGTACACATTAGGTACATTGGCACGTGTGGACATGCAACACACTTGTAGATTAATAATGGCATATGTGGCACATGCACAGTGTATGTACACATGGGTAGGCATGTGGTGGCACTTGTGGACATGCAACACACTTGTAGATTAATAATGGCATATGTGGCACATGCACAGTGTATGTACACATGGGTAGGCATGTGGTGGCACTTTTAGGTCGAATGTGGCACGTATGGGGTTGTAGAAGACAAGCAGTCTCACTTATGTGACATTCACACGTGCAACTTACGTGGCATATGTGCCATGCATATCTATAAACAATCACTACTCTCTATTTTATGGAAAATGAGTTAAAACCAACTGTCTATATCACTCAATCCACAAAACGGCTAGTTTTTGAACAGCCTTGTCTTTGGTTTTATTGAAGTTAGTACCCTATCCATTTTTCATTTTATTTTTTTGACGAACCATGGACATATGCTTGTTTGGATAAGGCTGTCCGAATGGAACTTCTTCAGTAACCAAACATCCCCTAAATATTTGTTACTATGTTATATATTTTTAAATTAATTACTGACTACTGAGTCAAGTCAAGCAGAGACTTAGTCAAGTGTTCAAGTCGACCTGACCTGGATGGAGATTGAGTCCTGTCGAGTTTTCAGGTTTTTGAACTCTCCTTGGTAGAAGTATTTGTGGAACACTATATCCTTTTTAATACTTTTGCAATGTAGCATTCTTGTGGCATGCTTGAATGAATTCGAGTTGATGCTATCCTCATCAGGCTGTTTGCAACCATTCATTTGGGACTCCTGTCTTTGCCATTTGCTGTTCATAATGGCGAAAAGCCTCACTGATGCATACGTACATGGTCCAGAACGCTGTCCTGTTGTTGGCTGAAATTTCCTGAGATTGCTGACTTTACAGGATGAAGCAAATGGGCAGAATGAGAAGTGCTGTTCTTCTTCAAGCTCGAGTCGAGAGAGCTGGGGGAGATGCTCCCCTATAGTGCAAGTCAGTGATGAGTCATCATCACCTGCAGATATCACAGGGACTGCCAGCAACAGACATCAGGTCCTCTTCTCTCTTCAGTCCCTCTGTTATTTTCAAGAACCTTTTGGGCCAAAATTCAAAAGAAGCAATTGACAATGCTCGGCCTGAAATCGATGGCATTTTCTTTTCCATTGGACCAGCCTTCTGTACAGGTGCGGTCCACTTCAGTGAACCAGATTGTTCCTCTGGTGGGGCCTACTATGGATTGTATATGGACCAAAAATCTCCTCTGCTGTATGATACCAGCCATCTAATGGGGGACTTCTGTCAAATAATTTTTACTCCACATTTTCTGGCCGTCAATTGGTCAGATAGGACCAGCTTACTGGGGAGTTTTTTAGAGCATTCCTTGTCCATGGTGGGGGCCTTCCAGATGAATGGTGTGGATCACTAGAAGGTGGTACTGCATGTATGAAACTGTCCCGTACAAAAATGCAGCTTTGGCCCAGGCTTGCATGTTTCCTAATTCGAAGAAGCAATTATAAAAAACCCCATGTGTATTTAGTCAGCTCCTTTACAAGCCAGCACACATCCATACCTGGCTGGTACATACAGTGAACATCCAAGCCACCACTAGGTGGACCCCACCGTGTGGATATCCAGAGAAATCAAGCTGGTCCACTCATCAGGTGGTCTTGTGTAGGCAAAGCAACTCTTTTAAGGCTATCCATGTATTCCTTACAGTGACCAACCTAATAAGTGGACCAGCTTGAATTTTGGGGCAGTGCATCTGCACAGGGATGGACGGCTCATATCCCATACACATATTCCAGCTTGGCACATGTGTTGGCAACACTTGAAGGATTAGTAAACCTGATGGATCAATATATTATTCAAATGGCAAACCCGTACAACCTTTGTTTTGCTGAAATGATCTCTCTTTTTTATTCTTTTCTTTTTTCTTTTTCTTTTTTTTTTTTCTTTTTTCCTTTTTTAAAGAATGGGCAGATGTCATTTAGGGCCCTCGTGACGCCTCTCAGAAATATACGGCGGAAATTGAAGGACCCACCAAAGGAGAAGATGAAGAGTAAGAAGGTGAAGAAGAGAACCCCGCTCATTCTAAAGAAGCCAATGCATGGAAAATTGGTTAATTTGGATATGTTGAGTAAGCGGTTCCAACTCTGTGTGCTAAGGCACGTAAAACACAGGTGACGTCTCTCGTCATCAATGCCAATGTATTATAAAAATGTCTGTAACTGTAATTCACTCTCTTCTGTTTTTTTTTGGCCTCTAAAGAAAAGAAAAGAAAAAAAATGTGTGGGGGATGGGTGTGTGTTTCCTTTTATTTAGAACAGTTTTTTTTTTTTTTTTCTTGATTTCATTCCTCTGGGTAGAGGTTTGTGCTCCCTGTCAGGGGGTGTTTGGGTCATTGCGTTGGGTTTGCCTGAATCAGGAATCATGGGGGGGCCCTTCTCATTAGCAAAATGTATGGCTTTCTGATGAGGAGAAACGAGCAGCATGGCCATTTGGACGATTCGCTATTTTGCATCTTGTACATTGCAACTTCCAAACACTCCATCTTGTGGTATGGCTGTCAATAGAGCTGGGCATTGAGTTGAGTTGGACCGAGTTAGGGCTGACTCGACTCAATCTGGTTTTGAAATAGGCCTGACCCGAACTCGATCCGACTCGATACTGAGTCCAGCATGCCTGACTTGATTCGAGTTCGGTCTGGCCTGGACTGATCCGGACCGAGTCCAATCTGGTCAGAAGTACCAAGTTGGGTCAAGTTGGCACTGAGTCGGATTGAGAGACGAGGAGTGGATAGGAGAGAGGGGAGGGTGATGGTGGTGGGTGGTTGCTGGGCTTGGAAGAGGAAGAGGAGGATGAGGGAGGGAGAGAAAGAGAGGTTGGGATTGGGTCGGGGTAGGGTTAGAGAGTCGGGTTGAGTCGGGTTTTGGATCGAGTTGAGTCTAACTGGATCGAGTTTTGGGTCGAATTGGGATCGAATTGAGTCTAACTGGATTGAGTTTTGGGTCGAATTGGATCGAGTTACTGGGTAACTCGAACTCGACTCGGTTTGAGTTCGGATTGGGCGAAGCTTACTTGGTTCGGGTCGAGTCGGATCGGACCGAGTTGGATGAGTTGAGTTAGCTGGATCGGGTCGTCCCGTGCCCACCTCTAGCTGTCAATGGTGGTTGCCGGGCTGGGCCAAGCAAAGTCAAGATTCTGAATAGAGCCTGACTGATGGGTGGAGCAGCTGATGGCTGGGCTGGACTGCTGACAGCCGTAGGTTGAGGACAATCTGTAGGGTTGTTTTGGTCTTGTAACAAGAAATTTTAATTGATGAAAACAGCACTGCCATGCTTTCCATGCATATGCTGGGCCCATTTAATCTTTACAATACAAAGCTAGCGGCGACTTTACAGGGGAAAAGCCAATCCTCCACTATTCCATCTTAAACAAGTTGATTCACACGTTCTTTCCATCACTTGCTTTGAATTCTTGCAGTATGGCCACAATCTGCAGCTCTTGGAGGTTGATGTTGTGGAAAATGAAAAACTCTAGCACGCAATCGATGCAAGCAAAGCAAAAACACAGGAGGAGATCCCAAGAAAAATAGAAAAGCCGAAGAGAAAAACAAGAGATGGGGAATATGGATTTACGCAGTTTGGAATGTCTCTGTTCAACGGGCAACATTACAAACCTTCTTTTTCAATAAAATAGGAGAAATCAAGCTTCTCTGTCACTCTCTCCTGCACAACAATCTCTTATCAAGGAAGGCCCCACATGAACATGCACCTCTCTACATACATGTATTCTTCTCCTTTTGTAGACAACACACCTCACAAAAAGCACTTGATAAGGCCCAAGGAAACCAGGCATCACATGTACACACATTAGAAAGAGAGTCATTTCTCTTTCAACTAATCTTATGGGGTAGAAGTATCTTTAAGGCCAGTCCAGGGTTAGGGGCTGGCAATAAAATAAGGTGGACCATCACACTACATGTCAGGCTCGGGTTAGGTCTATCAATGGGCCACACTCGGACCTGGTCCACAAAACAAAACCTAGGTCTGAACATGGCCTTGGCTAACGACAGGAACAAAGAAACAGGCCCAAACCAACCTATAATCATATGCATTGCCTGAGCTCGCACCCACTTCTGTGGACGATCTGGGCTGTTCATTAAGCGTGCCCCACCATGCTCAAGCCAGGCCGACAGGCTCTTATATATGACATGAGCAAAACCCAATAAATTAATGGCCTTTACTTCTGGAGCCTGGGCCTATTACTTCCATCGAAGCCTGATCCAAAACATTACAGACCCAAAAAGACCTATATGTCAGCCCAGCCCATTGAAATCCCCATGCTCGGGCTAGTATATTCTGTGGACTCCTCACCCCATGATCCCTTTCCCATGTTGTGGAAGTGAAGCAATGCTCCTTCGTAAAAGGGCAAACCTCCCAGCACCTTTTTCCCTGCGCCTTCTCATCATCTATCCATATCTTTCCATCTCCAATCCAGTTTCCAAGCAGGGATAGGACAGTAAGTAGAATTCCCTGCGCCTTCGCATCATCTATCCGTATCTTTCCATCCCCAATCCAGTTTCCAATCAGGGACAGGACAGCAAGTAGAAACAAAACCTGGCCTCATCATCTATCCATATCTTTCCATCCCCAATGGGATTATTAACAGAACCCTTTTTGGAGAACGTTAATACCTAGACCATAAATAGCGACTTTCTTGGTTGGACCAAGCAATCTCCAAGTCACCTTCTTCTAAGCTTCGCTGGACGACATGGCATTCTCGCCCAAATTTGGGCAGGCCAGACAGTCGTCCACCTGAGCTCCTTGAGAGATCCTCTCTCGGGAGTTTTAGGTTTGTCTAAAGGTTTGTCTAAGGCACCTCGAATTTCAGTTAAAGCCAGTTCTATTGTATTTCAGTCTTCCTCAGTAGAGGTTTGGTGATTATTCTAAAAAAGGGACGTAGAACTAGATAAAGCTGCTTGCATTTAGTTAGAAAGCCAAAATAAAAGAAGCCACCATAGAACATAAAATAATTATGTCCAATTTTCATCAATCTCAATTGACCCCTCGTTACCGCCTATAGGAGAAATAATAGGTATAGATGACGGCAATGGGGATGAGGCTCCTTCAAAGAAACACCTGAGATGTCATGATTGATGATGTTTCATGATCGACAATGTTGCTGACCGGAAAACTATTTAGTTAGTTAGGGAAGTCCTCTTTTTTTAGTGCAAGCTAAATGAGTGATAGGGCTACACAGGGGAGTCGGACTTTAGTAGAGCCCCTTTCTCAATCACTCCGCTCCCATCCTGACCCATCAATTGACATTACCGGAATTTTAAAAAAGAAAAAAGAAAAAGGAGCTAAGGGTTCTTGCACAACTGAACAGAGATAGAAGTAGTGGTCAGGTGAACCAGGGAACAGAATGCAATTGGATCAAACGATAAAGACATTGTTGTCCAATTGTTGTTGCACAAAGCTTAAATTTCATCATGCTCATTTTATTTTTTTTTAATTATTTATTTTCCCATCTATATGCTTTTTTTCTCTCTATTCAGATAGATGGCCTCTGAAAAAGAGCATTCCTAAGTGTTTCTGGATTCTCTTTTATACCTTGCTCTGTAAATGCCTTCTTTCAGTTCCGTGCACCGTCTATTTTATATGTACATAGTCTCTATCCAATTCTGAGTTTCAATCTTGTGCATTCCTTTGTGGATGGTTAGGCTGGTTTTTATGATTGGTCACTGGATAGGGCCCACTGATGGGCCATCACCTAATGCACAATTCAGATGAGAAATGTGCCAAATGATGGAATGGTTAGCTACAATGCTGCATGCAGGCACACACTTTGTAATTTTTTTCATGATTTGTCATCTGGTCTGTGAATTTATGTGAGTCCCATCTCATAGTGACCTGGCTTGAGCTTCAAGCTGGTCAGCTCATACAGTGGGCTATGTATAAGATAACACGGTCCTCGGAAAAAAAAATAAAATCAACTACTTTAATTACTTTAGTGCACGGATAATCATTTGGCATTGATCTGAATGTCATAACTGTTCCTGCAGTACACTTTGGTTTTTAATGTGCTAGTGGTGTCCATAATTCAGTGGTCCAATGATTTGGTGGGATGGACCACTGGTGGCCCATATACCAAAAACTCCTACATCAAAAGATCTTGACCATTGAATATCTGGCTTTCTTTTGGTTGAAGTGTAGAATATCATTTTTGGATGATCTGATCCGTCCATCTGGCAGGCACCATCTTCAATGGGTAACTAAAATTCATGGTGATTTGACACCTGTCTGCAAAATTTCCAGTGGACGACCATTGATTAGTTGTCTAATAACACCTCAATTGGCCTTACTTTCAGACTCTTGCCCATCATCAGTCAGTGGCGCCACCAAATAGATGGTCTGGATCATCCAAACGTGGGTCCAATCAAGCGACACATGCAGGCAACACATCTACACGCCATCAAGATACACAATTGACAATGAGCGTTGGGTGAGCAGATCCTGTACCCCCATTACAAAATGCCGGCATTTTGCTTCTGCCCAGCTCCATATCACCAGACTCCCAGGACCTCTAATCCTACTCTTGCATACGTGCTGATGTGGCATGCACATGCCATCCAGGACGTTCATCAGCTGGACCTCAATACATGTACAGTGGCCAGAAATTTAGACATGTCTACTGATCAGGTGGGCCAGACTTGTCCAATGCAAGTAAACCATCAGCCAACTCTTTTTAACAACTCACCATTTTCTATGCAATTGTGGCCAACCTGATTACAGGAGGCCTAATTGCTGGACCACAGTTCGTACAGGTGGGGCCCACCTAATGAATGCCCGGTGCTTGTACACATCTCACGCTGGCATGTGTGAGGAGAGTGGCCATCCTGTTCTTCTTTCCTCATCTTACATTGAATCTTTGGTGAGGGGAGATCGAATCTGCAAAAACAGTACGTGTCGTCACATCCAGCCGTAGATTCTGAGGAAGATGCTGCACCGTCTCTTCGCCCATGCGTCCAATTTGGGTCCCCCTCCATAGTAGAGAATCAGCACAGTACTCCAAATTCGCCGTTCGCTTCTTCCTTGGAAATATCTCTGAAGGCAATCCAGTCTGGCTTTCATTTGAAGTCAGACAGCTCTCAGTAGAACAATCGCCTCGATGGGGTGGCCCATTAAGAAGCTCCTCATCTGCACCATGGACATCAACTCCATTGACTGGCAACCGATGGAAATCTGATAAGCTTATTGGACCACGCAATCTTGACATGACTGTGGTGGTAGATTCCATGGATTGTTCAGTGACCAATTTGCATGCCCGCTCTAACAATGACCCAAGGTACCTCATTTCAGCTTCGATGCAGATCTCCACATGCTTCTTAACCTGCTCAATCAAAAATAAATGAATGAGAATTGATTGGAATCGCTGATCAGAACTGAGAGTTCTGATGAAAAGAAGCCCAACCAACAGTCAGCATTCAACGGTTGGAAATCCTCCTTTTGATGGATAGGTATTGTGATATATGGGATTGGTCTACCCACCATACAATGCATTACATGAATGGTCTGGATCTCAAACATGTGCGCCACATGTATAGATAGGAGCAAGTGAAGCAAATCGTCCGGATAGATTGAAGCATCCAATCCATGATAACAGAACAATTCATCTCTCTCACCTTGCCAAAAAGGACTCAGACCATGGTTTTTTGACTGGTTGACTTGAACCGACTCAGTCATTCCTGAGTCTGAGTCGTGACTTGCCATAGGCCCATGTGCACTGCAACCTTGTGATGTTGGACTGGATTGGACTCAACCAAGTCCAAGTTGACTCGGATGAGTTGCATCTTGAGTCAGATGAGTCATCCACCCATGACTCGGATGCGGCCCCATAATTTCTTCAAGCTCACGACTTGATAACAAGATGAGCCAAAAGTATACATGACTCATCTGAGAAGGTCTGTGACCATTGATTGCAATTGAACCAAATTCAATGGCCACCCGATCAAAACCACTGCCACACCTCAGCATTCAAGAGCACTTTACATTGATAATGTATGTCTGAAATACTCAAAACTTCAGAGATAGAAGGCACAATTAAAATAGAGAATAAAAAGGAGAACAAAGCAGATGAATGGTTGTGCAAGCATAAATTTCAAAACAAAAGAGGGATAGAAACACAAAGATGAGCAAACTAAAGAGGAAATGGGACTGTGATGTGCAACAGAAAATATGAAGGGTTAAGCTGCTTTTATTGAAGAAGAGATCATGGGAGTTCAGAGTCATAGTGCAAGAAATATTATTTGAAGAGAAATTCTGTTTCGATTCATGCGAGGAGAGATTTGCAAGGTGAATAATGGCACATGTTCTAACCAGGCAAACATGCCAGAGATCCAAGCCACACTAGGTGGAGCTGGCCACGAACATGCCAAGGCCAGTGAATCGGACCAATCCATGCATCAGATAGGTGCACTCATACATGGAAAGTTGATGGAAAATTGGCTATGGCCTCCAACCTACAACTATGGTGCACCCATTGAGTTAACAAGCCTGGCCTTCGGGTTAGGACATGCTCATGTTGAGACCCACCTGGCACATAGCCTGGATCTCGCACAAGTACATGAAGGTGGCACATATGCTACAATCCATTTCTTCAGATTCTTTTCATAAGAAGTGCTTTAGCATATCTCTTATTTCATTGAAGTTGAGGCATCCTCTCAAAAGAAAAGGCTAGGGGAGAAACAGTTGGGACTAAATATAACAACAGTAGGAAACTGTTAGATGAAGACGTTCAAAACCTACCAATGCCAATATAGGCAGGTATTCCGTAACGGTAACGGTGGCCATAACAGCCACCACTGTTACCTTTACGATACTGGTTGTAACGGCTGTTACAGCCACCGTAATGACTGTTACGGTCTCTTTTTTTTATTGGAAAAAAAAAAAAAAAAAAAAACCATCGAAAAACCTATATTTTCCCTGTAACGTTGAAAATATATCCGAAAAACCTATATCTGCCTAGTAACAGACCATTACAGGGCTGCTACAGCCTTTACAAGGGGCGTAACAGACTGTTAATGGTGGTTGCAGGTTATTTTTTTCAATAACAGCTGTTACGACCATTACGACCCCGTAATGTATAACGGTCGTCACCAGTTGCCACTGTTACCTTACGTAATGGCCTTTACGGCACACCATGAGTATAGCATATGTCCGCATGATCCAAGCTGCTCATTAGGTTGGTCCTGAATTTTCCAAGCCCTACTCCAAGAGCTAGGCTAGTCAAGTCATCAGTAAGCCACACATCCAAGGTGGGGCCAGCCTGAGGAGCTGCTGGATCATGCACACACGTTCAATGCTTGGAATATGAGCATGGATTTAAGACTTGGGCGACATAAGCCAACTCATCCAGTCTCAAGTTGAGGACTCATTCAAGTCAGGGCTGAATCAGTACAACTTGGCTTAGTCAAGGTGACATCGGCTACGACCAAATCCAACTCAACTTGGATGAGACACATTGGACTTGTCTGACTCGTCAATCCACCCAAGACTAGAATCCCTTTCCCACATCTAACTAGCCTTAGCAGGGATCTAGTAGAAATCCAGATACAAAGCTGTGGGAGATTGTCTGAGTTCGACTTCTCTAAGGACAAGGGAACTTGCCTCAAGCTGTTCATGCAGTTTCCTCTGCATTTCCATTTGAGCTCTTAACGCCTCTTTCACCTCAAAGCCCCTGAAAATAGCATCTCCCATCATGTTAATGATTTTTGGTGCATGTGCTTCATGGCAAATAAATGTTCGTGTATCAGTTTACAAGATTGATAAAGGACTGCCATAAAATGTGTTATCTTACTCGTTCATATCAGAAGTCAGCTGTCCCGGAGGTGAAGCTCTTGCGCCCTGGCTTTCTGAAAGGTAGGAAGCTGCAGTTCCATCATTCAATCCATAGACAGGCAGAGATGGTTCGAAATGGGTTAAGCATTTTTGCATGCAACTGACAAGAAGAAGATGCTGCTTGCAAGCACCCACCTGCAAATGCCAAAGACAAGGGCAGCAGATGTGCAAACATGGAATGTGTTTGAGATCTTGCCCATTCGTCTGGCAGGAGTCATGGACAGTGTGCACTCCCTCAAAATCATGCTGATTAGCTCACAGGGAGAGTCACAAGTGTATATTCAATGCGGCATCGTGGATAGTTGTCTGCCTCCATTTTCTCATGCATGTGTGGTCCACCTGAGGAGCAGAAAGGGTTATTTTGGGCTATGGTACATTCACCGCTGGCCTGCTGATGAGTGATGACCAGCCTGGATCTTGGGCACATGCACCACATCAACACATGTCAGGTGCTGGTGTTGGTGCTTGCAGTTGGGTGCTTCC
Organism: Magnolia sinica; assembly: GCF_029962835.1. Classification (NCBI taxonomy): domain Eukaryota; kingdom Viridiplantae; phylum Streptophyta; class Magnoliopsida; order Magnoliales; family Magnoliaceae; genus Magnolia; species Magnolia sinica. The sequence continues at coordinate 90,199,450 of NC_080581.1, read as the reverse complement.
AATAGCATCCTGATGAGAAAGGCGACTTCCTCTGGTCAAGGTGCTCAAAATGAAGTAACCAAAACAAGGATATGGTAGAATTCTAATCAGGATCCAAATTCCAGCCAATCAGTAAATGAAATATTTCATTTTTTTTTTTAAAAAAAAAAGATCAATTGGATTGAAAGACTTGAAACACACATGCCTCAGCTGGTTGAAGCAAGAGGAAAAATTTCAATGACACTGAATGGTGTGATTGTTGGCAGAACCAATGTTCAAATAGTCAGATTTGTCCCTGGAATTGAATCGGTTTGTAGATCTCAAGTTCGACTTCATGAATCAATGAACCACTCAACGATTTTCAATGGAACATGAACGGACTCAACACCTAGGAGCCTGGCCAAACCGAGTCCGTCTGAGCAAAACTGAGTTGATAATTGGGTTTTAAGGATCCAACCACTTACTGCTTGAGTAAGGTAGCACAAGCACACTCATCAAATTGACTCAAAATGAAATTGTATATGACCTTTCCTTTTGGAGCTTTGCTAAGCCACGTGTGTGCAACAAAGCTTATTTACATGCCACACATGTGCCAACATGGCATGATAGGTCAGAGATCCAATCCATCATCAAAACAGCAACACTATATTGATGCCCTAGCCCAACAATCAGATTGATCCACTGGTTACGTGAGCCACAGTTAGCAAAACAAATGTAGGGCTCCGAAAAATGTGGCTGAAGTTTCTTTTCCCATTCACTTGATTCCAATATTGGGGCCCACATGCTGAGCGGACCAGAATTATTTGGGGAAAACATATACAAGGTCGGACCAACCAGATGGATGATTGGATCTCGCACCTATGTGCCATGCTGGCACATGTGGCATGAACATGAGCTTTATTTAATGTGCCGTCTGCGAATAGCAAAGCTCTTCCCTTTCAAGAAGTGCCTAACAAGGAAAAAAAGAAGTAACTCATAGTGAAAGGACATGCACATCAGACCTACCATCTTTGGATTGCTCTGTTGATTCTTTGCCTGATTGCTTACCTAGCCGGTACTTCTGATAAACAGCAAGAAAAGGCTATGAATACTAAAACCATTAAAATTCACATTAATCTTCACACCTGATTGTATGATCGCAATATAACTGCAAACTACATAAGATGGATGCAAGTGAAACACTATAAGGACAATAGTGAAAAAAAGCTTAAGAACTATGGAGACATTTAAGCAGCCAAGGCACCTGAAGATGACTCTTCAAGTGAAAAAGAGTAAGTCCCTTCACGCCCATTGCTCGCAATATGGTCTTTGGCGTCGCTTCTGAAAAGTCAAAGCCACACAATGGGAATGTGACAGAAGTTTGTAATAATCTGATGCTGATAGCAACATGAAATTAGATCAATCAACTGAAAATTATGGTTTACCATGTATTATAATTTTACAGTAAAACTTTCATTGCTTTATTGAATAAAATAACAACATTGATATGAGATATAAGACTATTCCACCCCTTCAGTATTTTCCAATAGCTTTAACTTGGCATGGATTAGCAAGGAAGGATACATGCTAAAAGCAGTTCAGCCCAACCTTTATGTGTGCCAAACCAAAATGCATAAACCCAATTAGAATAATTAGAAGGGGCTGCTTTCAAAAGACCAAAAAAAATTACAAAAGAAAAATCTTCAAGGGGATATCTAACCAGAGAAGCACACCAACTTCTTATCTGGTCCACTGTGCAAATTGGATGCATAACATAATGTCCAGATCCAGACCATTCATCGGGTGGGTCCCACCATGAATGGACTTTTGCCTACAAATGCCACCGATTAGACAAACCTACACATCCAATTGTTGGATCTCTTTCTATACAACTCTACCTGTCACTAGTATTCTTTTCCATGATACATTTGTAGTTCCTTAGCTGTACAATCCTTCTAACCCTCTCCCAATTTGAATGGTGAATTGGGCTCGCGTTCCCTCTTCGTATTGCTAACATTTTGAAACGGACACTTCCCCGCCCCCGCACCCGAATCTCTTGGCGGTTTGCTTCATCCTTCATGCAACCATATGTGGTTCCCTCTTCCTACCGCTAACATCTTGAAACAGCTATACAATCAGATGTTTAGGATTGTCCAATCATTTTTCGACCATGGCCGACCAACTGTTCATCGGTTAATAGTCTGTATCATGCACCATTGTTGCACATGCCAATTTTCTGTAGGAGCTCATAGCAAGGAGCACCAGTGCCACAAATGGATGGCCTCATTTGAAACTGTCCAGATAAAGATGCTCTACCACCATCAAAGTAGCACTTAAAATGCAACTCCAAAACAGAAAATATGTTAAAAACATTCAATTCACCACATTACCATCATCAAGGTATTCCGTAATGGTAACGGTGGCCATAATGGTCACCACCATTACCTTTACAATACCGGTCGTAACAGCCATCACAGTCTCTCTCTGTCAATTTTTTGTAGAAGCTCATAGCAAGGAGCACCAGTGAAATGAATGGATGGCCTCACTCGAAACTGTCCAGATAAAGATGCTAAACTACCATCAAAGAAGCACTTAAAACGCAACTCCAAAACAGAAAAGATGTTAAAAACATTCAATTCACCACATTACCATCAGACCAGAACTAAAAACAAAAAAGTAGTCGCAGAACAGAAGTATCAACAATCAAATTGCCAAAACAGCATCATAAGTCTCACAAGTCACAACAATTTTGCAACTGTAATCTGATACAGCATATGCACTCAATACTCCACAATCATGAAGCAAGCACATTTCTTCATCATCGTTATCATCATCTAAGCCAGATCCCAATTAATTGGGGTTGGCTACATGCATCCTGTTTCGCCATTCCACTCTAACAAGGGCTACATTGTGCCTGTTAGAGTTTTGTGCTCTCATTGCTGGTCCCCAACCCAGATAAGGAGGGTTGTGCCAGGAAGGCAGCTGGCATCAAACTTATTACATAACTTAAAAAAACAAAAGCAAAATGTAACAATACACACAATACTCCACAATCAACAATCACTTGAATAAACAAAGAAAACGTGAGAGGAAAGCTACACCAAGTTGCACAGCTAGGAAAACCTCATCATCCAGTCAAGCACACATGTGCAGGTACATTTTGGGAATGCCGTCCTTAGATGGGTGCTTGACCAATCATCACAGGACTACATGAGTTTTTTAACAATCGCATGACTCAGTTTGACACATCCTCTATAAAAAATTATCAACTATCACCGATTAACCACTTGCGAAAGTAGCTAAGCCACTAAAATGCTCTAAATATCTACCTCAAATCAGTGTTTGGTGACATTCAATGCAAAAGCACCAAATTACACATCTTTCTTCAAATGACTATTGATTGCTGCTCACTGAAAATCATTATATCAAAGAAAAGAAGAAGAAGAAGAAGTAGAAGAAGAAGAATAGAAACCCAAATCATGAGAATAGAAAAGAACCCATATCACAAAACAAAGACATTCAACTTCTCCAGTTCAAGTCCCTCAATATAACAAAAATGCAATCAAATTCCTACATAGAAGCAGATGTAAATGCATTCAATGGTCCAATGCATCAAAATTACAAATTATAAGCAACCAAACCAACAATAGATTAAAAAAAATAATTAAAAATTAAAATTAAAGAAGAAGAAGAAGAAGAAGAAAAACCAAAATCAATAAAACACAAAAAAATCCAACATTCCCAAGTATGTATGTACATACATACATATACACATATACATACACATATGTATCTATACATATACATACATACATATGAATATAATCAGTGTGCATACGCGCGCACGCGCACATGTACATACCGATACATATATGCATCTATATGTACACACACATGTATATGTACATATATGTACAGACACACAGGTGCACATGCGCACGCACCCACACACAAAAACCAAATTACCCTCGAACTCCCCCAAGAAAACAAACCCACATCACAAAACAAAACATCCAACTCCTCCATCTAAGAAAAGGAGTCTTATTTCCACACTAATGTGGGGGCAATTGCGTTATGATATGGTTTTCTTGTGAATACTATCAGCAACTCCATAATCACCGAATTAAACTTTTTGGAGGTGGAACTAGTTTACACTCAATTTGACATTGTTAGATCAAACGACTTAGAAAATGCCATGTAGCAACTCTATCTCAATTGAGATGATAAAGAAAATCTTTGCGACCATTAAAATGACGATTTCAACCATAAAACATAAAAACCGCTAACGGCCATCACAGCCGACGCAATTGGAGGAAGGAAGAATGTGAGAAGCCAAGATGGTCGTCGCCATGAGACACGTGTCTCATAGCTAGATAGATAAGAAAAGTAACTGCACACGGCAACGTTAAAATTCAAAAAGAAAAATTTTTAAAAATTTTTAAAAAAAAATTTTAAAAGGAAAAAGAAGAAGAAGAAGAAGAAGAAGAGAAGAAGCTAAGGATGTACTCATAATGAGCAGAGACTGTAAAGCAATAAATCCAAATTCTCCAGTAGGGCGATAAATGCAAAGTGATTCCCATTTACACATGGAAAGACATGAATGACTACAGTTATATAATTACTTGAAATAGGAAACGCAATCACGTAACTTACTATAAGCAATATTTTCTAGTACACATGGCCGAATGTGAAAGGCTACATTTACGTGAAGGGTTAAGAGACTTGCACGAGATCGCACAGTCAGCAAAAAGATAATCTCTCGTTACACGTGACAGATCGTAATTGGCCACATTTGCTTAATGGCCAGCTAATTGCGCAAAGATTATGAAAGATCACCCACAATGATAAAGATCACTTTCCAACAACCGCCATACATGCCTATAAATAAAGCATAGAACAAAGAGCTCCAAGCCCACGCCAATTTAACACAACTCTTTTATATAGCACAACACTACACATTGCAAGGTAAAATGACCTATATGCACAATTGTCGACTGGTCATTATCTCCTGAGAAGAGAGTGAACTTAGGGATCTTTTAGCCTTACGGCAACTTGAACTACTGATCAATCCATTCTGGGTAAGGCTTTTGATATGTGGGTATAATGACCCTTCGGCATTGAGCTTGGCTGACCACTTCTTGTATCAAATTAATCGGGTATTCACAACCTAATTGATGAAGTTCTGCGACTTCTAATGGTCTCTAAGCCGCAAGGTTTCATAAAGGGAGGAACTAAAAGCACCGGCTATTGGCCCCCGAGTTGTTCGGGCTCAACATTGTAATGCGACACCGGAGGCACAAGCGGTTGCCCCGGGGTTGTTCACTCACGATGACGAAGGCCATATCTCTTACAATGCTGAAGATCACTCCCCAACAACTGCCCTACGTGGCTATAAATAAAGCAAAGAATAAAGAGCTCTAAGCATATGCTAATCCAACACAACTCTCTTATATAATACAACGGGGCCTATCTTTCATCCCTCATAAACATTATCCTAGTTTAACCTAGCTTAGTTTAGTTTTAGCCAAACTTCTCCACTGCTATTCAACGCAATGCTGCAGAAAGCATGGACCGATTAGGTTACTTATCTCTCCTCTTTGAGTTCATGATCACACCGCTGAACTATTAAGAAGATTCCTAAGTTTCAAAGAGAAGGCTAGCAAGGCTTTCTTGCCTATGTGCTTAGAGATTCCGTCAATTGGCTAGCCTAGGAAGTTAGACTCTGCAATGAACAATTGATCGTTTAATCACAATCGACTCACCTACGAAGCCTAGTTAAGCAACAAACGAATAATTGAGTCACGACATCTCGCTTACAAGTGGGGCCTCGAGTGACGAACGGGTAGTCATTGGCCACGACTACCTTCCTCGTGAAGCTTGATTCCAAGTGACAAACGAATTGTCACCCTATTGGCCGTCTCACCTACAAAGCACAGTTCCGAACGATGAACAAATTGTCATTTAACCACGACCATCTCATCTACGAAGCCCAACTGTGCAACAAACAGATTGTCAAAGATCCACTCGCCATCCAATCCCGCGAACTACAATTGTCTTACCTACGAAGTTTAGTAGAGCAACGAATAGACTGTTGTTACCAGCAGCCGTTATTACTACTCGTTGAACTTTATAAGCTATTAGGTGCTTAATTGAAAGGCCTTTTCTCACAAAAGGTAAAATAACCCATCAGAAGGAGAAACCCTCCCCTTCGCAAATCATTTGATTCTTCATAATTGATGGTTGAATAGATGGCCTAGTCCATACAGAACTCGGTCCTCGGTCTATTTGGCACTTGGGGTCCTTATAAATCATACAAACAGACAATTGAATTTAAGCTAAATACCATTTTTTGACACACCCGGTGGGATGCATGCCATTCAACAAACGTGGCCTATTACAATCAGCCACGTGTAACGAAAGATTATCTTCTATCATGCCGTGCAATCTCACGTAAGTCTCTTAAGGCTTCACATAAATATAGCCTTTCACATTCCGCCACGTGTACAAAAAAAAAAAAAAAATTTGTCCCTAGCAAATTACATGATTGTGCTCTATATTTCAAGCCATCATATAACTATGAGCATTCAAGTCTTGCCACGTGTAGATGACAATCACTTTGAATTTATTTCTTTACTAGAGAGTTTACATTTATTGCTCCACAATTTCTACTCATTATGAGCGCATCCTTAGCTTCTTCTTCTTTTTTAAATTTAGGTCTTAACATTGTCACATGTAGTTACTTTTCTTACCTATTTGGTCATGCGACACGTGTCTCATGGTGACGACCATGTTAGCTGCTCATAATCTTCTTTCCTCAAACTGCGTCGACAATAACAACCATTGGCAATTTTAACATTTTAAAAGCTGATTTCATCATTTCCAACACAACTCTCTTATACAGCATAATGCTATCCATCTTTCATCCCTCATGGACGCCTATCCTAGTTTAGCCTAGGTTAGTTTAGTTTCAGCCTAACACCTCCGTTGCTAGCCAACAAGCTACAAAAAAAATGGACCGATTAGGTTATTTATCTCTCCACCTTATGTCCATGATCACACCATTGGACGGCTACAAAGATCCCCAAGTTTCGAACAAAAGGACAACATGGCTTTCTTGCCTACTTGCTTAGAGATTCCGTCGATTGCCTTGCCTACGAAGTTTGACTCTGCAACAAACAGCCAATCGTCCCATCACAATCGACTCACCACAAAGCCCAGTCAAGCATCAAACAGACACTCAAGTTATCCCTTTTAATTTTCTTTTAGGCGGGGACTTTAGTTGCACGTTCAATAATATAATCAGCTTCAGCCTCATTTTTATTTTTAATCTATATTGTCGTATCGTTCAATTGTACAAGCTATCGCGCACTTAACCCCCTCGCAAATTGCATGATTCTTCATAATCGGTGGCTGAATAGACGGAGTCAGCAACCTGGGGTCACAAGGCGTTCAGTTCGATTAGAGCTATATTCGGCTCTGACACACCCAATACTTACACATCATAAGAACGACCGAATTTGAGACAAACAGAACTAACAACTTTAGGGGGTGGAAATTTCAATTTCCCTCAAAAAAAATTAAAGCTGGATTTTGTTGTAACAAATATCATGAAATTTCAAGATATTTCGCGCCAAATTACACTAATTAATCATGAAATTTCAAGATATTACGCAGCCAAAAAAGGTATCGAATTAGAATATAACAGAATTAAAGAAAAAGGAAATGATAGAAATGGAAGGAAAAAACTAACTGCCCGGACCGCCAAGCTGAGTCACGGCGTCGACGAATCGGTCGTGAAGATCAGAAGTCCATCGAAGACGAGGTTTTGGATCGGCAGTGAGAACAAGGCAAGGATCTACACGGAGACTGGGTGTATGTCCTTCTTCCTTGGGTTGAATTACACCTTCATTGCAATGAATCAGACCAGAAAACATCTTCTTCTGCTGAAATCAACAAACCCCCAGGAATCCCCAAAAAGAGAAATGAATGCCTCCTTTCTGCAGTGGAAGAAAAAGGCCCTTTCGCTGGAAGATTTCTCCAGCGGAAGACAAAAGCAGATTTCGTCCGACCCCCGGTCGTACCTAGCAAGGTTCGACCAGATATATGTGGGTCCCACCATGATTTTTCTGTTTATCCACACTGTCCATCCATTTTTATCAGATCATTTTAAGGTATGTAATTAGAATATCCAACCATCATTTGAACCACACCAAACAGTAGACTTGGGTTGCATTAAATGCAAGAGTCATCTCTGGTATGGTCCACTACAGCGTTGGATCTGCCCTTTTTAGGAATATATCTTATCTTGATCTAATAAAGTGGATGGACGGCGTAGATAAACAGATACCTAACGGTGGATTCCCACACGGATCTTGTCGGACCTTGTTTCGTCCGACCGGGGTCGGACACGATCCACTTCCAGATATTGGCGCTTTTACCGAAAAGATTAAAAAAAACCCGCGTCTTTGAATTTTTTACGCGGGTTTTTTTGCTTTACCGACACGGATTGTATACTGACCCTGCCAGCGCGTTGCTACTGGTCGCTGTCTGTGGGCCCCACCATGTTGTATATGTTTTATCTACGTCGTCCATCCGTTTTTATAGATCATCTTGGGATATGAGAAACAAAAAAAAAAAGAAAAAAAGAGGCATATTCAAATATTAGGTGGACCATACCACAGGAAATAGTAGTGATCGAACCCCAACCATTAAAAATCTCTGTGGCAACGAAAGTTTTGAACGAATGTGATATGTATTTTTTGCTTTCATACTGGTCTTTGTGGCCTAATCAATAGGCTGGATTGCAAATAAAAATTACAGTGCGCCCTAGGAATCATTTAATGGTAAGCGTTGAACTAACTATATTTCCTGTGGTGTGGTCCACTTTAGATTTGGATATCTCTCATTTATGGGCTCATGGCATAAAATTATTTTTAAAAATGGATGGATAGAGTGGATGAAAAGCATACATCATGGTGGGGCCCACAGATCACCGAAAAGTGGCGACGCGCTGCTACGGTAGGGTTAGTATGCAATCGGCGTCGCTTTACGGAGATGATACGGTGGAGCAGGAAGAACCAGAATGTGGTAGATCCCACTGTTCACAGGACACGTGGCAAGGTGATGTGGAAATCAGATCCGACCGATGTGGAGGGCCTGGCATGGATGGTTTAGATCTCAAAGCTCACTTCATTAGATAATCCTTTTCCTCTGATATATAGAAACTAAAGTAACGGTACAAAATAACAACAGTTAACGGTCAAACATGCCACGATAGTGGATAGGATTATTTATTGAGCGGCCCTATCGAGACATCACCCTGCCACGTGTCCTGTGTAGAGACGGCTCTTCCATAAGTGGGCCCATCTCAGTGTTTCACTGATCGGACGATCCTGACCGTATAGTGGGCAGACTTCGCCTGTAGATGTACCCGTTTTCCATTCTTGTCGACCGTCTGTTGGCAGATCAACAGTGGGTTCGAAAGGATCGTCTAATCAGTGGATTTTTGTTTTTTGGGCATGGACCATCTGTTGTAGATCCCACTAGATCAACGGTCCGGATCGTGTATAGTGAGTTCCATGTACAGTAGAAGACTGAGGGTAGAAGTGAAGTGGGCCATCACCCCCTCCCCCCTACTGACGCTGCTGCTCGCCAGTAGCCATTGAACAGTGCTTTGTGAGCCCCACCATGATGTATGTGTCTTATCCAGGCCGTCCATCCATTTTTTTCTGATCATTTTAGGGCATGAATCAAAAAATGAGGCAGATCCAAATCTCATGTGGACCCCACCACAGAAAACAGTGGTGGTTGAACTCCCACCATTAAAAACTTCTCAGGGGCCACAAAAGTTTTGGATGAAGCTGATATCTTTGTTTTTTAATCATCCAGCCATCTGTGACCTAATAACAGGGTGGATGGCAAATAAACACTATTGTATGTCTTAGGAAGTTTTTAATGGTGGGCATTTATTCGCCACTGTTTTCCTGTGGTGTGGCCCACTTGAGATTTGAATCTGCCTCATTTTTGAGATCATATCATAAAATGATCTGGAAAAATAGATAGACGGCGTGGATAAAAGATATACATCATGGTGGGGCCCATAGGGCACTGTCCAGCAGCGTCATTTGGCAATCCACGTCCTTCATATTTTGTCAATGCTGGCTTTGGCCCACCAAGGAAAACGTGGGAGATTTTTGGTTTCTGCTTTGCTATTAAAAAAATGGATGGTTGATTTGTAAAGAATGAGGGGACTATAGCCATGTGGTAGGTGAACCCTCCCTAGTATTCCTCCAATCAATTTGTGAAGTAAAGGACCGTTTTTCCCCTGTGGGTCCATTCACATCAACTAGTGTCGGCAATAGGCCGGCTAGGGTAGGCTTTTTGACCGAGCCTACTAGGCTTACCTTAAATCCAGTCATCCCAAGCTTGGCCTGGTCCCATTTTGGGTCTAGTTGGGTTCAGGTGGGTTTGGCGCCCTCTTGGAGCCGGTTAACAATCTGGAACCCGACCTCTGCAATGGGAAGCTGGGTGGGGCCTACCGTAATGTTTGTGGAAAATCCACTCCGTCCATCCGTTTTGCCAGACCATATTAAGATATGGACCTAAATATGATGCAAATCCAAAACTCAAGTGGGCCACATGACAAGAAAATGTGGCTAGGGTCCACCGTAATGTAACTGATAACACTAAAATTAGTCTATCTATTGCGCGGCCACTTGAGTTTTGGATTTGCGTCATTTTCAGGCTCATGTCCTAACATGATCCACGAAAACGGATGGACGGAGCAGGTTTCTCACATACATCATGGTGGGCCCCACTTAACTTCTTATTAAGAAAGTTTATGCGAAAGGCTTTAGCCCTACATTTATAGTATCACTTTCCCATCAAACAAGCTTCTCATGCAGTGAGTGGCATTTTGTCTACATCCAAACGCAGTCAATGCTATCATGAGTTATTTTGAAAATTGATGATCTACATATAGAATTACACCCAGCGATTGATCACCTCTTCTAACATAACTGCTAGAAATTCCTAGACTTGAAGGAGATCATTTCCCTCTATAATTCAAATGTGAGGGTATGTGAATTAATTTTGTGGATGAAAATTATCATTTTCTTTTACTTTTTATTTGAATTTCAAATGCGATTCTTGTTAAATCAACATTTTACCTGATCTTGATATTTCTTAGGGTCCTTTGGATACCACTAAATAGAGGCATGCTCACATGCGCACCATGCACACCTCTACACATGTGTTATGGGCTTTTAATCCGAACAGTCCATGTGATGCGGCATCCCATGAAACCTCAAGGGACTAATTTTTTACCCTAATCTAAAACTCTGGTGGACCATAACAAAGAGAGATGCAAAATCAAGGGAGGAAGCTGTTTTTTTTTTTCATGGCTCACCAAAGTTTTAGATCAAGGTAAAAGTTGACCCCTAGGATTTCATGGGGCGTTGCATCACATTAACCATTCAGATTTTGGATTCACATCACGTATGATGAGTTCTCAAAATGTTTACACAAGTTTCATGCGAACTAGTATGTAATTAATCGAATGACCCACTACATGAGTTACTTTTTCTACTTATAGCAATAGATAAGTAACTTATTTGAGATAAGTTTGGTTTAAGATCAATTATAAATAACTTTTTTACTTAAAGGTGATAAGTTACTTGTGGAAAAATAGCTTATCGGAAGTAACTTACTATCCAAACGCCCCTTAGAATTACATGGATGTTATGCATTGCATTTATAAATACCCATACATTATTTGAAAAATGAGATTTGGATCTCATATCATTTTCAATGTCTTAATGTTCTCTCTCCTTTCAGCTTATAGAGAAATAGATTTTAGAGAAAGGAGATCTCAAAGAAAAAAGGAAATTGAAGAAGAAGGTTTGCTTGAATGGGACATAAGAGTACAACTCAGTCTTCATGACTAGACATTTGGCTCAAAAACCTTTCAATGGATTTTTGAGTTTGAGAAATGGTATTACGAGTAAAGATCAAAACCCTCCCTCAGCAATATCAAAGAAATTCAATGTCAAAGTCTGCATTTATTTATTATTATTATTTTGTAATTGTCATGTTTATATTTGTGTTATGATCTGAAAATTGAAGTTTCATCATTGTAGTTCATTATCATATATTTTTGAACAAATCAGTGAATTGTTTTCCGAAAACTGTGTGGTTGGTAACTAGCTGCATAAAAATGAGCCGGTGGTGACTAGAACCTTCAATTTTTAGATCCTGAGCACTGATCCTAGAGCTATTGTCACAGTTTTATCCATTTTGTCCATCCACTGAAACCTGTTTGTAGACAAGTTTTGGATCCAACTACTATTTGTGTTTTTCCTTCGCTCTTAGCGTAGATCAATTATTATTGGGTTTGATGGCATATAAAAATTAAAGTGTAAGATGACTTTGTTGGTTCTAAAATACAAATATATAACAAAAAATTCAAAAACAAAATTAATAGCAAATAATATAGAAAGTTAAGGTATGTTAAGTCTACTTCCAAAATACAACTAAAGTCGAAGATAAACAGCTTTGATCAGTACACTTATGACCTCAACCACACAAACTTGACAATGCTTGCACTTACTTGTCCAAACAAAAGCTATAGAAAGAAACCAGAAGAAAATTAGAGAGGGGATAATTTTCAGATGTATATACAATAAAGATGGGAAGCCTATATGAAGAAGGTAAGTAACCGTCAAGGGCTCAAGATGCATGTGAGAGCGGCATAATAAATACATGTCGGGTACATGTTGTTCATTAATTACTAAGTGCATGATGCTCTATCTTGATGTGCATGAATAGAATAAAACATTCCCAAAGAAAACAAAAGTACCCAACCAAAGAGTCCACACCACGACTGTGACCACGGTGCGCAGTGTTGCTCTCATGGCATAGCTTTGTTTTCCAATACAAAAGATTAGTAAGGAATTTTAATATAAAATCTTAATTTTTAAATTTTCTTTCTAATGTGAGATAAATTTAAACACAATTAAAATAAGTAGGTTAACAAAAAGTGAAAACAAATTTTCTTGTTTTTTACTAATCTTTTTCTTCTTTTATTCTAACAGGTTTCAGCCGTGGTGTCTATCACCACTCTTTTCTGTGGTGTGCCTTGGTGTGTAGATCTACTTTATTATTATTATTATTATTATTTTGCTTAGCTTCTTAACGTGAGCTAGCAAAACCGTCGGACAAACAGGATGTCCAATGGACATTGTGGTGGCGCAGAGCTTTTGGTTCCACAGGCTCCTTGTACAGGGGTTGTAAGAAATTTGCATCCTGCTCCCTACCTGTCATGATTTAAAACCAGTGTATTGAATTCCCACACTGCCCCACCTGTCATAATTTAAAACCTGAGTATATACTGTGCATCGATATTTAATTCCAGCTACCGATCACAAAATTCCATCACGATAATTTACTAGAACTGACCACCAACAAACAACAGTACACAGCATCTAGTACCACAGCTTCTGGTACCGTGCCATAAGAACTTCAAAAGAATCTAAGTGACCCAGTTGGGAACTGCTCTGCCTGAACTGAGCTCTGTCCGACCATGACGTGGTGCGAGAGGTGAATGGCTAATAGACCATTGCCAATAACTCACTGAAGAACTTTCAAACATGTTTTGCACAGCACCGTCTTCAACAACAACCTGCGTTTCAATCACCTCTCAGTAAAGCAGGCGCAAGACCCAATTAACGTCCAGATCTAGTCAGGTTATACTTGTATGTTATGTCAGGCAATCCATTGTCCAATTATTCAATAGTGTATCGGTGATCTTCACTGTGGGGCCTACAGTTTTCATGGTACTGATGTGCTGGGAAAGATCTCACAAATACCTGAGTTACATCTTAGTTTTTTGCCAATAACTCACTGAAGAACTTTCAAACATGTTTTGCACAGCATCATCTTCAACAACCACCTGCCTTTCAATCACCTCTCAGTAAAGCAGGCGCAATACCCAATTAACGTCCAGATCTAGTCAGGTTATACTTGTATGTTATGTCAGGCAATCCATTGTCCAATTATTCAATAGTGTATCGGTGATCTTCACTGTGGGGCCTACAGTTTTCATAGTAGTGATGTGCTGGGAAAGATCTCACAAATACCTGATCAGTTTCATCTTATTTTTACTAAGGAATGCCAGGTGAAGCGGAACTGCTAGTACTCTCTTAGGCTTGTTGACATGTGGAGGATGGCTGGCTATCTCCTTAAATAGTCCTGCTATTCCAAAGGACCAACTAAAAATACATTTCATCATAGGCTACTGCTTCAACTGATGGGAAGTGGATTTGCGTACTGAATAAGTCAGTACGCTATGCGTATTTTATCCACTCCGTCCATCCATTTTAGCGGATGATTTTAGCACTCAATCCAAAAAATGAACCATATCCAAAGCTCTAGTGGATCGCACCTGAGAATAATGATTTCCACTGTTTAAACCTTCCTAGGGCCCATAGTAATGTTCATATGAAAACACAAATATCAACTTGATACAAAACTTCTATGGCCCCGATAATTTTTCAACAGTTTATGTTCAATTCCCACTGTCTCCTGTGGTGTGGTCCATTTGAGCTTTGGATATGCTTCAATTTTGGGATCAACTGCTAAAACGAGCTGGAAAAACAGATGGACAGTGTGGATAAACCACACACATTCATGGTAGGCCCAAAAGAGTTTACTCAGTACGCAATCCAATTTCCAACAGACAAACCGGTATGCACCTTCCGTCTGTGATTTAAAACCTCAGAAACACCATCGAAAGCGAGATGAAAACGGCAGCTGTACTGGCAGATCATTCAACATTCTTCGGGCTAAATGGAAGTTTCCAAGCTGGGATTGGGTTGTGAGTAGTGAACCCTCCTGTACGGAACTGGTGGGTGATGGAAAAAGCTGTGGGCACCACAATGATGTAATTGTTTTACTTGCTCCTGATTTCTCCTTTGCCTCAAAAATCCTATATTCACCTCATCCGCGTCCACAGTTCTTTTACCAGTGCAATATTTTCCATTTATAATCTTCTGAAGTTACACCATCTGTGCAATGAAAATAAATGCATTCCAAAACCGGAAATGAGAAAGGGAAAAAAATATATAGAAAAAGAAAAAGAAAAAAAACCAATGTAGTAACGAACAACATATACAATAACGTCATCAACCACTATTGATGGGCGATGAAGATTTCTCCTCTGATTTTGAGAGAGATGCTAAGACGTTTGCAGTCTCTCAAGTCGGATTCCTGCAGCCAGCCAGAAAGATTGTTCATCAATAAAGCCCCCATGCATGTTGAAAGTTCATGATTACAAGCACCTGAATCACAGACCTGATCTGGCCCTGTTTTTAAACAGAAACTCTTCCATCCAAGCCCATTTATGGTTATTACCCAGGTCCAGATTTCAGGCTCAACTACTCAATGGGCTAGGCTAGGCTCAAGCTGACACCAACCAGTCCATAACCAGCCTGCACTATAGTTTTGCTTAAGCCATGAGAGGAGCTTACCAGTATTCATACTGGTTAGTAGCATCCAGATGCGGATAACCCTTTAACGTCCGTTCTGATCCAAAACCCTGTTCCACATATCCAAAATATCACTAATCTGAATCTCATGTAATCCAAAACAAAGGCCAATGAATTGTTACAGAAGATGCTAAGATGCCCCTATAGGAGAAACAAGAACATTAACCTTAAAACAACATACATCATAATTTAAAAAGAAAAAAGAAAAAAAATGGTATGCATGTTTGAAACTACACATCAATGTTACAATTTTGGTGTTATGTACTAAAAATGACTGTTGCTGTTACCATATGCAACAATCCACAATCTTGCTAATCATCCGAGATGTCCATTTAGAGCCTGGTGTGCCTTCTATTGGTCACGCATGTCAGTGGGCAAGAGGTACGGGTCTCATTTCAGACGTCTGTGAAGATTACTTCTTGGAAGAAGAAAAGTTATGCTAGTGTGATGGATGATACACAGGCACAAACTCAAATCAAAACGTCCAAACAGTGGGCCTCACTTTAGGTGTTTTACAAAGAAAACTCATATTGAACTCATTCCTTCACTATTAGATTAGTTGATACCTCATGGACAGTGGACATAATAAGCGATCAAAGGATCAAAGTAATATATATATATATATTAATGAAACAAAACATAAAACAGATACTAAAAGCATTAGATTTATATCCTATCTACAATGGGTTCTTCGATTTAGACCATTTAAATTGAGTTACATAGATGCCACATGTACAAATGCAAATGCATGTGTATCACCCATCATACTCTGCTATAATATCATATAACTCTTACTTATTGACAACAAATCCAAAGTCATCAACCTTCCACGTAAAGAAGAGCTAATATATAACCTTCCACGTAAAGAAGAGCTAATATATACCTGAATATTTATATAGAATACATGTGAGACTCTAGTCGTTGGATCTCAGGTTATATTTCAATGATCTGAACCATTTATATGATGGGCCTCACCTTGGATGGGGAATATCAAAGTGTGCCGTAACAGCCATTATGTAATGGTAACGGTGGCAACCGTTATGCGTTATGGGATCGAAAGAACCATGTGTAGCCATGTGTTAAAAATTAGTTGAGTAGCCATGTGTTATTTTATTTTTTACAGGGAAGTGGATGTAACTGTGAGATTAAATGAGGACTGAGGAGGTTAGTGTAAAAACCCAGAATAATAATCACGATAGTCGGGGGCAGGGAAACCTGACCCAAAGCACTAAACAAGATAACTAACATGCTTGACCTGTGTTTAGGAATCGTGAATACACAAAAATAGTCATATGGGTTGAATAAATACAAGGAACCTGTAAATGACCAACCTCTTGGCTAATATGAATGTCCATAATATCCACAACCTGTTCAGAAAAAAATAAAAAAGAGATCAGGACATCATCAAGCTCGTCTGCAGCCCAGTGATTTGCTCTTGCAAACGAACTGAATAACGAAGCTAAATACCATCAAATTAGCTAGAAAAAGATCCCTTGTCACATTCATCTAGACAAGAAATAAGAGTAATGTGCAGATGAAGATGAGAATACAAGTTAAGAGCTCCTTAGGAAGAACCCAATAATGAGAAGGTGCATCACTCATCCATATACATACAAAAAAAAAAAAAAAAAAAGCTAACAAGGTGAAATGGGATAGCAAGATACACTTGATGCTCCCATCTGCAAAACCAATCAGGTATTCAGACGGGTAAAATAATTTCTCGTGTAGAAAGCAATAATGAGACGCATTATAGAGTCACTTTCCTCAAGACAGTTCTTACCCCACTATGCATTTAACTGGACTCTGCAAATGGGCTACTAACAATGAAGCCAAGAATCTCAATTGGCGATCTTCAACTCATGATATTGGTTAATTGACCTTGAACGCTTCCAGTAACAATCAGGGACAGAAAATGAATTATTATTTTGCCTCTGCGGTGACACAATAACCCCCCCCCCCCCCCCCGGCAAAAAAAAAAAAGAAGAAGGTGGAGAGAGGGAGAGAGACCAATGGAGAGTATTTACAGAGAAACCAGATTGTAAAATTCTGTGATAACTCCCATTAAAAGCGCCCTTCCATAGGCACGATATGGTCACTAGTGGAAGCCACTACGTGCATGTTTTAAACAGTCACGCAACTGTTTGAGGCACTTCTCTCCCTCAGGGAATTGGCCAAACAATGTAGTCATCCTACCACGTTATCATCCACAATGGACCATGTAACTAACACCCAGGAATTGACATGTCGACGAACCATCATGTTTAACTGCCACGCCAACATAATATAACACACAGTCATGTCAACAGTCAAGAATCCATGCAGGTGCTATGTCGCCAATTCAGTCTAGCTGGTCAAATCCTAATTAACAGATCAACCCAAAGTCACAAATTAGACCCCTCATTTCCACTGCGACTCAACGAAAGCCTAGGCTGCTTCAGGAAAAGTTCCAAGGCATTTCAGTTCTCCTTGCAATGATGCGTACATGCGGAATGCAAAGCACACAAGTGCCCCATCGCCGACCCTTGCAACCATGCACAAGCGCAAGGTGTGCGAGTGATCTCCCTTGATTCTCCATAATATGGCTCCATGGAAATGGAGGGGCCTTTATATGAAGGGTTCCTTTCTCGCCTGCTTCCAGTGCAGGAATAAAGCTCGAGTCCCATTTTGGTAGCTTTAGGATGAAATTTTTTGAGATTTTTCACGCTATAATTCTCACCTATTACCCACTGGCTTTTCTGAATCACCCAAACTTTACTTTTCCAGACTATACTAATGCCTTTTTCTTAGACGAGAATACCCCTGCGATACAAACCCATTTTCTAAAATATTCTCGCTCCTCTCCTCTTCATACCAGAATACCCTACTATCAAAAACCGATTTTCCGGAATCCTCTATCCTCTTCACACCAGAATACCCCACCACCAAAAACCCATTTCTCCGAATCTGCTCTCCTCTTCATACCACAATACCCTTCTACCTAAAAAACTCATTTTCTGAAATCTTTATCTCTTCTTCATACAATAATACACTTCTACCAAACCGTTACTTCTTTTTCTTCATTTTATTTTGTCAACAAAGGATGAAAATGGTGCCTTCATCGAAGAAACGACGCATTACAGGTATATTTAAACAAACTGCCCTAAACTCTAAACTCTAAACCGAAGAAATTTGCACTTGCGCGAGTTCTCAGTTGATTTCATCGAGCCCTCGGTCAATTTGCCCGAGTTATTGGTGAAATTGCAGGAGTGTGATCGGTGAAGTTGCCCAAGCACTTCATGAAATTGACAGAGAAATCATTAAAATATTGATCAAGAACTTCTACAAATTGACCGAGTAATTCATAAAAATGGCCGACTACTTGTTGAAATTCACCGAGTACTTCTTGAAATTCACAGACCACTTCATAAAATTAACCGAGCACTACATGAAATTGACCGAGTACTTGTTCAATTTCATGTGGTGCTCAGTCAATTTCATGTGAAGGTCGGTCAATTTCATGTGATACTCGGTCAATTTCATGAAGTATTCTATTAATTTCATAATTTACTCAATCGATTTAAATTTTTTCTGAATTTTCACACTATGCTTCACTAACTATTGAACTTTATTTTTAATATATTTTGCAATTCATTCTTGTAGATGATGAGTCTCTAGTTGGAGTCCCGAACCTATCCTCCAAGTGTTCGCTAACATGGTGGTTTGATACCATGAAGCGTGGGTTGGAGAAGCAAATTTTTCATATATTTTGATGTACCTCCAATCCTAACAGCCTCGATATCGAATGAAACTTGGAATTTGAGAGGGAACATATGAAATCACACACTCTTTAGGGTCCATACTCTCTCTACGGCCCATATATGTTACAATGAAATTGCATGAGGTTTAAAAACTATACTTTAATATAAACTCTAATTATGTGAAATAAGGAAAGAATCCTTACTTGTAGAGGAAATATGCAGTTGTATACATTACAGCGATACCCACGTGATGCCATCACAGCACTTTCGACCCCTTCAGACATTGTGCGGAAGGACTATCCCGGGGATAGCTATAGAACTCTTCTAAAGAGTCGACTGGGTCAATATACTCTATGCTGCATATAGTTTTGGTGTCAATTCCCCTAATAAACCACTCTACACACATAATTAAGACAACCTTCACGACATCCTCGTGCTTATTGGTGTCAACTATTTTTTCAAACACCTCTCCTATATGTTTTTTTAAGATTAGATATTCTTTATGGTACTTCTCTCTTATTGTTTTCATAGTGAGATGAATTCTCGATATAGAAAGGTCTCCAGTCTTAAGCCTTGTCATAAGGGCGAAGTCCATCTCCGTAAATTTCAAAGGTGTCTTCCGTATCTCAAATACAAAATCATCTCTATATCTTACAAAAAATAGGTGAAATATAACTCCCATAAACCTAAACGATGAAATGTGCAACAAAAAGGAAAATGGGGACTGCCTAAAAAGATTTAACCGACTCTCATTCTTCTCCAACCCACGCTTCACGGTATCAAACCACCATGTTAGCGAACACTTGGAGGATAGGTTCGGGACTCCAACTAGAGACTCATTATTTATAAGAATGAATTGCAAAATATATCAAAAATAAAGTTCAATAGTTAATGAAGCATAGTGTAAAAGTTCAGAAATAATTTAAATCAATTGAGTACTTTATGAAATTAATAGAATACTTCATGAAATTGACCGACCATCACATGAAATTGACCGAGCATGACATTAAATTGACCGAGCATGACATGAAATTAACCAAGCTTCACATGAAATTGACCAAAAATTGACCAAGCTTCACATGAAATTGACCGAGCGCTATATGAAATTGAACGAGTAACCGGTCAATTTCATCAAGTATTCAGTCAATTTCATGTAGTGTTCGGTGAATTTCATGAAGTGCTCTGTGAATTTCAGGAAGTACTCGGTCAATTTCAAGTACTCAGTCATTTTCAAAAATTACTCAATCAATTTGTAGAAGTTCTTAGTCAATTTTTTATGATTTCTCTGTCAATTTCATTAAGTGCTCGAGCAACTTCACCGATCACACTCCCGCAATTTCACTGACAACTCAGGCAAATTGATCGATGACTCGATGAAATCGACCGAGAACTCACGCAAGTGCAAATTTTTTCGATTAGAGTTTAGGGTTTGGAGCAATTTGTTCAAATACACCTACAATACGTCGTTTCTTTGATGGAGGCACCATTTTCATCCTTTTTTGACAAAATAAAATGAAAAAAATGGAGTGACGATTTGGTGGAAGGGTATTTTTGTATGAAGAAGAAGTAAGATTTCAGAAAATGGGTTTTAGATAAAAGGGTATTGTGGTATGAAGAGGAGAAGATTCCGGGAAATGGGTTTTCGATGGTAGGGTATTTTGATGTGAAGAGGAGAGAGGATTCCAGAAAATTGATTTTTGGTAGTAGGGAATTCTGGTACGAAGAGCAAATGAGAGAAGATTTCAGAAAATGGGTTTATATTGCAGGGGTATTCTCGTCCGAGAAAAATGCATTATAGTTTAGTCTGGGAAAGTAAAGTTTGGGTGATTCAGAAAAGCCGGTGATTAAAAGGTGAGATTTGCGGTGGGAAAAATCTCACAAAATTTTAAAACCAAAGCTTCTTCAAGGATATATGGAAATTGAAGTTTCCAAAATGGAATCTCATAAATTTGTTATCTTTGTAATTTATAAGGCATTTTCATATAAAACAAAAGATAACCATATTCAAAGGAATATTTCAAAGACAACTTTGATGAGTACACACATAATATATGTTTGATTAGATAAAACCCAACAGATAATATTATTTCATAAATTCCCATCAAAACCTGCCCCTTATGCATTTGTGTTATGATATCATGTCTAACCCGTTATCATGCTTTTTCATTTCAAGTAGATGCACATGTCCACCTGCATCCCTATGATGTCCCAAACAGCGACAGGACTTTGGATCTTAATCACAAGCATATGGGTCATATAGGTCAAAATCAACCATAGAAGTAAGCAAAAGCAAAAGCATTCACTCAAAGGAACTAATGGGTGGGAGTAAGATTAGGAATGAAATAACTTACATTATGATTGTCCTCAACCACATCTAATAGCTTCCTTGGACGACCTATATAAAATGACAAATCCAGAATATTAGACTAAAGCACCAATGGTAAACCTCAAAATTTTATAAAATGGATGCCCAGGTTGAGACGAATTGCAAGAAACACTAACAGTTGAGATAAAAATGCAAGAAACACTAACAGAACTGGAAAATATAATGTGTTTTCAATTCCTAAATCAAGATTTTTTTTTATAGCCTCGTTTATCCCAAAATAATGACGGGCTTAATGAGAGATTCATTTTATATTATATATGCATGCTTAGAAATGCACCCAAGGAACCAATAAACAGGTCCAAACCAGAAAAAGATATAAACTGAATTAGTACTTGATCAGGAGAACTAGATCAGATCAAGAACAAAAAGTTAGAATCCCATGGGAAATGGGGATACATACAAGCACACACTTTAACCACTTAAAAGAACATGCATTACATAATTTCAATGACTTTTACGCCTGAGTATTTATGTAGGGTGTGATCTTGCTCAGATTTTAAGTATGGTGTCCCATGGCAGACTAAAATTCCCAATGTGGATAGGAGACCAATTGTGATCTAGCACACCAAAACAAAAGGGAGCATCCAATGTCAAAAACATGATACAAGACAAGTGAGTCAATGAAGCTACATCATCCATCTCGTAGGCCCTACAGATCGCCTGCAGTCAACATCACGCCAATAGACAATGCAAGTCATCGTGTTTTCCCTGTTGAATGTTGAAACCTGTTTTCATTTCCTGTCATTTAATGCCACTGTACAACTGTGATGGTTCATTCCATGCACTTCTCAACCAAGAACTATCCATAAATGGGACCACAGGACAGCCTGGATCCACTGCCTAACCGGGTAAGTGTCATGTCTTTCCATCAAGTGGCAGATGCCCCATTGCCGATGCAGCATGCCAAAGACGATGTGAACAAAACAATTGGCCAACTCAATATGTTTATTGTCACTGTTTGATTTAATTGGAGGGACCATGTACTGACTCAACGCCTCCATCGTATTTCAATCAACATGGAAAGCGATATGTTTTCTTGCCCAACTCAATATGTTTTCTTGTCACTGTTTTCTTGTTCAGTTAATCGAATTATTAATATTATACGTATGTAAATATGTAGAAACATACATACATACATATTTATCTAGGAACAAAATAAGTTTTGCTAAGCCACGCGCATGTAAGAAAGCCTTGTTTATGCATCACGCATGTGTCAAAGGGGAACAAATGCATGCGTCTAATCCAACAATTGGGTGGTCCTGACAATCGAAAGGCCATTTATTTGACCCAGACCAGACCCAACCAAACTCAAACAAAAGTCCAAAGACCTAATGGGTATTGGGACCCAATCAGATCAGGGTTCTCAAACATGAGATCCACACCCAGCAAGACCCGAACCCAATTAGCTTGCATTGATGTACTCTAGGACCTGACCAAACCCAGCAAGACCCGAACCCAATTAGCTTGCATTGATGTACTCTAGGACCTGACCAAACCCAGCCTGTTGACAGCCTTATTGGACACCCTCTCTTGTACACATGTGGACTCAGCAAAGAAGGTACAGGGCTAGGATTGTAGGTTAGTTTAAGGACCATCTTAGAACCATGGTATTAAAAAACAATTACGTAAATGTAACAATGGGACCCATTATGTGATACACAGCTGTAACACCCGTCTGTTATAAAAAAAAAAGCGTAACAGGTTGTCATAGGCCCACAACGGTCCAATACGGTGCTAACACATTTATTTTCTTTTAAAAAACGATCATTACAGAGCTGTAACGTCCATTACGAGGATTGTAAAGGCTGTTATGGCCTATACTGTAACAGTTATAAGGTTGACCATTAAGGCCAACATTACTGCTATTGAATATCATTTTTTTTTTTAAAGATTGTTGTTATATAGATTGGGACCCGTTATTCCCTTCTTCCCCTTCCCTGCTTCCTCGAGATTCCACATCCAAATACTACTCTCTCCTATCCTCATGAAAAACATCGACATAAGCACAATCCTATCCCCAAATAAGATATGGAATTGAGAGGACAAAGCAACTCTTGGTAAACTGGTAAACCAAACATCTAGCATAGAGCTTTGTCATCACAACAAGCATTTCCCCAAAATCTCATACACGCACATCACCACTTTTTTCAAAACAGTCCTTGGAAAAGTTTCTCCGTTAGTTTCATAATTTACTCATTTTTCTCTTTATTTTTAGCAAGATTCTAAGAAAGGACTGCTTTGCATTAGAAAAGAATTGATAGGCAAAAGCATTAGTAATATCCTGTCAATTATAGAAACTAAACCATGACTACAAGCACACGTATGGATGACACCTTCAGACTCAGACACATGTTGTGCATGCAAAGGATTTCGATCATCTGTTCAGCATATTCAAGTAACAGAATGGATGGATCATCCACGAGTTCACTAACAGAAAACTCAATGAGGATTGAGGAATGAATCTAAAAGGCATGAGTGACTTCACCTCGCTTAGGTTTATGCACCTTCGACCAGATACTATCATCCACTACACCTTGTTCTGATCCTTTCTGTCATAAAAAACCCAAACTTTCAAAAACCATAAAACCTGAAATCCAAAAATCGCTTCCAATAAGTTGCATTAAACCAGGTTACCCTAAGCCTCTCACCAATTTTCTTTTGTGGATGGAAGTAGACGTCAAGCCCTTCCTGTTAAGGGCGCTCTGTTGACTTCTGCTTGCTTTGTTCTTCTTGCTAATCCTCTATGATTGTAAATGCATTTTAAAGGAAAGTATGACACAAAGCACATCTAAAGAAGAAAAGCCATGGAGAGGAAGTACAAAATTTTAGTTTGCACAAAGAAACTTACATCAAACTCTTCATCTTTTGTCTTTGCAACAAAAGCATCCCAATCTTCTTTCTTCACATATGATGGTTTTTGTGGTTCAATACCTCTCTCAAGGTCTTTCTTGACCTGAACCAACAGCTTGTATTTATGTTGCCTATAACAGGATGAGATCTTCTTCCTGGTATAGCTTCTATTAAGATCAAAATTATATCTTTCCTGTAAACCAACCAGTGCAGACCTTTGATTAGATCAAAGAAAAAGACACTCACTGAATATTTGAAGGAAATATATGCATACAAAAAGAAAAAAGGAGAAGAAAATCAAGGTACCTACTGTTAACACATTCAATACTGATTTATAGTCTTCGACTGGAACATCCCCAATTTGCTTAAATCTGACAGGTAAATAATGACATACATATGAATTGATTGATCTTTTGAAAGCCCCAGCATTTGGGCCAGTTGGGTTACCAAGGTCATCGAAGTCCACAGTCAGACGTCTAGCTAAGTTTCGATAAGTTGCTCGGCCTGTTTTTTTAGGCACCTTTTTGGAACCTGGATCAACATAAACCTTGGAAAGGATGAGTAGAAACTCAGGAGAAAGTGTTAATACAAAGCCTTGATAAAAAAACAAAGACAGTAAAGGCAAGTGAAAGATCCAGCACGTAACCAACTTACCTTGAGCTTCCTCACAAGGGAAGTTGGAACTCTCCATAGCCTCTTTGAAAATGTTATCGACGTTTGAATTTGGATCTAAGATGCTCATGGCAATATTATCTAGGATATTATTCTTGTACTGGAGATCTCCATATTCACTCCCATCTTCTGGGGTCAAACATGCATCTTCATTCATATTTATTTGAAGCATTTTTAGACCCAAGGGTAGTTGCTCTTGTTCCGTAGTTACTTCCTCCAAGTTGTCATGGTCATCACTTATCCTCATGATGTCCATTGATCCCGGCATCGAACAGTCATTTGGGAAACCTTGATTATCATCATCACCACTTGACAATCCGGAGCTCAAAGAAACATTACGCACCACATCAACACCTGACCCACCAGTGCCATCTGCACAAGACAATGATTAAATTGTGGATATAGACATTAGGCACTTACATTTCTTGTAACTGAACAATAGAAAGGCCAGTGCCAATCCAAAAGCATCAATAGGCAAAGAGGCACATAATACATCTAGAACAAGGTTATGGAAGTGTGGCATATTTCAACAACATGTGCTACATGAGCTCTGTAATTTATCCTATGGTACACAGCTGTTTATTTATTTGTATATATTCTAAGCAAAGAAAGTCAAGAAACTGAAAAGAGAATAATTTTTTTTAACGAAATTAGTGAGACAGCTGAGAAACTCTGACTGAAGTGGAGCAGCACTGCAATTAAATGCTTATTCAGTCAAATCTATTTACATAACCACAATTCCTACGGAATTCTATTTTCTACCAAGCAACGTCATGACAAGTATCCATAAGTTCAACATTTGAGAACTTGAAACTCAACTCACATCACAAAATGGGTGCCCAAGTTGGACTGCCGGAGTCAAATGTAAGTCAAGAATTTAGTGAATTCTTCAAGCTCAAAAGAATTACACGGAGTCTGAATTTCTAATTCTTCATGCACTCAAACAACTTCTCAAGTACTAAATCAAGCTGAGGCTAAACCAATTCAAGTCCCCTCAGTAACCTTCTCAAGTAGTAGGACTTGGGGGCATCCTTTTGGAGTTCCAGGATCTTTGCCGACTAGTGGATATAGTTGAAGGAGACTCAACTAATGTGATAGGTTCGGTTTCTTTTTTCTCATGATTAGGGTGATGAGAAATTTTTTTGGGAATGCAAAAAAAAAAAAAAAAATTGTAAGTCACTTTTGATAGGCTGACCATTGCCGTCACTTTTATTCTAGTACATTTACATTAGCCTACTTTTAATGATGTTTCGGTATCCTTCAGAAAAAATCAGGTACTCCCCAAAATTATATGTCGCCACAATGTCCATCGTAAATGTGTACAGTGGAGAAAATGGGGAAACAGAATTTCTAGTGCAAGGATGCACCTAAATGATAATGTGTAAATGGAACAAAAAAAAAAGGGTAAATGTATGAGCTAAAAAAGACTGTCATTTTGTGTTCTGGGTGTCAAACAGATACAAAACCTAAAACTTTTTTCACTCCATCACTAAATAATTTTAAGTGAAAAAGGAAACGCCATTGTAATTCAGTCAAACTACCTACAAACGGACAAATCAAATGCTAACACTAACACCAAATGACACAAATGCAAGTAAAAACAACAATTTCTGAATGCCAACAAAACCTTTGTAACTGCCAATGCACAACCTAACAGTGTATTGTTCAGCACCCATACAATGGGATCTGCATTCTGCAATACATGCCGTTCATATGGTGGCACTTGAACGAATTATTACCCAAATGAAAAACCCAGAAAAATCCAATTATCGGAGATCACACCCATACTGTATATGAACAGTTGACTAATTAAAGGAGACTTTTTGCGCCTGGCCAATCCAAAATGGGGTACACGAGGAACGGCCCATATCACAACAAGGCCAGGTGAGATTACCACCACTAGGCAAGCAAAACACGACATTTTGTTCCACCAAGCATCCATACGATACATTAAAAAACTAAAAGAAGAGCACATTACCAATTTGCCGCAGCTGCTTCCTCCGTAGAAACAATACAAGCAGATCTTCATGAAGTGCTCTTAGGAGCTTTGTCCTCGAAGCGGCCCGCGCGATAAGCGTCGACTGATAAGTAAGCAGATTTTGCATCCGCTGCCGCTCCAATTCCCCCGAATCATCCCCTGACGACAGCGGTGCCCGAATCCGATCCTCCAAGATCTTAATCTCCTTATTTAGGCCGTCGATCTTGGTCTCCTCACTCCGGAGGCTCGAGCTGATCTTGTGGTGGTCTTGGAGAACGCGAAGGATCGAAGACTCGATCTGATCCATCAGTTGTCGGGATAGAAACCCTAACCCTAATTCGCATTTCTCTCGTCTGCTGCATCTACATCTCGTTCTCCTCCTTGAAGGATGAAGAATGGCAGTGAGTGGCAGAGGGACTGGATTTCAGGAGAAGGGTTATTTATAGGAGCGGACGTGAAAGTATGAAAAAGGGAATTTATGGCTTTGGCGTTCGTGTCCGGGAGGTGGACCCCGACACTATTCGATATCAGCAGGGGAAGCGGATTTGGTGGTGAGTAACTCGCTACGCTTTATCCTGGCGTATTGAGTAAACTCCGCGAGGTCCATCGTGATTTATGAATTTTATCAGCTCCGCTCATACATTTTACCAGATAATTTAAGGCCTGAGCCTAATATCGAAGCATATCCAACGTTCAAATGGATCACACTATACGAAACGTTGGAATTAAACGTCTACTGTTGAAAAATCCTTGGGGTCCACATAAGTTTTGGATCAAGCTTATATTTTTGTTTTTTCTTAAACCATGTCCGCATGAATTTATAAACAGATTGGATGACAAATAAACATCACTGTGGGGGTGGAAATCAATATCCCCACGGTTTTTAGTGGTATGATGCACTTGATCTTTGGATATCCTTCAATTTTGGGTTCAACCCCTTAAATTATTTGAAAAAATGAATAGATGGGAGGATAGACCACATACCTTTAAGATAGCCCAACTGAGTTTACTAAGTATGATAACGGCCTATGTGTAACTCATGGGCATACACCATGATACATGTTGTTTTATCAACGCCAACCATCCATTTTTCCAAGCTCAATAGTAGGCTTAACCAGGAAATAAGGAAATTCCAAATCTCAGGTGGGCCACCCCATGGGAAACAGTGGTGATTGACCATTGAAAACTTTATAAGAGGCTATGAAAGTTTTGGATCAAGTCGGTAGAGG
Source organism: Magnolia sinica (assembly GCF_029962835.1). Classification (NCBI taxonomy): domain Eukaryota; kingdom Viridiplantae; phylum Streptophyta; class Magnoliopsida; order Magnoliales; family Magnoliaceae; genus Magnolia; species Magnolia sinica. Next base: position 90,171,098 of record NC_080581.1, on the reverse strand, counting down.
TTGAATTAAAAAATTATTACAATGAATACTACAAGCTTAAAGGGTAAGGAATTATTAGACGGAATTAACACCATTTTACATAATAATTGTATGTATGGAAATATCTTGTTATTTTAACCATCCAATCTTGTGTTTGCAATCAAATTCTTCTTCTTCAAGAGTATTGCATGAAATAAAATCTACATTTGATGGGCATCGACTTATTCACAATGAATTGTGATCACTTATATTTATATACAACTCAAAATGTCACATATAAAAAGTATATATGAATGGATGGCATGAATAAAACATATGCATTAATATAGAGCTCACAAATGTAATGGATTTCATAATCTATTAGAAATTTTAAATAGAACCGAATGTAATTCCACACCACATAATCTCAATCCTTCTCATTATCTCCAAAACAACGAATAGAAATTATTCGAGACATGTGCAATTCCATCTCACCTAATCTCACCTAAGCCACCAAAGAAGTATCGGAGAGTTTTTAATGATGGATGTCCAATCATCATTGTTTCTCGTAGTGTTGTCCACTTGAGATTTGGATCTACCTAACTTTTGAGCTCATGGTCTAAAACGAGCTGAAAATGTGGATGGACACTTAGAATAGAGCACATACACCATAGGTGATTCAAATCTACCTCACTTTTGTGTTCATGCTCTGAAATGAGCTAAAAATTTAGACGGATGCCACGGTCCAACACATACATCATGATGGGGCCCATAGAGCACACCATCTATAGCAGTACATCCACTCCATTCACCCCATTTTACTAAGGAAGCCCCAAAAATTAGGTACATCCATAACTCAAATGGGCCAAATGATAGAAACAGAGAAGGTTGAATGTCCACCGTTAAAACATTTAGGGTGTTTGGCCTGACGCAGTGGATGGGATTAGGTGGTAATAGGAGGGCTACGATTAACTATCCCATTCCATGTAGCATTTGGGACGGCCATTGCATATCATCCCAAGCGCCCTCATAAACAAAGTTGGCGGTTCGACGAATTCGGGCAATCCTCCCTTAAGTAAGAGTTGTTGATATATCTCTTTCTTGAGAATTTATCCAGTGCACATGATTTTTTCAGGGCTCATTGTCATTTTTGGATAAAATTTACTTCATCCATCAGTCAAATCCTACCTCTTTTAGCTAGTAACTAAAAAAATCAAATCAAACCATGAATTATATGGGCCACACCAAAAAAAGAAAAGTGAGAATGGATGCTTGCCCTTGATTCTCAAAGAGGACCCACCACGTTGTTAATATCTCATCAAATCCAATTATATGAAACATCTACCACAGATAATTCCACAAGTAAGAAATTATTCTATTACGAGACTTGGGTAGGGCCCAGAGAAAATCAACAGTGATCATCCCTTCCCAACTTTTCTCACTCATGTGACTTATCTAAGTCGTTTATTACTCTAATTTTTTAAAATGGTCCAAATAGAAAATCATTTCACGATGATCGGAATGGTTGTCATCAAAACATCATTGTGCGGCCCACAATAACCGTTTGCACTGACGTGATCGGACGACTGTTGCAGCAAACATGCCAGCTGCATGGGAGTACCAGTACTTCGTCCGTTCCAAACACGTCATGATATCTGATACCTGGACTAGACTGAATCCCACCTCCTTGCCAAACACACAGCCATGTCTATCCTAAATTGTTACAAAACCATGGAATCAATGGACAACCATTGACAACCTATCGATTACCTTAAACGGTATCCCATCCTATCTACTCTACTCTAATGCGCCTGGCCAAACAGGCCCTTATGGTGTTGTAGAAGTTTACAAGTTTTGGATAATACTTTTGTGTTTCTAAGTCATCCCAATGAGAATGACCGTATAAATAGTATGAACAACATATAAACATCGCAACGAACTTTTAGAAGGTTTCAATGATAAGCATTTGCATTCCTAACTTTTTCTTATCAGGTGGCCTCCTTGAGTTTTAGATCTATTGTGTTTTTATGCTTTATGTCTTAATATGAGCCGACAAAACAGATAAATGAATGGATTTCTCACAAACATGATCGTAGGCTCACAGCCCTGGAAATGAAGCATCCAAATTTTTGTTTGGATAACCAACAATCTTGGTGACTGGATTTTGTTTAGGTGCCAAGTCACAGGTGGTTTTTCACACCCCTCTCTACCTGTTTTTAGAAAAATAAAATAAAATCAAATGTTTTATAATTCAGCAACTCTTATTAAAATGACTCTACGATCTAAATAATCACTGTTTTTCACTCAACTTTAATTTTTACTTACAGTAAGCTCTCATAAGAAGACATTTTTGGTCTGGAAAATGTTCCCAGCATATGATCCCTTGGCCTTGTAATCTAATGTGAGGCTCACATTGCCGTCCGTCTAAGTTGGGGCCCATATTTAAGTTAGATCGGAAGATCCTGGCCACCGATAAGCACAGATCATTGGCAACCATACTGCTTGGTGAGTCTTAGACTACACTTAAGATTCATGTGATATGTTTGTGATTGGTTATTAAGGATGGGGTGTTGGTAGTTAGAGTCTATCTAGTGCCCTAAGCCCATTTATGGCTGTCATGGACTGCCCTGATCTTCAGGAGCATAGTGTGGGCCCAGCCCGAATTGGTCTAGATAGATCAGTCAGTTGGGTTATGAAAGTACGAGTTGGGAGGAATTACAAGATTTACAAGCCCATGCATTTGCAGAAAATGTTAGTTCGGTTCTGACAAGTGGGCCCCATCATTGGGTAATCCAAACCATTCGTCTGTTGCATCCTAGAGGCTTAAAGTCTTGTCGGGTTGCTCCCTTGTGGAGCCCACCATGTTGTCTACATGAAATCCACTCCATCCATAGGTGCGCTCATCAATAGTAACTCCTATGGCCGAAAATCAACTGTAGATTTGCATTTGGGGGTGTTATGCCAACTATTAGATTTGTACTTGGGGCCCACTTGTCAAATAACAGCCATTATTTACTTAATTTTTTAAATAAAGTGAAGCTGCATTGTGTATCAGAAGGTGCTTTTAGGTGAAAGTCAGTGCTGTTTTTCAGTGGGCTATCTGCAAATTGGGTACTATCTTGCTTATATTTACATCTGTCAAGACATTACTTAGTGAGATTTGATTAAGCTATAGGCTATTATCAAAGACGGGGCTCATAAAAAGCATATTTGAAAGTTGTTTACTGGCCAAGCTTTATATTGGCCCGTTATTTACTATCTAATCAAATCCTGTCATATCATGTCTATATAAAGAGAAGTAAACATAGTTTTATATTTTATTATAAGCTTGCCATAGTTTTTTTCAGCTTTAGCTTTTTGGCCTGGACCTCATCCTAACCAAGTTGAAAAGGCACGGGCCAAGGGAGGTCTTATAAGAGAAAAAGTTAAAATGATCAATGGTTTGAAACATTACACGCGTGCATTGAATGGGAAGTTCTAACAATAATCTTTGAGCTGTCCAATAATGATGGCCCACTTAATAATGCTTGCCAGCCTTAGTTGTTATGTAACAATGATGTTTTTAGACTGTTATATGGACATAACACTAACACAGTACAGAACATATTACCTTCCTTGGAGGTGGAGCATTTTTGTGCCTCTAGATTTTGTTCCACACGTGGCATGTCTATGATGGTCTGAACCATGCATCTTATGGGCACAGTCATTTATTGGCCCTTAGCTAAATTTTGCTAGGATTGGACCATCTTAAACATCTGATACATGAGCCTTTCCTGGCTAAATGGGAGCCGTTGTTGATATTTCTGTCTTTCAGAGTTTATCTGTGTGGCACCATTTTAAAGGTTAGAGTAATCCAAAACATTGTAATATTTGGAGCATGGCCTATTCAATATTGGAAATATGAAATCAATGGCTTAGATCCTATCCGCTTGTGATGTATGGTTAGAATGGCACGGACGCATGAGAATATATAATGTCCATCTAAAAGTATGGAATTAGGGTTGTCATCAGCTAGGTTAGGGCTGGGCCAAGCCCTGTTCAACAGAGGCGTGGAAGATCTTGTCAATCACTTTCTACAATGTCTTGTCAATTAGGTATGGTTTCAATTCAGTTATTTGATCTCCATCAATCCTCTTTCATTCCTCAGTATTATAAGTTTGCACAATACATTACAAAAAAGAAAGAAAAAAGAAGAAAGAAGTGAAAACAGTTATTGTAATAGTAACTATTGTTGGAGATGGGCTCACGTAAAGTGTTGGAAAAGCTACATACCGATTCTTGTCACGGATGGATTGAAATAAGTTTGAATAGAAGCATACATGGTCTGTCAAATCTAGGCTTAATCCTATATGGGGCATGATGTAATTGAACATCAGGCACATCCAGATGAAAGAAATTCATTTTAAATATGGAAAAATTGCCCTTCAAAATGGGAACCATAAATCAGTATAACTTTTGATCTAGTTACGAGATGTGGGACTATGATTTTTTTGCTGCAATGGGCCATCCAGGGTCAATCAACCCTATAAGCAAGTCTTGTTACTCCATTTCGTAAGAAAATAACTCATTTCAATTCAAAATTATAATTTTAGAGAAAAAAATTTACTTACCATTTCTAGTAAGTTTTAAGTTGGACGTATATTTTTCATTTTAGAATTTTAACATATGATGTTATATTAAAGTTTGATTCTTATCATATCAGGAATCATTCAGTAAAAATAAATTAAAATTTTTTATTTTTAGTAAATTATACTATTTTGGACAAATTTAAATTCAGTCGAATTAAGACTGTTAATTAAAGTTTGAATTTTATTATTTAAAGCATTGTGGATTAAAAAAACTACATTATGGATTCAATGTCTTAATCGCTCGAGTAATATGGTGAACTTATTTGTTGTTATTTCACACTCTTCCCTATGTCGCAAAGCATGTTCAAGAGTAGCTTGGTTGAGTCCATACTCAACTCAGTCCATGTAACGCCCCGAAATTCAAGGGTCGAGTAGGAACTCGGCTTTCAAATTCCTGACTGCCACGTATGCCCTAATAGGCCTTGTATGCATATGAATGTAAAGTATCATATGGGCAATAGAGAAGTAAACTAAGCATAAAGTATCATTAAACCATATAGAAAATTAAGTGTTGCTAATAAGGTGAATATCTAAACATAAATCCAAACATCCGAAATATCATCCATCAGGGACTTAGTTTTATTCATACAGTAATTCCAAAAAGACTAGGGCCCTGGCCCAATCCCACGATCACCAACCGATCTAAAAAGACCCGCCAAAAGTCTAGAAGTATGCCCGCTCCTCCTCGTCATCCACACCGACATCTTCCATCGCGTTTAGCTCCAGTGTCTCTGCATTTATGCCAAATTCTGGTTGGTGTTTTAAAATACCGTCTCAGAGTGGGAGTGAGTAGCTAACTCAGTGGTACCATTAACAATAAATTATACAGATTATCATACATAATAGTAAATTCAGTGAACAACATATATCATAGAATCCTAGATACTCTGGTTAATGCAATACATGATTTAATGACATGATGCATGCCTCTCACCACCAACACTCTCTTAAGCGACAATATCTAACGATCGCGAATGACCAATACTCCTTCAATGCGACCTCGACTATTGAATCACCAAAGTAAATAATGTAATGTCGTGTAAATGTTAACCAAGTTGATTAATTAGGTTCATTCATCCAGCAGGTTGGGGAAACCAAGATACCCTTGTCGGAAAACATTGTCTTAATCTGATCGCGCAACTCTAATGGCCGTAGCCGTATGACTCTCATGATCCTTAGCCCTCGTGGGTTCGTCAACCCATAACTCTTAAGCTTATACGAAATCAATCGGGACTTCAAAGTTCTGCTCGTGGTTACTACAGGGAGGTCGTCACCCCAGATAGGCCGACAGCACGAGCACGATGTCTCATACCATCGTCTCCGGCTCAGTAGTCCACTATGGGGAGGCTCATCACCCCAGCGTAGGCCGACAACACAGGCATATTGTCTCATACCACCATCATTGGCTTATGAGTCTTGTGGGCCGTAAATCATGGTTAATAGTGGGCGCAAGGGTCACAAGGTATCTCAGGTTCAACCAGGCGTATACAATCGTGGTTAACATTTAAGGATGGTCAATCAATGGGCTAATATGCCCTCATAAGATGAATCACAGACTGTACGACCTGAGAACGACGTCGCGTGTAGTACAACTACGATTGACAAGTCGCGGTTCAACTAGTCGGGCTAAACTTGCCCATGGGCTAACCCAATGGAAAGGTTGCCCCAAGGATTTCGGTTGATCGGCCGATCCATAAGGGAACATGTGCACAGGTAGATAACATATATTCAAAAATTTCAGGGACAATTTCACAAGTGACAAGCATAATTCAGCATTCTAGGCATGTGGACAGCAACATGCTAAACTCCGCCAAAACATCTGCATGTGAAGAGTTAACATTACAATTTCAGCAGGAATTAGAGATCAGGATCAACATGTTCCAACAATTTAGCAAAGACGGACAGCCATACACCCATTCACAACAATTTAATTCGCATGCGCCAATATGAATCATACAATTCAGCAAGGTAATGGAAGCTAAGCACAACAATTTCAGCAAATCGACAGGTAGGCAAATTATGCATCCAATCTGCACCTAGCAATTGCATGTGATGAAATTTAAGATACTAAATTAACAATATATTTAGGGAATTGCACATGTGATTCCTAACAGACCAACAAACCGACATTCATAAATCTGGGAGCTCTCGGGGCCCCTCTCCCAATTTTAGGGGAAAACATATGTCTATGTTTCAAATAAAGAAGTTCCAAAAATTCAGCAACATGCAAGCACATACACCACTCACATTCACTAAGGTCTACGTTAGGCACAATAATTGGCCACCTAAAGGTAATGGTCTGCACCTATGTCGACTGGAAGCTTTTGCAGTCGCTTTAACGGTGTTGGGTTCGCAAACTTGACGTGTTGGGGTCCTGCGTTACATGAAAATTGTGGTAAGGTGCATACATGAGACTTGTTGCTAGAGAAAGATGGATTGGAGTTTGAATCTTACCTTGGATTGGACGTAACTTGTTTTTACAGCAATCGGGTCGGGGTTTCCGACAATGTAGGGGTGTGGGTGTAGAGAATTTCAATCCTCAAGCACACATACACTACATAACTCTCCCTCTCCTTCTCTCTACTCTGCTCTGCTCTACTCTCCTCTCTCTCTCTCTCACTCTCTCTCTCTCCTCTCTCTTAGTCGTTGAAGTTTTAGTGGAAATGAGAGAGAGAGAGGCTTAAGAGCTTATATACCCATAAAATTTGCTCAGTTGGCCTTGGGTTCTGTTAATTGCTTCAAACGGCCCTGTGGGACCCATTTATGGATGTTGGGGTTGCCCTGATGGCCCCCTGGCCCATCTAATTTTATGAGATAGGTGCCCCATGGCCCGATGAAGGGTTGTGCAAAGTTTGACGGCAAACGGATGCGGGGTTTTGTCGCAATGGTCCGATTTATGATCAACGGTCATCAATCCTTAATCAATGGTCAGATTTTGTGGGCAAGCACAGGGAAATATCTTCAGCCTTCGGTGGGAATTTAGAAGAGATCCGACGACTGAAATGTCCTGATTCATTGACTCGAGTAACGGGGCCAATTGATTTAAAATTTCAGATTTTTATTCGCAAGTGGGGCGACTTGCGCTTTCCAAGTGCCGACTGGACGACACAATTTGTCCATTTCCGGGTGTCGTTCGAGTTTGTAGTCCGCGATGGACCACAAGCCCAATGAGGCCCACGGCCTCCCCAAGTTTTGAAATTTTTTGTCCTACCTTGGGTGGTGCACGGTTCGTATAGACAGTCGCCAAGTGCAATTGGACTGACCGGCTTTACGGCCCGCGTTCGGCCCAAACGTTAGTGGTTTAATCTGGATTAATTTACCAGTAATAAATTCATATGTGTAATCGGATCATATGGTCTTGCGCCAATTCACACGTGGATGCCTCATAACACTATTCCGATAGGGCTGAGTGTTATCGTCCATCTTTCATAGAGACGCATAATCCAATTAACACCTCTGAGCCAAGTGGTGTTATGTCCCCACGCAATCTGCAATCTGAGTCCTTTTTTCAGAAAATGCAGCATCATTATTAAAATGCATATCATGGTCTTTTGACCCGCAGGGCCGGCCCCAATTCTCTCCTGTCCAAGTCTGGTCATGACTCACCTGAGTTTGGGTTACTGAGTCCGAATGAGTCGGCTATGATTTGACGAGTTGGCAATCCTACTTGGAATTGCTGTGAATTTGGAAAGCAACTACCAAAAATCCTGGTAGCAGTTCCATTTTAATGAGCCAAACGAACGATTCAAAAGCCATAGTCGATGCATAGAAGGGTCTGTTTCTTCAGTGTGAGCCATCCAAGGGTTAGACTTATTAGATGACAGTCGGATTCACTTCCCTATGGTGTGGCCCACCTATGTTGCCGATCAGGCTCAGTTCCGTCCCCTTAACCTAATATTGACGGGCACACATGATGGATGGAGTGGATGTCACACACACAATACGACAGGCCCAATGGAGCTCAGGTGTTAACGGTTGCTGTTGGGAGCTCATGCACTAAAAACCCATGGGTCCACCATGTGTGTGTTGGAAATACACGCTGTCCATCATTTGCACGGCTTACATTAGGAGGTGACCAAAATAAGGCCGATCGAAAGCCTGGAGTGGGCCACACTGTTGGAGAAAGTACGGATGGGGAAGCCTACTAGTGAAATCTTCATGGGCCCACCAGATTTTTAAATCACGAAGATATTTGCTTTTTTCCTCCGTCTTGGTGGGCATTGCCTTGTTAGGTGATTGGATGGCATATGCACATCACCGTGGGCCTAACAACTTTTCCATTATTTGCATTCCCATCTCCACTTTTTCCTGCAGTGTGGCTCACTTGAGTTTTTAAACCGCCTTTTTAAACATGAGTCGAGAAAATGAAGAAAAAGGCATGTCATACACATGTCACAGCAAAAAAAAAAACTTTCGGTTGCGTGGGCTCCTCATTGCCATGGTAAGAAATTAATGTGGAGACGGCTGTAGTGATCACAGGTTGAGTAGCGAGACTCGGTACTGAAGTGGGAAGCGGATTGGCTGATGTACCACAAACCAGCTATATAGCTGTTGTAGGTACGTGTCGTGCGTGGTCAAGCACGGATGCTCCTCGAGCCTGGGGTTGTACGAACAGTTCAAAGGAGATCAAAGTTACATGAGCCCCACAGTGATGTATTTATTATATCCATACTGTTCACCTATGTTGGAGATCATTTTAAGCATTATCCAAAAAATAATAATATCCAAAGATCATTTGGACCACGCCACAAATAACAGCAGAAATAATAATTTACACCATTAAATAATTCATAGGGCCCACCATAACATTTATTTTCCATCCAACCTGTTCATAAGGTCACAGAGACTTGAATTAAGAGGAATAACAAATTTCATATTGATCCAAAACTTTTGTGACCCCCAAAAGGGTTTCAATGGTAGAAGTTCAATCCCCCACTGCTTTTTGCAGTGTGGTCCACTTGATAGTTATATCTGTATTAAGACTTAAGAATAGCTCACCAAATGGATGAATAGTTTGGATATAGGACATACCTCATGATCAGATCCACTGCTGATGTCAATACAACATATATAGTCAGTGTGATGTACACTAGCCAATCTGCTTCCCTCAAGTGAAGTCACCAAGTTCCGTAGGCCCCACCCTGATGTATGTTTTGTATCCACACCTTCCATCCATCTGGAGAGACCATTTTTGGGCAATATCTAAAGAATAAGTTAAATCCAAAGCTCCAGTGGTGGGGACAGTGATGCCCACCATTAAAAACTTCTAAAGGCAGATCCAGCTGATATTTGTGTTTTCCTTATTTTGTCTTTTTTAACTTTTGAATAGGTTGGATTTCAAATAAACATTATGGTGGGCCTTAGGATAGTTTCAACGGGGAGAGTCACTCTCCCCATTGTGTTATGTGATCGGGTCCACTACTGCTTTTTATCTACCCTATTCTATGGCTCATGCCCTAAAATGATATCTCAAAATGGATGGACGGTGTGGATACAACACATGCACCTCAGTGCGCCCCACAGAACTTGGTGACGTCACTTCAGTAGTCACTCGCTGCTAAACCTGTCAGTATCTAATCGGCATCCGGAGTGGTCTTGTAGAGGAATCCTGGCCGCAGATTTTGCTCGCAGTCTAGAGCCAATGGAAAAATGCCGTGTGTGTGCGTACAAGCACGGGACTTACTGTGAAAGAGTAAAATGGTTATTTCATATAAAGAATATTTGATTTTTCATTAACACGCACATCACACTTTTTCATTGATAATTGATTGGGTATGGCTGATGCCTTGCTACACTCAGGAGTGTGGACATATAGTTTAGGATTATCAATGGGCTGGACTCAGGCATGAAAATTTAAAATTTTGAATAGGCCAGCATGATGATGGCTTAGCTCAAAACAGTTCAAAATCCAAACCGAGACCTCCTCCAGGCTTGGCCTGCTGTCAGCCTCTCTCGCTTGGATAGTTGGTATGCGAATAATGATAAGCTTTAGTCTCTCATTAAGGTCAGCAGATAAATCATAGAGTTCTGTACCAGTAAAGTTTTTCAAAACGGCACGCGTTTTACTAATAGGCTTTTCAGCCAGCTGAAAAACATATGCGCAGCTGTTGCTTGCTGGCTGCTTCAAAACCGTGCTCAGTTGGATCCATTTAATCCTTGCATGTTTTGCCCGGTAACTTAGATTAACTTGACCGGTGACCTCAGGGAGTGACTCAGTGTACTGAACTGAACCAAGTGTGGCCTAATCGGAGTCGACTTGGATGAGTTACTTATCCCAATCTCAGAATACTTGGCCTGAAACTTTCCTTCGAGGGCTATGATGGAGGGGCTGTCAATGGACCATCTGTCCAAGACCTGCCCAAACTGGCCCACAAAATAAGAAATAGGCTCGACCGAAGCTTGCGATGGGCCAAAGATATATCAGCCGAGCCTCCATTCACCTATTATTGTGCAAGATCCAGGTTGTTCATTAGGTGGGTCCCACCATGTACCATGGCCCAAAAATCAGTCCCATCCAACTGCGCGGTGGGCTATACATATTTACAAAGAAATAGAACATGTAAAATACATATATGTGAATGTGCGTGATGGGCTGTTGAGAGCATAAGCCCAGCCAGATTAATAAATGCTCTGGCCTGAGGCCTGATATGCTACTCAAGCCCAACCCAAAGTGGGCCAGCCCAGTCCATTAACGGCCCATATGAGAGAATCGAACCATGGGAGCATACTTTGGCCAGAAACTAAGTTGGTCGGTTCATCATCGGATGAGAAAATGGTAGGTGAGAAAAAAGTGACCAATGACCACATTCATCATACACTGCGGCCCACTTGATGAGCGGCCCAGATTATCTTTTGGCCAGGGAGTGTGCCTCACATGATGAGTGTGGCATGCATCAGACGGGTCACGAAAGCCTCAGTGACCCTGTCTAGCCGTTGTGGGGCCCACCTTGATGTAAATATTTTATATCCACTCAGTTCATCCGTTTTTCCAACTCATTTTAAGGCATGATCCGAAAAATGAACCTGATCGAAATCACAAGTGGACCACACCACAGGAAACAGTGGGGTAATGACAACGACCGTTGAAATCTTCCTAGGGCGCATTTATTTGCCATCCAACCAGTTGATAAGGTCGCACTGACCTAGATGAAGTGAAAACACAAATGTTAGATTGATCCAAAATTTTTGTGGTCCCCAGGAAGTTTTTGATGGTGGTCATTTAATATCCACTGTTTCATCTGGTGTGGTCCAATTGAACGTTGGATCTGCTTAATTTTTTGGTTCATGCACTAAAGTGAGATTGAAAAACGTATGAACGGCGTGGATAAAATATATAGATCACGGTGGACCCCACAGACCCCAGCCAATCGGCTTCCCTTGGTAACCTGGGCACAAAAAGGCAAAAGACAATGCTGATGTCATTGGCCTTTCATTTTGTCCTCTGCGCCTTCTCCGGGGGCAGAAACGTTTTCCAACGGTCATATTCGAGTTGGAGATTCAAATATGACCGTTGCATGGTATCCTATCCGAAAATCACAGATCCCTACGTATTTCAAATATGACCGTTGGAGATTTCGGCGCTTTTCCGCACTTCAAATACATGCACACCCCCTTGACTTTCTCCCAACATCAGCTCTCAAAATCAAAACAGTCTCTCACTGTCACTGAATTTTTCATTTTCATTTTCTTTTTTGTGGCTGCCTTTTGTATTTTAAGTTCCTAGCAATCTCCAAATTCCTCAGGAAAATTTGAGCATCCTCAACCGAAAATCTTCATCTTCTTCCTGATTTCTATCTCAATGGCGGAATGCAGAGACACCCACATCGTCGAAATCCCCGTTGACGAAGAGCACCAACCACAGAACCTCTCTGCCATGAACACCCTTTCTGCAATTCATCACCACCCATTAAAGCAAATCTCTGAAAGTCCAGGCCATCTTCTCCTCTTCAAGCTCTGGCAACGAGAAGAAGATCTCTTCGCCCGCCGGATTGCCATTAAAGAAACCCGTTTAGACAACATCAAACGCGAAGTTTTCCAATTGTGCTGTTTCTTCTTCGCCTTCCATGGACTCTACCTCACCCTTCTCTTCACATCTTCAATCCAATCTCATGATCAGACTTGCCGGAAATGGTGGGCCCCATCTTGTGTATCAATTTTCACTTCATTCGTTCTAATTCTTTCTGTTCAGTTGAAGCTTTTCAGGTATACGAAGGTGTCCGCGCAATTGCAAAAGGAGAGAAGTGACAACCGAGCGCTGGTCAGGTGTATCCAAGAGCTGAGAATGAAAGGGTCGAGCTTCGATCTATCGAAGGAGCCGCAGACTACAAAGAGGATGAAGAGTTCAAGTGTAGAAATCAAATGGAAGCCGCTGAGATGGTTTTCTCAGAATCTGGTTAGCATTTTTCTAGTCTGCTTTACGGGTATGATTTTTCCGTTTTCCAAATTCATTCTCTGTGGTTAGCAATCTTGGGTTTCTTGAAGTAAACTGCTCGTGGGACCATCCATGGTGGTGAATTCGAATCAGCCCAAGCCATTTTCCTAGTGAATTTGGATCGAGACTCGTCTGAGTCAACTCAAACTCGGTCGGACCTGATCCTGCTCAACACCCCCAGTCAGACCAATTTACCCCAAATCAGGCGAGTCGCAACTCAATTCGAGACCATTGGTTCGAGCCGAGTCACCAAGTCTTGAATCTATGCTATTGTTGTGGGTAAAATTGGACTGATCGAGAGACTCAGCTCGGCTGAGAAGGCTGGGAAGAGACCGGCTCGAGATACCGACCTCAACCCTCGCAAACAACCCAGGCGCAAGAACGATAAGGAACGATAATCTTGGTTGCCTGGCCGATCTCTTCCCTATCTCGACCAAGCGAACATGGATGTCAACCGAACTCGACCTCAACCTCTGCTGTCGACCAAGCGGCGACCACAAGCACTCACCTCGACTGTCGAGCTGAGGCCTCGCATCGACTCCGGATGACAACTTCGCCTCCCAACCTCAACCATCCGTTCCAGAGTTATCAGCCTCAAACAGTGACTCAGAGGTCGGCCTCAGCTATCAAACACGATCTCCTCGGATACCGACCACCGCAGGTTGTTTCACATTCGGAAAGGATGTAGGGAGGGCCTGAAGAGAGTATAAATAAAAACCTTACCTACGGAGAAAGGTACGCACATATACCCCAACCCAACTGGACCCATTAAGCCTTAAATCTAACTTAAGCATCGGAGGGTCCCCGGCTACAACCAGGGCCCCCATTGTCCCCATTGTCATTTGATTTTTACAGGTACACAGCGGTGCAGCAGCGGACGACCAGATTTCAGCATCAACAGCTATAAGGGTAGCAATGGGCCAACTTGGGTTATTGTTTTGAATGGCCCAACTTTTTATCTGGCCCCACTCCCAAAATCTCCCACACCGACTTGGACAATGGGAACAAATCCAATGGCACATGATCTGGTGGTCAAGTCAGTCTGGATAACCAGCTTATTTGTAAGTGGGGCCCACCATGGATGATGGCCCATGAATCCTAAAAGATTGAACATTCTTTTAGTTGCTCAATCTCTGATTGATTTATCAATGTTTGATATTCCGAATTCTCATTACTAGTAGAGTCAAAAGAATCTCTGGGCTTGATTTATTTTCTTGAATGAAAATAAATCTTGTGAAAATCATATTGAATATTTTACGATGCATTACATTCTTTTTTTATTATGATAAGTGAGGCCCATGGTATAGTATTAATGATTTACATGAGTTGACTCGAACCTGGTCCGACCCATCTGACTCAATGCCACAGTTCACCCTGATGAGTCAACCGCCGGACTGTCTGTGTATGGTAAGATCATTCCACATGATTCAGTGCCTGCTTGTCTGAAAATTAATAAAAGTTGATTAGATTTTAATTACGATTCCAGTTGAATTCGAGTACTAATAACACCGTCGAAATTCTTAGTAGTGTGAGTGTAGAGAGAAGGATTCTATTAAGTTTTTTTTATTGTTTTCCTTTAAACTTATTTTTAGAAAAATTTCCCAAGCTTTTAGTTTGGAAAAAACAATTCTCATATGGCCAAACACTGGGAAAAGTTGAGACTTCCTTCTGGAAAGGATAAAGAAGAAGAAGAAAAACCATTACCCAACCCTCTTCCCCTATCAAAGAAGCAGCAGCCAAGTTCAACAACAATAGCCCAGTTACCAACAAAGATCGTGCTCATGTTGTGGTGCAAGATAATTTCACTAATATCTGCCCAGTTACCAACAAAGATCGTGCTCGTGTTGTGGTGCAAGATAATTTCACTAATATCTGCCTCCATTCAAAAAAGATCGTGCTAGTGTTGTGGTGCAAGATAATTTCACTAATATCTGCCTCCATTCAATTGGAAAACAGATAGGAAAAAAACAAAGATCGTGCTCAAAGATCGTGCTCATGTTTGAAAAAAACAAACCATTCAAACAGCTACCAAAGCCATCACCATCATCATCATCTTCATCCAATATTATATCTAACATCAATCTATTCATCCTCCAATGTTCATTCTAGAACATACACCCAAAGTCAATCTATTCACAAAGATGATCTTATCTTCGCTTTCCCTAGAGGCTACGGTGTCCTTTCTAACTTTCAGGCAGAGGCTAAGACGGTGGTCGACTGGCTGAACCTTTGTGTGGACCAAGGCCTTTGAAGTGAAAAGTGACTCGAAAGCGATTGTGGACCTTCTATCCAAGTTCGACAACGCCCCGTGAAACGTATTCTATTGGACAAAGAGGGATCTCAGTTACATTCGGGGAAGCATCTCGGTTACTTTCTCCCACACCTTCAGGGAGGCCAATAGAGTTGCCGATGATTTGGCCCGAATGGGCAGCGAAGAGCAACGAGACAGGGATTTTTTTCTGGGTTGCCGACCTCTCCCCCATTTGTCTCCAAGTCCAACAACGCCCTGTGAAACGTATTCTATTGGACGAAGAGGATCTTGGTTACATTCGGGGTAGCATCTCGGAGAACGATCGATCACATTCGGGGAAGCATCTCGGTTACTTTCTCTCACACCTTCAAGGAGGCCAATAGAGTTGACGATGATTTGGCCCGAATGGGCAGCAAAGAGCAACGGGACGGATTTTTTCCAGGTTGCCGACCTCCCCCATTTGTCTCGTGGAGAGTTCCTCCTCGACGGAACAGGGATTGGCTCAGTTAGGGACTCTAGTCCCTTCTCCCTCATATCCTAGCTTAGAATCATCCTTTTGCACCCTCCTCTCCTTTTTTGTTATCGAGGGGCATCATCTGTATCTCCTTTGTAAAGTTCCCTACAGATGAAATATAACACTTCTTTTTACAAAAAAAAAAAGAGTCCAATTCAGGCCTCCTAACTCAAACCAAGAATTTGGTTGAGGCTCTCCTAATTACTGAAATCTACCAACCTCAATTAAGATAATTTCACTAATATCTGCCTCCATTCAATCGGAAAACAGATACGAAAAAACAAACTATTCAAACAGCTACCAAAGCTTCCAACATCAGATATATCCTCCAATGTTCATTCCAAAACATACACCGAAAGTCCAATTCGAGCTTCCTAACCCAAACCAAGAAGTTGTTGAGGCCCATTTCAGAAGAGAACCAGATGATTCACAACCAACCAGATGATTCACAATCTACCAATAATCCATCTTCCGAAGAAGGAAAATCCCTGTCCCGAGAGATTAACAAATTCGAAGGAAATCAAATCCATGACTGGGAATCTTGACAGTTTCTTTGAATACAAACCACAGTGAAGGAGTTGATGGTGCAATTGTTACATGGTTGGTGGTATGCCCATCATAGATGAAAGTGGTGACATTATTGGAAATCATCACTCTTGTTCACCAAATTCCTCAACACTTCGTAGGTAAGATTGAGGACATTTTTGAGAAAAACAAGGAACAACTGATATTGTGACATTGTCTTTCACTACAAGAAAGCCTTTTTTGGCTTCAATTGTAACCTTGGTTCAAAAAAATTAGGATGTGCTTTTTTGGCATCGTTTGTAAATGAATTGAGGTTAAAAAGTTCATTTTTTGCCTTGGTTGGTAAGAAACTAAGGCAAAAAAGTCTGCCCTTTTGCCTCATTTGATGAGAAATTGAGGCCAAAAGTCTGCCATTTTTCTTCGGTTGGTGAGAAACTAAGGCCAAAAGTCATCCATTTTGCCTCAGTTGGTGAGACGCTGTGGTAAAAAAAGTTTGTCATTTTGCCTCAATTGGTGAGAAATTGAGGCCAAAACTCCGTCATTTTGCCTCAGTTGGTGAGAAACTAAAGCAAAAAAGTCTGCCATTTTGCCTCGATTAGTGAAAATTGAGGCCAAAAAACCCTTTTGCTTCGGTTGATGAGAAATTGAGGCAAAAAATTTGCTATTTTGCCTCTGTTGGTGAGAAACTGAAGCCAAAATTTGCCCCTTTGCCTCAGTTGGTGAGAAATTGAGGCCAAAAGTCTGCCTTTTTACCTCGGTCGGTGAGAAACTGAGGCTAAAAGTTTACTATTTTGCCTCGGTTGATGAAAAATTGAGGCTAAAAGTCTGCCCTGCCTTGGTCAGTGAGAAACTGGGGCCAAAAGTCTTCCTTTCTGCCTTGGTCGGTAAGTAACTAAGGCCAAAAGTCTCCCTTTTGCCTCGGTTGTTGAGAATTGAGGTCAAAAGTTTGCACTTTTTGCCTCGTTTGGTGAGAATTGAGGCTAAAAAGTCTATT
The DNA here is from genome assembly GCF_029962835.1 of Magnolia sinica. Taxonomy (NCBI): domain Eukaryota; kingdom Viridiplantae; phylum Streptophyta; class Magnoliopsida; order Magnoliales; family Magnoliaceae; genus Magnolia; species Magnolia sinica. The sequence goes on along the minus strand of NC_080581.1, from coordinate 90,153,797 downwards.
CTTTTGCCTTAATTGGTGAGCAACTGAGGCCAAAAGTCTGCCCTTTTGCCTCGGTTTGTGAGCGACTGAGGCCAAAAGTCTACCCTTTTGCCTTAGTCAGTGACCGAGGCAAAAGGGCAAACTTTTGGCTTGAGTTGCTCATCAATCGAAACAAAAGGGCTATTATTTTGCCTCAGTGTTAAGAAAGTAAAGCTACAAGTTATTTTTTTAACCTCGATTACATAGGAACTGAGGCTAAAGGTCTACCATCTAAACCATAGTTATCAACCACACTATCTTAGTGTGCACGTCATACATGTATGATATCCAGACCGTTCATCCGTCCAGACCTACCGTGGATGGGCCCATTAACGAATCTGATTTAATTAAGCTGATCCCAACCAACAATTAGAATATTTGGCTCTCACCCTCCCCAATGTCCATTTTCGTTCCCTTTAATGTGGTCCACCTGAATTATGCACCACATCCAGATTTGTTGATCTAGATGCGACGCATAATCCATCATAGCTGGAAGGTTAATGTGTCGATCGTACCATCTATCTACATAATCCATCATAGGTGGACCATTTGAAAAATTTATACCTATCATAACATTCCAAATATCATTCTATCCACATCATCATTGTGAATGGTGTCTGTTCACTGATTTTGTTTTAACATTTCTTAGATGGTCACTGATCAGGTCATGTAGAATGGAATTTTTAGATCTTTTCCATTCATCGGAGGGAAAACTAGATGGATGAACCAAATTAGAAATGGCATGCCACGTGTACCATAGATATTGCTCTATCGTATTCCTCAGTTGGTGAGAAACTGAAGCAAAAAAGTCTGTTATTTTGCCTTGATTAGTGAATATTGAGGCCAAAAACCCTTTTGCTTCAGTTGATGAGAAACTGAGGCCAAAAGTTTGCTATTTTGCCTCGGTTGGTGAGAAACTGAAGTCAAAATCTGCCCCTTTTGCCTCGGTTGGTGAGAAACTGGGGCCAAAAATCTGTCTTTTTACCTCGGTCGGTGAGAAACTGAGGCTAAAAGTTTGCTATTTTGCCTCGGTTGGTGGAAAACTGAGGCTAAAAGTTTGCCCTGCCTTGGTTAGTGAGAAACTGAAGCAAAAAATCTTCCCTTCTGCCTTGGTCGGTAAGTAACTAAGGCCAAAAGTCTCCCTTTTGCCTCGGTTGTTGAGAATTAAGGTCAAAAGTTTGCACTTTTTGCCTTAGTTGGTGAGAATTGAGGCTAAAAAGTTGATTCTTTTGCCTTAATTGGTGAGCAACTGAGGCCAAAAGTCTGCCTTTTTGCCTTGGTTTGTGAGCAACTGAGGCCAAAAGTCTACCCTTTTGCCTCAGCCAATGATCGAGGCAAAATGACAAACTTTTGGCTTCAGTTACTCATCAATTGAAACAAAAAGGGCTATTATTTTGCCTCAGTGTTAAGAAAGTAAAACTACACGTTATCCTTTTAGCCTCGATTACATTGGAACCGAGGCTAAAAGACTACCATCTAAACCATAGTTATCAACCACACCATCTTAGTGTGCACGTCATACAAGTATGATATTCAGACCATTCATTCGTCCAAACCTTCAGTGGATGGGCCCATTAACAAATCTGATTTAATTAAGCTAATCCCAACCAACAATAAGAATATTTGGCTATCACCCTCCCCAATGTCCATTATAATTCTCTTTAATGTGGTCCACCTGAATTATGCATCACATCCAGATTGTCGGTCTAGATAGGATGCATAATCGATCATAGCTGGAAGGTTAATGCGTCGATCGGACCATCTATCTACATAATCCATCATAGGTGGACCATTTGAAAAATTTATACCTATCATAACATTCCAAATATCATTCTATCCACATCATCACGGTGAATGGTGTCTGTTCACTGATTTTGTTTTAACATTTCTTAGATGGTCACTGATCAGGTCATGTAGAATGGAATTTTCAGATCTTTTCCATCCATCGGAGGGAAAACTAGATGGACGAACCAAATTAGAAATGGCATGCCACATGTACAGTAGATATTGCTTTACCGTATTCCTATGCCCACAGTATAAAAGGCTGACCTTCCCTCTTCGACTCAGTTGCAAAGAGGAAGGAAAGGAAGAGAAAAATAAAAATAGAATCCCCATTTTTATTTCCGTCTTCTCTTCTTTTCCGAATTCGAGAAAACTACCCTCCGCTGCAAGAACTCGAAATCGAGCGATCCAATGGCTCGAGTCGAAGATCTCGAGGCGAAAATCTTCTCAAATTCCTCCTTCCTTCCGTTCATCTTCTTCTGATCCTCCGTTCTCCGTTCCGATCCGATTGGAGAATCAGCGTCCCCAGGAAAAAATCTGATCTGAGGTGAATTTTCTTGATTGCTTTCGTCTTTTAATCTCTGCTTGTTTTTTTGCATTGATTTTCTGCGTCGGATTCGATGTTTCTCTGTTTCGAATGATATTAGTTACCGCCATTTTCTCAGATTTCTCAATTGTAGAAGTTCTACCAAATTTCCCTTTTGTGCCTTTTCTTTTGTATTGATTCTGATGGTAGGACTGAGTAATAGATCAGAACAAAAGAAAACCACAGTTTTTTTTTTTTTTTGGGTGAGAAAATGTAGTTTGTGCTGATATGTAAATTGAAATGTATCTGTGAAAGTCGAGCTGACTAGATTGATGCATATAGTTAGATGCATGTATTATGATATGAGCCCAAATTTCTGGTTCGAATTTATGGTGATAATGATACCTAATTCGTAGTTGGAATTTTATGAAATTTTTTGTCAAGAATTAGGAGCAGAAATGTTTAGAAATTTTCTGATTGACGGACTGAATTTGGAAAAAGGCTCCGATTGGGATCAAACACAAGCATTTTGATTGGGGCCCATTGCTTAGTGATCAACTGTGTTGATCTGATGGGACCCACCATAGATTGGCCATACCTAGATTTCTCCCTGATCTGATCCTAGCCATTTGATAGCCATGAGTAGGGACCCCAAATCCAGCCTTATTTACCTAAACCATATTTCTCATTCCATTCCAAACTATAACAAACCTTTCTACACTAATAACAACCCAGTGGCGGTGGGGGAGGGGTTGATCATGCTGGGGTGCTATTAGGTTGAACCACAGTCCAATACTTTCTGTTTCGATGCGAGTATGGTGTCATAAAGATTTAGGGTTTCAAATCTGCTATGACAAAATTCAGATTCAGACCATTCCAATTCCTACTTCTGCATGTGGATTTCTGGTGGGATTTAAATCCAGAAGCATAAGCCCAAATCTAGTCTGTTGTGTACCAAAACCAGATATTCAACATCCTGTTGTATTAGATGCCATACTTCCTAAAGGATTCTTGTCTCAGACCATTCCAATTCGCATGTGGATTTCTGGTGGGATTTATCCAGAAGCATAAGCCCAAATCTAGTCTGTTGTGTACCAAAACTAGATATTCAACATCCTGTTGTATTAGATGCCATACTTCCTAAAGGATTCTTGTCTCAAATCTGCTGCACAAAAATCCAGATTTCTAGTTGCCATTTTCTGCTGCTGAGCTTAAGATTCAGATTCTGAATTTTGCAACTTTGTGTAAGTTTTGGATCCATGTTTGAAGATTATAGATCTAGAAATAGAACCTGCAATCTGGTTGCATCACCATGTCCAAGTTGCATGGGCGTCTTCAAATTTATTACTCTGAAGCCTTATAAATTGGTAAAGAAATCACACCTAAACCCAGTTCCATCTGGCTGAACCTAATCTCCACCGCCAATAGTGATCTCTGCCTAGATCACTTCATCACATATGTTGAAAGGAACATGGAACTCCTCACGGTTCCTTCTCCCAGTGACAGTGGAGAATCGTCCGATTCAGATGCTTGAAGTGTTATGAGAGCAACCAACGCATGTAAAGGTTGCTTTCGCAATCACTCTCATGAATAGTCTCCAATAGTCTCACATGTCACTTTCGAAGCCATCGCTTTCCCAGGTGTCGTTGTCTTAGGCACTCTCTTAAGCCTTCTCCAGCAAGAGCTCCAAGTGTCCCCACAGGTCACTATCAAGTACTCTACGTGGATACCTTCTACATGCCTCACCCAGGCCCAAGCATTCACTTCTCCAACAACTGTCTCTAGCAACTGCTACGTAGGACTAACGTGTCCTCTGAAGAGTTCTTTGTCCCAAGCAGCAGACGCCAAGCGTCACCCTCTTCGCTCATCCATCTTTGCAGTCGCCAACGCGTGTCCCACGCCTCCTGCAAAGAAGAGAGCAATCCCGAGACGATAAGAATTTTGCAAATTGAAGGACTCCTTGGTGTCCGCCACAGTGTGCATTCTCCCTCTATAAATAGATGCTTTCCCTTCAGTTGTCTTCAGCTGAGGAGCCAAGGATGAGGTCTTTTCCAGACAAAGAGGAGCCAAGGAAAGAGTGAGAAATGGTAAGGTCAGGGAAAATTTGTATAGAGATGGGATGAGTGATTTTATCAACACTCCCATTTGCGGCTTTGAAGAATTGGGAATGTGGGTGCCAGACACTTTTTGGTAGAATGGTTGGATTCAGGATGGAGAGGGTAGCACCATTTTGTGGCTCTGAAGAATTGGGAATGTGGGTGCCGGACACTTTCTGGTAGAATGGTCGGATTCAGGATGGAGATGGTAGCACCGATGTCAGCGAGGGCAATGACCGGGATAGGTAGCGAAGAAGGATGGCAGATAAGTTCAACTCGAACAAGGGGAGTTGGACTAACTGCTGTGATCGAGGGCAGAGTAACAACCTCAAAAATGTTGTCGACAATGTCGACATCTGGAACATCGTGCTGGTCGTCCTCTGATTCAGAAGTATAATCAGAGTGACTGGTGTTCTCCTCCTGAGCAACATATGTAATTGCTCTGATGGCTAGAATAGCTGAGGGATCATATTCGTCACACAGAGAATAGAGTGACTCAAGATCATCATCTTTATGAGGAAGGAGAGCAAATGCCTTCTCGATTTGCTTGACATAAGGCAGGGGAAAGAAAGACAGCTAGGAAGACAAGCTGATCTGAAAGGGCCAGCCCGAGCCAAGGACTAACAAGAAAGAGGAGAGACCGAGATGTGATTACATACCTACTCGGTGCCTGAGTGCATGTGCAAGCACAACGAAGCCCGTTTTTCTTAATTTAGTAAAAAACGAGACTTTCACAGGTCCAATAGGAGCTCATCGAACTGAACTTGTAGAGTGAGACCGGTGCTCAATATGGTTCATTTCAATGCTTTTTCTCTCGGTATGCTTCACCGCATCCCTGTACTCACCTTGGTACGGTTCTTTGCTCGGCGCTTAGCTCATTTTTTGACCTCAGATATCAAACCTTAGGGCATTACTCAGAGAAAGACAAAACCAAACTAAACAAACAAGCTCGGCTGGCTCATCAATGGTTCGCAGGAGGAGTGCTGCTGAAATTTCAGCTCGAAGGTTGAGTTGAGTCCGTGACCATCTTTGAATCCTCTCCTGTTAAGGGGAGGTGCTGTCAGACTTCTAACTCGACCCGTTTTACCTCCTCAAAGTCACATTTAAGGGTGATTAGAGAGCTGAGATTCGAGTTTCCACCTCGCAAAGGTGTCAGGTTTCGTTGAGATTTCCGCAACGGAGAATCCATCGACGCTCGAGTGCAAAGGCAGAAGGGACTTCCGTGACAAGTAGCGTGTCAGTCTCGAGTGTCCGCCATGTAAAAATCAGGTGAACCTTCAGGGATATCGCTTCATCGAAACCGAATGTCCTGGCTTTTCCGCTTTTTCGTATCGCGTCCCCCAGACCCATTTCCTGCTCCGGTGATCTTAGCAGCTTGGCGGTGTACCCCCTATTTGGATCCATTGCCGAAGAAATCGTTAAAGGCAACTGGCCGACCCCGGCAACGAGAGGCTTCCAGAGCGACAGTTGAATATCTTTCAGCGAGGCGGGGCCCTTCAAGCACGCTTTGTTTTTTAACAGATTTTGAAGTTTGGACAGTGGGTTGATCCACTGTCGTGTATGAGAGAGTGGACTACTTGCAATCATCTCCGCCTTCAGCGCCTTCGGAAAGCGCCGTCTTACATTAGGATGGGGAGTCGGGGTCGAACAACTAGGCTTACTACTACTACTACTATAATCTGGACGGTGGAAAAACGGCATTCGAACTAATGGATGATTTGATGGGAATGTGGTGAAATTGGTCATAATACTGTCTTTTCTGGTTTTTCTGGAGCAAAGCTGCTCTGCTCTGGGTCACTTGTTTGTTGTTGGTAGACTCAGTGATTACTGAGAAATGAAATGATTGGGAGGGAGCCCCAACACATGAATTTTGACCAGCGGATCCTTCTGAAGAATGGTTTGAGCCTTGGTGCGAAACTCCATATTTTTTGGAAACTGAACTAATTGCCCCATGTGTCTCTTAAGAGGTATAAGCAAACCTCCTAAGATATATATGGTACGACTCCATGCTTCGCCTTTTTTAGTTTGAAGTGTACCCCTGCCCATGAGGTTAATGCTCGAAATAAGAAAGCGCAGAAAGATAGACTTTTTGGGTTCCCGATTGGTTGATGGGAAGCCTAGTGACGCAGGACAGCCCTAATTATGATGCATGCTCATGGACACAATTAAACAGTGGAAATAAAATGAATAAATGATTTAAAATTCTAACAGTAATCATCATAACTGAGAAAATCATAAAAGAGACATGCAATGGAGCGGGCCATCACCACAACCATGGATTATGGAATTCAATTACTACTTAGGTTGGATCCGGCGAGGGATGAGACCTCCCGATCTTGCATGGTTACACCCAATCGATCAACGAAGATTACTAGTCCGAAGAACCAAGAAGTTTCTCGGATTAGAGATTTGAGAATTTGGGGGTTTAGGGTTTAGATCGGTTCTCAAGATTTTGATCGAAGAAGGATTAGCCAAAACTGGAAAATAGAAGGAAGAAAATTATTACCTTGAAGAAGTTGGAGGGGCACAAGAAGAAATTAGGAGAAGAAGATCAAGGGAAGAGAAGAAGCACCATTAGAGAGAAGAGAGGAAGGAGGCAACCAAAGGGTTTGCTTTTCATTAATCAATAGTTAAAAATTTGAATTTAGGGCTTTAGCCCACTTAAATAAGCAAATAAAGACAAAATTGCTAAAATACCCTTATGATAAGCAAATAAAGACATAATTACTAAAAGACCTCTAACTAAGTCAAAAATGCGCAAATAACATAAGTACGGGAAAGTTTGGGCGCTCGGCCTTATTTCTCCAATCTTCCTTCACATGTGTTTTCCCTGAGTGGGGTCTTTTATATGTCCAATCACATGTGAAAGAAGATTGGAGAAAGAAGGCCGAGCGCCCAAACTTTCCCGTACTTATGTTATTTGTGCGTTTTTGACTTAGTTAGGGGTCTTTTATATGTCAAATCACATGTGAAAGAAGATTGGAGAAAGAAGGCCGAGCGCCCAAACTTTCCCGTACTTATGTTATTTGCGCGTTTTTGACTTAGTTAGGAGTCTTTTAGTAATTTTATGTCTTTATTTGCTTATCATAGGGGTATTTTAGTAATTTTATGTCTTTATTTGCTTATTTAAGTGGGCTAAAGCCCTAAACTCGAATTTTTAACTATTGATTAATGAAAAGCAAACCCTTTGGTTGCCTCCTTCCTCTCTTCTCTCTAATGGTGCTTCTTCTCTTCCCTTGATCTTCTTCTCCTAATTTCTTCTTGTGCCCCTCCAACTTCTTCAAGGTAATAATTTTCTTCATTCTATTTTCCAGTTTTGGCTAATCCTTCTTCGATCAAAATCTTGAGAACCGATCTAAACCATAAACCCCCAAATTCTCAAATCCCTAATCCGAGAAACTTCTTGGTTCTTCGGACTAGTGATCTTCGTTGATCGATTGGGTGTGACCATGCAAGATCGGGAGGTCTCATCCCTCGCCGGATCCAACCCAAGTAGTAATTGAATTCCATAATCCATGGTTGTGGTGATGGCCCGCTCCATTGCATATCTCCTTTATGATTTTCTCAGTTATGATGATTACTGTTAGAATTTTAGATCATTTATTCCTTTTATTTCCGCTGTTTAATTGTGTCCATGAGCATGCATCATAATTAGGGCTGTCCTGCGTCAAATTTGGTATCAAAGCCTAGGCTTGCATGGTTTTTGTCTAGATTGAGTTATCAAATTAGGGTTTTGATTTTTAGGTTTAACTTAGGAAAGTTCTAGGTTTAGAAAGTTTTCAATTTTAGAAACTTTCCAATTTTAGAAAGTTCCTAATCTGGAAAATTTCCAGATTTGAGTTGTTTCCTGTTTCAACTTAATTGTGTCAGTTCATAGTAGTTTTGCATTCATCGCATTCATCTTGAAAGTCATTTGACGCAGGACAGCCCTAATTATGATGCATCCTCATGGACACAATTAAACAGCGGAAATAAAAGGAATAAATGATCTAAAATTCTAACAGTAATCATCATAACTGAGAAAATCATAAAGGAGACAAGCAATGGAGCGGGCCATCACCACAACCATGGATTATGGAATTCAATTACTACTTGGGTTGGATCCGGCGAGGGATGAGACCTCCTGATCTTGCATGGTCACAGCCAATCGATCAATGAAGATCACTAGTCCAAAGAACCAAGAAGTTTCTCGGATTAGGGATTTGAGAATTTGGGGGTTTAGGGTTTAGATCGGTTCTCAAGATTTTGATCGAAGAAGGATTAGCCAAAACTGGAAAATAGAATGAAGAAAATTATTACCTTGAAGAAGTTGGAGGGGCACAAGAAGAAATTAGGAGAAGAAGATCAAGGGAAGAGAAGAAGCACCATTAGAGAGAAGAGAGGAAGAAGACAACCAAAGGGTTTGCTTTTCGTTAATTAATAGTTAAAAAATTTGAGTTTAGGGCTTCAGCCCACTTAAATAAGCAAATAAAGACATAAAATTACTAAAATACCCCTAGGATAAGCAAATAAAAACATAAAATTACTAAAAGACCCCTAACTAAGTCAAAAACGCGCAAATAACATAAGGGAAAGTTTGGACGCGCTCGGTCTTCTTTCTCCAATCTTCCTTCACATGTGTCTTCCCTGAGTGGGGTCTTCTATGTGTCCAATCACATGTGAAAGGTCTTCAGCTCCTCAATAGTCGCCTATCCACAAGGACGGCACTTGTGGTTGGCGCTTTCTTCGTTGGTACACCTTGAATGCGCTTGTGTCCGCATCAATTCCCTTCGGGTGAGAAAAACTCAACTCCGACGAGTTGAAACTTTTGTAGCGCTTGAGTAAATCTGCATCAATACCCTGCAATGCGTAGCCCGACAGCCACGTAGATTCAGACGATGATTTGTTCTTCCACTTGATAAGATACCTTTGGAAGCCCCCATCTCTCGTGGATAGTATCTCGTCATCCAAGATTTCCTCAATTGCTTCTTTATGGGTAATGGGTGGAGGGGGTGGAAGGGGTTGGGTAGCAAACTCAGAAAAAGGCCATGAAAGGGACGATGTATCAACAATGAGAGTATGGGCACGGACTAGATCTTCCACATTAAAAGTTGGATTAATGCTCATTTCAGGTGGAAGGTCAACCCGATACGCGTTGGACCCAACCTTTTGTAATATCTTGAATGGTCCAGCATTACGTGCTTGTAATTTCTTTGCAGATCCTTGAGGGAATCACTCTGGCCTTATTCGCACCATTACATAGTCTCCTTCTTGAAATTCTTGCACTCTACGATGAGAATCAGCTGAAACTTTATAATCATCATTGCTCTTATTTAACCGCTGTCTAATATGTGTATGCAAATCATGAATACGGCGTGCGAATGCATCGGCTGACTCAGAAGACCTTTGGGTAACAAACATAGGTAAGAGATCTATGGGCATTCTAGGTTTATAACCACTTACAATTTCAAAAGGACTCAACCCTGTAGATCTATTAACTGACCCATTATAGGCAAGTTCAGCAGTTGGTAAAATTAGGTCCCAAGTCTTAACATGTTCACCCACTAGACAACGTAGAAGATTTCCAAAGCTACGGTTTACCACTTCAGTTTGACCACTATTTGTGGGTGGTAAGCAGTAGAAAATTGTAAACGAGTACCCATAATGTGCCACAGTGTCTTCCAAAAATAGCTAGTAAATCGAACATCACGATCAGACACTATGGTTTTAGGTAACCCATGGAGACGCACCACACCATAAAAAAAAGACGAGCAACATGAGACGCATCTGACATCTTCGAACATGGGAGGAAATGCGTCATTTTAGAAAAACGGTCCACACAAAAACGGAATCGTGCTTTTTTATAGTCTAATGTCCTGCCACGGAGCATGTGGCACTGGTAATGGCGTGTATAGCTCGGTATTTTGCTTTCTTTGCTTTGCCAGCTGACATGTTCGACACTGCCCTAAAACTTTGGCTACGTCTCGCTTGAGGCTTAGCCAATAGAAACGATCTTCCACGAGGGCAATGGTCTTATCACGACCAAAATGGCCAGCTATCCCTCCTGAATGAAGCTCCTAGATGAGGAATTCATGAAGGGACAAACGGGGAATACAAAGTCTGTCTCCCTTGAAAAGAAAGCCATCTTTAAGAACATATTCACCCATAATATGCTGGTCACTAGATAACGACGCGTAAGTACCCCAAAATCAGGACATATGGGGTATTCATCTTTCAGTTGCTCAAATCCGACTACCTCTACACTCAAGGAGTTGAGCAACGCCACTCTCCTACTAAGGGCATCCGCTGGTTTGTTTTAAACTCCGGCCTTCTGTTTCAAAGCAAACGAATATTCCTGAAGAAACGCTACCCACTTGGCATGCCTTGGGTTGAGTTTCTTCTGAGAATGCAAATATCTCAAAGCCTCATGGTCAGAAAACAAAATGAATTCTTGCGGTAGGAGGTAGTGTCGCCAATGTCTCAGGGATTGCACTACTGCATAAAATTCTTTGTCGCATGTGGAGTATTTTTGTTTTGCCTCATTCAGTTTTTCACTGAAATAGGCCACTGGGTGTCCTTCTTGACTCAACACTCCACTTATACCGACACCAGACGCATCGCACGCTACTAAAAAGACTTTAGAAAAGTCAGGTAGACGCATGACATGAGCTTCCACCATCTCGCCTTTAATTTCTTTAAAAGCCTTGATGGCGGCTTTCGACCACACGAACTCTCCCTTTTTCATGCACTCGGTAATGGGAGCCATGATCGTGCTAAAACCCCTGATGAACCGACGATAAAAAGTTGCTAGGCCGTGAAAACTTCGCACCTCATGAATGTTCCTTGGTTCTGACCACTCAACTATGGCCCTGACTTTTTCAGGGTCTGCGCGCATCCCTTCAGATGACACTATAAATCCTAAGAACACAACTTGGCTAGACATGAATGCACATTTCTTAAGATTAACGTACAACTTTTCCTTCCTAAGGACACTACAGACTTTCTTTAAATGTTCAAGGTGTGATTCCTTAGTGGTACTATAAATAAGAATATCGTCAAAGTACACCACTAGGAATTTTTCCATGAACGGCCTCAAAGCTTGTGTCATCACCCGCATGAAAGTACTGGGTGCGTTAGTCAAGCCGAAGGGCATGACCAACCACTCATACAGCCCATCTTTCGTCTTAAACGCCGTCTTCCACTCATCTCCTGGGCGTATACGGATTTGGTGATATCCACTCTTGAGGTCTATCTTAGAGAATATAGTGGACTTGGCCATCATGTCAAGCATATCATCAAGTCTAGGTATAGGGAACCTATACTTGACAGTAATTTTGTTTATGGCACGACTGTCCACACACATGCGCCACGTGCCGTCTGTCTTTGGCGTCAACAATGCAGGCACGGCACACGGGCTCATACTCTCTTGGATGAAACCCTTTTGCAGAAGCTCATCAACTTGCTTCTTCAACTCTGCATGCGCTGCAGGGTTCATTCTGTAGTGAGGAAGGTTCGGTAGAGTAGACCCTGGGACAAGATCAATGGCATGCTGTATGTCCCTCATAGGTGGCAACTCACTCGGTAAGTCTTCAGGAAATACATCACTGTATTCCTTCAGGATCTAGGTCACCTCACGGGGCAACTCTGATGGAACCTCAGGTGTAATTTCTCTAGCCGCAAGGGCATACACCATAGAATCCTCCTTAGCCTCTTTTTCAAACTCTCTTGCGCTGATTATATGTAAAGACTTAGGTTTGGATTTCCCCATTTCTCTAGGCTCACTTGCCTTCTCATCCTTCTTCTTCCCTAGTGTATTCTCAGGTGGTCTTACGATCAACCAATCGGGACAAACGCAAAAATCTATAAAAAGGGCAACGAGACGCCTTGTCCTTCCTTTTGGTTTAGCCTTTCGAGTGGACTTTTTCTCGAGAAAGCCGAAATGCAGGTTGAACACTCTCTGTTACAGTTTGATGTCACTTTTGATCTTTTTCGTTACTGGTGTATTGCTAGTGGACTCTAATAGCTAGTGGACTTAAAGAGCGAGCTGTACTGGTAGCTAGCTTACTAGTACTGGTGACTGTAAGAGTTGTACTAACAAACAGAACTAGTGAGGTCCTCCAGACCGAACGATTGCTATTGCTGTACCGGTAGCTATTGCTGCTTGCTGTAAGAGCTAGTGCTGTACTGGTGACTGTACTTACACAGCTGTACTGGGTACTTACTTAACCGGGAAAAAGCAAGCGTCTGATCAGATCAATCAAGAGATAGGGGTTCGGCCAAACATCTTTTTCCTAAGCAAGGACTACGCTGGCGAGTTACGATTGGCCGAGGGGAGTTCCATCATGTAGCTGGGTACAAATAAGCCAGTAAAAGACAAGTAGAAGCTAGTTAAAGACGAGTAGGCAGGGTACTATGAAGCCAGTGGGGTACGTAAACGGGGACAGATCACATGGTTTTGTACTGGTCAGCTTTGGGCTGGAGATTGACGATTGGCTGAGGTTTGAAATGATCCATGTTACGGAACCAAGACACTGCTGGGTTAAGGGCCTCCAACGCCTATAAATAGAAGCTTCTTTCAGTCTCTATTTGGCAAAGGGAGACGGGGCCGAACTTAGAAGTCGGCAAGAAAGAGCTTTGAGTAGCCATGGATATCGCTAGAAGACTTGAGAGAATTGAGCAAGAAATACGTCAGGTGGAAAACGAGAAGCTCCAACGGGAGCAAATGCTGGGTGCGTTCTGGGAACATATGCCTGCTATCGATCCAATTCTCATACGAGATCGTATGCTTTTTCTCCAGAACGAGATACGCTCTCAGGAAGAGGGCGCTGCTCGAAGAACAGCAAGAGCTCATTGTGCAGGCTGCTCCTTTTGCAGCACTCTTATGTTCTCTCTGGCAGCGCCAATGCGTTCTTCTGCCTCTGCAGGATCTCTTGCTCTAACATTTCTCAAAAAGAGGTTTAGCACTCTATGACACTCTTGAATTTCATTTTTCAGTTGCCCCATTTCAGCAGCAATTGCAGAAAGCCTGTTTGTAACAGCCATAACCATACGTACTATTACTCAATTTTTTTGATTTGAATTTGATGAAGACACTTATCGAGCCTCCATTTATAGAGTGGTAGAGGAATCTCGCCGTGCGTCACGAATTAGATTAGATGACAGACACAATTCTTACTAGTTCTCCGCACCACTTTTCTATAGTTGAAGACTATCATGCTTTTTTAATGAAAAACTGGCTGGCTCTGGTTACCTTGCGGAGCAAACAAAATCTCCCCAAATCACACTGCCTATATGAATAAACAAACTTTGCACAACCAGCTTACGTAGAAACGATTCCATACCAATAGACTCGTGACATCCATGTATTGAGTCGTCAAATGAGCCACGTTAAGAAAGCCCAAACTTACACGCATTTGGCCCACAGGGTGTCCCAAGAGGACTCGAATGAAAGACTCGTGACATCCATGACCCATCAAAGAAAGTCCTACAGATGAAGACTTGGTCCTTTGCACTCGAGTGTTGATGGATTCTCTGTTGCGGAAATCTCAACAAAACCTAACACCTTTGCGAGGTGGAAACTCGAATCTTAGCACTCTAATCACCCTTAAATGTGACTTTGAGGAGGTAAAACGGGTCGAGTTAGAAGTCTGACAACACCTCCCCTTAACAGGAGAGGATTCAAAGATGGTCACGGACTCGGCTCAACCTTCGAGCTGAAATTTCAGCAGCACTCCTGCGAACCATTGATGAGCCAGCCGAGCTTGTTTGTTTAGTTTGGTTTTGTCTTTCTCTGAGTAATGCCCTAAGGTTTGATATCCGGGGTCAAAAAATGAGCTAAGCGCCGAGCGAAGAACCGTACCAAGGTGAGTACAGGGATGTGGTGAAGCATACCGAGAGAAAAAGCACTGAAATGAACCATATCGAGCACGGGTCTCACTCTACAAGTTCAGTTCGATGAGCTCCTATCGGACCTGTGAAAGTCTCGTTTTTGACTAAATTAAGAAAAACGGGCTTTGCTGTGCTTGCACATGTACTCAGGCACCGGGTAGGTATGCAATCACATCTCGGTCTCTCCTCTTTCTTGTTAGTCCTTGGCTCGGGCTGGCCCTTTCGGATTAGCTTGTCTTCCTAGCTGCCTTTCTTTCCCCTGCCTTATGACTATCGTACATAGAAGAATGATTGGCAAAGCACTCGACCAAAGCCCTTAGCTTCTAACTTCATTCATTCGAAAGGTCGATCATAGCTGGAATTTAGGAGCAAATCCTGAAGAAGGCGAGAGCTAGCTTAGGGGCCCGCCCCCTCCTAAAGCCATGAGAGTTGGTCAGAAAAACGTTCTCATAGACTATATTGAGGAGTAAGGAAAGGGCTTCCATGACAATGAGGTCCTTCTTGCATGGGCTTGGGCTTGCTTTGATGATGGGTAGGCTTGTTGTGTTTTGGCCCTTCTGTGGGCTTCCATCGAGGAAAGCAGGCTTGACAGGCCCAAGTCTTCATTTGTAGGACTTTCTTTGATGGTTCATGTAAGCTTGGGTCTTTCATTCGGGCCCTCTTGGGACACCCTGTGGGCCAATGCGTATAAGCTTGGGCTTTCTTAACGTGGCTCATTTGACGACTCAGTACATGGATGTCACGAGTCTATTGGCATGGAATCTTTTCTACGGTTGTGCAAAGTTTGTTTGTTCATACAGGCAGTGTGATTTGGGGAGATTTTGTTTGCTCCGCAAGGTAGCCAGAGCCAGCCAGTTTTTCATTAAAAAGGCATGATAGTCTTCAACTGCAGAAAAGTAGTGCGGAGAACTAGTAAGAATTGTGCCTGCCATCTAATCTAATTCGTGACGCATGGCGAGATTCCTCTACCACTCTATAAATGGAGGCTCGATAAGTGTCTTCATCAAATTCAAATCAAAGAAATTGAGTAATAGCACGTATGGCTATGGCTGTTACAAACAGGCTTTCTGCAATTGCTGCCGAAATGGGGCAACTGAAAAATGAAATTCAAGAGCGTCGTAGAGTGCTAAACCTCTTTTTGAGAAATGTTAGAGCAAGAGATCCTGCAGAGGCAGAAGAACGCATTGGCGCTGCCAGAGAGAACATAAGGGAAAAGCAGAGGAGGCTGCAAGTGCTGCAGGAGGAGCAGCCTGCACAATGAGCTCTTGCTGTTCTTTGAGCAGCGCCCTCTTCCTGAGAGCGTATCTCGTTCTGGAGAAAAAGCATACGATCTCATATGAGAATTGGATCGATAACAGGCATATGTTCCCATAACGCACCCAGCATTTGCTGCCGTTGGAGATTCTCGTTTTCCACCTGACGTATTTCTTGCTCAATTCTCTCAAGTCTTCTACCGATATCCATGGCTACTCAAAGCTCTTTCTTGCCAACTTCTAAGTTCGGCCCCGTCTCCCTTTGCCAAATAGAGACTGAAAGAAGCTTCTATTTATAGGTGTTGGAGGCCCTTAACCCAGCGGTGTCTTGGTTCCGTAACATGAATCATTTCAAACCTCAGCCAATCGTCAATCTCCAGCCCAAAGTTGACCAGTGCAAAACCATGTGATCTGTCCCCGTTTATGCACCCCACTGGCTTCATAGTACCCTGCCTACTCGTCTTTAACTGGATTCTACTTGTCTTTTACTGGCTTATTTGTACCCAGCTACATGATGTCCCCTCGGCCAATTGTAACTTGCTAGTGAAGTCCTTGCTTTTTCTCTTGATTGAAAAAGATGTTGGCCGAACCCCTATCTCTTGATTGATCTGATCAGATGCTTGCTTTTTCCCGGTTAAGTAAGTACTCAGTACAGCTGTGTAAGTACAGTCACCAGTAGTACAACACTAGCTCTTACAGCAAGCAGCAATAGCTACCAGTACAGCTCTTACAGTACAACAATAACAATCGTTTGGTCTGGAGGACCTCACTAGCTCTGTCTGTTAGTACAGCTCTTACAGTCACCAGTACTAGTAAGCTAGCTGCCAGTATGGCTCGCTTTTTAAGTCCACTAGCTATTAGAGTCCACTAGTAATACACCAATAACGAAAAATATCAAAAGTGATATCAAACTGTAACAGAGTGTTCAACCTGCATTTCGGCTTTCTCGAGAAAAAGTCCACTCGAAAGGCTAAACCAAAAGGAAGGACAAGGCGTCAGTGAGGGCAATGATCGGGATAGGTAGCAAAGAAGGATGGCAGATAAGTTCAACTCGAACAAGGGGAGTTGGACTAACTGTTGTGATCGAGGGCAGAGTAACAGCCTCAAAAATGTTGTCGGCAACGTCGACATCTGGAACATCGTGTTGGTCGTCCTCTGATTCAGAAGTATAATTAGAGTGACTGGTGTTCTCCTCCTGAGCAACATATGTAATTGCTCTGATGGCTAGAATAGCTGAGGGATCATATTCGTCACACAGAGAATAAAGTGACTCAATATCATCATCTTTATGAGGAAGGAGAGCAAATGCCTTCTCGATCTGCTTGGCATATCTGGGCTTGTGTCGCTGCTGAAGGGAAAGCATCTATTTATAGAGGGAGAATGCACGCTGTGGCGGATGCCAGAGAGTCCTTCGATTTGCAAAATTCTTATCATCTCGGGTTTGCTCTCTTCTTTGCAGGAGGCGTGGGACGCGTTGGCGACTGCAGGGATGGACGAGCGGAGAGGGTGACGCTTGACGTTTGCTGCTTGGGACGGAGAACTCTTCAGAGGACACGTTAGTCCTGTGTAGCAGTTGCTAGAGACAACTGTTGGAGAAGTGAATGCTTGGGCCTGGGTGAGGCATGTAGAAGGTATCCACGTAGAGTACTTGATGGTGACCTGTGGGGACACTTGGAGCTCTCTCTGGAGAAGGCTTAAGAGAGTGCCTGAGACAACGACACCTGGGAAACGATGGCTTTGAAAGTGACATGTGAGACTATTGGATACTATTCATGAGAGTGACTGCGAGAGCGACCTTTGCATGCGTTGGTTGCTCTCGTAACACTTCAAGCATCTGAATCGGACGATTCTCCACTGTCACTGGGAGAAGGAGCCATGAGGAGTTCCATGTTCCTTTCAACATATGTGATGAAGTGATCTAGGCAGAGATCACTGTTGGCGGTGGTGATCGGGTTCAGCTAGATGGAACTGGGAATATCATCGACTTGAACATTGTTCAGTTCACACATTTGGCACTTGAACAAGTGGAATGCACCATCGTAATAGTGCCAATGATTTACCAGAAGTGAATGATATTCCTAGTTCCATCTAGCTTGAAGTTTATGTATCCACGGATAACCACACGATCAGAAACAAAGGGGATGTAGTAGAATGTGTCGTCCAGTGCTGGCATGAGTTCTCTGGGATTCTTGAGTGTGATCTCAACAAATTCACTGTGATGATGGAGCTGTGAGTGCCAGACATGAATCGGATGAAATTTCTCAAGGAACTTGAACAGGTTCTTATTGGTCTGAGATCTGTCCCACTCGATGTGAGCAATGTACGAATGGAGTGAAGCCACACTGAAGATGAACATGACTGTCCAACTTTGTACAAGATAGTACAGGAAGCAAAAGGCTTCATTGGGCAAATAAAACAGATCTCTGAAGGAGATGGGTGTCAAGAATGGGTAACGAGGAGAGGGTGTTGCTTTAAAAGGAAGGTGGACAAAGATGGATCTCAAGAAAAGTCTTGAGATTGTGGGTAGGCCTGTTTGCAATATACATGGTACGGATCATAGATTGGAGTTCTGGAGGGAGAGTTGAAATCCTCGCAGATTTTGGGGATGGAGATTTCATGGATGATTGGTTCTAGAATGGATGGAGGTTCTTTGAGAGGAAGCTTGGACAAGAAGTCTGCGAGGATATTATCCTTGCCTTTGATATTTTTCACCTTGAAGCTCCATTGAGAAAACCAATTATGACATCGCAACAGCTGGGGCTGAGGAAGCTGTTTCTGCTTGAATTCAAGCATGCGAGGAAAGACTGACATATCCATTTCAACCATAAAATGATGTCCATTGAGATGGAACTGAAACTTCTCAGTGCCATTCTTGACTGCCAAGATCTCTTTGTAGCTAGAGTGGTAGTGTCGTTCTGAAGGCTTGAATTGACTACTTCGATAACCACAAATCTGTCTGGTGCCGTTAAGTTCTTGAAGAAGAACAACACCCCATTGAGTATCACCAGCGTCGGTTTGGATAATACAGACTGAATTGGCATTTGGGAGGCGAGCCCATGGAACGGATGGAACTGGTACCCAAGGTAATTGTGGGGGTTTGGGCAAAGGAGGGGCAATTGGTAGTGAGGGACGATCTCCAGAGAGAAAAGACGGTCTTGTCTGTAGAATGGGCTGGCTGATTGAATGGAGTTGAGTTTGGAGAAACTTTCTTTCTTTCTCCTTCTCAAAAAGAGCAGAAGGATAAAAGCAGAAGGATCACGAACTGTAATGGCTAGTTTGTAGAGCTCCTCTTCAGCAGCAGCAAGACGGGCTTCGACAACCTGGACAAGGGAAGATTCCTTTTGAGTCTTTTGGGCAAGGTGCTTCTGATTGTCAAGAACCTGCTGAAGAGCACGATTCTGCTGGAGTGCATTCTCTGTTTTATTAGTAAATAGCTACAGTCGCCATGATTAGTATGCTCTACAGTTGCGCCTCGTGCGATCTTCTGTAATAGAAAACTTGGTTTGACAGTAACTGTTGAAAAGTTGGATGTAGTATTCCTTCTGGATATTAAGGAACGATGGTGAGTTTGGACCGTTGAGCCGCAGATAGGCGTTTGGTCCCCCCCCGGTAGCCAATACGTTCTTAATATTTGGTACACCAGGATGCCCTATTGATCTCTGTCGACCAGAACATGACCCCTACGTGTATGTTTGTCCCTCGACAACTTACATAGGACCAGCTGAAGGAAATCCTTCTTATTGGGTCACCAACTACGAACGCCATGTTGAGGCCTCGCAGGTCGTCACAAACGATGCTGCCACCTTTGTGCGCAACAAGGACAAGATTGTCCAAACAAGGTTTGAGACAAGTTCCTAAGCCACATCAGTCTTCTCCACCTCTTCTTGAGATCAATTGCTTTTCTGAAGCACTTTTGGTCTCTGGTCAGATGATAGATGGAAAATTTGTTGCTGAGCCTGCTCCGACAGGCCCAGATCCAAGTGGTACCCGCTATACTGCTTGGCGACAACGCAACAATCTCCACATCTTCTGGGATGTGTGCTCGTGTGACGATTGTCTTTACCCCTTTGAGGATAAGCCAAATACGTCCAAATCTTTCCAAGCACAGTTGAAACGCCGTTATGAAGCAGGAGATTCAGAGGTTGGCCTCCTTGGCGAATCTTCTGGAAAGTTTGACTATTACGTCCTTTATCCCAAGAAAAAGCCATTGTCCATCCCTCCTACATGCAAGCCTGCACCTCCTAAGCCTCCACCACCAAAGCCACAACCGCCACCATCAATACCACAACCCACACCGCCAAAGCCACCTCTTATGCCCTACTGCCAAAAAAGCCTTAGCCCATCTCAACTGTTCTTAGTATGAGCCACCGGTGATTTCTCTAGTTTCCTCACTCCCTATGGTCTATGCATATGAGCCAACGGAAAATCCGAAATTTCTTGTTGCTGCCGACTTTGACTACCCAGCTGAATGAACCTGACATGTGTGAAAGATCAAAGACCCTCCAGGTCTTAATCATGATGGTTCTCAACGACGAGTCTCAGCCGATGAAGCGGCCTTAAATTGGCAAGCAGAGAATGCACTCCAGCAGAATCGTGCTCTTTAGGAGATTCTTGACAATCAGAAGCACCTTGCCCAAAAGACTCAAAAGGAATCTTCTCTTGTCTAGGTTATCGAAGCCTGTCTTGCTGCTGTTGAAAAGGAGCTCTACGAACTAGCCATTACAGTTCGTGATCTTTCTGCTTTTTTTCAGAAGGAGAAAGAAAAAGTTTCTCCAAACTCAGCTCCATTCAATCAGCCAACCCATTCCACAGACAAGACCGTCTTTTCTCTTTGGAGATCATCCCTCACTACCATTTGCCCCTCCTTTACCCAAACCACCACAATTACCTTGTGTACCAGTTCCATCTGTTCCATGGGCCTCGCCTCCCATTTTACCAACTTATACCCATCAACTGGCTCCACCCAAAATACCCAGGTCCTCTTTGTCCACATCACAATCTTTTCGCTGAGTTCATGACTTCAAAACCGCCGAATCCAATTGCCTCTTTTCTCAAGGCATAGGCACTGCTGCCTGCTTCTCTAGCTTCTTCAGATGATTCTGATGCAGATCTAGACATCCAAGATTCATTCATGCAGCAACCACAGGGTACTCCCCAGCCTCCGGCTCCACCTTCGGATCCGCATATTGACGAGGCAATCAGTGACCTCGAAGATGATAGAGAACCTCCCCGGCAGTTTCCCAGAGTGGTCATTCCTGAAAATGACAACAAGAAGCTCTTCACACTTGACGATATTCCACCTCACGTATGGCAGACGTGCCTGATGGACATCTATGCATGGATGAAAGCAGAAATGCAGAATCCAGGTGCCACGGCCCGACGATCGTGTGAAAAGGTCATTGCCCGGTTCAGTGGAATGCTACGAGAATGGTGGGACGTTCTCGCAGATTATCGTCAGTTGCAGTTATTACAAGAAGAGAACATCGATACCTTCATTGCATTCATATATCTCGAATTTATTGGTGAAGCGGCTTCTCACATTAACATTGCCAGAGAAGAATATCTTCAGATGAAAGTCTGCTCGTTTGAGAAAGTTGATCTCGATAGACATTATGCAAAGATGTCAAAAAGGTTTTATATTATCGGTGGAAAAGATGATATTAACCTCAAACAGGTCTCTCTCTATTCTCTCCCTGATCCTCTTGGGGATGAAACAACAAAGCTTCACGAACAAAAGAATCTACATCTGCAGACTGTTACACTGGGTCAGATGCACCAGACGTCGCTACTTGTAGTCCAAAAGTTGTGCAATCAGCACAAATTCTTGAAGCGTGCAGAGAAAATGAATACTCGTTTAGGTTCGGCTTGTGACAAGCCCTTCCTCACGATCCAATGCAAAGATAAGAAATCCCGAGACTGTTCTTTCAAAAAGAAGAAACATCACTTCTCCAAGAAACGCTATTTCAAGCACGAAGATTCACGTCCACATCGCATGTTTAAAAGGATACGAAAATGGCGCTTTTTGAAGAAGAAACTTTTCCGTCGCAAGACTTCCGACAGATGTTATCTCTGCCACAAAAAGGGTCATTTTGCTAAACAATACCCTCAGGGACACAAGCCCAGATATGCCAAGCAGATCGAGAAGGCATTTGCTTTCCTTCCTCATAAAGATGATGATCTTGAGTCACTCTATTCTCTACCATAAAAAGGGTCATTTTGCTAAACAATACCCTCAGGGACACAAGCCCAGATATGCCAAGCAGATCGAGAAGGCATTTGCTCTCCTTCCTCATAAAGATGATGATCTTGAGTCACTCTATTCTCCGTGTGACGAATATGATCCCTCAGCTATTCTAGCCATCAAAGCAATTACATATGTTGCTCAGGAGGAGAACAGCAATCACTCTGATTACACTTCTGAATCAGAGGACGACCATGATGTTCCAGATGTGGACGTTGTCGACAACATTTTTGAGGCTGTTACTCTGCCCTCGATCGTAGTTAGTCCAACTCCCCTTGTTCGAGTTGAACTTATCTGCCATCCTTCTTCGCTACCTATCCCGGTCATTGCCCTCACTAACACCGGTGCTGCCATCTCCATCTTGAATCCGACCATTCTACCAGAAAGTGTCTGGCACCCACATTCCCAATTCTTCAGAACCGCAAATGGCAAGGTCTTTCATGTTGATAAAATCACTCATCCCATCTCTATACAAAATTTCCCTGACCTTACCATTTCTCACTCTTTCCTTGGCTCCTCTTTGTCTGGAAAAGACCTCATCCTTGGTTTTGACATTCTTCACCGAATCAAAGGTCTTCAGTGGTTACCAAATGGTCTTGAATATAAGCCTTCATTTTTACCTTGGTCCCACATTCCAAACCTCCATCTGGCACAACCCATTGCAAATATAAAAGCCAGATGGAGGTTTGAAAACTGCTCTATCCCTTTTTCAGAAGGCGATGGTCTGGATATTTAAACCACTCTTACACCATTGTTTGGTGGACATTGACGATCTGTTGCTGTATTCTCTAGATGAGAAGACTCATAGCGATCTTCTCCAGCATTTTCATGCTCTCTGTGTGGAAAACAACATCATGCTCTCAGAAAAGAAGATGCAGTTGGCTCAGACCAACATCGATTTCCTAGGCATGGAAATTAGACATGGCCGTTATACACCACAACCTCATATTGCTGAACACCTCCTCCAGTTTCCGGATGTTCTGACGTCATCTAAGCAAGTTCTTGCAGCCAGCCTCCACTACCAAATTGCCTTCCGGGTGCAGAATCACTCATCCCCTTGTTCAAGATGGGATGAGTGATTGGCTCAGACCATTGCCAAGATGTGGCTTGGGAACTTGTCTCAAACCTTGTTTGGACAGTCTTGTCCTTGTTGCGCACAAAGGTGGCAGCATCGTTTGTGACGACCTCTTAAGCCTCCACCACCAAAGCCACAACCGCCACCATCAATACCACAACCCACCCAGCCAAAGCCACCTCTTATGCCTTACTACCAAAAAGCCTTAGCCCACCTCAACTGTTCTTAGTATGAACCTCCGGTGATTTCTCCAGTTCCATCACTCCCTATGGTCTATGCATATGAGCTAACGGAAAATCCGAAATTTCCTGTTGCTGCCGACTTTGACTACCTAGCAGAATGAACCCGACATGTGTGGAAGATCAAAGACCCTCCGGGTCTTAATCATGATGGTTCTCAGCGATGAATCTCAGCCGCTGAAGCGGCCTTAAATTGGCAAGTAGAGAATGTACTCCAACAAAATCGTGCTCTTTAGCAGATTCTTGACAATCGGAAGCACCTTGCCCAAAAGACTCAAAAGGAATCTTCCCTTGTCCAGGTTGTCGAAGCTCGTCTTGCTGCTGTTAAAAAGGAGCTCTACAAACTAGCCATTATAGTTCGTAATCCTTCTGATCTTTTTGAGAAGGAGAAAGAAAGAAAGTTTCTCCAAACTCAGCTCCATTCAATTAGCCAGTCCATTCCGCAGACAAGACCGTCTTTTCTCTCTGGAGACCGTCCCTCACAACCATTTGCCCCTCCTCTTTTACCCAAACCACCACAATTACCTTGGGTACTAGTTTCATCTGTTCCATGGGCCTCGCCTCCCATTTTACCAACTTATACCCATCAACTGGCTCCACCCAAAATACCCAGGTCCTCTTTGTCCACATCACAATCTTTTCGGCCTGCTCCCTCACCTATCCCGCCACAGCCGGCCCAGATCCAACACCCATCCATCCCTCTTCCTCTAAGGGCAAACAGCCTATTGAGGATGATAATCCTTTTACCCTTGACATGATTGGCTTCCTCCATCCCAGCTGCTTAGTTCATGACTTCAGAACCGCTGAATTCAATTGCCTCTTTTCTCAAGGCATAGGCATTGCTGCCTGCTTCTCCAGCTTCTTCAGATGTCTCGGATGATTCTGATGCAGATCTAGACATCCAAGATTCATTCATGCAGCAACCACAGGGTACTCCCCAGCCTCTGGCTCCACCTCCGGATCCGCATATTGATGAGGCAATCAGTGACCTCGATGATGATAGAGAACCTCCCCGACAGTTTCCCGGAGTGGTCATTCATGAAAATGACAAGAAGAAGTTCTTCACACTTGACGATATTCCACCTCACGAATGGCAGACGCGCCTGATGGACATCTATGTATGGATGAAAGCAGAAATGCAGAATCCAGGTGCCACGACCTATCATAATAGTGCCAATGATGTGCCAGATTGAAGTTTCTGTATCCACGGATAACCACACGATCAGAAACAAAGGGGATGTAGTAGAATGTGTTGTCCAGGGCTGGCATGAGTTCTTTGGGATTCTTGAATGTGATCTCAACAAAATCACTATGATGATGGAGCTGTGAGTGCCAGACATGAATCAGATGAAATTTCTCAAAGAACTTGAACAGGTTCTTGTTGGTCTGAGTCAGCTGATTGGTTCCGGAAGATCTGTCCCATGCGATGCGAGCCACACTGAAGATGAACATGATTGTCCAACTTTGTACAAGATAGTACAGGAAGCAAAAGGAGATGGGTGTCAGGAATGGGTAACGAGGAGAGGGTGACACTTTAAAAGGAAGGTGGACAAAGAATTCAGGACGGGTCCACAAGGGAGAAGGGTGTTTCTTTGCAAATTCTGAATGGGAGGCAGCACAACATTGTTTAACGAATGATCAGGATTCATCCCAGGGTGACTGGCTTTTGTGGGAGTCACAGTGACTTCTTCTTTAAAAGGAAGGTGGACAAAGAATTTAGGGACGGGTCCACAAGGGAGAAGGGTGTTTCTGTGCAAATTCTGAATGGGAGGCAGCACAACATTGGTCAACAAGGAGGGCTTTTATATTTGCAATGGGTTGTGCCAGATGGAGGTTTGGAATGTGGGACCAAGGTAAAAATGAAGACTTATATTCAAGACCATTTGGTAACCACTGAACACCTTTGATTCGGTGAAGAATGTCAAAACCAAGGATGAGGTCTTTTAGCCAAGGAAAGAGTGAGAAATGGTAAGGTCAGGGAAAATTTGTATAGAGATGGGATGAGTGATTGGCTTAGACCATCATGCTGGTCGTCCTCTGTTTCACCCAGTACAAACCAAATTAAATAGGTGAACCATGCCACAGCCATAACCCAACCTGGTAAAGTGTCTGCATTGATTGTGATTATGAAAAACTTAAAATTAGTTTGAAGAAAACTGCCAAGTGCAGGACCAATTGCCATCCCTAGGGCACCAGCAGTAACAAAAGCTGCAGAAGCTTGCATCCGTATGTTAAGTGGTACACACTACTGCATGTGATAGCGTGGCTGATATGTGCAAAATCCCCATCCAATAAAAAGGACCCTATGAAGGTTTGGATGGCATATGAAAATAACAGTGGACCTAGGGAGATTTCAATGTTAAGCATTTGTCTACCCTTTTTTTTTTTTTCCTACCGTTTGGCCTACTTAAGTTTTGGATCTACTTCAATTTTAGGTTGACCAAGATCTCTAAGCTTTGTGCAAGCTTTCTTCAATTTCTTCAATATGATTTAAATATGTTTGTAAACCTAATTCTTCACTAATTACTTTTTTTCCAGATAAAATTATTGTCTTAGATGTGCTAGTCTTTCATTGAGTTTGGGTTGCCTAGCCTTAGTTCTTTAGTCATGAAACTAATGTATGTTTCCTTTTCTGTTGCAGATCTGTCGTAGAAAACCAAAATGCCACTACAAGAAAGCAGGGCAAAGCCGATGGTCGGGTGAACCCTTTGCCGGCGCTAACTTAAACCAGGTGCCGGCAAAGGATCGCTATAAACGCAAAAAATAAATAAATTAAAAAATAAAAAATAAAAAAAATCTCATATCATTCGGACTTTTCCTCTCCTTGCCGCTGACTCTCTCCCTCTCTCTCTCTCTGCGCCTCTCTCCCCTCTTTCTCTCTCATGGTTGCTTTGGGATCTCTCTATCCGCAACAACCTGTTAACCCATCAGGTATCTCTGTTTTTCCTTTTCACCCCTCTTTTTTATTACTTTTTGTTTTACTTTGATTGTATTATTATTATTATTTTTTTGGTTTTGCATAAAAGAGCAATACTTGTTATAGTGCTATAATATTGAAATAAATTTACAAGAAAGTTATGATAAATTGAAGCAGCCTTCGCATTTGATCAACCAAATCTGCCCACACTGCAAACAGTGCTCATTTGTACAAATCCTCTGCAAGATCTTTCGCATGCAGTATTCAACCAAACCCACTTCCCACCATAATGGACTTTTCACAATTATTGCCATCAGCCTCAGCATAAAGATTGCATTCATAATGGACAATATTATAAATATTACTCAGAGAAATATTATTTAACTTCCACAGGCCATACATTCTTCTCAATTTTCCAAGGAGCAAACCACCAGGGCCCTTTTGGCTTCAAGATCATCATCCATTGCCTTAGCCTTTTCCTTGAGAATAGAGGTATCCACATTGAATTTTATTGCATCTGCCGCAGCCCATGTTCGCAGATAATACATCCCACTTTGTTAATGGTCTCACTTAACATCAATAAGATTTGATAGTTATGGCCCACCCATTGTTTTGTCATCATATAACCTTACATAACGATGTGCATTTCTTACTATCATAACATTGTAAACTTAATTCTCCAGAGACTGTTATTGCTCAGAAAAACCAACCATTTCATAGTAGAACATGTATGATGTTCGTCTGAGAAATGGCTATATATATATATATATATATATATAATTGCATTGCAATAACTTGAGCTGACAAAGAAGGAACTGGGCCCCATATCTGCTGCTATGACCTTTAAAATTCTGTTAGTTAAGGTTGCATTTGGATACACCATTGAATTAATTGCAATAATTAGCCAAATAAAGGAGGCATGATCAGATTGCAATTGCTTCCCTCACTACTCAAACAAAGTAACCATTGAGTATTAAATATTAATTGATGAGCTCTTCTAAAAAAAGTACTAGTTTATGAGTCTCAACAAATCTACAGTTTGCTGAGGCTCCCAACTTTATGCATGTGGTGCCTGTGGTTTGGTGATCCAGACTGTTGATCTGATGTGGCCCCATAAGTCCAAAAACCCCATATGATTGGTTGCATAAAAATGGGCGGTTAAGATAAAATAGTGTCAACATTCCAAATCCAACTGAAAGAAAACCAATTTAAATGGCGAGGATCTCCATCTTCCAATCTAGGAGAATTGGGGGTGTCATAAACGATGGGACCTGTCAAGTCAACAACTCGATCACCAAGCAATGGCTTCTGCTGCTGCTGCTTCTGAAGATGCGAGCGACATTGATAAGCTCGAGTATGGACAACGCCTCAGCTATGATTTGAAATTACACCAAAAATTGTGAAGTTTCATGATATTTTGTGCAACCAAACACACCCTTATGGGCATGCCTTTGTCAGTATAATGTGCCGTTGTTTCCATATTCTTGAATGAGAAATTGGAAGGTCCATGCGATGCATTATGTGGACTCCTAGTGTGAGTTTGGATGCCCAAGTGAATTGAATAGTGGATTGGTTCAATCGACAGGAAATGATATTTAGGTACTGGTAAGTTGGGAAACTTGTGATGACTCATAAACTTCTATGTGGATGCTTATTTTGCTTCAAATGTCAAACTAGTTTGAGCAGTTGTTGATTTATTAATAGATAGCTTATTTTGGTTCAAATGTCAAACTCCAATTTTGTTGATTTTTCCTTTTTTTTTTTTTTCCCTTCTATTCTCAGGTTTGTTGATTTGCTGCATTGGGGATTGTGGCTCATCGGATACATTGACGACAATTGACAGTAATGGAAACACTTGATGGTAAGCATATACTCTGCATGCTATTAACTTTTCGTGGGCATGGTCATGCAACTCTACATGTGAACGAAATGCCAACTTTGCACTTTTTTTGTGGCATCCAAGCTGTACAAGAGGTGGGCACCACCATGTACATATCCTTCCCTAAAATTCAGGCTGGTCAATTCATTGGGTGGGCAACACATACAAAAGCAATGGACAACCAAGAGATTGTTGTAATCGAGTCAATGGCTAAGTACCTCCATACTCATATCCATATCATGGATATCCTGAAGTTAGTTGTTTTATATCCTCCAATCATTGTGATTTTTGGTCTTTGCCCCATTCACTACCACAATAGCTGAGCGAACAGTTCAGATCTCATCCACAATTTTCCACATGTATACAGTACAGTGGTCCTTGCGGCATGAGATTTACCACATGTTCCATTTCATGCCATAAATGACTAAGTGTCAGTAAGTTGAAACTCTAGTAAGATCAATCTTTTCATTGTGTGCATTTGTGATCAAACATTAATCATGTAATAGTCTTAACTTTTTTATTTTTTATTTTCTTAACCTATTACTCTGTTTGTTCTTTGTGATTGATTTTGTCTTGAACATTTACTAGTTTCCACTGATTGTATTAGGGCCTGTTTTGTTAACAGTGAAAATTTTTACTTAATGCGGAATCCAGAAAGCGCTCAACGTTAAGTGTTGTTTGTTAAACAATGAGATTGGTGAGTTTGACAGATTGAGATGATAAACAATGAGATTGTTTCAAGGAAGCGCTGAAATCAGCCTCCTGTTGGAAGAAAGATTCGGGGAAGTGGGTTTCTATGTTTTTTTATTTTGAATGGATTATTTAAATTTGACTTTTACCAGTCGGGCTGCTCTCTCTCTCTCTCTCTCTCTCTCTCTCTCTCTCTCTCTCTCTTCTTGTCAAAGGGAAGGTTTAGCTGAACAAGAGGACAGTGGAAATTGCTGAATTTTTTATATGATTATGTTGTGGTACGCTTTTTTTACTATTCTTGAGAAATGGGATCCTTTTGGATATATCAAATGACTTAGTTCTTCTCATTTTGTTCTCAAGCTATGATTTGAAATTACACTGAATAATACATGCTCTGGCTTGTAGGTGATGGAGGAGGATTTCTACGCGATGACAGGATCGAAGCCAGCTCGGAGGCCAAAGTAGCAATTGGGGAAGGTGCGGCAATTGGATGTAAGGAATTTCATTCTCTGTTTTCCTTTTCTCCTTTCTTGAATTGCAAATTTACTGCTGGCGGGGGGTCCACTTTCTAGCATTCGGGATCGTTCATGGGTGGACCTGATCATGGAATTAGTGGACAGGCGGTGTCTTGAGAATCTCCCTCATCGGAAAATCCCTGCTGCAAAGTTGGAGTATTGCTTTCCATTGCAGAAACTATTCATTTGCAGCACAGATCATCCATCTGATAGAGGGGATGATGGTTGTGGGGTCCATCCGCGATGTGGCTTACTGGATGAACAGTCAGATCACCACCGGAAGAGTGCACCTGGCTTCTGTTGTTGCTGGCTGTGCTAAAAAAGCATGCGTGATTCTGTTTCTTGATTTTTAGTATGAAATTGATGCATTTTGAATGATTTCTCTCAGGCGACTTTCCATGGTTTTGTTGGGCCTGACAACTAGCTGGGCGGGCCTACAATTTGATGATCCCTCCTATTCATCGTGCTACAAAAATATCTTCCATTGGATAGATGATATTAACCGTCCGGTTGGTGATCTGGAAATAGACAGTATAGTCAATAATTTGAATTTTATGAGAAAAATGAAATCTAACAATGCATGGTGACTTTCTGATAAGGGAGTTTTTTTGGGGCATGACCTATTTAGGCTCACCAGATGAATGGTTGGGATTCAAGAAAGGTGTTGGGCGGGCCCACTTGTAGAGTTGCCTATTGAACAACAAATGTTGAGCAGTATATATTTCCTTTAGTCTTTAGTCATGAAACTAATGTATGTTTCCTTTTCTGTTGCAGATCTGTTGTAGAAAACCAACATGCATACAGGAAGTGTGCTAGAGTACACTCTTGCTTTTACTAGTGCTGCATTGGGTAGATGCTGTAGCAAATGGAGTGCAGTTCCAAGGACAGGGTTCATTGACATTACAACTTCAAAGGACTTCTATCATGTTTTTAGTGGCCTTCAATTTGTAAGTTGCAACCTTGACAGATCTCTTAAATTGTGATAGAAAGGCCTTGTACGAATATTTTTCAGCTCTTATGGAGCCATGGGATGGACCTGACTTATATCATGTGAAGTTTGTGCTGGAACTGCTTCATGCTTTAATGATTCTGCATGTGACATGAGTATTTTGAACTTATATTTATTGTATAAATGCAGTTATTGATTGCCACTATCTTGGAGTGAGATTGGATCAGAATGGATTGCGCCCCGGTCGCTTTTACATCACACATAGTGGACATGTGATCATGGCTGTGTTGTAGACATCTGCCAGAAGATGTGGCTAGGAAAGGAAGACATCTGGGGCATGTGATCATGGCTGTGTTGTAGACATCTGCCAGAAGATGTGGCTAGGAAAGGAAGACATCTGGGGCATGTGATCATGGCTGTGTTGTAGACATCTGCCAGAAGATGTGGCTAGGAAAGGAAGACATCTGAGACCTTACTGAAACAGTTCATGTGGAAGGCTAGGAAAGGAAGACATTTGTAGTTTGTTTTGAAAACTTTAAATAGACCATTAATTGTTTTGTTGATATTGTGCTGATTGTTGTCTTGATGATGTTAAATGGATGAAATATGCACAAGTTCAATCATTTGTTAATTATGATATTGTTAGCTTTGGTCGATAGAGAAATGAGGTCAAAAACCGAATTTAGCCTTAGTTATTTAAACAGATACTACAACTCCTGTAGCTAAATCCATCTTTAGTCTCGGTGTTGCCTTAGTTATTTAAATAGATACTACAACTCTTATAGCTAAAGGTTTTAGCCTTGATTGTTGAGAACCGAGGTTAAAAATAGTTTTAGCTTCGGTTGGAGGCAATTGAGGCTAAATTTGGATTTGGTCTCAGTTGGAAACAATGGAGGCTAAAATTTTGATTTAGCCTCATTTCGAGAAAACTGAAGCTAAAAAGGTTCTTTTAGCTTCGGTTGAAGAACTGAGGCTATAAAAGTCATTTTAGCCTCGGTTGCTAAAACTGAGGCTAAAGCCTTTAGCCACGGGGGTTTCAACATCGGTTTGGATAACTGAGGCAAAACTAAGGGTAAAGGCTTTTTAGCCACAGTTTTGAACCGAGGCTAAAGCCCCCTTTTCTTGTAGTGATTGATCTTCGTGATATTTATTTAGGATAATTTTTGTTGTCAGTCTTAAATATGTCTATAACAGAGTTTATTGATGTCATCGACAGATCACTTGATCCCATTTAACAGATGTCAATGCCATCGACAGAAGCTCGATCCCATCATGAAAATCTAAAAAAATCATAGTTGATTACTGAACAATTTTAGATGTTGCTACTCGATGGGTCTTCGATGTACATCGATATCATCGAAGGTCCCAATTGAGCGTGCGCATAACTGCGCGATTTGTTCTAAAGGGATTCAATGGCATAACTAAGGTTTTAAAAGAGATCTGAGAGTTATTTGAATCGGCGAGATTTGCTATCTCTTGTAATTTTACTTTCATGGTGTGTTACTTGTCGCTTTGTTCTGTGATTTTTTTCCGTAAGTATTTTTCCATATAAAATTTGAATTGTTTATTTGTTCGGGTTTGCTTGTACGATTGTGATTACTTTACTTGATGATTTTACTCTACGTGCTTGCGAGTCCTTACAAGTAGTATCGGAGATCGAATCTGAAAGTATCAATGGCATCTAACAAAAGTTCAATGTAGAAAGTATTCTATTTCATCAATGATATGCACTCCTTAAAAAAGGGATCGGAATCTATAAAAGAAGAAGAATAGAATAAGTTATTACATTCATGAGTAAAATTAGAGCAAGACTAGAGAACATCTATGCGAAGAAGTTTCTTAAAAATCCCTTGTATTTAAAGATATAATTGATACAGTCGTTCAATTTGAAGATGATGAAAGGGGCTGACGTTGAGGCCTGCATTTGTAAATTGTTGGATGTACATGATAAGATGAAGATCAGACATGTATTTTGTTGAATTCTCTTTTAGAATCATATGAGTCGTTTAAAGACTCTTTTGTACCAGGATTATAACCATTAGCGTTGAGACATCTGACACTTTAGTCGAAGGTGATGAGATAGAAAAGTGGGGACGTGGGTGCTTCTACAGATGCACTGGTGATGCGTCCACTGCTGTGTGTCGGATGGGAATGGGTGTAATGAGCATGATATGAAAAGCCGTTAACGGCAGAGTCCATATCACATGATTAACGGATCATCAATATCGAGCCGTGGCACGGAGAAAGAAAGCATGAGAGCACTAATGGATCAATTATATATCGAAAGTATACACGATAGAGAAAGCATACAGGATCAGAGAATATCTGTAGTCCACAACCGATATCGAAAAGATGAAAAAGCTGGTTATGAACAACAAACAATGCATGAACAAAGCGAGTATATGAGAGTTTACGGCATGAACACCGAAAGCATGAACAACAATGTTTTCAGAATGGCGTTAACGGGCTGCTTCGGCTTACATACAAGAGAACAGTGGATGAATTAGCACTACACGAGCTGCAAGACTTTTTCCAACTCTTGTTGGAAAAATAATATCATCCACACCGTCATGTGGGAGCTTAGGCCCGATCCTTTGTGTGGAAGACAAGTATATATGGGCATTGTGAGAAAATATCGTTGGAGTTTTGATTTAATTACGAATATGGTTTTGGCTATTATGATACATAAACGGCATACAAATGTGGGTATTGTAAATGCGACATATATGTATGGTATTCATGTATTCAGGATTGTAAATGCATAAATATATTCTACGTGCACATATTTGTAGGCCACAATCTCCAATAGGCATGAGATTAATGTGGGTTGCGACCCTTGGTGCGAAGTCCCTACTGGCCCGTGATACTACACTTCAAGCATTCATTATAACATTATGATATTATGCTTGTGATGACATGCTTAGCGGTAGTTATAATGCCTATGTTTGTGATATCTCTCGTAATTGAGGAATATCCATGATAAGTTGTGCTCACCTTCCGTTACGCTATATGATCCACAAGCTTGTGTGCTCACACCCATGTTTTTGTATATGCTTTTAGGACATTACCATGCTCGAGGTGCCTATAAACATTGACGGATGCTCTTATTATGGCTTCTTTCTCTTTTTGAATTTTGGGCATATAATTGTTATGTATTTTGAATGATATTTTGGATGAGGTATGAATATAATTTTGACGACCTTTCCTAATTGGAAGCATCGTTTGCTCTTTTTATATTTTCACTATAAATATGGCTCGCTTAAAAAATTTCCTTCACTAAACCAAATTTGGAGTTTGGAAATTTGGTAAGCTTGTTCGCCAAGTCTGGTGCATGGTGAAGTAGCTGGAGCAACTTGTGATTGACTGACGCTCGGAAAGTTAAAGAGACTGACAGTTGGTTTTGGGGTGTGACAGGCCTGATATCGGAGCATTATGGCACTTTCCCTTACATGCAGTAGGGTAAAAAGATGTGGGAGTGAAGCAGCATGATGATGTGGATGGATGAAGTCTTGTAGACGACCACATGGGCCTAGCCTAAAAGGGTGTAATATGCATTCGATGCATAGATGGATGATATAACAAGAGGCACGAGTATATGTAATAATGAGTTATGAGAGCATGGGGGTGGCTTTTATCCTTACATGTGCTAGTGTCTTGTTTTGGCCTTTTTGTAGATGCCTTATGTGGGGTGGGCTTTAAGACTTGTAGACGACCACATGGGCCTAGCCTAAAAGGGTGTTTGCTGCACGCACAACGCGGATTCGGGTTCTCTGCGCATCATGGCCTACTTTCTGGGTGTCGAATTGACTTACAGAGTATACCGCTGCAATGGGGACAATGGCACGGTCGACATGGTGAGGGTTTCGGGTCTAACGGGCATCGACCTTCTAGGCGCCCATTTTATACGCTTGGGTTCTACTATTGACAGGTCGGGCTAGTTGGCACACATGTGTGAATATGAGGTGATACTAAGGACTGGGGTCCTATATCATCTCCTCCTACTAAGAATTCGGTCCTTGATTTTTTTACTAAGATCACATACAATCAAGCCAACAAGCAACACAATCCCAAAGTATCATGTATAATTAGAAAATCCATATCAAAAGTTAATCATAACTGGAGATATGGCATATATTTCAACTCTTTTATCATTCTACTCTTTTCTTTTAAACATGGATGGTCCCCATGATCTTAATAACCGTAAAAATATCTTCATATGAGAGGATTCTTTGAAAAGAACCCTTTAACATTAAAGAAAATATTCTTACACCGACCAATACTAATCTTATACAACCAACAATACTCGGTGTGATTAGAAAAATGTAACCATGTATGCTTAAACTATAAAGAGTAACGTTAGACCCGCCCTCCAGAAATGCCATTGCTCCACACGTTCCAATATCCCACATGCAAGCAATATCTAGGCGGTTCATTGGTATAGAACTTTAGGCATGCATGTTCTATGTCAAGGTCATGGTTACGTGCTCATCAGGTGAGACAAATGTAAGAGACAAAAATGGACAGTTAAAAATTGTCCGATAATCCACATTCATTATACATGTCTCCCAATTGATGAGCAAACCATTGTATTTTTTTCGAGCCATCGCAATGTATGCGGTATGGCCCGTTAATAGTAACGGTTGGATGACACACACATGTGGCATGGGTTAAACACCTATTGAGTGTATAGATGTGCATGTACAAATTTCATTTCTAGACCATTTGGGTGTCACTTAAAAATAAATTATCTTATTTTAATTAATAGTAATTATGTATTGAATATTTTTAGTAAGGATTGAAGGTAATTTTGATAATCCATTATTATTTATACAGGAGATATGCTCAGACATAACTAGTTTTATGTCCGATTAGTTGGCATGTGGGGCTCACCATGGTCTTTATTTGACATCTCAACGGTTCAACAAGGTTGTCCCACCATGAAAATGGGTCAGTCCAAAATTTAAGTGGATCCAAATATCAAGTGGGAGTACTATATAAAACCATGAACAATCACCCAAAAAACTCCACATTCATGTGGTGAGCATCTAATGGTTAGATATACCTGATTTTGGGGCATCCCATCTCCATGGTGGGCCCAAATGCAAGTTGTACATAAAACTAGTGTGTGTGGATTTCTATTTATATATACTATGATTTTAATACAAATTACAATTAATTAAAATAAGATTATATCATTTGTAAGTGGCAACCAAACAAAATCGTAAGGGATCGGCACATTTGCACCTATGAAGGGTCATTGATCATGAATGATTTCTATTTATATATACTGTGATCACATAGGCACTACCCGCCAGAAGGTCTATCTCCTCATATCCTAGGG
Source organism: Magnolia sinica (assembly GCF_029962835.1). NCBI lineage: Eukaryota > Viridiplantae > Streptophyta > Magnoliopsida > Magnoliales > Magnoliaceae > Magnolia > Magnolia sinica. Next base: position 90,118,409 of record NC_080581.1, on the reverse strand, counting down.
AATTTATAACTTAAAAGAAGATTAATAGTTCAATTTCAATTCAGCATGTGACTAAGGTGTGGCAATGGGTTGGGTCAGCCCATGGGTCAACTAGCCTGACTTGCTTGTGAGATAGGTTCTGGCCAAGCTAAATGGGTAGTTGGTCGGGCTCGGACTAGAAATGCCACCCATTTAAGTAAATAAATCGGGCTTGGGTTGAACTCCATATGCGAGTTATCAATGGGGTCAGGCTAGATGACCTGATTTGACACAACCCAAAACCCGAAACAAACTGAAGAAGACAAATATTGATGAATTTTATATGTATGTACGTACCGATGATTGAGTTAGGTTGTGTAGAACCTTAGTGTCATATTTCATTCTTAAATATGGGTAGGGTCAGGTCTGACTGGCTTGATCTATTTACAATTACGTGAGTCAAGTCCGGCTTGATGAATTTTAAATGGGTTGGGTTAGGTTAGAAGGTAATCAGTCATGGTTCAGGTTCGGGCAAGAATTCTTGACCCATTTAGTAAATGGTTTGGACTTGGGCTAACCCCAACTCAACCCAAACCTACCCATTGCCACGCCTACGAGTGGCCAACATGATGACCAGAATTGGATTGTATCCCAACTAATGATCCGGGCACATAAAATACATATCTGGCCTTACGAATCGCCGGATCATGTCGGCATATGTCCACATGTGGAGCGGCCCAGCATTGTCATTGTGGTTTACGACTTTGCGACTCAAACGATTCGACTGGTCTTGAGTCAGTCTGGACTTGGCCAAGCCCGGAGGTGACCTAGCTAAATCAAGCCGAGTTGCCCATATTTTCAATGTGGAGGCTGAACTTGATTCGATTGAGGCCGAGTCGACTCGGAGGAGTCACATCCAACTCAGTTGTGCTGGTAATCATCCTTCACTCCAATGATCCATGCATGCGTGCAAACGAACAACTTTGTGTTCTTCTTTGAGTCCTGTTGTGCCCTGCTGAAGACCATGTTCTTTTCTTAGTTCGCATTACTGACTCTATTGAGTTATAATATTCTCCACCTTTATCTGTCCTCAAGAGTGCATCTACATGCACATGAATCTTGTGCAAGCTTATTCAATCTTTAAGGTCAGTAGTAGAATATGCTCATATACATATCGCTACATGTAGGACATACCTTGGTTATTCCTTTTAACTATTTTTTTTTTTTCGTATATAAGATGTAATTAATGGCTTGGGGCATTTAATGTCTTGAAATGCAGGGCCTTTACAAATTAAGAAAGGAAATTTATGCTCATCATCATTTGTCGTCGGAACAAGGGGCGTTGTTTGATCTCTCTAGGTGGACCGCATCCTCGGAGATGGATATGATTCCATTACAAGCATCTCTGTCGGTGGAGGATTTAAGTCATGCGTTACCGGAGACATGAACTGTTGCTTGGTCCTCTATAAATTAATATTAACATAATATTTTATTTTATACGAGTCATTATAAGATAAGCTTATTTTATTGGTTGTCCACTTGCATGTAAAAGTTATTTATTTACTTATTCTCCTGCTTATTCATACTCAATTGACTTGCTAATGTATTATTGCCTGTGTTAGGTCAAATAATTTATATGTATGCTATACAATCCATGCATTAAGTGGGCCCAATTACAATAACAGGATGCCTAAAAATCAAGCTTGCCCTTATGATTGAGTGGGCAACATTATATATAGAGAACAATGAATAATCATTTGAAGCCTCCAAATTCACATGGTGGCCTGCAATATGGTTGGATAGGCCTAATTTTTGCCGTGTCCAACTTTCATAGTGGGGTGAGCTACCATGAAGGTTGCGTGCATGCCATATGCATGAAATGGTGGGCCCCATGTGAAATCCTTGTGTAACAATGATGACTTGTAGAATACCGGGTCACTGTTATTGTTATTAATATTGGGGGGGTTGTTGCAAGTGTGATACACATGAAGAGAGTGGGAGAGGAGAGAGAGAGAGGTAGAGGTTAAGGGTGCAGCTAGATGTAGTAAGCAAGCTACACGTAGAGGGAGAAAGAGCGAAAATTTAGATTTACTTCTTTTTTATTTGACAAAATAACATGATCCCCAAGCTAGGGATTTATGGTGTGGATGTTATATAGTAAGCTTGGTAGGCTCTATACAATGTCTGTTGCATGCCTCCCTCGTAGCATGGTTAGTGCAGGCTGCACACTGATTAAGAAAAGTAGATGATTTTTAGGCGATGAAATATGAAGAGATGAAATGATTACAAAAATTAATTTTGAATTTTCAAAACATATCTTCAATTGAAATGTCTTCCATGTTTTTCACACATATAAAAGTTTTTGTCCCTTGGAAGTTAAGGGTGAGGTGAAAATCTTCAGAAGCACGTGGACCCAATATAATGTATGTGTTTTACCCATGCTTTCCATTCATTTTCCTAGATCATTCTAGGGGATGTGCCCAAAAAATGAGACATCTCCAAATCTCACATGCACCACACTTAAGGATACAATGGTGACTGAACTGCCACTATTAAAAACTTATTAATGGCTACAAAAGTTTTGGATCAAGCTGGTATTAGCGTTTCCCTTCATTCATATCATTTTAATGGTAAATGATATGAAAACATTACAATGTACCCTTTGGAATTTTTAATGGTGAGGCACTCAATCATCACCTTTTCCTATAGTGTGATACATCTGATATTTGGATCTGCTTTACTTTAAAAAAGAAAGCCCTGAAATGGGCTGGAGAAACAGATGGACGGAGTGGATATACAACACATCATCAAGGTGGGCCACACGGTATGGGTGTTACCAGGATAACAGCTGATCCTCTTCCCTTTTATCTAGAATGCCCGTAGTAGGTGGTAGTAGTCTTTTTGGTTTCGCTTTTACTGTACATGTATCACTTTCAGACGTTCCCATTCATGCTCACGTGACCAAGTGGACTGCACTGATTTTCTTTTGAAACTAATACCGACTAGGGTGGTGTGTTGACGCGGAAAAGTTTTGTGGGCCGGTGGCTGGTGGTCGGTGCTCTGTGGCCCCATCATGATGTATGTGTTTCATCCATGCAGTGCATACATTTTTAAAGATCATTTTATGGCTTGATACCAAAAATTAGATGGATATAAATCTCAGGTGGACCACACCACAGGAAAACAGTAGTGATTGGATATCCACCATTAAAATACTCGTCAGGCTCACTGTACTATTTATTTGACATTTAATCTGTTGATTAGGTCATAAAGACCATGAAGGGAAAAAACAAAGATCAGCTTAATCCAAAACTTTTACAGCCCCCAAAAATTTTTTAATGGTTGATGTTCATTCAACACAGTTTCCTGTAAAGTGTTCCATTTGACATTAGGACATTTTTGGTCTTATACCGGAAAATGATCTTGGAAAAATAGATAGACCGTATGAATAAAACACATACATCATGGTGGGGCCCACAGAGCACCGACCACCGGCCATTGGATGTGGCAGGGGAGTAGCCAATCCGTTTCTCCATCTAAGCAATAGATGGTGTAAAATACAGCCTGATCCAAAACTTAAGTTTTCAATGGTAGTCATTTAATTGCCACTTGAAGTTGGGATTAGCCTATTTTTGAATTTACGCTCTAAAATGATCTTGGAAAAATGAATGGATGGTCTGGATATAACACATGCATCATGGTGGGCCCTGCAGAACTTTGTCACCTCACCACACTACGGAGGTCGGTGGTGCGCGGCACACCATGCAATCCGCTTCCGTTTTGCACCAGCGTATCCGTGCTGCTGGAGGAGATGTCACACGCGCGTGGGGCGAAACGTCTTCACCGTCTTACTCGCGCGAGTTGAGTAGCTGGACTCTTCGTCCTCACAAGTAAAATTCCCTTCTTATAAAAAAAAAAAAACCCAACCTCAACAGCCACAACAGACACCTTCAACTCTCCCGCCAATTTTCTATTCCTTATCACAAATAAGTAATTATCCCACCAGAAATATCATCTCTAAATCTCTCTCTCTCTCTCTCTCTCTCTCTCTCTCTCTCTCAGGCAAGCTCTTTGGAAGTCTTCCCCCCCTCTCTCATCACCAAAGGCAAGATGTACGGGTTTTTCTCTCTTTTTGCCTAGGGCAAGATGCTCGGAATTTCTTTCTCTCTCTCTTGATCTATATATGCTTGAAATCCGGCTACAAACAGGTCTGTGATTTCTCTCTAACCCTAGCAATCTCGATTTTCTTGCAGATATTTTTTAGGGTTTGGTTTCCGCCATCTCTCTCTAAAGCAGGTAGTTCTCTCTTCCTTACATGCAATAATCATACCTACACTCTTCTAATCCGGGAAGATCCAGTGATTGAATCTTTTGCATGTCGACAAAAATTCTGAAATTTTTTATTTTTTTTTTCCTTTTTTGGGGATTTTTTCTGTAAGTCGTGTATAGTTGGGGGGAATGGGGCAAATAGAGAGTGCCCAAGATATCTGTGACCTTATTTTAAGTATGGAAGTAAGGGAAAAGTCTATGTGCGCACGGTGTTCACTGAGATTCAATGTGCATGTCTCCCACCACCCAATCAGCGTGGATATTTTACATGCATTTCAAGATGGGTTTCTTGAAAGTTTTCATTTTTAAATGCTTGTTGGGTTCCTGTCCACCATCTTTAAATGGTGGGACATTGGACGTGTGTGCAATTAATTGGTTGATGATGTGCTCATGTTGTGTGTCCGGTACAGATGGCAATGGGCTGGGCGGTCTACCCCGTCCGGCGATGCTTAACATGCATCTCAAGATGGGTTTCTTGAAAGTTCGCATTTTGAACTGCTTGTTGGAATCCTGCCTACCATCATTAAATGGTGGGACATGTGTGCAATTAATTGCTTGATTATGTGCTCTTGTTATTGCGAATCGTATCAAGGCAATGGTCTGTCTGGTACGGGAGGCAATGGGCCGGGCGGTCTACCCCACCTGGCAATCCCGACCCCTGGCCTTGTACCAGGCTTGAACTAGTTAGTTAGGCCAGTGGGCTAGGGTTGGGCTCGGCATGCAAGGCCTGAACAATTTTTTGGGGCGAGCTTCAGCTCATGTTATTGTAGCCTGGCCTCGCCCGGTCCGTAGGTATTTATGTGGTTCTACATATAGTCCATTTATTAGACAATTGCAAAGGAGAAGACATTTGAGAGGGGCTAACACTTTTGTAGTGTTGTACAAATAAGAAAATGGTGGCGGCTCGTTAGGCGTACACATGGCATAGTTGTAAGCCAATCTAGGCAATCCACGTTTCTCTCTCAACTTTGGATGGAGCATATACACAATATTGCTCTGAGAAGGTTATATGAACTGTTTGATCTTTCCATTCGAATTTGGATCCATCACTATTCATTTAACCGTTGGATGGATAGTTGTACATCAATGCCTTGTGAGGAGGATGAGTCCCACCAATTTTAAATGGTGCAAGACTAACGTGGGAGTCTAGCCCTTCAAATAAAAGTCAATGTCATGCATGGGTTGGACCGTCTAGTTAAAAGGTTGCTTGATAAGATTGGTTAGCAACGGTTGGATCGTTATACTGCTTAAAGAGAGGCCTCCTTGAGAGATTTTCTCATGGAGACATGGAGTCTCTTCTCTCTCTCCTTTCTCTTTCAAACACACCTTTTCTCCCTAAAACCCGCCATTAAGGACAGACTATAACCAAGCTCTCTCTTAACACTCCCTCCCATTATCTCATTGTTTGCATCTTTATCCCTCCCCCCATAAATGATTTTCCAAGAAACAGGGCAAGGGCAGATTTTTGGAAATGTCAGTTTTGTGACGAAATTAAACCGTTACCATCTTTGGGCAGTGCCCAAATGCGCACCCCATCTTTGGGCGTTCTCTCTTTCTTGAAGATATGACAGTTTGAACAAGATTTGAAATAGCGGTGCATAGTTAGGGATATGTACCAAAAGTAATTAGAAAACGACTGATTTCTGGAGAGGAGCACTGAAAATAGTAATTTTGCAGGAAGCTGTCTGCTTTGCATATTTCAAACCAAGTTCAGATGGATCCTTTGATTGTTAAGCTTCTTGAGGATGATGAGGTTAACAACATTCTCCTAAGCTTTGCCTTTTGTTATATTTATTGAAGGTTTCCAAATTTATTTATTTAATTTTTGAATGGCAGTTTCCAGCTTTTTAATTTTCCAACTAAGACCATGTTCTTTTATTTCTTCTTGATGCTCCAGGATGAGAACATACATTCTGGAAAGGATGTGGAGGCATTAACAGCTGCCTTAAACAGAGATATTGGAGGAGAGTCAGGAGACACGTCTATTTCTCAGTCTGTTGATCTAGATGCTGGTTAGATAACCAATCCCCCTGGCTCTCTGTGTGTATGTGTGTGCGCGCATGCGGCCTGGCGCTCATGCACGGCTCTCTTTCTTTGAGTTTACATCTAGTTGTAGAAAGCAGCTTGGATTGCGTTATAGAAGTAATTTACAATGAAAAACTTATGTGACTGCATTCTTGAATTTGGATATTGTAACAAAGTTCATCATCACCTAAGCCTTGTCCAACTAATTGGGTCAGCTGCACGAGTCCGGTTCCTCCATTCGATTCCATCAAGGACTATATCTTCAGTTGAACTATAGGTCATTAAGTCTTTTTTTACCACCTCCACCTCTGTCCTTTTGGGCCTTCTCCTTTCCCTTTTTAGAGAATTCAACTTCAACCAATTGTCTCCTTCTGAATAGGCACAGTTCTTGGTCTCTGTTGCAGATGACCAAACCATCTAAGTGTACCTTCCCTCATCTTATTACCTATTGGTGCTGTGGCTAAGTTCCTCCATGTGCATTCCTTTCTATTTCTATCCTAACTCACCTTCCATCCATCCATCTTAACATCCTCATTTCGGCTATGCTCATCCTATCAACATGTAACAACATAGTTGATATAAATTAATTTATATATCAATGATTTTTTTATAGAAAGATTGTGTTCAGGATGTAGTTTGCCTTGGTGCACCTCTTTATTAGGAAGGAACAAAAAGAAAAGGAGCAAAGAACAAAACCAGGGTTTAAATTCTCAGCTTTGTAGCATGTATTGGCAGACCTCAAAGTTGACACATATCGTACCTATCAAATGATATTTGTTGTGTATTGTTCGTATTGGTGCAGTCTTTTTTTCCTCTTTTCTTTTCTTAAACAATTCCAAAAAAATGTGTAAAATCCAGAAAAAAATGAGACAACATATTTTTTAACTGTGAATTTATAACAAAAATGTAATATGATTACTGCCATCTGCTCTCTTGTTGCTAGCTTGCCTGGTAAAGATTTAATTTGCTCTACTGACTTCTAGTTTGTAGAACTTTACAGTCTGCCAGGTATGCAATGTGCGATTGCATGATATGAAAATGTTTACAATAATAAGAATAAGCAAATAAGAGACCTTGACAAATATACAGGTTCCAAACTTGACATAATTAAATACATGGTTCATATATGCATTGCAGATTTGTGCTATGGAATATTTCTACAATCTACAACAACTAGAAGTTGGAAATTTTAGCCACAAGTCCTGGCTGTAGTATATAAATACCTAACTTCAGTACCAAAATGATGACCATGAAGGCTGAAGCTCATCATTATACTGATCATTCTGATATATATAGCCCATCGAGATAAATCTAATAAAGTAATGGTAAACTCTGGTCTCAACAAATTGTGACTGCCTACCCTCTAATTCTACCGCCAAATCCCAACTCTAATGCTTCGGCAATCCTCGTCCATGCTATTGAATGGCATAGACTTTTGACTTGGAGTTGTAGGACTCATTGGACCACCCTTAGCATTGCTACCATCATCCCTCTGACTAAGCAATAGACCTAGTAGCTGCTACTGCTACTACCATGGTCCATGTCATGTTCGTCCTATCTATAAAGCTCTCCAAGGTTTGTCTTTTGTGCCAAAGCTTGCTCATCCAACAAATTGCTTCCCTAGCCATCTAAAAATTCGATGTTTCCTCTCTTTCAACCTTGGGTTCAATCAGCTGACTTCTGAAAAATGTAGTCCAAGTAATTGAAACTGAAGTAGTTATCTTCTGCCTCCCTTCTCTGAAGGATTCTCTACCTCGGTGTCATGTTGTAGTGCATGAAAACAATCACTCCAGCATCTCTGAAGCTAAACTATTTATGCTTTTGGTGTGGTGATGCAGCACGATCCAATAACCAATGGGAGGACACAAAGTGGTCTAATTTCTGGTTGATTAAAGGTCAGGCCCATCCAAGGGTCCCGATTAAAGATCTGTAACATCCATTCAAAGAAGATTTGGATTCTCAACTGTCCTAGATTGAAGATATGGACCATATCAAAAGTCAAAATCGATCTAGTGACATATCTGGACCCAAATCAATGGTCCGGTTGGACTTTGAGGTCCATGAGTCCATAGGATTTATCAATTGTTAGAGTTAGTCTACAAGTTGTTGGACATGTTCCTTTTTAGTAATTCTATGACTTATTTGTGGGCCTCACTCTCAACTGTCCAGATGGAAGATCTAGACCCTTTCAATAGTCAGAGTTGATCTTGTGACATATCTGACCCAAATCAATGGTCCGGTTGGACTTTTTAAGGTCTATGAATCCATAGGAATAATCATTTGGCCAGTTCTCAGAGTTTGTCTACAATTTGTTGAACAAATTTCCTTTTAGTATTTTTATAACTTATTTTCTGGGCCTCTTTCTGGGTATCCAACAACATTTGAATGGCACTAAATTCGTTTCGTTTTGAATGTCTATTAAGCTAGCTTTCAAACAAGCCCAATATTATGATTCCAATATCATATGAGTGAGTTGTGACCAATTTACAGAAAACATGTATGGTTGTGACAGGATTTAGGGAAATTTTAGTCACTTTTAATATTTTATTGAGATAGATTGTTATGATCAGAAGAAGTGGATGGTTAGGATTATATTAAGGTTTCTTTTGCCATGAGAAAAAAGTATGCATACATGTAAAGATTATTTTTGGAAGGAGATGATGATTATTTTGATGAATGGCTGCTTTCTTTGTTTTTTATTCCTGCAATGGGTTTCAGTTGGGTTAATTCCTTGAAACCTCTTTGGTGCAATGCCTTGTGGTTTGTGTGAAGCAATTCTTCATAGTTATCATTTTATTTGATGTTTTTATTGCACCATTGTTGGATTTTGGATCAATTAGAGCTAAATCGTGACATCCTGGAGAAGATTTTGGATCTCTAAACTGATGCATAGTTTCAGATTTGTTCAATTTGGTTTAGTTCTTGAAGTTGTTGCATAATGTGTGGGGGAATGTGTGCTGCTTGCATGACTACTACTACTTTGTGGCAACTCATCCATGGCACATGCAACATGCATGTGAATCAGTCAAATCCGTGGTTTGCATTGTGAATGGATAATATGATGAAATTATATTGTATGATCTTAACCATCTGATTTGGCCATTGAATTCTGTAAGCTGACCATTTTCTAACTGTCAATTTGATGGCCATGCAATGGATGGATGTAGTCATGCAGTTGGTGTGACTTTTTCAATAGGATACATCTACAGTGGTAGTCATGTTTCAACAGTCTGGATTGATGTGTGTATGCCATATATATTACACCGTGCATGAGTTGGTACCAAGTAGTACTTCTGGGAATGCTCATTGGAGTCTAGCACTTCTCGTCTCATACTTTTTCTCAACCATTGCCTGCTGCCTGATTCAGCCCCATTTTGCACATTTAGCAAGTTCTCGAGTGATTTCATAGTTTAGTGTCACATGATCCAGTTTTGTCCTGTTCACTGCTTGTCAACCGTTGGATGGTTTGTCTGATCTAGTTGCCCTTTCATATCGGTGATTAACCGACGCTCAATGTGATGCTTCCATGTACTAATCTACACGAGCAAATGCAACACTACAATTGATTTTATCACCTACTTGGTTTGGCGTGTTTGAATTGGTTTGGGAGATTTTTTCGTTGATGTAGGGGCATTTTCACACCGAGCTCGAGTGGGGTGGCCCGTGTGAAGCGGGGGCACACTTAGGGTGGGCGGCCTATGTGAGGCGGGACCCATGTGAAGTGGGGCCCACTAGGGGGGTTTGGCTGAGGGCACATGGGCTATGAGATAAAGGGATCGATTCATCATGCTCTATCAGTTCGAGCTTTTAGAGCAAGTGATTAGTTGTCTTGTGTAAAAAGTGGTATAAGAGCAAGAGGTCTCGTATTCGAGACTTCTTACCGGAGGTGATTAATGTGGGGGCATTTTCACACCGGGCTCAAGTGGAGCGACTTGTGTGAAGCGGGGGCACACTCGGGTGGGTGGCCTATGTGAGGCGGAACCCATGTGAAGTGGGGCCCATGAGGGGGGTTCGGCCGAGGGCTTGACCTGGGCTATGAGATAAAGGGATTGATTTGTCACGCTCTATCAGTTTGAGCTTTTAGAGCAAGTGGTTAGTTGTCCTGCGTTATTCATGGACATCTTTCTTGGTTTGTTGGCCCATCTTGTATTTGTTTTCCGTGTGGTTCACCCGTTTATTGTGCAACACTTATTTGTTGTCTAGTGTTAGATTATTAAATTTAGCGTTTCAAACCATCAAGATTCAGCGTGTTGTGCACATGCGAGTTTCATTAATTTTTGTATTGTTAGACTGGCAGGAAATTGCAATTGAGATGTCTTTACCTTTTTAGAATTTTCTTTTGTTGCAAAAACCATTTGAGTTTGTACATTAGTTAGTTTGGTGCTAACTCTTTGTTACCATATGACCCACCTTTTTGGCAACTCAATAGGAGTATCGTCCCATGGAAGCAATTCATTGCGGAATCAATTACTTGGACAAACTCAAACTTCCAGTCAAGAAGATCTTACACGCCAAGATCAACAAGAAAAAGAACATCATCCACAGCCACATGAGCAACTTTCATCTGGAATGGAGCTACTACTGCGTGGATCTAGAGTTGAGACTCAGCACAAACAAGATGGCCATCCACTGGAAACTGATAAGCTGCTAGTGCAGCATAACCAGTCTGAAGATGACCGGCAACATCAACAGCCAGAGCAAAATACACTTCAGCTATCTGAAAACAAGCAGGCCACTCAGATTTCTGAAAAAAATCCTGGTCAGCATTCAGAAGAGGATATTCAAAAGTTTCAGAACTCCGAAAGCCAACAACAACAATCAAAAGTACAGCAGTTGGATAATCAAAACACACCAGCAGCAGACCAAGCACATAAACCAATGGCGGGGAATAAATCAAATTGTAACATACCTGTTCACAAGTTGATTCCAATTTTTTGTCCTCATCTTGATAAAGATAGACAAATGCAGCTTCAGGATAGTTTTGCTAGATTGAGGGTTAGTATTTTGACTTGTATATTTAACATATGTGCTTTACTTGTTTGAAAATTAACTGGTTATTTGCTTTCTAAAGTTGATTTGTTCCCCTAGCTTAAATTGAATGTGCATTTCCATTGGTTTTGTCACTAGAAAAATGAAATTGGCAGAGACGACTTTCTGAGGACTTTGAGAAATATTGTGGGGAACGAGTTGCTCATGTCTGCACTTCAGAAGTTACAGCAGCAGGCAAGAAGATCCTGGATCTAATGTAGAAGGAGAAGCCTACTATAGTGTTTGCATCTTTAAGATGTGATTCATTGACTTGCATGCGGCATACATGCCTGACCCAGGCCATCGAAATTGTGGCGCCCATTGGGGATGGAGCATAACCTTAAAAATTACACTGGTCGAATGGTCTCAACTGTCCAATTGGTGACGTTCAAATGCAGACTTAAAATAAATTGGTCAGTGTTCCAAATTTAACAGACAAAATTAGATGGTGAAGGTAATCTGGCCAGTGCAATATGTGGGCTATGTTCTGTCCACATTGGGACGGTTTGGTTTAGAGAGTCTGGATTGTCTTGCATGTGTGATACTTGTACAGTGGAGTCTCCACTACTTAGAATATGACTGTGAATGCAGACTGTAGTCTAGATCGTGTAAGTATTTCAGTGAACTCAATACCCTTCTGAAGTCAGCAGTTTCCTTGCTCGGCAGGAGCATCAGGTTCGAGCTCAAGTTCAGGCTGCACGAAACTCGCAGACAAGTCCTGGTCAATATCCGCTACAGTCTCAAGCTTCATCCCAGCAGCTTACCATGCCATCTAATCCTGCTCAACAGTTAACTGAAGACAAAACAGTTTCACAACTTCATCCATCGATCCAACATCAGAAAGGATCCGGATCTCCTGCACATCTGTCTTATATTCCATCTTCGACAGTTGAAATGCAGAAGGATGCATGCATGCCAACCTCACAAAACAGTGCTCAGAAGCCCAGGGAGACGGAACATCAGTCTGATGTGCAGGTTAGCCACACTCCATCCTCTGCAAACACTATTGCAGGTAATCAAGAAACGGAACCTTCTATGGTCTCAGTTCAGACAGTTACCAAGCAACAACAGCTTCCTCGTCCAATGATTTCTTGGTATCGGGATCCAGCTAGTAATTATAGTACACATCCATATCCTGGGCCTTCCGTTAGTGTTGCTGCAGCTTCTACTAAATCCCAAACTCAAGGTCCACAAATAAGGCAAGTTCTGCATCCCCAAGGCATGGCTTCAATTCAACGCGCTGCATCTCAGCCCAAGAACCAAACCAATGTGCGCCGGTATGAGCTAAGAAGTGCAATGAATGAAGCCAAGAAGGTGCATGGTGGATCTCCTCCTAACCTGACAAGTAATTCATCACTAGATCCTAATGCATGTCAATCATCATCAAATAAAGACCAGACAAGTAGCAGTTCATCACCGACGACTTTTCCGAAACAGGAACTGGTTGATCAGATGGCTAAACAACAGCTCATGCCTCCATTATCAGCTCCACAGAGCTCCTCTTCTTTTGGGGCAATACACATTGGCCGAGGAAACCCAGCTCTTGGTCCTTTGAGGGATGATTCCATTGAGAAGCAATCAGCTAGAATGGGCTTTCCTACCCCTATGAACATGATGACCAGACATCAAAATTCAGGTCCTGTTTCAACACAACCAGAACATATGATGCAGGTCTGTTCTTAGTATCTATATTTGTTTGCTTTAATCAGATGAACTAAGTTAGCTACTTTAGGCTAGATATCTTGTTGAAGCATTTGTTGGTTGATGTTTTTTCTTTTGACAATCAGGGACCTGACTAATTCAAGATGTAAACAAATAGTGGGTTCAGTAGAATTGAAGTTTTGTTGATTCTACATGATGCAGTTTTTTTTAATTTTATTATTATTATTATTATTATTATTACGATGATGATCATCATCATCATAGTAAAGCCAGGATAGTTGCCTTATTCAATTAATAGAGATGTAAGTTGTGCTACACAGTACTTTCTTGTTCTGATAAATTGAATACATGACAACAGTCACAACATGATTCTTTACACGCGCGCACACACACACACACACAAGAGCTGGGTGCTTTACAAGATTAGATCTCCTGGGTGCACAATACTCTGCATTTGGACTTACTCTAATAGATTAAGCTTTTTCATATAGCCATTAGACAAAAGAAGTTTTGGAGTTTTAACTTAATATTAACTTAATATGATTTGCACTGCAATTCCTAGTTGGAGGTGGAAGCATGGGTTGAAGACTTGGCAACTTGGACTGACCTGTTTGGCCCTGAGTTGAGTCAGACTCAACCAAGTCTGGGGGTTGGCCCTGAGTTGAGTCGGACTCAACCAAGTCGGGGGGTTACTCATCTGACTTGACCTGAGCGAGGCATATTTTCCATGCTGACTTGTGTAACTGAACCAGATCAGACTTGTCCTAGTCTGAGTCGACTCAGATGAGTCCTGTCCAACTCAGGCTAGTTGGCAACCCATAGGTGGAATGGACTGCATTAAAAAGGAATGGCCATGAAGTGGGAAGAACCACCAATTGGCTCCCTCAAGCACATTTATTTAGAAGCTTGATTGGTAATATGAGAGAGGACTAGTATAGACTGACGTGGTGAAGTTACACTAGTTTTTTTTTTTTTTTTTTGAGACCTGTTGGAGTGAGATTAGAATGAAGCCATGACTAGAGCACAGTTTTGGAAGGGTTGAAGATTGCAGGGCATATTTATTTGGAGAACTGTTTTTCAATATGCTTGTTCTTGGTGAGGCTCGGATATGTCGAGTGGTTTAGAAATTGTCTTCTGCATATTTGTGAGACATTCTTACAAGAAGTTTCTAAAACATTCTTACATATCAGGCTAGCTCTTTCACTTTCTTACATCATTAATAAAATTTCCATCTATAAATGAAGTTGGCTGGTCCTCTTCAGAATCATTCATGTTTCAGGCTTATATGCAATCGTGGTTTTTTTTATTTTTTAATTATTTTTTAATTTTATAAAATCTTTGGTGCTGCTGGTTTCTTCTTTAAGTACATGTTAATGTATTTTCATTGCCATTGCTTTAGTTGATGGCACCCTTACATTTGTTGACTGCTATCAACTAATGTTATTTGTTCGATGCTGTGTAAATTAGATGAGGTCTCAAAACCCATCTGCAACCACACCAGTTGGGACTGGAACTAATGTGAGGACACCGTCTAAGAAACCATCTGTTGGTCAGAAGAAACCACTTGAAACACTTGGCACTCCCTCACCACAGTCCAGGTGAACTTCACTCTCCTTGCATTGCTCAGTTCGATGATATCTGTACCATGCGTTCTGCTAAGCCCACAAACACCTCTGACCACACATGCCCACCTTACACGTGCAAGAAGTGGTCCGTAAATCAGTTAGGCTTATAGTTCAGATGACATGACCCAAAATAGCCGGTCCACTCATCTGTCAATGTAGACCTGAACTTCAAATGTGGACATTGGCATTTTAAGCTGTCCAGCCTTTTTTTCCTGTGGTTCACCTAATTTGTTGATTGTCTTATTCTAAGCCAGGTCATATAAACAGTGGACCTGTGTGATGTACTGATGTTATGTCCATCACGTGCTTGGTCAATACATTTGTGGACATTGGCATTTTAAGCCATCCAGCTTTTTTTTCCTGTAGTTCACTTAATTTGTTGATTGTCTCATTCTGAGCCAGGTCATATAAACAGTGGACCTGTGTGATGTACTGATGTTATGTCCATCACGTGCTTGGTCAATACATTCAGTTGCATGTAGAGGTGTGTGGGATTAGTGAAGCTCTCCGTACTATTACTTTCAATATTAACTTTCCTCTTGTTTTGTCCTTAACACAATTTCTATTAATCTTTCGACGAATACTCAAAATATTTTATGCAATGCCACAGTAAAAAGCAAAAGGTATCAGGGGCGCCTGTAGATGAAAGCATTGAACATCTCAATGATGTTACTTCTGTCAGTGGAGTTAATATAAGAGTGAGTGATTTTGTTTTGATCTCCTTTTACGAGGTGTCTGTTTGTTGTAAACATCCACTATTATTAGGTCAAAGAAAAAAGAAGAAGAAGAAGAAGCAAGAGAAGCTCCCTATCATAATGGATGGATCAAGTATTTACTTCAAAGAGCTCACAGTGTGATGGTTCTTCTGTTTTGGAACAGGAAGAGGAAGAGCAGCTACTTTCTGCACTGAAGGAGGAAAGCCATGCTTCAGAAGCAAATCGAAGGGTTGTACAAGAGGAAGAAGAAAGGCTGATTCTGCAGAAGGTCCCTCTTCAGAAGAAAATATCAGAAATCAGTTAGAAACTCTTGTCCATGAGCACATTCATCTTTTTTATGTTGCATGAGAGACTATATATTAAACATTATGGTCCTTTTTAGACGTACCCCAAATTGAGAATGAAAAGGGAAGCGTGGCTCGGTCCATATGCATTTCGTAGATATCGAGCCATCCACCTGCAAAATGCCGATGGTGGAATCTGAAATCTCCCATCCAAAAAACCCATTGGAAATGAGAATGTGGTGATAATGGGTTAGCCTTGTTATCATCCTATTCTCAGTGAGGTGGTGGATACCCACTTCCATCCACATTTGGTGGGCTTTCAAACAGGGCTTAAAGGAGAAATCTCTGTTGTGCTTGAGTAGGCTGATTTCTGTTGTCTGTGACAGTGTCTAAATGTGGGATAAAGAATATGAGGAATGACGTGGAGCGTTGCCTCTCAATGGTGAGACATTAGCATCACATTTCCCCCTTTTATGGACATTCTGTCATATGCTTTCTTACACAACTGAATTTTCAGTGTGTTGAGGAACGAATGCGTGGGTTGATAAATAACCTTATAAGACTATCGAAACAGGTATTCTTCTTTTTTAATTCTAACTGCTTGATACTGTTTATCAATTATCATATATTATTTTCTGATTTTTATTGAAATTGTTTGTAGAGGGTTGACATTGAAAAGCCAAGGCACTCGATTTTTATAACTTCAGATGTTCGAAGCCAAATTTTAATGATGAACAGGAAGGCCAAGGAGGAGTGGGACAAAAAGCAAGCTGAGGAGGCTGAAAAGCTCCGGAAAAACAATGAAGTTAGTATCTTGAGGATTATGTTGTTCTTTAATTAGTGGTAAAAGTGGGATGGGCTAGATAAGACCCATGCTCTATGCCTGCCATGTGTTTTAAGGCTGGGTAACTAATGAAGCTGGGCGAGGGCCTGGGTATTTATCTAAATGGCCTGGCTTGGACAAGCCTCAACCTGGCCTGGCCCAGCCCACTTACACTCTTATCTTTAACAGTGTGCACTATTCTGTTGGATTGATGTTCAAATTGCTGTATTTAGTCTTATTTACAGGATGCATGCTTTGTGTTGTTTATTTCATTCACATGCATGAATGCTTCAGATCGGTTAAAGCTTTATCGATATGTTGTCTGGGTTACCGTGTTCTGCTAAAGCCAGTTGCTGGCGCAACTTTTTTTAATCCTTTTCTTGTTCATGTTGTGTTGAAGAGTCCTAATATCATAAGATACATTGCCACTTATTGGATTCTCATGACTGCTTATTGATGTTGAAGACTGTAAATTGTGAATCAAGGTAATTGATATCTACACCTACCCAGAATCATATGCATACCAATTTTCTGTTTGGGAATTATATAACACACTTTGCTATGTTAGTTCAATTCTGAATATGGAAATTGGGAATATGCAAATCAATCTGGGTTGGTGTAAATACTGGCTACCAACATTAAGAATACAGATGATGAATGCACTGTTCCTCCATCCCATGGGTGTAAATTTCACCATTAAACATCATCCAACTTTAGGACATTTAGCTAACTTTTTCCCCCTCCCAAAACTGCTTTTAGTTGAATTGAACCAAATGGAACCAATGTTCCAGCGAAGTGTCTTTGATTCTAAAAGCAATGATCATAGAGAAATTTGTATAAGAGTTCAACTTAAGATAGCTCTGGTTTCAAATATGGGTGTATGCAGACTGAGGGAAACACAGGAGCTGATGTGGACAAGGACAAGGATGAAGGTCGTGTAAAGGCTCCCAAGGTATTCCTTAATGAAGCTGATTTGATTTTAGTTGGACAAAGAAGAGTGTTTTTTAATTTTTCCCTCTCACCCACTTAAGCTTTATACTTCACATGAAGGCAAACAAGGAAGAAGATGATAAAATGCGAACAACGGCTGCAAACGTTGCTGCACGAGCTGCTGTTGGAGGGGATGACATGCTATCAAAATGGCAACTCATGGCTGAGCAAGCTCGGAAGAAGCGCGAAGGGGGGCAGGATGGGGCATCTGGTGCACCAGGGAAAGATACAAACCCCCGCAGGCCTTTGCAGATATATGGAAAAACCAGCAGGGACAACCAAGAAGCTGAACACAGAGTTCCCTCTTTGGCTGCTACTGCATGTGGCAAGTCTGATGCAACTCTTCTTTTAGCGATTGTTCTGGTATAAAAAACAGGAAAATGTTGAGAGGAATTTTATGATCCTTAACTAGAGGAGACATATTCCCAGTCTCCAATTGTACAGCATCAATTGGTTTGGTAGTCTTCTGATCTAATGCACCCTACTGTTGATGGACCATGCCCTCAAAATCTCCCTACGGGACAGTCATAACCTTTCAATGGGTTCCCTACAAATAGATGATTAAGAGAAAAATACTTTAATAGTTCCCCATTCAACTTAAAAGAGGCCAAAGATTGGATGGTCAGTATCTACCAATCTAGGATTTGGATATTTTTGAGGCATGGTTGGTCCAACAAAGGGTAGCGCACCCTGATAAACTCTGGATCACTGAGCCATGAGCTCCACATGTGGAAACTGGAGGACCTAGGATATATCGTACATATCTTCGAGCTAAGGATCATATTACTCCTTTAATTATAATGATTGGGTCTGTTATTCATCTATGCCAACAGTTGGGCTGTCAATGGATCAGGCTAGCCCAATAGGCTATTGGGCTTGTCCCACTTTGTGCAGGGCTTGGGCTCCCCTATCAAACCCGAGGGACGGGCCCAAACTTGAAAATTAAGCTGTTTTCTAATTGAGCCAGGCTTGGCCTATGTCTGGTGGCCTGGCTCGAATCTGGTCCGGCCTGAACCCATGGATATTCTCGTTGATCAATACTATAATGCGAATAGTGGGGAACATTTTTGCCCTGGCAATTAGTTTCCAATGGCGGATATCTTTGTGTATTTAACGGACATGAAACGGCAAATAATTCGAAAATGTGTGTGCTTAACAACGGGAATTAAGATTTCACCCGCAAATGCTCATTGTGCGGCAACTTTAACTTGTAGCTAGGTACCTAAGGGGGTTTCTTTCGGAAACCAAAAGCCATGTCAGTGGAACTTTGATGAGATCCACCCCGTCCATCAAGTACATTGCCCCATCTCAACCATCAAACATAAAAATCATGATCATCCAAAACTTAGGTAAGCCACACCACAGGAAGTGGTTTGGATGGAATGCCTACCATTAATTTTGTGTAGAGCCTACTGTATTGTTTGTATGCCATCCAATCCATTCATTTGAAATATCTCAACATGATGAAAAATTACACGAAATTCATGGCATTTTAAAACTTAGGCGGGGCATACCACTTAAGTTTAGATGTTTTGGGTATAATTGTATAGGGTGGCTCACCTGATAGTTGAATCAGCTTAGTTGGACTGCCTGTAATTGGTTGTAAAATTTTGGTAAATGGGAAAATGAATACACACATGGAAGTATGGAGTTTTCTTAGTAAGGCATTATGTAATTTGCATACATTGGGTTGAGGATTCTATAGTTCTCTCTTCCCTTTTAGTGTCGGTTTTATTTATTTTTATTTCTATGGAGTGGTGGTGCAGGGGCTACAAAAAAATTCGGGTGGAACCAACCAATCATGTCTCAGGCAAAAATCATGCGTACCATTTCAGTTAAGGACGTGATCGCAGTCTTAGAAAGGGAGCCACAGATGGCAAAGTCGACTTTAATCTATCGCTTGTATGAGAGAATGCATGCTGATGCTGCAGCAGAATAGTCAGGTAAATTGGCAGCGGTGCATGAGGTATGCAATTTTTCAGCCCATGGTCACCAATCTTACAACACTCATGGTCAGGCCGTTTCTTTCCTTTATTATAACTGGAGTGTCTGTAGGGCTGTGTCAATATCTATCCTTGTTAAATTCTCTGATCGCCATCTCTTACTACAATAATCAATTGTGTTCTCGCCATTCCGACAACAACGAACATCTCTTCCGGAAGGTGCTTGTTTGAATTCTTGAGCTTTGAGTGGCTATTCATTCACCTGAATACACATGCGTAGTATGCTTTGGAGATCACGTTTTATCTACGAGGCCCGTGGTTCGGTAATCCACTGACACCAAGGTGGATGGGCCATGTCCAAAATACCTCCTTGATGTGATCCTCATAGGCCTTTAATTACAGCAACAGCGCACATTTTCAACTATGGCATTTTTATTTTTTTTTGCTGGCATGGCCCATCCACACTGGATATTATTTCCTGGCATGTGTTTTATGCATCCAACTGGAAATAAATATACTGGGGTTTTCCGGGCTAAGATTTTCTGATGTAGCGGGTGAGGGGGGATTTTGGGACCCAAGACTGTCGATGATGGGGTGGGGCCAATTTGTCAAAAGATGCAAAGAGAGAGAACTTGATATTACTACCCAATAAAATTGCTACTTCCAAGTTCCAATCTCAAAGCCAGCATTGCTTCCACAAGATTCTGAGAAGCGCATTTTCTCCCTTGTTTCGTAATATCTCAACTTGTTGCCTGAGGCAAAGCCTTTCTTTGGCTTGTATGTTATGAGTCAGAATCCTTTTCTTCACTATTACTGAAAAAGATGATTGAAATTCATGGGCCTGTGATTAGCCAGACTCCTTGTTTGATGTGTTCTAATTTATCAGTGATAACCTGGATTGCAGTTGGTTTGTCTTAATTTCTATAGATGATTGCATGTTTAAATAAAAATAAAGATTTTTGGACGATCCTGACTATCCAATTGGTGGCCATCAAATGGACGGTTAATAATATTGAAAAGGCGATACAGTGGTGAAGATTGTATGATACGTATGCTCTCGATGATGAAGCCGAAGGGTGGGACATGGATTGCAGTACCTGCAGGAATGCCATGCAGCAAAGCTGTGGGACCCACAATGATGTATATATGTTATATCCAGGCCATTATAGGGCATGAGCCCAAACATGAAGCAGATCCAAATCTCAAGTGGACCACACAAAAATGTTGGTGTCCACCATTGAAACCTTCTAGGACCCATTGTGATATTTATTTGCCATACATCCTGTTTATAAGGTTACTCCCAACCTGGAAGAAGAGAAAAATATCAGCTTGATACTGTGGTGTGGTCCATTTGAGATTTGAATCTAAAATAGCCCAGTGAGATGGTTGGACGGTGACGTAGATTGCCTATTGCCTACTCTGGAAGGTGCTCTAAGCACCCCTCCATGATGTATATGTTTTATCAACACCATACATCTATTTTTCCAAATCATTTTAGGTCTTGAGCCCAAAAATGAGGCAGATCCAAATCACAAGTGGACCAGAGGAAAATAGTGGTGATTACCCATTGTAATGTTTATTTGCCATCCAACATAGTCACGAAAGGAAAATGCAAATATCAGCTTCATCCAAAACCCAAGAAGTTTCTAATTGTGGGCGATAATGATATGAAAAATGGAGGGACGGTGGATAAAATACACATCATGGTGGGCCCGTAGAACACTGTCCAATCTGCCGATTTTGCATGGTGACCAGCCACCACGAACCTCAGTGGTGGCAGGATTGTGATACCCTTTTGTCCATACTGGAGTTTTTGCCAGCTCATTTTAGCGCATGAGCCTGAAATTGAAGCATATCCAAAGCTTAAGTGGACCCCACCACAGGAAAAAAGGGGGATAGCGACGGAAACGGATTGGCTACTGGGCTGGTGGTCGGTGCTCTGTGGGCCCCACCATGATGTATGTGTTTCATCCATTCCGTTCATCCATTTTTTAAGATCATTTTAGGGCTTCACCTTGAAAATAAGAGGGATATAAATCTTAGGTGGACGACACCACAGGAAAATAATAGTGATTGGATATCCATCATTTAAATCCTCATAAGGCCCACTGTACTGTTTATCTGACATCCAATCTGTTGATTAGGTCGTAAAGACCCAGATGAAGGGAAAAAACAAAGATCAGCTTGATCCAATACTTTTATGGCCCCTAAAAAGTTTTTAATGGTCGACGTTCATTCAACACTGTTTTTTGTAATGTGGTCCACTTGAGATTGGGATATAGCTCTTTCTTTTGTGTAATATCATAAAATGATCTATAAAAATAGATGGACAGCATGAATGAAACACATACATCATGGTGGGGGCCACAGCACGGAACACCAGCCATTGGAGCCATTGGCTGGGGGGGAGAGTAGCCAATCCGTTTCCGATAGCGACATCCACCGACAAAATCTTCCTAGGTGTCCAACCTGTTCAATATCAGCTTGATAAAAAAAAGCTTTTGTGGCCATGAAGAAAGTTTCAACAATTTAAGTCATTATTCTGACCATCTTCTGTGGTGTGGTCCACTTGATTTTTAGATATGCTTCAATTTTAGATACATGCCTTAAAATGAGCTGGCAAAACAGATGAAGGGCATAGATAAAACACATACATCATGGTGGGCCCCACAGTCCGGCGGCAATGTCACGAGGCAACCCACGCCCTGTATGAGATCCACCCCAATCTTCAGACGTTGAATGCTTGATGAGATTTTTTTACAGCTCGCACGCACGCACCGACCCCGGAAACGGAAGGGCTACTCCCCCTGCCACCAGCCCCGCGGCTGGTGGTCGGTGATCTGTGGGCCCCACCATGATGTATGTGTTTCATCCATGCCGTTCATCCATTTTTACAGATCATTTTATGACTTTATTCCAAAAAATATAGGGATATAAATCTCAGGTGGACCACGCCACAGGAATACAATAGTGATAGGATATCTACCATTAAAATCCTCCTAAAGCACACTGTACTGTTTATTTGACATCCAATCCGTTGATTAGGTCACACAGACCTGGATGAAAGGAAAAAACAAAGATCAGCTTAATCCAAAACTTTTATGGCCCACAAAAAGTTTTAATGGTCAACGCTCATTCAACACTGTTTCCTGTAATGTGGTCCACTTGAGATTGAGATATACCTTATTTTTGGTCTCATAGCCTAAAATTATCTAGAAAAATAAATGGATGGCATGAATGAAATACATACATCATGGTAAGGCCCACATAACACCCACCACCAGCCATTGGCGGGTGGCAGGGGTAGTAGCCATTCCGTTTCCACCCACCCCATCCTTACCTGCAGCATTTGGCACGAGCGTGAAATATTAGAGCAGTGAATAAGGTGGGGGCCATCATAATGGCCGTCCATTTGTATCATTAAATGTGCCACAATTAAAGTGGGCTGTGTTAGGGGAAGGACATGTAGGCAATTGGTGGTTGATCTTCACCCCACGTGTCATATGATCTTATCACCCACATACTCCATGTACAGGGTGCCTCCTATGGACATGAATGCTACTTGCTTTCAAGTATCCAACTGTATCAATTTCATAGCATTTGTTAAAACAAGTATCATATAACATGTTTTTCAAAACCCAAATACAGATATAAGAGAAGAAGTAAAAGACCTTATAATCATGAGATCAGAGGAGACTTGCAAAGGGGAGGTTGGGCTGACTTGACATGAAAGTGATATGCCAGCCTAGGCTGTGCCGGCCTAGGTCATAGGGACTTGGATCACGCTGACCTTACCGGCTTGTTTCTTTAGCCGAGAAGAAGGACGAGATGTTCCTGATTAACTGTATAGATCTTGGAATCACCAAAGAACGTGCTTTCCTGATTAACTGTATATGCTCGGCCAAACAAGGTTTCTCATCTTCGCTCCGAGCGAACAGTTCAAAGGAGATCCAAGTTACATGGGTCTCACAGTGATATATTTATTATATCTACACTGTTTTATCTATTTTTTGAGATCATTTCAGAGCATTATCCAAAAAAATGAATCATGTCTAAAGATCATATGGACCACACCACAATAGCACAGGGGAGATAATGATTTTCATTGTTGAAAAAAACTTAGGGCCACCATAACGTTTATTTTCCATTTAATCTGTTCATAATGTCACAAAGACCTGAATGAAGAGGGAAATTTTTTTTTATATTGATCCAAAACTTCGCTGACACCAAAAAAAGGTTTCAATGATAGACGTTCAATCTCCCACTGCTTTTTTCTAAGTGTGATTTACTTGATATTTAGATCTGTCTTATTTTTCGTCTCAAGCCTTAAGACGAGCTCGAAAAATGGATGGACGGTTTGGATATAACACATACCTCATCATAGGACCCAGCAGTTATTATATATCTGGTGTTAAGTACACCAGCCAATCCGCTTCCGACGTGAGGTACCCTTGTGGAATCACGACTCGCAATCCTTTTAGCACGTGCAACACGTGAGCTCTTTGATGTTTACTGCATCTTCAACTACCTCATTGTTACCCTACATAAAAAGTAAAAAGGATTAGCTCAATTCAAAACTCGTGTACGGCCGGACCACACGGACATGAACTCCCTGTGCCCTTGCGGGAACTATTTAGGACCCATCAAGATGCCCGTGTGAAATCCATTCCGTTCATCAGTTACTCAAGCTCACAATAATACATGATTTTAAAATTGAGGAAAATCAAAAACTCAAGTGGGCCACATGAAAGGAAACGGTGAGAATGAAAACACCAACCTTTGAAACTTTTCAAAAGCCCACTGTCATTTTTTATATGCCATCATCCAAAGCTTCCAGTGGCGGAAACGGATTGGCTACTCCCCCCCCGCCATCAGCCAATGGCTGATGGTCGGTTCTCTATGGGCCCCACCATGATGTATGTGTTTCATCCATGCCGTCCGTATATTTTTCTAGATCATTTTATTGAACGAGACCAAAAATGAGGTATATCCAAATATCAAGTGGCCCACATTACAGGAAACAGTGTTCAATGAATGTCGACCATTAAAAACTTTTTGGGGGTAATAAAAGTTTTGGATTAAGATGATCTTTGTTTTTTCCCTTCATCTGGGTCTGTATGATCTAATCAACAGATTGGATGTCAAATAAACAGTACAATGGGCCTTAGGAGAATTTTAATGGTGGATATCCAATCACTATTGTTTTCTGTGGTGTGGTCCACCTAAGATTTATATCCCTCTAATGCTTATATTAAGCCCTAAAATGATCTTTAAAAATGGATGAATGGAATGGATGAAACATATACATCATGGTGGCTCCCACAGAGCACTGACCATCAGCCACGGGGCTGTTGGCAGCGGGAGTAGCAAATCCATTTCCAATCCTTGCTGTTTCGTACAGCATGGTCCACCTGAGTTTTGGATCTACTTAGAGCTTCCAAAACTGATGGACGGAGTGGATTTCTCTGGTCATCTATGTAGGCCCTGTATAGCTTCTGCCTACAAGAATTTCCCATTGGTGGGCCCAGGAACTTCGCCTTCACTAGGAAACGGATTGGCTACTCCCCCTGCCACCAGCCAATGGCTGGTGGTCTGTGCTCTGTGGGCCCCACCATGATGTATGTGTTTCATCCATGCTGTTCATCTATTTTTCTAGATTATCTTATGGTATGAGACTATAAATGAGATATATCCCAATCTCAAGTAGACCACATTACGGGAAACAATGTTGAATGAACTCAGACCATTAAAAACATTTTGGGGGCCATAAAACTCTTAGATCAAGCTGATCTTTGTTTTTTCCCTTCATCTGGGTCTATATGACCTAATCAAGAGATTGGATGTCAAATAAACAGTACATTGGGCCTTAGGAGGATTTAAATGGTGGATATCCAATCACTATTGTTTTCCTGTGGTGTGGTCCACCTGAAATTTATATCCCTATCATTTATGGCATAAATCCCTAAAATCATCTGTAAAAATGGATGAACGGAATGGATGAAATACATACATCATGATGGGGCCCACAGAGCACCGACCATCGGCCGATGGCAGGGGGAGTAGCCAATCCGTTTCCCTTCACTAAAACTTTTAAATTTAATCGGTACGGCCATCTTAATTTTATATCATGCATGTCTCAGATGACTGACGGTCGACTCTTGGGATTTTTATATGGTGGGTGTCCCATCCCCGGCCCACCTAAAAGTTGGATGGTCTTGATTATTTGGCCTTAGGTCCTAACACGAGGTTTGACAACTGATTTACAAAATGGTGTCACAGACCAAGGAAAAAATGGGGAGTGGATTAGGTGTTACCCGGGTAACATCTTAGTGGGTGCTACCCTTAACATTTGGGGTCCAACTTTATGAGTATTTGTATATCCACACCGTTCATCCGTTTTCTCATGTCATTTTAGGATATAATCCCAAAAATTAAGCAGATCCAAATCTCAGGTGGACCACACAACTGAAACAGTGGTGAATGACTATTAAAAGCTTTTTGTGGGCCACAAAAGCTTTGGATCAATCTGATCTTTATATTTTCCCTTAATTCAATTCTGGCTGAACTTATAAATAGGTTGGATGGAAAGGAAACGTTACAGTGGGAATTACTTGTGCCCTGGGAAGTTTTTAATGGTGGACATTCAATCAACACTGATTCCTGTGGTATGGTCCACCTGAGATTAGGATCTACTTAATTTTTGGGAATACATCCTAAAGTGGGATGTAGAATCAGATGGACGGTGTGGATATACAACAAATTGTTAAGGTGGGCCCTTCGATATGAGTAGCATCCACTGAGGTGTTACTTGGGTAACACCTAATCCTCTCCTAGGAAAAGTTTAACCTCTTATTATTTTGATTTATGACACTTTATTAATGAAATGGGTCAATCCTTTTATTGATAAACTAAGTAAAAGCAACCTACCCACTTTTTAATTAAAAATGGCTTCACCTTTGATTGTTTGCACTTTTTGTTGACATGGGTCAATATCTTTTTCATGGGTATGTTCACCCGACTTGTTTATTTTAATATAAGTAATTCTTAATGAATTGGAAGTCTATTTTACACCTCTCAAAAGCAACAACAAACAGTACTAATGAAGTAATCGTTTGAATGTAACCATACTAGGGGCCCATTTGGATACCATCAAATAAGTTATTTTTTTTATTTACAGTAATAGATAGGTAACTTATTTTGTATAAGTAAGTTTGGTTTATAATTAGTTATAAGTAAATTTTTTTATAAAAAAAATTAAAGCACTCTCAAGTGAAATGATCGTGTGACTGAGGTGAGGCCGCGCCTCGTGACATTTAGCATGATCGACTATCTAATTGTACTTAGCGGTACGATACTTCTTGTAAGAACAGATCGAATTATTCGTCTTTCGGATGTTACTATCATCCATCTTTTATCGTCTTGCTATGCTGTTGGTGAAAAAAACACTATTCTGGACATCACCTGGCATTGTTTATCTTTGATCGTAACTGATTCAACTTTTTTTAGTACTTTCTGTAGTAGTAATCCCATATTGTTGATATAATTTATTGTGAATCCATTGAAAGTGAAGTAAACAATCGCATTAGTGGGGAGAAAAGTCATTGCGGTTGTGTAAGGATGAAATATCTGCTCTTCAAAATATAGTACCATTTATTTTAATTAAATAATATTATACTTTGTTTTAGAAATGAAGGGGAGGATGTCCCGTTGAGAGTTACCGTTAGACGCCGAACATGGATGAAAATCCTCTAAATATTTTCTAAGTTATCATTGAATAATATCAATCCCCCAATGGATTTGCCATTTTGTTTCGATAAGAAACAAAAGTAAAAGAGTGAGAGGCATAAGAGAGACAAAATAGAGGAGTAGCTAATTAGGAGGTTGTTTAACAAACGTACTTATCTTCTTAACGAGTAGGAACAAAGATAAGTTACTTGTGGCATAAGTAACTAATCTTAAGCAACTTACTATCTAAACGGGCCCTAAAAGACCCGTTTGTATTAAAAGTATAAAGGGAGTAAAAGGAAAGGAAAGAATGTATTATAAGTAAGAGGTAAACTAATTTCAATATGAGGGAAAGTTAATTTTTTATAATTGTTTGTTTTGTTAAAGGAAATTCTTAAAAAATATTGTTCCTTTGCTTTTATAAGTGTTTGGATTGCATTCTTATAAACGAAAACCCTATTCTTTCCAATATTATAATTTAATATACTATATTATAGCAATTTTTTTTCTATATTTAATTTTAAGTTGTATCCTCTTGTTGAAGAAGGAAAAACAAATGGAAACACTTTAGTATATCATCCATTTTATCTCAACCAAATGCAAAAGTTTTAAATTACCTGTCCAAATGGATTGCAATCTCCTATTCATGTCCTATCTTAAGCAAATAACAGTTTTTAAAATGGGCAAAATTCCTACGACGATCATCAATTTAAGGTTTTTTTTTTTTTTTTTTTTTCGGGTTAGCCAAAGCATGAGAATAAAGGAGGGATAGTTGGATGAGACATTGGTAGGCCCACATGACGGAGGGTCTAAATTAATGATCATCAAACAATTTATGAATATAACAAACCAAAACCCATCTAATTTCTTGGCCATGAATTCGATGGTTAGGATTGTCTGATAGTAATTATTTGGAAACAAAGCTATTTAGAAGTTGATGATCTGAATCAGTGATCAGACTATTTTTATTGATAGTAAAATGCACACGTAAATGCATACAGAAGTACATCTATTGCAATGGGGTATGGCATAAAACTTTCTGGATCGGGTGATTCTATCCATCCAACCATTGTTGTATTATCTTCCTAACCATCCATCAACTGATCCAATGCCTAAGATCACTTCCTTTGGGAGTTGTTTTATGTAGTACTTGAGCATTGTGAGCTTCGAACCATGTTGGACATGGGCTCGTGGGGCCTATTTTTCTCCTTTCCTCCTTTGTTTTCTCTCAAAGGTTTAAAGTTGAATTTCAAATTCATCTAACTTAGATCAGATAAATGTGAGATTGGATGAAACCCGATAACAGGGATAACTTCTCTTATGAAAAGCATCCTGTAATTTTGAGAGTCCATAGAGAAAATAGAGAGAGTGAATACCATATCCTATGTCCATTTGGCCTATCTTTATATGAATCAAATTGTAGATTGTAATCCGGAGCCATCTTAACTGTAGAATTAAATCGGTGATCTGACCTCTTTGCTATCGTAGTAGTTAGATGAACCAGTAGACGTGTATTGTACAACTTTGACTTTTGCAAAGGTCTTATATCGTGTAGATCATCGAATCCTGTCTTCCAAGCCGACTTACAAAACATGGACCCTTTATTACAAACTGGTTGATCATGACACAAATCAAATTTGCACCATATAATTCCTCTTTGACCGATTCTTTCAACCATCCATTTATTTTGCAGCCATATAGCCCATCTGATTGGTAGATTGCCCTTTTTTTTTTGGGCAGAGACATCTACGCGGTGTGGATTGCCGGATAAGTTGTTTGGATCTTGCACAAGTGTTAAATTGACACGTCTCATTGGAAATTATATATATATAAAAAAGGTCCACACCCATATCTATACTACCACCATGGTGATTTTTTTTTTTTTTTTTAATATACAACATGCCCTATGGTATAATTGGATTGGATCTAGGTACAAGGTTCAGTACCTTCATCATGCATGGCCCAGTAAATGACTTTGGGGCCAAAATTAAGATGGTCCATTCATAAGGTAGGCATGAAGAGATAGATGGTTCACAAACTAATGGTCAATATTCAACGTTCATGTGTGGCCAGA
Organism: Magnolia sinica; assembly: GCF_029962835.1. Taxonomy (NCBI): domain Eukaryota; kingdom Viridiplantae; phylum Streptophyta; class Magnoliopsida; order Magnoliales; family Magnoliaceae; genus Magnolia; species Magnolia sinica. Next base: position 90,089,227 of record NC_080581.1, on the reverse strand, counting down.
TAATGAGTCTAGTAGAGTCAAACAAATGGGAAGTCTTTAAATAAGGCTGGTATACTCACATGCAGAAATAATCAATGCATGCTTGACAATGATCAAAATGGTCTTGATGGATCTCCAATGGGGTCCACCTAGATCACCTTTTCAAAGGTTGATTTTCTTGGGAGACCAATAGCAACTTTAGTGAGTAGCATTACAAAAAGCTGTGATTGAGTTGATCTCATGTGCCTTTATTCCTGCAACATATTTCATGTACTATAGAGATTAGAGTATTCCTAATATAGTTGAATCTGCAATTATGGTAGATGTTATTAATTTGATCTTGTCAATAGATGCCTCTTGATTTTGTTACAACACAGCCTAACAATGCCAAGAGAAAAGGGAAAATATTGCTGTTTTCTTCCTCTACAAGTATCATTGAATCCGCAAAGAGAGGAAATCCTTTGAAACAAAAATTAAAGTAGATAAATTTTATTGAATACAATTCTTTTACAAAACACATATGATGTTTTCAAAATAAAAAAATTGCTGAAAATAATAAAATCTGCAGACTTCTTTGTCAATAAAAATTCCCAAGATTAATATACTAACCCTAATAATGACTTAAAAATCCCTAAAACATGCAAAGAGAGGACAACTGTAAAGCTTACTAAAAATACCAAGTTCTAATTTCATATGCAAATTTGACCTACTAAATGGAATTTTTGGCAAAATTGGTTAAGGAAATCAACATATGGTAATTTTTATCCTGTAAAGTTTGTAACATATTGCAATAGGATATGTTGGAGCTAGGGGTGTACATCGAGCTGGCCTCTGCTCGACTCGGCTCGGCCATTGGTTGACCTCAGCTCGAACTCGGCTTAGCTTGGTCCTTGAGCCTGATTGGCCAGCTTGGCTTGGTTCAGTTAGCAGCTCGGGCCAGCTCGAGCTGAGTTCGCCATTAAGGCATTTCTACAAACATTTGGACTGCACCTTCAAAACCCATCTCTATGTGAAACAGAAGCAATAGTTTTACAGGTATTTTATCAAACACCTTCTAAACAACATAAAAACCAAGAAAAATCAAGAAAAAAATAGTATTTGTTTCATGAACATACCTTATCAAACACTTAGTGAGCAACATCAATGACAAAGTAACCGAGTCACCGAACTGGTTCGATTCGAGCTGGATTCAAGTTGGATTCGATCCGAGTCGAGTCGAGCTGGGGCTTGCTCGAACTCATTTTTGAGCTCAAAAAATCAGCTCAACTCGGCTTGAACTCATCTTCAAACCGAGTCGAATGGAGCTTTTTCGAGTCGAGTCGAGCGAGCTAACTGAGCTAGCTCGGTTCGTGTACACCCCTAGTTGGAGCCTTAGCAATTGAACTATAACCATATTCACCATTTTCAATAATCTAAATTGTTTATATAATGAGTAAGGATGAAGGGAGAGAGAAAAAGATAAAAAAATAAAATTGAAATGAAAATATTTTGAACTAATGATTTGCAATAAAAATCATAGAGTTCTTTGTTAATAAAAATCCAAAGATCATTACACTGACACCAGCAATGACTTGAAAAGCCTAAAAACAATTAAAGGGATGACAACTACAAAACTTACTAAAAATCCCAAATTCTAATTTCATATGTAATTTTGACTTAGTAAATGGATTTTTCATAATATCACTCAAAGCAAACTACTTGTGGTGGTTTTTATTCTATAAAGCTTGTTGAAACCTTTCCAACGATATATTATGAGTAAAAACTAGAGATTAGAGTAAAAAGTTACGGTTGTTGGAACTCGCATTAGGTTGTATTTACCCTGGATTCCTTTCGATCTACTGTTCATTAAGTCACCTGCTACTAATTTTACATTGTGGTTTATTAGAACATCTTTACATGTTTCAATGGGATGTGTTGGAGCCTTACCAACTGGGGCTTTTTTCAATAGTCTAAAGTATTTATATAATGAGCTTCTACATAGATGAAGGAGAAATAAAAAAACTCAAATGAAAATATTTCAAACCTATGATTATCAGGGGCCATTTGGATACGACTAAACAAGTTTATATATATATATATATATATTAACTTATAATAGTAGATAAGTAACTTATTTAAAATAAGTAAATTTGGCCTATGATTAATAATAAGTAGTTTTTTTAATTATTTATTATTTATTTTTAAGTTACTTAATCACTTCGGTTTAATAAGTAGAAATCAAGATATGCCACTTAAGGCATAAGTAGCTTATTTTAAGTAACTTACGATCCAGAGGCCCCTTGAAAGAATTCACAGTATCATTAATATTCATAAGAAAAGATTTAAATGATCAAAGCATTTAATTATTCAAATTTAAGAGATTATTTTTTAAATTTTCTTCTAATGCAATGGATTAAATAGTAAAATTTAAGGCATGTTTGGTTTTTTAATTTCCCATGAAATGCAAGTAAATGAGTATTACATGTGTAAAAGAAATAAAAAAGTAAATTGTAATCATTACATTTTCACATAATAAAATTATCTTTTTACCAAATAATCATCATCCGTTTATATTTATTTACCGCTGTAATTTGGAAAACCAAAGTCTATTTATAAAAATAAGGTTTTTATTTTTATTTTTTGAAAGTTGCAATTTAAATACTAAATAAAAATAAAAATGAAAAGCAAAAGTATTTTCTTTTATGTTTCTCTAGCTTTGTGCCTATGTCAACTTTATACATGCTTATGTCATCAATTGTTTTAGTTTTCTTAGCTTTTGTTTCTCCCAATATTTCATTAAAAAATGGAAAAAATTATAAAGAAAAGGAGGAAAATATAAAGACTTTATTGCTGTTAAAGAGAGCATGGTCTATACTCATGCAATGGAAAATTGCTTCACGTGGCACAATCTGGGCCTCACTTTAGATGGGTTAGAAAAAAGTGGAAGTGGATTGATTGGCCGGTGTCCACACACCACTGACCTTAGTGGTGTATGTGCGTGGTGGCTTCGAAATGTACCAATGGTTGAAAGGAGATCAAAGTTAGGTGGGCCCCACAATGATGTATTTATTATATCCACACCGTCCATCCCAAAAATGAGTCATATCCAAAACTTAAGTAGACTACACCACAAATAGCAGTAGTGCAATGATTCTATCGTGAAAACATTTGTTGGGTACACCATGATGCTTATTTTCAATCTAATTTGATCACGAGGTCACACAAACCTGGATGAAGAGAAAAAACAAGTATCATTTTGGTCTAAAACTTTTGTGGCCCAAGAAGGTTTCAATAGCCGATGTTCAATCTCCCATGGCCTTTTTGTAGTATCGGCCACTTGATCTTTCGAATCTATCATATTTTTGGTCTCAAGCCTTACAACTAACTCACCAAGTGCATGGACACTTTGGATATAACACATACCTCATAGTGAGGCCCACATAACCTAGTGATGTCAACACACCACCAAGGTTGGTGGTGGTGGTGTGGTACACCAATCAACCGGAGAAAAAAGCAGGACTGAATAATGCTCGCACCAGCCCATTGTTGGACCTTTATCAAGGACGTGGATGGCGAAGCGTACGGCCTGGTGGCTTATTCAAGTCTTCAAGATCTGGTTATCCCACCATAATAAATGTAATATATCCACACTATCCATACATTCTGCCGGATCATTTTAAGACATGGGCCAAAACATGAAATATATTCAAAGCTCAAGTAGACCATACTAAAAGCAGTAGGATTAAGAATTTACCATTAAAAACTTTTTGGGGCCATGAAATTTTTAGATCAAGCTAATACTTATTTTTTCCTCCATCCAAGTCTGTGTTACTAAATGATAAGATTGGATGGAAAATAAATATCATAGTAAGTCGTAGGAAGGTTTCAACCGTGGGCATCATTGTCTTGCAATTTTCTGTGTTGTCTACTTAAGCTTCAAATCTGCCTCATTTTTTGTCCTAAAAAGATCTCTCAAAGGGGCACGGATTAGGTACTAGGCTATGTGATTTATGAGTTTTATTCACACCGTCCCTCCATATTTCCATATCATTTTAGATTATGAAGCAAAAAATAATGAATATCCAATGCCCAAATGGACCACACAGCAGCAATTAAATTCCTACCATTGAAAATTTCTTAGGGACCACAAAAGTTTTGGATCAAGACAATATTTGTTTTTTCGCTTCATCCAATTGTATATGACCATATCAATAGGTTTAATGGAAAATAATTGACACAGTGGACCCTAAGAAGGTTTCAATGGTAAGAGTCCTTAGTACCACTGCTTCTTGTGGTGTGGTCCACTCGAGCCTTATATCTGCCTTATTTTGGGTTTAGTCATCTAAACTGATATGGAAATATGGATGAACGGTGTTGATAAAACTCATAAATCACGGTGGCCCCTCATTGGCCCTCGGAGCCTCTGCCTGTCCTGAGCACAGAACAGGCAGGGATAGTACCTAATCCACGCCGCTCCCAAAGTAGCTGGACAACATGAATATAACACATACATCATGATAGGGCCTACAGAACTTGGTGTACTCTTCCATCTATCAATAGTTACCATGAAAAGTAGTAGTAAACAAACAAATCATCTCTATTAATCTTAATTTGGAATTATGACCAATCTACGGTGGGGCCCGTATTTGGATGGTTCAGTTTGAACTACTTAGAACGCATGTGCTTGACCCATAACATCCACTGTCTACGCAATTACTCACAGAGAAAAAGGCAAAAAGCTGACTTCCATTGCAGGGAAAAGTCATGTCCTTGATTCAAAGGAGCACCTGTGGAACAGGTAGACACGATGAGGAATGACAGACCTGTCTGGTAGGGCTGTCACCGGGCCGGGCATTGGGCAGGTCTTGGGCCAGATTTTTAACTGTCTCAGGCCAGGCCGTGGGGCTGACCCTATTTAAAATTCTAACTTCTCGAGCCTGAGCCCGACCCTTTAGCACCCGTGCTGGTGAGAGGGGAAGCGGACTGGCTGGAAAACGGATTGGCTACTCCCCCTGCCACCAGCCAATGGCTGATGGTCGGTGCTCTGTGGGCCCCACCACGATGTATGTGTTTCATCCATGCCGTCTATATATTTTTCCAGATAATTTTATGATAGAAGACCAAAAATGAGAATATTCCAATCTAAAGTGGATCACATTACAGGAAATAGCGTTGAATGAGCAAGGACCATTAAAAACCTTCTGGAGGCCATAAAAGTTTTGGATCAAGCTGATCTTTGGTTTTTCCCTTCATCTGGTCCTGTGTGACCTAATCAATAGATTGGATGTCAAATAAACAGTACAATGGGCCTTAAGAGGATTTTAATGGTGGATATCCAATCACCATTGTTTTCCCGTGGTGTGGTCCTCCTGAGATTTACTTCCCTCTCATTTAATTATAAAACTCTAAAATAATCAGTAAAAATGAATGAACAGAATGGATGAAACACATATATCATAGTGGGGCCCACAGAGTACCGACTAATCCGTTTCAGATTGGCTGGGGTACCACACAATAGCTATATAGGTGCTGTAGGCACGTGTCATGCCAAGACGAGCACTGACACTGCTCGAGCTCTAAGTTGCACGAACAATTCAAATTCAAAAGGAGATCAAAGTTACATGGCCCTACGGTGATGTATTTATTATATATATCTACACCCTTTATCATAATTCCGAAGCATTACCCAAAAAATAAATCATATCCAAGTATCATATGTACCTACCTCAAATAGCATTGGAGATAATGATTTTAACTGTTAAACAATTTGTAAGGCCAATTATAATGTTTATTTTCCATCCAATTTATTCATATAATCACAAAGACATGAATTAAGGAGAAAAACAAATTTCATATTGATCCAAAACTTCTGTGACCCAAAAAAAGTTTCACTGGTAGACGTTCAATCCCCCATTGTTTTTTGCAGTGTGGTCCAATTGATAACTAGATCTGTCTTATTTTTCATCTCAAGCTTTAAGACAAGCTTGCCAAATGGATAGACAGTTTGGATATAACACATACCTCATAATTAGACCCACAAAACTTACCGACATCAATACAACTCTATAGCTGGTGTGAGGTACACCAACCAATCCGCTTCCAGTGAGAGGGGTGTGTGCGCGTGTGTGTGTATTTATTGTACATCCATGCCGGCTACCCATAATAAAATAGATCTAATTCTTAGATGGACTACACCATAGGAAATAGAGATAATTGACCATTAGAAACTCCCCGTGACATAGAAAAGTTTTGGATCAAGCCGATATTTGGTTTATCATTTTGTCCAGGTTTGCTTGGCCTTATCAACAAGCTAGATGGCAAGTAAACATTATGGTAGCCTTTAAAAATTTTAATAGTGGGCTTTCAATCACCATTGTTTCTTATGACGTAGTTTACCTAAAATTTTGAATTGCTTCATTTTATCTTGTGTTGTATAAAAATGAGCGGGCAATATATATATATATATATATATATATATATATATATATATATAGAGAGAGAGAGAGAGAGAGAGAGAGAGAGAGAGAGAGAGAGAGAGAGAGAGATTGCGTCCTATCCCGCTTGAATGGTAATCCATTTGGGCAGGGCTTTGTGGGGCCCATCGTAATGTAATTGTTTTATTTAAGCTATTAATCACTTTTCTCATATCATTTTAAGGTATAAACCAAACACTGAGAAAGGTACAGGGCTTAAGTGGACCACAAAGTGAAGATCTAATTTCCACCATTAAAAATTTCTTGGGAGTTGGAGAAGTTTCGAATCAAGTTAATATTTGTTTTTTCACTTCATCCATGTCTACATGACCTTATTAATAGGTTGGATGATAAAAACAAATCACAGTGGCTCTTAGAAAGGTTTCAACGGTGGGTATCATTATTACTGCAGCTTCCTTCGGTGTGGTCCACTAGAGCTGTGCACCTACTTCAATTTTATATACATACATTAAAATGATACGAGAAAAGCGTTAAACTGTGTGGATAAAACACTTACATCATTGGAGGCCCCACATAACCCTACTCAGACGGATTACTGTCCGGGTGGGGCTAAGATGCAATTCGTGTCCTATATATATATAAAAGGAAAACAGATTAGCTACTCTGCAATTCGTGTCCTCTATATATATATATATATATATATATATATATATATATATATATATAAGGGAAACAGATTAGCTACTCCCCCTCCCACTAGCCCCGTGGTTGGTGTTTGGTGCTATGTGGGCCCCACCATGATGTATGTGTTTCATCCATTTCTTTCATTCATTTTAAAAGATCAGTTTAGTGCTTGTTCCCAAAAATGAGAGGGATATAAATCCAAGGTGGACCACACTACAGGAAAACAATAATGATTGGATATTCACCATTAAAATCCTCCTAAGGCCCACTGTACTGTTTATTTGACATCCAATTTGTTGATTATGTCATACAGACCCAAATGAAGGTAAAAAACAAAGATCAGCTTGATCTAAAACTTTTATAGCCCTCTAAAATTTTTTAATGGTCAACATTCATTCAACACTGTTTCCTGTAATGTGGTCCAGTTGAGAGTGGGATATACCTCATTTTTGGTCCAATACCATAAAATGATCTATATAAATAGATGGACAGCATGGATGAAACACTTACATCATGGTGGGGCCCACAGAGTACTGACCACCAGCCATTGGCGGGTGGCAGGCGGAGTAGCCGATCCGTTAGTTCTTACTCGGGCACCAGTGGCAGACCCACGAGAGTTTCCACAAGAGGTCGTGGGTTTGAATGTCGATTGTGGTGAAATTCTACTGTGGTGCAGGGGATGTGACGATGGCTGTAAAAAAAAAAAAGTGGGCCCCATAGTCAAGGCCACGCCATGTTAGTTAAGGTGGGCCACACCTAACCACTCCCTCAACAGGCTAGGCTAGGTTTAGGCAAGACCTCAACTTCAGCTCCGTGTTCAACACAACTCAAACCCTAATGGGCCAGGAGATTTCGAGTTGAGCTGATGGTCTGTTTTACATGGTCTAAATTTAACCCAATCTGGACCGTCGGTCCTGACACTCAATCCAAGCCTAATCTAAGAGTTCGACGGTCCACTTTGTCAATTGACAGTGCAGCTTGCTTATCAACAAAGCTGCTATTTGACGGATAGGATTGAAGGGGGTCATGTTCTCATGCCGTTAATGGAAGAGACTAAAAAAAAAAATTGATGTGTGCTGTGTATTACAACCTTAGATTGAGAGCCCAAGGGGCACAAAGTTCTATGGAGTTTATTGCAATGTCCACGTGACATCCACTCCGTCCATCAGTTTCTTCAGCTCCTGTTAGGACGTGATTCCAAAAATGGGGTAGATCCAAAACTTCCTTGGGCCACACCACAAGAAACAGTGAGATCTTATGATGAGGTGATGTGTGGCTGTGGTTTGTTAACACGATGGGATCCCTTTGAATGGGGGTTTGAATTCAATATCTTTGAAGCTAGGTGATCTTAACAGCGTCATCAGCCGTCCATAACGTTAAAGACACCTCAACGGTTCATATTCAACGGAAAATAGTTCAAAGATTTCCCTGTTGTGAGGCTTTATTCTGTTGGAGAATGGGGCCCATCTCCAATAATAGTGGGCCTCATTCAATCAATGGTCCTGATCACAAAATAAAGGGGCTGGATATATGTAATCTTGCGGTCATTAACTTATAGTGTGATGACCGTTAAATAGTATAGTTGGCAGACACACAACTCAAATCAAACCGTCCATGTTATGGGACCCACTGTAGATAGGCCACAAAATCAAAATGAAATTTATTGGAAGATCCTATAAGCTGATTCTTGAACTTTTGAAATTTTTTCGTTTTAACCGTCCATCAGAGCCAACCAATCAACCAGAGATCACTCCAACGGTAGATTTAGCTCACGACTCACTTAAAGAAAGTGGGTCCCACAATTTCAAGGTTTTTATAGGTTCGTTCTTGTGCCACGTGTACAAATTTTGAGTGCATAACTACCGCACACTGCAGGGGTAATCAAGGAAGAAAAATAAGAGCTGTCGACAGCCATTCCGTGCCGGGACTCGGACTTAGTAGCGACCGCTCTAGTACCGACGTGGGTGCTGATCAGTCCTCTGTGGGCCCCACCATAATGTCTGTGTTTTATCCACGCCATCCATCTGTTTTTTAAGATCATTTAGGAATGAGATGAAAAATGAGCCAGATCCAAATCTTAGGTGGACTACACCATAGGAAACTGTGATGATTGAACATCCACCGTTAAAAACTTCCCAGGGCCCACTATGATTTTTTTCCGACTGTTTCCTGTGGTGTGGTCCACATGAGATTTGGATCTGCCTCATTTTTTGGATTTGTCTAAAAGGAGATGGGAAAACGGATGGACGGCGTGGATGAAACATATACATCATGGTGGGTCCCACAGAGCTTTCCAGCACACTACCGAATGGAGTCCGTGGCCAGGGTTTTACTGTTCGTTTGATGGGATGGCCCTTCTACTGCACGGTGTGGATGCCTTGGAAATCTCCTTGTTTGAAGGGTTCCTCAGATGTCGTGGACCTTTCGTGAACGGATGGGATCTTGAGAGGAAAATTCACAAATAACGAAGATGAGGATCTTCTAAATGGAGAGCTCCAAGCCGTTCAGATTTTTTTAGCAGGTTGCCTGGGCCCCACTTGCGGAGAATCTTGTATCATAATGAGCGGGACCCGACACCCGCTCCTTGAGGACTGCCAACTGCTCCTTCTTTGCACGTAGTGACACGCGGCAACGCAGCATGTAAATACGAGATCCAAGCCGTTCATCAGATGGGTCCCACTGTTTAGAGGCCTGTCATGAAATTCAGGGTTGTGGGAACATCAGATAGGTAATTAGATTGCATGTGAACGTTACTAACCGTCCATTTCTTTTCTTATATAAGCACTGAACTCCTGATTACCAGATTGTCTGAATTTTGACTAAAGGTTATCTATACAGTGGGTCCCATCTGATAAACGGATTAAGATTTTCACACGGTCACATATTGCTACACGTGTGAGAGACCAGTACCGAAAAAAGTGCACTCGAATGTACCTTATCGTACTCTTCGGACAGTAAATCAGCCTCTCCTCTCTCTCTGTCTATAAAATTTACTCCAGCCTTAGGCCGCTTCACCGACTCTTCCACCCCTTGTCGCCGGAATTCGCCGCCATCTCACCTGAATCTGGCCGGAATCTGACATACATCCCGCCGGAAAAGATGTCATCCGGCAGGTATATGGCCTACTCGCCCTCTCCCTCCACCGCTCCTCAGTCTCCCCACATCTCGGGCATTCGCTCCGCCTCCTCGGCTCTCGTTGAGCAAGAAAAGTAATCTTCTACCCTCCAAAGCCTCTTTATTTACGTAAAATACCCTTCCTCTGTACTCGCTTTTCCTTTTTCTGGAATCTGATCTGATATAATCTAAATCTCGATTGTGTACGGTGCTCGGCCCGAACAAAATGGCGTTTTTGTTCGGCCCAGCAGCCGTTCATTTGGGATCTTCTTTCCTTCGATCTAAGCCGTCTATCCGACTGGTTTCATCGCGGATGGGCCTTTCCATGAGATTATCCTCTCCTGAATGATTTCACTATACTTGATTGGCAACCTGGAATTGAACGGTTCAGATAATGCCCTAATTCGACAGGGAGAACTCTCTACCGTTCATGGTGTTATGGTGTCCTGTCCTGGAGATTATTGCTGTATGGCCCGTTCGTAGTGGGACCCATCATGTGAACGGTCTGGATCATTGCTAGGCAGGCCTCAGTGTTCAGTTGCTGGGTGGGCCATTCCATGTAGTTATCCTCTCCTAGACGAGCTGAACTCAATGGCCTATGTTCATCAGGTTGAAATCTCTACCGGTCATCGTGCTATGATTTTCTGTCAGTGAGATTACTGCAGTATGGCCCAATCGTAGCGGGCCCCATCATGTGAACGGTCTGGATCAATGTTAGACGGGTCCCACCTGTTCAGTTGCTTGATGGGACACTCCATGAGGTTATCCTCTCATGATGGATCTTAAAGCCAATGGCCTACGTTCGACAGGAAGAAATCTCTACCAGCCATGGTGTTTTGGTTGCCCATTGGGGAGATTACTGCAGAATGGCTCATTCATGGTGGGGCCTATCAGGTAAATGGTCTGGATCAATGTAAGGCGGGCACCACCTGTTCAGTTACAGAATGGGCCATTCCATGAAGTTATTCTCTTGTGAATGATATTAACTGTACTTGATAGGTTACCTGCAAATGAACAGTTCAGCCCACGGCCTATATTCGATATAGAGAAATCCTACCAGTCGTGATGTTATGATTTTCCATCAGGAAGGGATGGCCCATTCCTAGTGGGGTCCATCATGTGAACTGTCTTGATCAATGTAAGGCAGCCCATCCAGTTGAGTTGCTGGTATGAGCATGAGGAAAAAGAGAAGAAAAAGAGAGGCTGTTGTGCTTGAACTTGCATTGTATATATTATTCACTACCCTTTTTTAGGTATCTGACTTATTTCGTGTGGTGGGAATTAATGATAATTCTGGGTTGATATGATGTATGGATGTCTTTTGTGAATGAGTTTGAATGATGAGAATGCAGTGATTTATTTGGTAGGTATCTCTCTGAGTTGCTGGCAGAGCGGCACAAGATCGGTCCATTTACGGCAGTGCTTCCTCACTGCTATCGATTGCTGAATCACGGTGAGGTCCCTAGCTGCAGGTTAATCGCCTTTCCGCTTTGAAATTCTATGTTTAGATATTAAAAATGCTACTGTACAATGGTGTCTCATTTTTAGGCATTTTCCACTCAGATGCATTACTGAATTCTCTCTATGATGTTCTTTGGTTTCAGCAATTGGATGGTTCCTTCTGATAGATACATGGAAATGGAATTTTGAATTCCATTGTGGGAATGCTTGTCTGTTTGATCTTAGTTGTCGACAACTGCCTGTACCATTGTTGTGGTATGTGATGGATTTTAATGAACTTATATCATTGGATGGCCAGATGGGGATGCGCTATTCGAGTCATTCGGACAGTTGGAGGGGGTTTATTTTTTAGTTGCAGGATCCTTTTAACTAGGTGCTCCTCCTACATGAAATCCCCACTTTGGAATCTTGTTCCCACTCCCACCTCCTACTTATTTACATTTTGAAAGAGATGCTTCCTGTTCCTGTACCTGATTTTGTTACCGCACTTCATGCTTTCATGAAACTATATTTCATTTATTGGGTCTCCTTGAAGCAAGCTGTTTAGATTATTGCGATTGCGATTGCTATCCTTCTGATTTGTTATTGACCTATTTTATCACATGTTGATTCACAGGAATCTATCTGCTGGCTGGTAAACGAGAATGTGCAATTGTTCACGAGTGTTCCTAAGCCTTGGGGCTTGGGTATATGTGAAAGGAAAAAAATAAAAATAAAAAAATGGACCAGATAGAGCCAATGAAGAGAAAACGGTTTACTCTTATATAAAAGTGCAACTTGTACAGGTTGGGTCGGTTTGAAGGTCAACACGAGCCCGACCCAACCTCAAGCGGACCCAACTCACAACCTGATCCAACCTGAATTCCAACCTGAGGTGCACTAACTGAACCATACCTGAATTCCTCTATACTCAACTTTAAAGCAACCCTACCTAACCTGACCTGAATGCATGTGGTTATTCCCAACCGGACCTTACCCAACCCAAATTTGCTCAATCCAAGCCGAACCCAATTTCAAATCAGTTTGGAGTTTTCCAACCCTAACCCCCCAGGGACCCTGACAACCCAACCTAACCCGACCGGAACTTGGGCAAGTTGCAGCCATACTTTTATATCATTGATTGAGTGAGTCAATCCTCTGTAGGAAATTTTGCAGTTGATTGCAGTGCAATGTCAAATGTTGTTGAGCAGTTGTGTTGTGACTGTCCACTTTACCTGTTTAATTGAAAAATAGTTGACACTGAGTTAATAGATGGTCTTGACAAAAGGTACTGCACTGGTTAATTTCTTGTCAATCATGCAGTTAATTGGTGTTATAATGGATGCCTTAGCTGAGGGAAAGTCATTCAGTGTGATTTGCAGGGTCTCTGTCTGGAGATAGTTCGATCTTCATTCCATCTTCCCAGATGCATCTCCAGTCCAATCACTGCCATCTGATTATGATTATGATTATTTAGCATTAAAATAATAAAAGTGAAAGATCGTCAATTTTGTGGTTTCATAAATATTTAATAGTTGCTGATCTGTAAGATTGGTGCACCTAGTAAATTCATTGGAATCCCTATTCCTTCTTATCAGTTGTCACTCCTGTGTCAAATCGCACTTCACACTTGTGTTCCTGCTTCCTAGCTGTTTATACTAGATAACTTTTTCAAACAGACGCTTCCCCACTTCTGTAGCCGAATCCGTTGCTGCTTCACTCCATGTTTCTTGCAACTATGGGTTGGATGGTACTAGTTATGTTGAAATAATACTGCTATGCTACTTGGGGCATGTAGAGAATTGACTTTCGATGATGATGTGGCAGTCTTTGGGAATGGATGTATAGGGTTCTAAAATTTCCAATATGCAACGGGATTGAAATTATTGAGTTGTTCATTTATGCTGTTTGTGGGTACTAGACAGACTTGATTAAAACCATGCAACACAAGTGTAACATCCATTGAGGTTTAGAAAATCTTCTTATAGTATCCTAAAAGACTGTTCAAAGGGGTTCACAAATCATAAGTACCTTCGAACCGTTGCAATTTGTAAGTTCTGGAAATTTATTAATATCTAGTTAAAATGCTAGTCAGAAAGACATTTGTTTTATTTCCTAGAAGACAGGGAAGTTCTTTCTGAAGAAAAATTAGCTAGAAAAAAGAAAGTATGTGGTTCTTTAAAAATGCCTATTTAAAGAATAATGGAATGCATTAATGTACTCATTATTCTTTAATAGCCTGTGAAGTTTAGGTTTCTATGTCTTGGGATTTGAATTGAGGTGCTGTCATGGTTTTAAATATTGGTATGCTATGGCCATATCAGCCAACCCCATTACGATATGGGGTGAACTGGTTAGATAAGAAAAAAATAGGCTTTATCGGCTAATGCCAGTATCAATGATGCCACAGGCTTATTATGGTTGATGTGACCCCAGTGCAATCACAAGGGTCCTGTTATGAAATTTTTATTTTTCAAAATATCTTGCTTATCAACTTTTTTCTTCATTTCAACCATTAATAGAGTAGATCTTGGCCTATTTTGAGGATGAAAGCACAAGATTTGAGTGGGATTCAATGAATCAGAGTAGAATGGACCATTTTTGGTAATATCCTAAGAAAGGTAAACCATCAATTTTTTTCTTCGTTTCTTTCATCATCCTTTTGTCGTATTCATATGGAATGGGCCCTAAATAATATACCAAATCATGCTTGATTTTTGTTCGATTAGGACTTATTTGTTGAGTTTCAGCAGGTCAAGTTGACAACTGACATTCTTATCAAAGAATGGTTTGATACATCATTGAGTACAAGTTGAAAACCACAAAAGAAAAGAAGAAGAAGATAGTTTTGATGTTGACATTCCTATTCTTCCATTTTTTTTTTTCAAGACTTATTTTTTTTTGAAAAAAAGAAAGAAAAATGTCCAGTATGGGCCTATATTGTCCAACATGGGTCCTGTACAATCCTATACGCCCTTGTTAGAGAATATATTTGTATTTTTCCAAGCTCACTTGGGACACCATTTTTTTTGGTAGTGTTATCTTGATAAAATTGGGTTAGAGCACTATATTTTTGATCACTAATTTTTACCAAATCTCTCTCTCTCTCTCTCAACATGGTATCAGAGATAGGGTTTCATTGACCTAGTTCTTTCTACCTTCCCTCCTCCTTTCCTTCCCTTCCCTTTCCTTCTCCTCTTCCTTTCTCTTTCGATTTTTTTTTTTCTCCTTTTTTCCTTTGTCCTTATCTAACAGCCCTATATTATATCGCTTTTTGGCCCAGCTGATAAGCCCATCAATCCCATTATTCAAAACCCTGCATGCAATGCTTCATTTATGAAGGAAGAGAATTATAACATTATGAATCAATCATTACATTTGCCCCTAGCATGTTGCAATGGTGATACTACTACAGTTCATCTGCCAAAGTAACCAAATTGTTAATTCTTGCCCAAAACTGAAGCTGTTTTATATCTGTAAGGTCAGCAAGGAGTAGGTTCTTATTAGGTCATTAAATTTGGCTTTACTGACCGGGTGAGGGAGTGGCTACATGAGAACCTTGACTTGTTGCTTCCAAAAATGAAAACCTACTAAATTATTAATAAAAGCCTTTCTTGAACTTATCCCGTTGACAATTTGCACTGCCTAATCCATATTTCTTTAAGAAATCATTTATACTGAACTGCAGAAATATCATTGCATTCCTGATAATATGTTAGGTTCTAACAGCGACCTTCGTTGGGATTGTGGATGTACATACCTGTGCATGTGCATTTTATGGAGTTTTGATTGCAGTAGTGTTAGTGAAAAAAGAGCTACTGCTAAAGCTATTTTTAGCAGTAGCTTAGAACAAAGGAGTCGTTACTGACGATGGTTCTCCTATTTCTCGCTGTTAATCGTGACATAATATGGTCAACACTATTTTATTTATGAACAACTAGGTCTGGTAAATACATATGTCTATAGTAGTTATCCAATTAGTAATACTTTATTTTGAATGATAATACTAGCATTTTATTAAATCAAGCAAGAAGGAAATGCACACCTTGAGTGTGTCTTGGAGGAAAGGGTGGTGAGAGATGATCTTTCCCCTGACAGTCCAGGGACATCACCCCAAGATGCCACCAAATCGTCTCTATTACATCCCGAGAAAGCTGTTACCCCCATTGCCCAAGAAATCGTTACTTACTGTAGCTTGAATTGTATATCCTCTAGTTTGGCCACCTTATCATTCTGCATTAACTGAAATAGCCTGACGTATATCTATACATATGCGTGTATGTATGTATTTATATACTCGATTGCCCTAGATATTGATAATTACTGTAAGCTTGAATTGTATATTCTCTAGTTTAGCCACATTCATTCTGCATTAACTGAAATAATGCTGTAGATGCCCTTATATATGTATGTATGTATGTGTGTGTGGGTGTTGGGTGTCCAAGGAAGTAACCTGTTTTTCTAGGCTATTTATTGTAAAAGAATTACTTACATTGACAGAGTGCTAACTTTGATATATGAAACCGTTTAATCAACCATGTTGACTTCAACTAACTGGTACACATCTTACTCTTGAAATTGAAATTGTGAAGCAGAAATATTGCGTGTAACCACACTGTTGGGGAATGCATCTCTTAGAGATCAAAGTGGGCTGGAACATGCTAGCCCTCTGACTTCTGGAGGGTTATTTTCAAATGGAGGAGGAGCTGACATGAATGGATGGGCGTCAGCATTTCAATCGGAAGTATGGATACTAATCATTAACATAACTCCTTTTTCCATCCAATATTTCTACTATTGACAAGCATTACTGACATTGTTTCTTACAGCTGGTGCTAACTTGAATTAAATTTCCTGTTTTAGTGATTGAGTTATGAATTTCGACTGTTACTAGGATTGGAATACTGACATTATTACAAAAGAATGGCAAAGAAATAAACTTGGTTTCTTGGGGGCTTTCAAATTAGCTTTTACATCAGGAGTTGTTAAGCAATGCAAAATCTGGCCGCCTCTTTGTTGGGAAAATTTTGTCATTGTCGCATAGATACTAACATGGAAGGCTGTTTGAACCAAAGCCTCAAATGCCAAAAGTTAGAAACTGGCAAGTGTGAATGCGCAGCAAGATATAGTCAGTGATGTTGAACAGATAAGAATGCTTTTCTGCATTGCACAACTGAATAAGGGTGCACTTGGAAGTACCTTGGGAATTGAGGGTGGACAAGGTCCATTTCTGGCAGTGGTTCATTTCAAGTGGTACTTGAAGTGAACAAAATATTATTCAGGGTAGGAAAACTGATGACTTGACCGTTCAGGTTTTGTGTATTGGACTAAAAAAACGGTCCTTTTTTAGGTACTAACATATGCTACCTAAACACATACTAACATATGCTACCTAAACACATGGTGCCAATATTCAATCATAAATAGATATGGTAGGCAATTATTTGCTTCCCGATGACATTTGTCGACTGCTTAATCATGTTTCTACAATATTTATTTCAGTGCTTCACTGATCCTAGTTGAGTTTGATTTTGTATATCGTCATGTGATCACTGCCTTGTTCTTCTGTAGCTTTAATAATTATTTACCTAAAATGCCCAGCTAGAACATTAAGAATCATCTGAAACTTAAATTGTGTCAGTGCATTCTAGAGCTGAAGCTATTGAATTGTAGAAGTTAGGCCTTCAAGTTCGGAAAACCTTATAGCTGGGGCAAAGCTATGGTGATGATAAAGGTTGTGGAAACCTTGATATAAATGTCCATGATGCTTTGGCTGTGTTATTTTTTTGTTACGTCTCTTCAATTTCAGCTTCTATTGCTTGAGAGCATGACTATTTCGTATTTCTGTTCAATCATTATATTTTTGTTTAAGATTTTCTTTAGACTGCGATTGGTTGCACCAATATCATGAAATTTCATGATTAATCGGTCTAATTTTTGCAAAATATCATGATATTTGGTGCAACCAAACACATCCTTAATCTTTTCATCTTGTTCTAATTTCACTTCTATGGAGAGTTAAAAGCTGCTTTCAATAAAATATTATTCTTCATTGAAAAAGGTGACACCCTCAAATACTGTTCTGTTCGTCTTCCCTAGTGATTCTCCTGGCATTTTTCTTTTCCTTTTGCCTATTTGATAGGAAATTGGGTTGTATGTGCAGAGGTTGGGATTGTTACAGCCATCATCAGCACATGGCTGGCTTGGATCACAGGGAAGCTCCTCAGGTCTCATTGTCAAGAAAACAATCAGGGTTGATATTCCTGTTGACAAATACCCTACTGTATGCCACAACGTTTTGCTCCATTCTGGTATTTTCAAATCATTTATCTCATTCTCTAGGCTAATAAATTTTCTATGAAATTCCCTTTTGTAGTACAACTTTGTAGGTCGCCTTCTAGGTCCTAGAGGGAACTCCCTTAAGCGAGTGGAGGCAAGTACTGAATGCCGTGTCTTGATCAGAGGCCGTGGCAGCATCAAGGATCCAACTCAGGTGATAATAATGATTTTTGTCATTCTTCCTAACAAGTGTGTAAGGACCTGAAAACTCTACTTGAAAGTTACTCAAACCTTGTTAATCAAACTCAAAACTTGGTTGCATCAAAGACTCAGTTGACTCTAGCAAAGTCTAGACCAGTGTTTTAAATAGCGGTAGTGTGTTGGGTAGCGTTCAACCCTCTGTAGCGTGTAGCGTAAGCTACGCGATACTTCTATTTTTTAATTTAAAAATAGGAAAAATATGATAAATAGTAAGAAAAAGCAATTAAAAAAAAATGCCTAAAAGGATTTTCATTTTTTTTTTTTTAAGTATAAGCATGTTTAAACAAGTTATTAATTATCATTTATCAAAAGCCAATCTACATATATAAAATTATAAACCAAATTAAATAATTCTCACATCAACAGCTTTCTAAGCAAACCACTATAGTTAATGTCTAATTGAAACCACAAGTCACAACTCATAAGTATGAAAAAGAAATAAAAATCCCACTGGTTAAGAGTATTAAGTACAATTCATATGTCATCAATATAAAGAGGCGTTTTCAAAAACCTTCTTTCAAAAATCCTTTTCCTTTTATTAGTCTTAAAGGTTTTTAATGTGTGAGTTTCACACCAACTTTAGCAAAGGATCACCACCATTGAAAGTGAAAGTAAACAAAGAAAGGTTTGATTTTAACTTTACATTTTATGCTTTTTAATAATATAAAATTTACACTATTTTTAACAAGCAAAACTTTTTAAAAAAATACACTGTAGCATACGCTACAAATGCTACATGCTATACATTGTGACCCTTGTAACGTACGCTATAGGGGATTTACACTATTTAGCTATGCTACATAGCGCTACGGCTATGCTATGCTACATTGCGTACGCTACTGCTGTGCCACAAGCGCAATTTGAAACACTGGTCAAGACTTGATAGTTCTGTTCTAGCTTTGTGTTTATCTCCTCCTTTGTCTCATTAATCAAAACTATGTCATCTACAAATGATAAACACCATGGGACCTCTTTTTGTAAATTAGCATGCTACTAGGTGCATGAGAATGTTCCATATACTTAGCCCACTTGATCATTTCTCTCTCTCTATATATGATCTCTCTGTTTGTGTGTGGACACACACACACACAGGTTTCGCTAATGTCCCCACCTTCATGGGGACATTAGCAATGCCCCCAAAGCTTCTAATTGGTGCTTGGGATGCCCAATCATCAATCTTGACAATTAGGGACAAGCCATGGTGCAAAAATAATGTCAATCAGATGATCCTAAGCATCCAATCAATAGCATGGAAAATGGACAATCAAGATGAAGTGGAGAAACAAAATAGGTCCAATCATCATTTGAACCATCTATCTAATAAAGCCCACTTTGTATTGCTTATTATTCCAAAGTAGCACTTTGAATTGATAATTCTAACCATGCGATCTATTGCTCATAAAAAAACAGACAGTTGGAACAAATTGGCCTCATTCGTAGGGTTAGATGATTGTTGTTATTCTTGCACCATGGCTTTCTCCCAACGGTACCATTGAATGAATGGTCCAGACTGACAATTGTGCATCCCATGTGTAAATTAAAAGCATTGGGGATGTTGCTAATGTCCCCATCAAAACCCTACACGCATTTATGTATGCATACAGCAATGAAGGCGTCCATGCAGGCAACCTCGTAAAAGCGCTTTAAAATGTGTCAAGATTGGGTAAGCCATTTGTGTTAGAGATCCAGGCCATTTACTAGGTAGTGTTCAATGTGAACATGCCATTGATCAAAGATAATGTTGGTTCCGCTGATTAGGCAGGTTGAATTTGTATCAGAAAAATGGGTGGTTACTGTTTAGGTAAAATGATGTCCAACAGTCCTAATTTAATGAATATGTGTGGCTCACTTGATGAAAGTACTGTCCTGATTTTTAGTATATGGCATGTTCATAATGCCCGCTGCCTGATGAACGGTCTGCCACTTTGCATCAAGGGCCATAAGTCTCATTGAGTCACTGTAATTCTGGAATTAATTGCGAGTCTTCTTCTACGTATGTTATTAAAAGTTTCTATGGGCTAGACTCCTAATTAATTTTGCAACAAAATGGTAGTGATTCGTCATCCTCACATATGCCACTGACGTTTGACCATCAGGACCATCCAAATTGTGGGTTCCTTTGTGGATGGAGCATATATTTAAAATGACACTCGTCAAGGAATCCCGACCATCTGATAATTGGCTGTGAAATGGAAGGTTAAAAGGAAAATAGTGGGTGGTCCGAATTCTTACTGAAGCTTAAATTGTTATTTATTTAATTATTTTTGAAAGATGAAGCTCAATTTGTTAATATTTTCTCAGATCAAATTTTCAATTATGCTCCTTCCACGGTTGGGTCAGTGATTAGGATGGTTTGGATTGCTGTATGTCTATGCTGTGTACAGTTGAAGAGTCACCACCATTTCTTAAAATGGTACAAAACTAACATGGGATTATATCCCAGCTCCCAAAATTCCCATCACTTCTGTAAATTAAAGAAGACAGGCGGTTGCATCATGCTTCATGGGACAACATGTCGGGCAGTTAAGGAACAACATGTCATATGATGAGTGTAGCTGAAATGAGTATGTTGAGATAGATGAGTGGCAAGACGATGAAGAATAGAATTATAAATGAATGCATTTGAGGGTACTTAGGAGTAGTACCAATAGTAATAGATGACTGAAAGTAGACAGATGGTTTGGTCATGTGCAATGGAGACCAAGAACCTCACCAGTTAGGAGTGAGTTGGTACAAGTTGAATGCTCTGAAAGGGCAAGAGGAAGGCCCAATAGGACATGGATAGAGGTAGTTAGCAAAGAAGGCTTCTGGTCCTAACTGAAGATATGGCCTTCAATAGAGTGGAATAGCGGAAAAGGATTCATGTAGCCAACCCCAATTACTTGTGATAAGGTTTAGATGATGATGACAAAAAGGTTGCATCATAAAAGGGCTGGGGCTCAGTCTGGGCTTGGCCTTGGTATAAACATATTGGGATGGGTTCGGGCCTTTCTTGTTGGCCCATCATGGGCCCAGGATGGGCTCCAGCCTAGGTTCATTGGCCTGTTGACAGCCCTATCTGTACCACTTGTATCACTTTCTCTGTTTCACAGATTGTTATTGTTGTAAAGTGTTAAAGACATGGGCTGATGTGGGATCATAGCATCGTTCTTTTCCTTTATTTATCTACCTGTATTTAATCGAGTACCTGTATATAATCAGTACTTGTCCAGTAGTTGAACTTCTAAACTAAATCAAGCATTAAGTTAATCTTGATTGACTTGATTCATTAATTTCAATATTTTTTTTATCAAAGATTTGAAGAGTAAAATAATCTCACTTGATTTTAGCATTTCCCTCCCTTCTAGCTTTACTGTGTACTTTTCTGAGTTTCAAGTTGAGTTGGATTTGGACACCTCTGTCTGAGTTGATTGTTGAGTTTTTAGTTATTGCCTGGCATAACTGTAGTTTTATTTTTGTTTGTAACAGGAAGAAATGATGAGAGGAAAGCCGGGGTATGAGCATCTAAATGAGCCTCTTCACATACTTGTTGAGGCAGAATTACCAGTAGAAATAGTTGATTCCCGACTGATACAAGCACGTGAGATTCTTGAAGACTTGCTTAAACCTGTGGTAACTTTTTCTCCTCCCTGACCTTAAAATTCTTTTCATCGTTATTAACTATTCCATGTATTGGCCTCTCTCTCTCTCTCTCATGCAAAAACGGTTACGTAAGGGTACCAGTGGCCACAGTTACATATTACACGGCTATAATGGCCAAAAAAAAAAAAAAAAAAAAAAAAAAAAACTGTAATGGCCCATTACGGCCCTGCAACAGGCGAAATAGCCCTTATTACGGATCGCCACTGTGCTGATACAAGTTTTTTTTTAATTTTTATCAAAAGAAAAAGAAGAAGCCGTCACTGGCGAACCGCCTATATTGTAACGGTAACAGTGGTGGGTGGCCATTACGGCTGCTGTTGTCGTTATGGAATACCTCTCTCTCTCTCTCTCTCTCTCTCTCTCTCTCCATTTATTTTATTTATTATAATCCAGGACGAGTCACAAGATTTCTTCAAGAAGCAGCAGCTCAGAGAGCTTGCACTGCTCAACGGCACACTCCGTGAGGAAGGTCTGCACATGTCTGGCTCTGTATCTCCCTTCCATAACAGCCTTGGTATGAAGAGAGCCAAAACAAGGGGGTAGTAGCGTCAACATAAGTAGGCAGCAATGCCAATTCCCATGAGACACGTGGCCTAGACGGCCTGCTTTCCATCGGGGGACCCATCCCTGATGGGTGTTGGTTCTAACTTGTTTCCATATGAAGTGTGCTTGTATGCTATTTGAAGGGTTGATGATGCTAGTGTGATAGTGGGCCACTTCGTGTGGTCGTGGGGCTTCCAAGTTCCATCTGTGTTCAGCAAGTTTGATGGGCCAAAATCTTATTAGTGTTTCCTTCCGCTTGTATTGTTAAGGATATGGTTTTGCTGTCAGTTTTGATATTTATATTTTACAGTTGTGGGGGTATTGTATGGAAAGAAAATGCATATGGCTGTATACGAAATGTGAGCTGGAACAATAGCAGGTCTGTTTTTGGTAGGGAGGGTTATGTGCCAACTGTAGATTATAACTAAGTTGTGGTGATTTTATTATCAGTTTATTTGGATCTTCTGTTATGAATACTGTCGCATCTTTCATATCTATGTTTGCCGCCGCTTCTATTTGTTAAATTTATTGCTGCTAGGCTGTTTGGTGCCATACTCTGATATTCCATTTTTCAGCTTTTCTATTTCGAAGTGGCTCTTGTTATGGTCAAATTGGAGAGATTGAGAATCACAGGGCCCACCTGATGTGTGACACAGATCTTGCACCTTAACTGCTTGACGGTCAAGTTGGAGAGGTTGAGGACACAGATCTTGCGCCTTAACCGCTTGACAATCAAGTCGGAGAGATTGAGAATCACAGGGCCCACCTGATGTGTGACACAGATCTTGCACCTTAACCGCTTGATGGTTTGAAGCTGTTCCTTCTATTGCTTTGTCAAAGGATATGATGGTTTGTCAACATCAAAAGATGGAAATGCTACTGCTTTACAGAGAAGAAAATTCTAGTCTTTGAGTAGATTTCTATCACAGTTCATTGTATTGCATTTTCATCGGCTTGCAGTTACAGGTTTGATTTTTGGACTCTGTTGTGCAGATGCAGTGGTAGCACATAGGGTGCAACTTGGGTTGGTTGGGTTGGGTTGACCCTCAACCCCAGTGTAATCTGACCTCAAGAGGACTCAGCCCACAGCTCAATCCAACCTGAATTCCCACTAGAGGTGCCCAACTCTATCTGACCTAACCCGACCGAATTTGCTCAACCAGCATTAAATCAGGTTCGCCTTTTCAGCCCAAACCCAACCCAAGGACCTTGACAACCGGATTGCTAAAGCAAAAGATGAAATAACTTGGTGCCTTTTATTTTGTACGGAGCAATCTTCCTTGAAGGTAAGAGTTGCAGAAAGCCTTGTTTTGAACATATAGGCTTCTTAAGAAGAGGGAGGGAGCATATTTCCTTTGATGTTTTGTTCATCATACAAAAACTGAACTTAGGAAGCATATTTCCTAGTCGGAGTAGATGAGCAGGTTAGATCACTTCAAACCAAACTTTAGCAGATACATGCCTTCCTCAAGGATGTTGATGGGAAGTGCAAAGAGAATGAAAGAGTCAAGCTTTGGGTGGCCCAAATAAGAGTAGCTTATGATGCTGAGAATGTGAAAGAATAAAAGAGTTTTATATATATATATATATATATATATAAAAGAGTAGCTTATGATGCTGAGAATGTGAAAGAATAAAAGATTTTTATTTTTATTTTTGAAGGTGAAGCATATCACTGGTAACTTTGTTAATTAATAAAAGTCCGTACAAGGCTTTTGGCAATCACACAAAAAGAAAATGGGCCTTTTCTAACATATAATGATATAAAAGCAGCCTAAACTATCATTTACACCATGGCGCCAGGCCTGACGAAGGAGCTGGGCTTCTCCAGCAACCCTAGAGATAGAAAGTATATGAAACAGAAATCAACTGAAGCATAGCTAGGCAGCCCCGAACTAAGAACAGAAGGGGGCAACCAGGAAGCTTCGGATGGCCCAAATAAGAGAAATTGCCTATGATGCTGAGGATGTTATTGATGCCTTCATTTTTAAAATTGAAATTGGTCATTGGATAAAAGGAAAAGTAAAAAATAAAATATATAGGGACAATAACTTAATTCTTATCTTTTGACCATTGGAGAGGGCTTCTAGTTCCCTAAAAAAACCTCACTCAATCCTCACACATCGACACATATCAGACTACTTGTGGTAGACGCGTATCAAACCATTCGTTTGTTCCAATGTGCCACTATTGCTGCAGTTTGTTTCAAGCACTGCTGTGTTCCATCCAACCTTCAAATGCTTACAATTCAAAATTTTCCATCATCCCAATTTTAAACCATAAGCCCATTTTGGATCTTCTTCACAGGTGAAAGTAGGTACATCAAACGACGTATTTTGATGAGCACAAGACATCAATCATTCAACAATATCAGTTTTGCTTAATGCATTGGCGCCCAAGGTCGAGGGTGCTCGAAATCCACTCCGTCCATCAGGTCGTGATCCTTATGTTCACATCAGCCATTAAAAAAATAATAATAATAAATCATATGGGCCATACAACATATCTGATCCATATGAATTTTGGATTAGGCCGATTTTGGTATCTTTCCTACATGGTGAGTCACACATAGTATGGTTTATGAAAGACCAAAGAATAAGATGAAATCATTGTGTGACTTTTCTAGGTTTGGCTCCATTGGATCCTAGGGACCATTTGGCCGGTCGGATTGGAAGGGACTGGATGGTATTGGAAGGGATTGGAAGTTAAATCCCGGGATTGGCCGGGCGTGCCAAACAGAGTCGGTGATCTGATCCCAATCCCATGGATCTTAAGACAATCCACTGACAACACCATCATTACCTTTAAATCCCATCCAATCTACCCTAATCCGTTCAAATTTGCCTGGGACGTGTTTGGTTTGAGGGATTGGAAGGGATGGGAAGGTTTAATCCCGGGATTGGCCGGGCATGCCAAACAGACTGGATATAGCAATCCCATGGATCTCAAGACAATCCACTGACAACACCATCATTACCTAGAAATCCATGCCATCCACCCTAATACCATTCTATCCCTTCCAATCCACCAGGCCAAACGGGCCCCTACGATCCACCGTGGGTGGGATCCCTAACTGTGGGGCCTGCCGTGGATGTATGTTCCTTTCATCTATGCTATCCATCTGTATTGAAAAAACATTTTAAGGCATGATCCCAAGAACGAAGCAAAGATCCAAGTCTTTGTGATATTTTAAGGCATGATCCCAAAAATGAAGCAGAGTTCCCAAAAACATTTTAAGGCATGATCCCCAAAGATGATATTTGTGTGGTCGTTTTATCCTGGTTGACCTTAACAAGGGGTTGGATGGCAGATAAACATTAAGATGGGCCGATGGTCTAACCCAAATGGCTATTCCTTGTAAGCGGCTCAAGCCTTATACAAATCACATCTCTTATATACATGAGATTTCTTTGATTTTTTCCGATGTTGGATAAGAGAGCTACACTAAAAACAAAAAACTTTCACAAAAAAAAACATGGAGGAGACACTTAAATTTTGAAACAAAATTATTTTAAAAAACTTTTTAAAAATACAATAATTGACTCCTACATCTTTAAGATTGAAAAACGATGAAGAGAGAGAATTGTTGGATTGATGAGTTTCCTGCCAGGTTTTGTTGTGGCATTAGAGATGTGCCAACCATCTACGATATTAGAAAGAAGAATGTGCCAACCATCTACGATATGAGAAAGAAGAATGTGCCAACCATCTACGATATGAGAAAGAAGAACAGAAAGAAGAACCGCGACATTGAAAGAAAGCTCAAAAAAATAATAATCCAAGAGGTACGACATCAATATACCGGCATGTGGAGAAGCTTCAAGTTCTTCAAATCAAAGCCAAACGAATAGGGAGAAGAGGGCTCCCATCGTTGAGGAAGTCGATGTGGTTGGCATTGAAGAAGAGATAAAGACACTTTGTGGGGCGGCTGTGCTGTCATTTTGATCACTGGTATGGGTGGAATAAGTAAGACTACTCTCGCTAAGAAAGTTTAAGACTACTCTCGCTAAGAAAGTTTACAATAACAGTTTCGATTGCCATTCTTGGGTGTATGTGTCTCAAGAATATGAGCACCAGAGCTTTTAATAAGCATCATAAATTGCATTAAAAGGCTCTTACGATACAAAATGGAGAGGATTCTTGAGGAAGACTTGCGGAGGAAACTCTCCAGGTACTTGAAAGGAAAGAGATATCCGGTGGTAATCAATGATATATGGGCTATAGAAGCTTGGGTTGCCTTGATTATTGCAATGACAGATAGGGAAAAGGCTAGTAGAGTGTAATGGGGTTTTCTCCCCAGGCTTGACCGGTCGAGAGCCTCACTCAATCGGTCGAGGGTGCTGGTTGACTAGTCGAGGATTGGCTTGACTCAAACTCTAGCGAGCTTGGTCGGAATTTTTCTATGGTGCTTCACTAGTCGAGGGAGGTGCTTGACCGATCGAGTGGGCCGCTCGACCAGTCGAGGATCCTGCTCGACTAGTCGAGGTTAGTCAGGTGATCCGACTTCGAAGAGATATTAAAGGGTTTTGTAAAGCTTTACAAGGGTTTCCTAAAGGGTTTAGGGCTATCAAAGGTGTGTGTGTGTGTGTGTGTGTGAGAGAGAGAGAGAGAGAGAGAGAGAGAGAGAGAGAAGTGGTGAGGTGGAGTGATGGGATGAGATGGCATGGTGCTTGTTGACTTAGGGTATACGTCCTCCTAATTGGCGAGATCTTTCTGTTTTTCTTTGTTCTCTTGTTGTTTATCCAATCCTGCGTGAGTAAAGAAGGTTTGATCCAAGCGGTGTGTGCTTGTGATCGGTTGTAAGGTTTTACTTCATAGTGGATTGTTGATCTGGACAAGGTCCCATGGTTTTTACCTCATTGAGGATTTTCCACGTAAAAATCTCTTGTGTCGTGCGGTTTATGCTTTGATTTATTTCATTGCTTTATTATCCCATAATTTTGGTGTTTTTTGGGAGGCTAGATCCTAAGGTTTTATGCAAGGCTGTCAACAAAGTGCCGCTCATGACTCGCAATGAAGAGGTAGCTAAGCATGCGGATGCACAAAGCACACTCCATAGAATACGTTTACTTAATGAAAACGAAAGCTGGACATTGTTTTGTAAGAAAGCACTTCTCGGAAATCCTGCTTTGAAATTTGGAGTTGGGGGAGAAAGCTAGTTGCAAAATGTGGAGGTTTACCTCTAGCAATCCTAGTGTTAGGAGGAGTCCTATAAAGGAAAGAGAAATCAGTGAATGAGTGGGATAAAGTGCTTCAAAGTGTTATATGGTGGCTACATGAAAGCAAAGAAGATATCAGGCATATTGGCCCTGAGCTACCATGACTTGCCCTATTACTCGAGGCCCTACTTTCTTTATTTAGGAGCATTTCCTTAAAGACTCCTGAAATCTGTGTGGACGAATTGATTTGGATGTGGATAGCGGAAGGATTATTGGTAAGAAATGAAGGATGTTGCATAAGATTATTTAGAAGAGGTCATCAGTAGAATCTTGATTCAGGCGGCAAAAAGGAAGAGAAATGGGAATAGATGAAAAGTGCTGTATCCATGATCTTCTACCTAACCTTGCAATTTCAAAATCCAGGGACGAGAGATTCCTGGACGTGTATGGGAACATAGTGCCTACATCACTGACTTTGGCACGCCGACTTGCAATTACCTCTGGTGATGTTAGTGAGTCTTTCTTTGCTGCTCTGCTCCAATCTACATCTCCGCTCTTTCTTGTACTGGTGTAAAGAGATCGAGAAACTGAAGTCTCCCGGATGAAAGTGGGTATCTAATCCACTTGAGGTACCTATGTCTCAAAAGCACAGGTTAGAAAGTGATGTAGGAGGTGGTTCCAAGCAACTTCCCAATATACATGGACCCAAAGTAGTTCAAGGAGAAATCGATAAAATTCAGCATAATTCGACCGGTGGATAGATCTGGTCAATGGGTTGACATTTCATCTGAAATTCTAGATTGCTTATTGGCTGTCTGATTTTAAGCCAATTTAGACTGGTCGACACACATCAGGTTGATGGGTCAAAATTCACAGAATTTTAAGTTTTTGTCGTCAATAGACAGAGAAAAATCTTACGTTTCCCGAAATGTGTTTCCTTATTTAATTAACACTTTTTTAATTATATTTTAGAATTTGTTTAGAGTTATTTAAAGATGCTAAACTCGTTTATTTGAGAATCAATCTATCAATTAAGTTTCTTAGAAAAATTTATCTCTTCCTATGGATTCAAGATTTTCTCTTGTGGATTCAAGAGTACCTTGTGGATTCGATGTGTTTATCACTTGAGGAAGAAATGCTCAACCTCATCACATCCTCCCTGCATCAGAAAGGCTACCATCCACCATAATCAGTTTGCACAATTTACAGACATTCGATCTAGGGTGTACAGGGATCTATATGCAACCATATGATATTTGGAAGATAGAGCAACTACGACACCTACTACTCACATACAAATATGATGGAACAAATCTGTGTCCAGTCAGTGAGTGCACCCATCTCCATGACTTAAGCAATCTCGATGCTCTAAAATATGTAAAGATGGGTTGGAGATGTTCGAAATTGTGAAAACACCCATAGATGAATCCAGCAAAGTACACGCAATCGCACAACTTAGTCCAAACAAGAACAGTCTGAATTTTACATGAAAAATTATTTTGAAAAAAAACTACGGCACGAAGCGACGAGTTTGAAAGCAAAAATTACAAAAGATAGAGTTTTACCGATTCGAATAAGCCTCGGAATTATTTCCCAAGCCCTAGATATGCCCTTGAACCCTTATGGACAAATTAGAAAGCCTTAGAACACCTCTCTCGCACCTTAATTAAATCCCGATTACACCTGATGTATAAAATATCACAACTGGAATAGTAAACAAATCCCACACTTACGTAACTTCGCGCGCGCTCGTTGGGACCTTCAATGGCATTGACAACCCATGAAGGATCTGTCAATAACATTGAACTCCTTCAATGCCATCGATTAGCAAAACCAGCTAAAACGTTCAAGCAACCAACATGAATTTCTCTGATGGGATATAGAGCACCTGTCGATGGCATCTGCTAGACATTAACGGCTCGGGACTAGCCACAAATATCAGCACGGTTGTAAAACTCGGACTAGTCTAATACAACTGATTCGATAGCATATTGGAGCTACGTGTCACCCCGTATGAGTAGAACCGTTTGTCCCAAGTTATGCTGTATTATCCCAAACCAGTACATATAACTTGATGCCGACTGTCCGTGTGTCTCATGATTGATGCGGCTGTATTGGCCTTGATGTGGCTATATTGTCCCCATATCAACCTAAAATATAAAACATATCCATAAGGTTAATATTGGGTGATGGGGAACAAATGTATTCAATAATGATAAGGGTGGCCATAATAACTATAAAACAAATTGTTACAGCCATTAAAAGAAATTTTATCACTATGACAATTATTACGGGTCATTTTTTTCACAACCACCGTAACTTGTAGTGGGCCATTACAAGTCATTTTTTTTTATTTTTATTTTTGTAACCACTGTAGTGATCCCATAACATGCATAATGGTTATAATGACCGTTACGGGTTATTTTTTTGCAGCCACCATAGTGACCCAATAATGTGTGATGGTTTTTATGAGTCATTTTTTCGCAGCCACTGCAGTGACCCTATATTGTATAATGGCTATTGCGGGTTATTTTTTCACAACCATTATAACAACCCCGTAATAATTGTAATGGGCTATTTTTTTTAGGGTTTAGAGTTTAGGGTTTATTTTTGTCGCAACCATTATAGCAACCCCATTATTTTTTTCGCAACCACCATAATGATCTCATAATGCGTAGCGGTTGTTATAGGTCATTTTTTCACAACCAACATATCAACCATATCCGCACCCACCTGTGCATAGATAGCAAACTAAAGCTTCACCAGTAACTGTTCATAGCTGAAGCTGTAAAAAAATAAAAATAAAATCCAAATCCTGGTTTTTGTTTGTTCTCCATTCTGCAAAATATAATGTTGTAGCCTAGAATCTCCTTTTAAGGGTTTGCGTAGCAGATCTCTCAGTTTTCATCCCATACATGTACATAGGACCCTTGTAATTCATGAAGAAAAGAGCACAACATGATTGGACAGGGATCGGCCATCAGCAGCATTTTGGGGGATGGTATGGATGGAGTGAGGTCAATCACCATTGTTGCTTTTATGTTTTATGTTGTCTTTTGCAATTTTGCATGGGATGCTTGGAGAGAAGCCATCATTCCCTTTGATAAAGGGATTTGGAGAGGGATCCTTGGCCTTTGATATTTGTAGTGGTGGGGTGTGGCCCACCACCTCTAGATTCTGTTCCTGTAGAGGGTGGAGATAAATGAAGAAATTTCATTCATATAAGGGCTAGGCTCCAATGTTACGGATGGACAAGGGACAATTTCTTACGGTCCCTGTAGAGGGTGGGCGACCTCATAAAAAACAGTGTGCACCACCCAAAACATTGGGTATCATGTGTGGCCCATCTGATGATTGGATGGGCCTGATTTTAAGTTCATCTGGTCATTAACATGGGGTGCATCTGCTGGATCAGTTGGGTTTCACACATGCACACACGCACGCACGTGCGCACACACTACATGGGGCCCACAATTCTTCACTTGTCACTTGTCACTTGTCTAGGACATAGGATCCGTGTAAACTGTGGGCCCCACTATGAAGTCCACCTGGAACGGATCCACTCATCAGGCAGGAAACCATTAGGTCAATGCATGTCTCATAGTATGGCTTAGTGTAAAGGTGTGGTCCACCTAATGAGTGGATGTGCATGATTTTCAAGAAAGTTGAACTTGATGGTCCCACCATTTACATGGGTCGGATGTTCTGCAGCCGAAATACTTCGACGAGACGAGGTTGCAGGTAGAGCTGGGCATTGAGTCGAGTCAGACCGAGTTAGGGCTGACCTGACTGGATCCGGTTTTGAAATAAGTGTGACTCAAACTCGACTCAACTCAGTACCAAGTCCACTTGAACCGATCCGAATTTGGGTCTGGCCTGGACTAATCCAGACCGAGTCCGACCTGGTTAAAAGTACCGAGTTAGTTTGAGTTGGCACTATGGGTGTACATCGAGTCGAGCTGACCTCAGCTCGACCACTAGCTGACCCTAGCTTAAACTCGACTTGGCTCGGTCCTCGAGCTTGATTGGCTAGCTCGGCTCGGTTCGGTCAACAACTTGGCTCGGTTTGAGCCAAGTTTGCCTACGCAACATTTTCACAAACACGTGTAATACACCTTTAAAATCTTATTGTATGTAAAACAACAACAGTGGTTTTACATGTATTTTATCAAACACCTTCTAAGCAACATAAAAATCAAGAAAAAAGGGTATTTGTTTCATATACATACCTTCCTTGCCACCTGTGGCACTTTGTTGAGTCATTTCATCAAACACTTGGTGAGCAACATCAATATCAAAGTAACCGAGTCACTGAACTAGTTCGATCTGAGTTCGATTTGAGTTGGGTTCGATCCAAGTTGAGTTGAGTCAAGCTGGGGCAGCTCGAACTTGGCTCGAAAAGTTCGAGCTCAAAGAATCAGCCCAACTCGGCTCGAACTCAACTTTGAACCAAGTTGAATCGAGCTTTTTCAAGACGAATCGGGCGAGCTAATTGAGCTAGCTCGGTTTGTGTACACCCCTAGTTGGCACCGATTCAAATCAAGAGATGAGGGAGGGAGTAGAGAGGGGAGAGAGAGAGAGAGAGAGGAGGAGGGTGGTGATGGTGGTGGGTGGTTGTTAGGCTTGGAAGATGAGGGAGGGAATGGAGTGGAGTGGAGAGGAGAGAGAGGAGGATGGTGGTGATGGTAGTAAGTAGTTGCCTTGGAAGAGGAGGATGAGGGACGGAGAGAGAGAGAGTTTGGGATCAGGTTGAGGTCAGGGTTAGGTGCGGCATATAGGGTTAGAAATACTTAAAAATTAGGATTTTTTAAAAAAAAATTATATATCTACCCGAATCTGAGTCGACTCGAGTTTGACCAAATCGATTTTCGAGTCAAGTCGGGTGGAGTTACTAGTAACTCAAACTCGAATTTGGCTTGAGTTTAGATTGGACGAAGCCTACCAAGTTCAGACTGACTCATCCATTCGGTTTGGATCAAGTTGGGTCTGAACGAGTTGTACGAGTCGAGTCAGGCTAGTCGAGTCCTCCTGTGCCCAGCTCTAGCTGCATGTGAACAGCTGGCTGTTCGGGATCAGTTTAGAAACGGGAAAGCTACATCAGTGGGAAAGAGGCGACTGATCAAGTACCATATAACAAGACCCAATCATCTTGACCGTTAGAACGACACAGGTTTATAACAAAGAGGAATTATAAGGTCCTAATCCACAGTTACGTAAAAATAGCTGTCTAATTTTGATAATCCAGACCGTCCATCTTTTTCTCTGTGGTGTGGATCAGTGATTTCTATATAAAAAAAATTGTTTGGATGTTCCTAGCCCTTTGTGGCCCACTAAAATACGGTTAGTAATAAATGTAGCAACGGCCCAGAAAAGAGGCCAGATATTTAATGGTTACGATGTTCCAACCTGAAACAGTATTGAATCATCACCAATTTTCCGTGGTTCCCATAAGATCCAACGGTCTGAATTAGTAAAATGAAGGATTACAGGACACGTGGCCCACCATCTTTGCACGATATACCCATATTTTTTTTATTCTGACAAGTGAGGCCATGGTCCAATAATCTAAACCATTGGTCTGTTGTGTCCCACAGATAAACCAATAACCGCGGGCCCCACTTGTCAGATCTGAAAACACGTGTATACTGTTCATGTATCCACATCGTGTAATTCTTTATAGAATGGGAATTTGACCGAAAACATGTGTATGCTGTTTACATATTTTTTTTTAGACGGGAAATTTTACAAAAAAACTACTTACATATTATAGAATTTACAAATCAGTACGTTTTTCAAAAACGTTTTAAAAAAGCTTTTAATTTATTTTATTTTATTTATTTATTTTTATAACACACGAACACACACTCAGTGGGATTAGAGTTTACCAAGGATCCAACGTTTTAGAAAAAAGCTAGATAAAGTAGCTTCAACGGATTGGCTACTCCTCCTGCCACCAGCCAATGGCTGATGGTCGGTGCTCTGTGGGCCCCGCTATGATGTATGTGTTTTATCCATGCCATCCATCTATATTTTTAGATCATTTTATGGTATGAGACGAAAAATGAGGTATATAAAAGTCTCAAGTGGACCACATTACAGGAAACAATGTTGAATGAACGTTGGCCATTAAAAAAATTTTGGAGCCATAAAAGTTTTGGATCAAGCTGGTCTTTGTTTTTACATTCATCTGTGTCTGTATGACCTAATCAACAGATTGGATGTGAAATAAACAGTACAATGGGCCTTAGGGGATTTTAATGGTGGATATACAATCACTATTGTTTTCCTTTGGTGTGGTCCACTTTATATTTATATCCCTCTCATTTTTGGATTCGAGCCTTAAAACGATCTATACAAATGGATGAACGGAATGGATGAAACACATACATCATGGTGGGGCCCACAGAGCACCGACCATCAGCCACCGGGCTGGTGGCTGGGGGCGTAGCCAATCCGGTCTTTGGGTCCGCGGCTTTGGTGTGTATCTCCCATAGTAGGTCCATGGCCCAAAAGAAGAAGTTTCCCATAATCATATGGTGGCCCTGTACAAATCAAGAGTGATGTATCTCTCCAAGTGTTTTATTTTGGTGTGGCCCACCTTAATCACAGGCCAGTCTGATTTAGACATAACATAGTATCATACATCTAATGTTTGAAGTGGATTTCATATACACATCAAGGGGGCCCAAAAAATTAATACGGGTGGATAGAGACCTGAAAGGAAATTTCAAGAGACACCCGTCCTTGATTTTTGCTAGGTCCACCTTGATGTATATATGAGATCCGATGTAAAATCCCACCTAAAAATTTCAGGTTGGCCTGGGCAGTACTAAAAGAAATATTTAAGAAAGTGACGTTCACTTTGGATTTTTATATGGTGGTGATATATGAAATCCATTCCAACCATTAAATGTCACATCAAACTTTAGGTTTTATTGCTCAAATATCAGACCGATACGTGGTTCAGACGGAATATACTAAGAAAAACAGTTTGGAGGGTGAATGTTGCTCTTTACACCGTTTCAAATTGTGTGCTCGACCTTAATTAGGAAGAGGACTGATTTTTGGCTGTTGAGCCTAACATGGTGTGACAAACCTAGTTGTCGGGGTGGATTTCACATAAACATCATGGTGGGGCCATCTGACCCACTAACTCCTTTGCTGCAATTGGACCCGATTGGTTAAGAAATCTAAGCGGGAAGTGCTCCACACAGGTGCCAACATGGAACACAGGTAGGAGATCCAATCCATCCACAAGAAGGACATCATTATATTGATGTCATACTCCAAGAATCAGGTCGATCCAACGGTTAGGTGGCCACAATTTTCAAAACTAAACGTAGGACTGTGAAAAAACTTGGCTAATATTGTTGGATCAACCTGATGGCTGGATTAGATCTTGCACCTATGTGTCATGCCAGCACATGACCGGCTGAATCGCAACAGACCGGCCCGAGTCTTTAAGCCATTATACTAATCCTGCGGCCACCTTTAAATATCACACGTGCCCATGTGCGTCTACAAGCACGCGAACCGTCCATTTGTACACGTGCCGGTGGGCCATGACATGTTAGGGAGTTTAAATGAGACTTTCATTTGTATTTTTTTAGTGTTAGGTAGTTAATTGGCTTAGAATAATCTTCCTAAGAACTGAAGTCTTTTTCATTATAATAACCACCTAACCCAAACTAATATTTAATTAATCGTTTATATGCCATATTGTTTTTTAAAGGATTTTTTAATCATTTGTATTGGTGGTGTGCCATTCAATTTTAAATGAATATGTGAGTCCTGAATCCACTCGGGATTTGTTTGGGTTGAATCAATGTTTAAAATCAGTGTGTGAGGTATTAGATTATTCGCCACTGATACAATTCCATACAAGATGTTCAAAAACGGTCATGTGATGACTATAGTACTATACTGTTTTGCATTACGGGGTTATTAGGGTAGTTGCAACATCTCTTCGATTGCATCGACCGACCTTGTTATTGACATATTTAAGACATCAATAACAATATTCGCCATGTCTTTAATCTTTATTCTTCATAGCTGCTTATCAATCACTGTATTTAATTTCGCCTTTCATCATAACTCCACCATTCATTCTCCTGCACACTCCATCTTCTATTT
Source organism: Magnolia sinica (assembly GCF_029962835.1). Lineage (NCBI taxonomy): Eukaryota > Viridiplantae > Streptophyta > Magnoliopsida > Magnoliales > Magnoliaceae > Magnolia > Magnolia sinica. Next base: position 90,053,580 of record NC_080581.1, on the reverse strand, counting down.
ACGCCTTCGCCAAGTTCAAAGAAGTTACACAAAATTTGAACTTCTTTGTAGGAACCACCTTCGTAAGTATGTTAGCCGGATTCATGCCTGTGTGAATCTTTTTTAGAATCATGCTTTATTCCTCAAGAACTTTCATGCCCTACTCGCTCATTTGGCCGAAGTGTGCATGTCACATACGTGCAGATGTGGAATTCGCTATAGATGTTATAGCTCCACTCGATGAAATACTCTCGATCAACCTGTAAATGTTTTCATTCCTCTGCGCCTTCATAACTATGAGTGCCCCATTTGAAACTTGATACGATCAAAACTAGTGAATTTGTACACAAGTACTCCCAGAGATATTGGACTCTTCTTCAAATTAGGAACACATCTCAATTTAGTCAAGATATGCTCCATGCTAACAAATATCTTAATGCGCATTGATTCAATGCCTACTACTTTACATGCATTATCATTGCTCATAAACATCTCACCACTATCGCACTCACCGTAATTGGTGAACTAATTCCGATGAGGGGTCATGTGGTAAGAAGCTCTCGTATCCAAAATCCATTCTTCGTTGAATTATCGATCCGGATTTTGACGCAGTCAGCACATCACTACCATTCATTTCCTTATTGGATTCCAGTGTTGGTTTCCTTGGAGGAACTATTTGAATTCTCATTTCTTGACTTAAGAATCTGACAATCCTTCTTCATGTGCTTGACATGTCACAATTCCAATATTTTAACTTGCTTTTGCCATTGCCTTTGGATTTGAATCTTGATTACGAAGATCCACTGTCCCATTTAGAATTTCTCCCCCTTGTAACTAATGCATCTGTAGAAGTACTCACGTCACCAATTTTCTTTCTTATCGCCATCATAAGAGAGAATGGTGTTGAATCAAGAGTAGAGGAAAATCGCTACGGAGTGAAAGCTTCCTCCAAGACATGCGTGGTCAAGAAGACTTACGAGGCAGCTCTCAAACTTAATGCTTAATATTATTTGTGGAACCTAAGCTAATGTCATGTAATAGTTTGATGTAGTTTTGAAAACTTTATATAGATGGTCAATTGTTTTGTTAGTATTGTATTTTTATGATTGTTTTTAAACAAACATTTAAAAAGATTAAAAGTTGTTAGCCATAGTTTGTAATTGAGGCTAAATCTAAAATTTAGCCTCAGTTTTGCCTTAGCTATTTAATCCGAAACTGCATTCTCCATGACTAAAAACTTTAGCATCAGTTGTTTAGAATCAAGGTTAAAAATAGATTTAACTTCGGTTGAATGCAAATGAAGTTAAAATTTAGATTTAGCCTCTCAAGGCAACCGAAGCTAAAAAGGCTCTTTTAGCTTCAGTCGAAGAACTGAGGCTATAAATCCTTTTTAGCATTGCCTACTATAATTGAGGTTAAAGCCTTTTTATAGAAGTATGTTGATATTATGTGATATTTGTGTACTCGTGTTGTGAATGTTTAAGTCATAACATGGGATCCAGGATTTAAGGTCTGGCCAATGCGGGTGTGAGATTTTGAGGTGTGACAAAAAATATTGCGTTGATGTATCCAATGTGGAGGTGTCCTAATCTATCTCTCACCTCTCCTATGGGAAATGCTCTCTCCTTCTCTTGTATAGTGAAGTTGTTACTCTCTCTCTCTAGGGTATGTGATTTATATAAAGGGAATCATAAGTAGAGAGAGGTATTCATTCTTCAAGAGTAATATTCCTTGATGTAAGAATTCTAGTACAGAAGAAGAGTGGGAGAGAGATACGCCTTATATTTCTATTATCTTATTTTCGTAATGAAAAAAATTCTCTACTACATTGTCAAACTATGTAAATATTTGTATCTTTTATCTTTCTTTTTCCTTTCCCTTCAAGATTTGGTTAGTCAATTTCTCTTCTATTATTTGCATTGCTTACATCAATCATACGCGGGTCTTTCTCCACAACATATAGTGCAAACAAAGTAAGCAATAATCGTAACCGTTTAATAAATTAATTTTCAACATCAGATGGAATATACAGGAGACTTACCCCATAAATTATAACAATGTAAACACATGGTGCAAAGCTCATGCATAAAATATAGAAATGTGACAAACAACACTTTTTTTTTATCAAACATCCCTCTAAAAAAGGTCAGCCACACAACAAAGATCACCTGAAGAGAAAAAAAATAAAAAATAAAAGAGGATGGTCCACTCATCAGACAAGCTACATGGTCAGAGACTCGATTTGATTTTCTTCCCAGGCGAAATATTTGCGATGTGAAGTACCTTCCACACGACTCCAATGTTACACTAGAGAATCTTGTAACTCACCATATCAAAACACAAACAAACGAACGTGAATTACCAACACCCCTCATATATATCATTTGTAGAAACATTTTTATTTGTGGGTCCCACAAAAAACCCTCTATTTCTCAAACTCCCAGAAATACTTCTGGAAGGATTCCATGAATTCCGGTCTCACAGAGACAGCCAGCACAACGCTCCTACGATTGGTAGAATCTGGAAGCACGAATGCCTGACCTTCAAAGAAAATTGCAACTGGACCCATATACATAGGCGCCCCACCCAAAATCCGCATCATAGACAGGTAGCTGCACCCAACTCACTATAGAAACGCTTGGATGGCCCAACGGGACAGACCCACGAATGAACGGTGTCAGATCAGGTTGGACTTCCAAGTAATCCAATGCCGATTTAAGGTACTCATCATCCATCCGTACTAACGAATCACGAATTCTAGCTACCGTATTTGGTAGTTGCTCTGAAGCGATATCGCCTGCGGCTGCAGATGATGTGGTTGTAAAAATGGCATTGCCGAAAAAGCCCAATGGAAGTTCTGGACGGAGACGTGCTCGTCCATTTACAGGGATGAAGATTCTAGTCTGTTGGTCTTTGGGGATTTCTATAGCTTTGCACATGCACTGCCATACATGACTGGTTAGAGCTTCGAAGGAGCTGTATCTAACATTGTCGTTTGTTTCATCTTTGCATTTGGATTTGAGGAGGTTTAGCTGGTCGGAAGAGATTTTTAAGAGGGCGACGGCAGGTCTGTTTTCCATGGGGGATTTTGGGGGGTTGTCCATGAGAAGTGGTGGTTGGAATTCGATGTGTTTGAAGGATGGTGTGGGTGGGTCCCGAGCTCGTACTATACTTCGGTCGACGAATGGTTGGATGGTGGGTTCGATCCCGCGAGCTACTTCTGCCCAGTGTTTGATGAAATTGAACTGTGAAGGACCGTCTGCAACTACGTGGGTGGAGGCCGCACCTAGTGAGACGCCTCCACATTTGAAGTAAGTCACCTGCAGGTTGTTAGAAAATGTAGAATTGTTTAGAAAACTTAAAACTCAACTCATTTTGAAATCTTGGAGTTGTGAACCGTTCAAACCAGAGTTACTACAAAATCAATGGTCTAAAAGAGAAGTTACTATATGTAGGACATAGGCCAATGAGGTCACTTATGGGCAATTACAAGTGGGTGGGACGCATTATCTTTCTTTCTTTCTTTTGATATTTGTCTATCTAGCTTGTCTTTTGAACAATCTAAGCCATAGATCTTAATTGGAGGGGTGATCAAATCATCTGCTCTATTAGTGGTTACGTAGACTGCTAGATCTGGACCGTTCATCCTTGGCTTTGTAGAGGTCCCATATTGTGTAGACAGTTAGATCATGAGGGCTACTCTTCGGTAGGGGTGCACATGGGTCGGTTGGGTCTGGTTCTGGGGTGAAACCAGAACTGAACCGTTCCTAACGGTTCTACCATTTTTGGAACCGGAACCGAACTGTTGGTACCCTGAAACCGAATCGGAACCAGACTATGTAAAACTGTTTGGTTCTGGATCAGTTCCACGGTTCTGGCCAGCAATGTGGAGACTATAACGTAGTGGGCCACCTCAAGTTGCAGTATGGACAACAATCGGCCTAAAACATTCAGCAAATCATGCAAATACGGGCTACAACACAATTGCCCATGTTGATCACAATGGTGGGCCACAGGGATAGTGATCAAAGGCCCATAATTAACAATCAAACAACAATGCTCAATCAATGGATGATTAGAGCCCCACCTGTAGCAGTGATCAAGGGCCCAACATGTTCGACTAGGCAACAACAACAAACACATTATGGAAGGGCGATGCAACGTGGGCCAGCAACAACAGTGGGCCACAAAAGATGTGATTTGGATAGATTAGGGTTTTTTTTTTTTTTTTTGTTTTGTTTTGTTTTGTTTTAAAGTCATATCTAGATCAAAGGTTCAGATCCAATGTTCGGATCCACTGTTCGGATCAACGGTTTGGATCAACAGTTCGGTTCACAGTTCGATTCGGTTCTACAGGGTCCTAAACCGAAACCGATCTGTATCCAATGGTTCTTGAAATTTTGGAATCAGAACTGGAACCGGACCAAACTGAACCAATCCAACGGTTTCAGTCCGGTTCCACGGTTCTACCGGTTCAATGTGCACCCCTACTCTTCCGCACACACCTTTATCATCATCATTTTTTTTTTAAAATATCTACATAGTGGCTATAATCTTCAAATTTCAAATATGTTCTTGTAATAGGACAAGACCCACATTTTAGGTGATTCGTTCGTAGAAAATCTTAAATTAGTGTGTTTTACAGTGCAGTTTAGGAGGATATACCCAATGCACCAAGGACCGTGGATCCCTGTTGGGCCCACTATGATGTATGTGGCTTACATCCACGCCGTCCATCCATTTTGATATCTCATTTTAGGTATTATCCCAAAATTGAAGCAGACCCAAATCTTAGGCTGACCATACCACTGGAAATAATCTTGATTGAATCCCTACCATTAAAAACATCCTGGGGGTCACTGGAAGGTTTATTTGCCATTCAACTTGTTGATCAAATCACAAAGACCTAGATGAAGAGACCGTACAAATATCAGCGTACCCCACTATAAGTTTTTAACGATCAATTACCACTATTTCCTGTATTATGGTCCTCCTGAGATTTATATAATCTTCATTTTCAAAATAATACACTAAAATGAGTTTTCAAAACGGATGGACCGCATGGATATAAGATATAAGTACAGTGGGCCCCACATTCAATGATCCGGCCCACAGGGACACATCATGGTGGGCCCCACATATGAAGTTGTAGGTTAATCATAACCTGCAACGTTTTGTACTGGAAACAGCCTACGAAAGAAGATTAAGACATTTCACCTGCACTACGAGGATAGGGTTAGAAGACATGTCCTTGTTGTAGTCAACCCTTGGAACGAGACATTTAAGTTCTGACGTTGGTGTTGGCGTGAAGTCTCCCAACTCATCGATAACTGAATCTGTGTACGCCTCGACGAACAGAGCACCTTCTCCATTGCAGTCGATCTCCAGCCGTCCATCCTCGTCTTTCCTCAGCCTTCCGGCCATAGGGTAGTATGGGACTAGGGATTCGCTCAGTGCAGACTTGAGCACTTCAGGATCGAAGAAGTTGGAAGATCCATTGGTGGGCCTGTAGAAATAGATGGTTGGGATGTGCATTCTCAACATCACCTGATCCAGGGTACAGAGTCGTAGGATAGGTATTGGAGCATCTTGTGCTGGTTGCACCATGGACGACTCTGTGATATTGATGATCATCTTCTCACCTGTTTAAGTGGCCCATTTCATATTATTAGATGGGTGGAGTGGTATCATTAATCTCTCTCTCTCTTTCTCACTCTTACATGGTTTATTTCAAACGTGACTATCTGATTGGTGGGCATATTTGGACGGTTAGAAATGAAAAATATCCGAGGGTCCTATTTACTATAACAAGTGTGCACCAATTCAAAGGTTAGGATCTGCCGCAGAGATGGACGTGATGAGGTCGATCAACGTCTTCAGCGGAGAATAATTATTCTAGATTCATGGAGATCTTCGCAAAGAATATAAATAATTTCTAAGAAATTTAAAAATAAATTAGTTGATGATAAAAACAAAATTACAATCCTTTAAATAATGAGCTCAAACTTAGTAAGAAATTTTAGATTTTAAACTCAAATTCTAACTCAAACACATTAAAAAAATGACTTACTATAAATAGTAAACATTTTATTTATAAATATTGGTCATCATTCGTACTAGACTTTATTGTTTTCAACCAAAAGTAATAAGTGTTTATAGTAAAAACAAAAAGAAAATGAACTTTTGATTACCGATCTCATAGAGTCTCGCAAATTTGGTGTGGCAACCTAGTGGGTTGGTTGGCTAAAATATCTTTTTCCACCCAAAATCATATATGATATGCTCAAAAACTTATTTTAATTTGCGAGATACAATTGTTTTAAAGTTATTAGAGATCGGATCATTTTTACCTTCAACTGAGGCTTCTTTGGTCTAACTTCGACAAGAAAGTGTCTGCAACCCACTTCACATTAGGATCAATCAACCAATCTAAATATAGGCATTGTGATTTGGAGATACTGTTTTCAACAATATAGTACATTTTATTTGAATTGATATAAGCCACGTGTACAATTTTTGAGTACATGTGTGTAAAATCATTACCCATGAGTAGTCCATGGGATAAAATAGAAATTATTTCTAAGAAATTTAAAAATAAATTGATGGATGAAATTACAACCCTTGAAATAATGAGCTGATGGAATTTTAGACTCAAAATCCAACTCAAACTCCTTAAAAACTGTGATTTGGTAAACTTATTATTTATAGATGGTCACCATTTCTACTAGACTTTATTGTTTTCAGCCAAATAAAATAAAATAAGTGTCCAAATTGGACAAACCAAATCATTCTCTTATTTATTTTTAGTAAAAAATAATAAAATGAAAATAATAAGTGTCCGAATCATTATTTGTAGTAAATATGAAAATAAAATGAACTTTTAACCGGTAATCCAATGGGATCCTTCACATCTGGCATCAGCAACCCAGTCCAGCAAGTTGGTGCAAAATCATATTTGATATGTGCAAAATCTTATTTTGACTTGCGAGATACACTACTGTATTAAGGTTTGAACGGTCCAAATCGAATCATTTTGACGTCCAATCAGCCTTCTCTAGTCCATCTTTATCATGAAAGTGTCAGCAACACCGCTCTACGTTAAGATCGAACAACCAATCTTATGTAGGCACTATGATCTGGAGACACTGTTTTCAACAATCTAATACAATTTATATGAATCGATATATGCCACATGTATGGTTACTGAGTACCTGTGTATCAAGTGTCATAGGCAACATGAGTATTATATACTTTTCCTCGTTGTTTACGTGTTTGCAATGTTTTCTAATTCTACATGTGTGTAAAATCATTACCCATGCACATGCAAGTGCATGTTTCATCATGTGTCACGTGTGAGATATGAGCTTTCCATCAGCTGAGTACATTACTTAGATATTCTGGGATAAAAAATTGGAGGGCCTCGAGTGGGCCAACATATCAAAATAATTCAACGGCTAGTATTTTCCTTAGAAACAACAGTGCTTGACCATTGAAAACTTCTTGTGGGCCACGAAAGTTTTTTGGATCACGCTGTACTTTTGGGTCCCTTCATCTAGGTCTTTGTAACCTTATCAACGGATTGGATGACAGATAAACATTCCGGTGGCCCCAAGAAATTTTTAATGGTGGATATTCAATCACCACGGTTTCTTGTGGTGTGGTCCACTTAAGATTTGGATCTGCTTCATTTTTGGAATCATGGCCTAAAATGATCTGTAAAAATGAATGGACCGCATAGATGTAAGTCACATAAATCAAGGTGGGCCCCACAGTCACGGATCCATTGAAGATCTCCATGTCTTTGTAACCTTATCAACGGTTGGGATCATTATCTCCAAACGTGCGAAAAAGGTGAAATGTACTGATATTCTGGTAAGAAGATATAATCATTATCTCCAAACGTGTGAAAAAGAACAGACTTCACGGTGAATACGCACGTGTGTCACATGTGTACGTGTACAACTCTATTGTGGAAGGAAGCGGATTGGCTACTGTACCATACGGTCCATACCCCACCGATCTGGCTGGTGTGTGTACGTGTGGTGCGAAGACAAGCGCTTACGCTCATCCAGCTACGAGCTTTATGAACGGTTCAAAGTAGATCAAAGTAATATGGGTCCAAAAATGATGTATTTACTATATCCAAACTGTTCATTTATTTGGATAGATCATTTTAGAGCATGATCCAAAAAAATTATTCATATAAAAAGCTCAAGTGGACAACACCACAAATAGTAGTCGGCGAATAATTCTCACCGTTAAAACATTCACAGCCTCACTATAATGTTTATTTTCCATCCAATCCGTTTATAAGGCCACACAGATCTGTACGAAGAGGAAAAACAAATATCATATTGGTCCAAAACTTCTGTGACCCCAAATGGTTTCAATGCTAGACATTCAATCCCCCGCTTCTTTTAGCAGTGTGGTCCACATAATCTCTGGATCTGTCTTAGTTTTTGCCTCATGTCTTAAAACGAGCTTGTGAAATGGACGAACGGTTTGGATATGACACATACCTCATGGTGGGACCCACATAATTGTTGACGTAAACACACTATCAGGTTCGGTGGGGTGTGGTACACCAGCCAATTCGCTTCGGGCATTCTGGTGTTAGTTTTCCTCTATATAATATAATAATTATGTTCCTTCAACCGTACACGTGGGTTGTAATAATTGGTCAACGTGAGTTTAAATAAAAGATCCATCCACATGGAAGCCACAGTTTGAACTGTCTGAATGGAAACGGATTGGCTACTGCCCCTGACACCAGCCCGGGGCTGGTGGTTGGTGCTCTTTGGGCCCTACCATGATGTATTTATTTCATCCATTATGTTCATCCATTTTTAAAGATCATTTTAGGTATTTACTCCAAAAATAAGTGGTATATAAATCTCAGGTGGACCACACCACATGAAAACAATACTGATTGGATATCCATCGTTAAAATCCTCCTAAGGCCCACTGTACTGTTTATTTGACATCCAATCTGTTTATTAGTTCATACAGGCCTAGATGAAGGGGAAAAACAAAAATCATCTCAATCCAAAACTCTTATGGCCCCCAAAATGTTTTTAATGGTTGAAGCTCATTCAACAATGTTTCCTGTAATGTGGTCCATTTCAGATTGGGATATACTCATTTTTGATATCATGTCATAAGATGATCTTTAAAAATAGATGGATGGCGTGGATGAAACACATACATTATGACGGGCCCACGGAGCACCGACCACCAACCATCGGCTGGTGTCAGGGGAGTTGCCAATCCGTTCTTCAAATAACGGCAGACGACAATAAGCCGCCACCACATGCGAATAGTATAAAAGTAATTCTTCATCTTTTCATTATTTTATTATTTTAATTTTAAAATAGTAATGATGTGATGATATATTATTATTAAATTATCTTGACTTTATATGGTAGTGAGGTCTGGGTGATCCTTGGATCACCGAGGTCGGTGGATACCTAACTGTGGGGCCCACTTTGAGGTATTCACATGGTGCATCGATTTTGATGGCTCATTTTAGGGCATGGTCCTAAAAATGAAGGAGATTAAAATTTTAGGAGCCCATGCCACTTTAAACCGTTTGATTGAATCTTCACCGTTAAAATCTTTGCAAGGTCACCAGAATGTTTATTAAATATTTATTTGCGTCATAAAAATCTAAATGAAGTAACCACACAAATATCAGCTTGATCCAAAACTCCTGTAACTTAAGATAAGTTCTTAACAGTTGATTACCACTATTTTCTTTACTATGGTCCGCATGAGATTTATATCTCTTTCATTTTTATAATCAAACTCTAAAATGAATTTTTAAAACGCATGGATGGCCCGATATAAAAAACATACATTAACGTGGACTCACTTTCTGGCATGCGGATTGCATCCTACCCGCCCATCTCTAGCCTGGAACGAGGAATTCCGTGGGTGGGCTCACCATTATGTATCCATATGCAGTTCATCTATTTTCTCGTATCAATTTAAGGCATGAACACAAAAATGAGGTAGGTCTTACGGCAAATGTACCACCCCACCTACTTGAACACTAGATCTGCCTCATTGTTGTCTTTGTGCCATAAAATGATATAAGAAAAGAGATAGACTGCATGTATAAATAGATACATAATGGTGTGCCTGATCATAGAATTGCCCAATTGGGTTAGAGAAGCGACGTGGATTTCTTGGGAAAGCCTTTCATGGGAAGTTTCTATGCTGGAAACTAAGTGGGGGCATAGGTGATATTTGTGAAAAATGCACCCCGTTTGTCAATTTTGTGAGCTCATTTTAGAACTTGGACCAAAAGTGAGAAGGATATAAGGCTAAGGGCGTGTTTGGCCATGTAGATTGGAAGGGATTGAATGGTATTAGGGTGGATGGTATGGATTTCAAGGTAATGATGGTGTTGTCAATGGATTGTCTTAAGATTCATGGGATTGTTATATCCGGGAATCAGATCAGCTAATCTGTTTTGCACGCTTGGCCAATTTTGGTATTTAACTTTCAATCCCTTCCAATACCATCCAATCTGCCCGGCCAAACAGGCCCTAAGTGGACCGTACTAAAGGAAAATGGGTATAGAAATTCTTACAGTTGAACCTTCTCTAAGTTTACAATGATGTTTACATGACATCCATACCATTCGCAACGTCATTCTTAATGGGATGAACTTAAAACACAAATATTAGCGTGATTCAAAACTTTTATGGCCCCAAGAATATTTCAACTGTAGATGTTCAATTCTCACGTTTTCAGCTTTACTTTAATATTGAATCCTTCTCCTTTTTTTTTACTTATGCCTTAAAAGGGGCTCACAGAATGTATGAACGAGTGGATTTCTAACAAACATCACAGTGGGCCCCACCTAAGTTCCCTACGCAGGCTTTAGGGGGTAGGACGCAATCCGCGTCCCACTTTCTGGCACCCAAACACGATAACGACCGTTCATTTCTTAAGGAACGTATTTCCCAGAAGTACTTTAATTTTTTTTCTGCTGGGGAATTTCACGGGAGATTTTCATATTGCAGGGGAATATTGTCAGAAATAGATAATTTAAAATATTTATTATAAATTAATAAGTAATTTTTAAATTATAAATGTATAGTTATTTATAAATTATAACTTCTAATTGGTTTTTATGCTAAAAAATTAATAAACTTAAAATAAATTTGCGAGAAATTAAAAACTTTTGATATTTTGAGAACATCATGATATTACCCGTGTCACCTCGGAAGCTGCACTGAGATGCTAGGTGAGGCCCACCGTGATGTTTGTGATAAATCCACACCGTTCATCGGCTTTTAGATATTATTTTATTACACACTACCAAAAATAAGGTGTATCAAAAACTCAAGTGGGCCGCACGAGAGGAAACAGTAGGGATTCGGTGACCACCGTTTGAAACATTCGTATGACCACAGAGTTTCATATCAGGCATTTTTTTCGATGTTTTCAGTTCATCCCAGTCGGAATGAAGTTATAAACGGTTTTGATTGCATATAAACATCAAGGTAGAGACCAGGAAAGTTTCAACGGTAGAGAATTCTTTCCCAGGTTTTTCCTCTCGTGCGGCCCACTTTAGTTTTCGATCCACCTCATTTTTGGTCACATGCCCTAAAATGAGCTCTCAAAACGGATGGACCGTGTAGATTTCTCACAGACATCACGGTGGGTCCCACCTAGCATCCCACTGGAGGAACTTCCAATCCAAACCCTTGATCTGATGGGTCATAAGTAAACAGGGTATTACCCAAAGTGCTCTTGTTTTGAGTGTTCATAGCTTTAAAAAAATGCTTGAGAGAAGAGTAAAGCGGTCTAAAAAAAAGCCAGTGATCGTAGATATAGTATTCTGCAATCTATAAGAGCTTTGGTTCATGAGATCAACGGCCAGGATTAATGAACCATGGGAACGACGTGTACGGCTGTGTGAATCAGGACACCTGTGATACACACCATGTTGCAGGAATCTATAATCCTCGGCCTATAATCAAGAAAAAAACAAACAAACAAAAACAAAGAAAGTGTGAATATGGTTGCACCGCATATCAGTATATCACGATATTGTGATATTTGGTGCAGCCAAACGCGCCATGAAACAAAAGGAAGAGAAATACCTTTGAAGGAGGAGACTGATGAGAGAGAGACAGAGAGAGAGAGAGATGAAAGCGGCTATCTTAGAGAGATACGACTATTGGTATTTATCGAGGTGGATCTAGATAGGTGCAATGAAAATAAAACATATAAAATTCGTGAGCGGGTTAGGTGCATCGTGTGGTTCTGATCGTGGGCCCACCTTGATGTGTGTTTTTTATATCTACGCTGTCCGTCCATTTTCCAGCTCATTTTGGGAGGAACCCAAAAAAGGAAAGAGATCCAGATGCAATGTGGACCGTACCTTAGTAAACAGTGGTGATCGAACGGCCACCAATAAAAACTTCCCGGGCCCACCCTAATGTTTATTTTTCATGCATCCTGTTGATAAGCTAACAATAACATATATGAAGGAAAAAAAAACAAATATCAACTTCAATCCAAATACTTGTGTGGCCCATAAAAAGTTTTTAACGGTCAATATCCACTGTTCGTACGGTATTGTCCACCTGAGATTTGGGTCTGCTTCATTTTTTGGTTAATGCTCTAAAATGAGCTTAAAAAACGGATGGACGGTGTGGATGTAAAATACATTCATCAAAGTGAGCCCCGCGGTCAGGACTGCACCGTGTTGGGTGGGGCTGGGTCGCATCTAATCCAGTCCCACAAGACGCACGTGGATTACAGCCTGTGAGCTCAAAAGGAGAGTAACCTCTCGCTCTCTTTCTTTCATTTTCCCGCCTGGGAGATTTTTTTTTTTTTTTTTGAACAAACATCAGTCCGTTGTTTTTGTTCGTGGCCCACCATCAGGGATTGGATGAATGATCCGAACCGTCCATCTCGTGGAACACTAGATTCTGACCTAAAACCGTACTTCACACACTTGAGTTCACTCGTGTGTACACTTAGATTTGAAACAGTTTCTTCGTTTGAGATTAGTTTTGACAGCAAAGGGAATTTGATCAAACTGCGATTAATGTGGTCCACCGTCGAATAATCCAAACCGTTCATCTTGTGGATAAAGAAATTCTGAATAGAACTCTGATGTCCCCACATGTTGATGGCTACGTACGTGAGTACAATATCGAACATAGTATCAATGGTGTAGTTGAAAAATTCCAAAACGGAAATCAGTTTCGGTTTGCCTTGCTGGCAATTCGTGTGTGTGGCTCTCTAAGTGATCTCAACCGTTCGTTTAGAATGATCTCGACCATTCAAGGTCGCGTGCGTTTAGTTAGAATAAAAAACAGAAAAGATTCTCGATGAATGGGTTTCAAACAGAAAGTATTTTCCATTTTCGTCTCGAATCATCTGCTCCTTCTACGAGTTCATGTGAAGAGCTCTCCCTTCATCCTAACCGCTCATCCGCTTCTAGAATCAATCCAGAGCATTCAAATTGGGATATAATATCCCAGATACATAATCCCAGAACCCTAACTACGGGGAAAGAATCCGCAGCCGCAACTAGTTCTTCCCAGTTTTTCCGAAAACGACTCGACTCCTTCTTCATTCAACCCCACCAAGAAAACTTGTCTGGAACTCCGAGTTTTTGCATCCACAAGCTTCGGTGCGATGATTCAGACTACCGGGAAACTCCGTTTTGAAGAAATACTCACCTAGTCGAGATCCGCCATTGAAGACGGTTTTTTTCTTTGTCGTTTTTGCACCACCACATATTCTGGTTGGAGCTTTTATCTGAGATCCAATCCATGATCCAGAAGGAGGCCTATATGTTATGCACACTTCTAAGGTGAGGATTCACCCTTCGAGCTTATTTGAATTATAATAATTAATTTAGTACTCTTTTGAATTAATTGCCTAATAATGTTTGTGATTAGTTTACATGTATGATCGAGTTATGATTGTTGATCTTCATTTTAAGATGACTCACATTTGTATGTGAACATTCCTTGATTTGTTTTGTATGTGCATGTAAGTACATTTCTTGATTTGTAAAGATTAATGATTTAAATCCTATAGAGTTATAATTTATTTGAATTATTTTCTCTAGTTTAGTTTCGATGAATACTTACATGTATATGTGACTAATAATGTGTATTAAATTAATTGTGATTTAGTTTGACATTTGTTTGGTGTTAATGGATTGTATTGAAAATCTAATACCATATATTGATGAATATTTATATTAGGGATTCCTCTAACTAGTGGTTGATTGTGAATAAAATAGAAATGTTATGTGGTCATATACTTATTATCTTGTGGAGTATTTGTAGCAATGTGGTTTATGGATTATATTATTTTGTTATGTCCTTAAAGGGCTTGGTGTCAATGTGGCTTATTAGAAGGACTCTTATTGTTGGAAGTATATCTACACTTATGATGATAATGTCTACGTGTCGAATCATAAGTGACCACTAGTTATAGAGATTCTTGTAAATGAAATGTCTTGGATTCTTTATTTTGAAAATATCATTTATAATCATATGTGTATGTTAGAATCTTGTTTAAGTCTCATGAACTGGGGATGGTGAAATGAGATAATATGCCCGAGCTGTCGGCCTATGCTGGGTTGCACGCGCCTCCCATAGTTACTTTTGAGCTTTTTCGATATTTTGTTTGTAAATTAGACTAATAACGGTTAGGTTAATCATATATACATGGCACATGGGCGTTATTGAGTGCCTAGTCGACTGCTTGAAAGACTAGTATACTGTTCGAACGACCCTTTTTGCATTTTAAAAGGGTCGACTGTTTGAAAGACCCAATATCTTGTATGAATGGGCCGACTGTTTGAAATGTTCATTCATTTGTTCAGCTATATGTGCATATCCCCAGGCTGATTGCATTCATGCATTAACCAAGAATAAGTTGGCGATTGAATATTGTGCGCGAAGTGGATTGTATCTCCTTATATATGTTATACATTAAATTATAATTTGGATATTATAACCGTTTGTGTTATATTTGTGGGGAATGAATTGTATTACTTCATGTCATACTTTGAATTTTGGGTAAATATGTAATTGGTGTTGCACTTGTGAGTATTGAATTGTAAATTAGACATTATGTTTTCTTAAATTTGTACTTGAAAATGTGAGTTGTATCTTCTTCTAAATTACAGGTGGTAACATCCTATATATCACTTATGAAACATAAATTGGATATTTTTGTATGTAAACTTGTGAAGTTTACATTGGATATTGTATTTTCCTGAGTTATTTGAATTTCATTCCTGACTATTGTGATGCTTAGTAATCTTAGAGGGTATACCTCACTGGGATAGCCATCGACGCTATCAAGCCGTATTCAGTTGCTGCAGATTACGTAGATGATGTGTATGTCAACATTAACGTGGAGTATGAAGAGTTGGATGATCTTGCAATTCTTACATTTTACATTTCCTACGTTTGTTGAGATATTCCATTTGATCTTTTTGAGTCATTTGTCTGTATAAGATCTATGGACAACCATTTGTATAAGTTGAGATATATTTTAGATATTTCTTTCATGTGTGGTTTGTTTTGCTTCCGTTGCGATTGCTCATTTATACTTATAAAAGGAAAAAAAAATTATTACTGTGAAATGTGGGCTATCCTTATAGGTTAACTCTCGGAATTTCGAAAAATGAGTACAATACTAGGGTTACGAAATCCGAGGCATTACACTTTTATAGTTCAATGGTCAATATGGCACGATCTATATGATTGTGCGAATCAGGACACCATTGACGTAGATTATGTTGCAGGATTCTATAATCCTCGGACGTGACTGTGCTGTAACTTGGAAGCAACGATGAGGGTGGGACCCTGACCGTGGGCCCACCTAGACGTATGGATTGTATATCTACGTGGTCCATCCAATTTGCATGGTCCCAAAAATAAAGCAGATACAAATTTCAGTTAGACCACATCAAGGAAACAGTCGTCTGTTTTGGGGTGTTACAGATGATAGGCTGGGGATCCATGGAGAATGTGATAAGGCCCACGCGATGGACGGATTTGATATCGTGCATACATTGGTGTTCGCACCCACAAGGAGGCCGACTATGCGCCATGTGGGTGGGACCTTAACAGTAGGGCCCACTTACATGTATGAATTATATATCTACATCGTCTATCTATTTTTTCAGATTATTTTAAGTCATTCTTCTAAAATTGAAGCAAATAAAAATTTTAGGTAGATCACAAAACAAAAACAAAAACAGTGGTCATTGAATGCTCACTATTAATAAAAACTTCATAGGGTCCACCTTAATGTTCATTGACAACCTTCCGGTAAGGTCGCACAAACATTTATAAAAGGAAAAAAAACAACAAATATTAGCTTGATCTAAAACTTTTGTGGCCTATGGGTGATTTTAATAGTCGATAACCACTGTTTCTGCTATTGTGGTCCACCTAAATCTTGTATCTACTTATTTTTTGAATCATGGCCTAATATAATCTGAAAAAATAAATGAGCGGCCTTTATATAGAAATGCATACATATAGGTGGGCCCTACCGTCAATGTCCCACACCCACACAGCTGAGAGCGGATTGGCTAGTGACCCTTCCACTAGCCAATGGCTAGTGGTCGGTGCTCTGTGGGCCTCACCATAATGTATGTGTTTCATTCAGGCCACAGGAAACAACGTTGATTGAACGTCCACCATTAAAAACTTATTAGGGGCTATAAACGTTTTGGATCAAGCTAATCTTTGTTTTTTCCCTTCATCTAGGTCTTCAATACCTAATCAATAGACTTGATGTCAAATAAACAGTACAGTGGGCCCTAGGAGGATTGTAACGGTGGACATTCAATCACTATTGTTTTCCTATGGTGTGGTCCAGCTAAAATTTCTAATCAAGCCTTAACATGATCTATAAAAATGGATGGACAACATGAATAAAACACATACATGATAGTGGGTCCCACAGGGCACCGACCACTAGCCACTAGTGGCAACGACACGAGCCACACGGAAGCGGATTGGCTGCTGTACCACACCAAATATATAGCTGGTGTATTTTTGTCAGCAAATTCTGTGGGTCCCATCATGAGGTATGTGTTATATTTAAAGTGCCCATCCATTTTGAGGGCTCGTGGTAAGGCTTGAGACGAAAAATAAGACATATCTAGCGATCAAGTGGACCACGCTACAAAAAGAAGTGGGGGATTGAACATTTACCATTAAAACCCTTTTGGGGGTCACAGAAGTTTTGGATCAATATGAAATTTGTATTTACTCTTCGTCCCGGTCTCTGTGACCTTATGAACAGATTGGATGGAAAATAAACGTTGGGCCCTACGAAATTTTTGATGGTGAAAATCATTATCTTAGCTGTTATTTGTGGTGTGGTCCAGTTGATCTTTGGATATGATTATTTTTTGGATAATTCTCTAAAATGATCTTGAAAAATGTACGAACGGTGTGGATATAATAAACACATCATTGTTGGGCCCTTGTAACTTTGATATCCTTTGAGCCGTTCATACAACTTGGAGTTCGAGTAGCGTCAGCGCTCGTCTTCTTAGCACACGTACCTACACCAGCTAAATAGCTGGTGTGTGTGGTACACCAGCCAATCCGCTTTCGAGACCAACCGGTTCTAAAGCTGGTTCGGAAAATTGCTAACCTGGCCGAGCGTTTCTGCTGATAGGCTGCCGCTTAACGTTACTCCCCCACCCCCCATCCAAAAAAAAAAAAAAAAAGTAAAAATGCGGGCCCCTTAATGGCCTGTCTGATTTTTCAAATTGCATCCTATGCAATGGGAAATAGTAAATTATTACTACTTTTCACTTGTTTGAATGCACCTGTATTTCTGTTTTGAAAACTGAGTTAAAAAGGATTGATTTAAATTTCTGAGCCCCACCATGATATATCTGAGCCGTCCATCAATTTTATGTAACACTTTAAGGCATGAGCCAAAAAATGAGCCGGATCCAACATCAAGTTGCCCACACTAATGGAAACAGTGGCACGGATACGTTTTTAACAGTAGATGTTCAATTCCTTAAATCTTATGGTGTGACCCACTTGAACTTTGTATCAGCGGCATTTTTTTTTTGTTTTGTTAAGACCTAAATTCAACTGACATAATAGATGGACGATGTGGATAAGCCATAGACATCATGGTGGGTCCCACGTATATTTCAGAGTCTCCTAAGGTTTGGAGCTCAGAAAAGTAAGTGTCAAATCAAACATTGATAATAACATTGTCATTACCCAGTGAAGTAATTATTACTCACTCACAATGTATTTATAGTCAGCTTGGAAAATCAAACAGGTCCTAAAGTTATTTTACCCCGAAACAAGAATTAAAAGCGGGTGTTAGCTATCATAACCCACACGACAGCCAGGGAGCGGATTGCCTGCGAGTTGTGTGGGACCCATAGAGATGTTCTTAATAAATCCATTCGATCCGTCTGTTTTGAAGACCACAATGGAACAGGATTCTAAAAATCAAGCAGATCCAAAATTCTTATAGCCATACCACACGAAATAGTAGGGATTGAACGCCTGCCAATGACAGAAGTTTTCTTCGGCATGGTATATATTTTCTCCCTGCACTTTAACTGAGTAGTAGGCAATGACAGAAGTTTTCTTCGGCATGGTATTTTTTCCCTGCACTTTAACTGAGTAGTAATAATTATATGAACGGTTTGGATGGAATGTAAACATCATTATCATCTCCAGGAAGGTTTCAATGTTGGAGTTTTTTTTTTTTTTTTTTGGGTTAGCTTGTTAGTACACACCCTTGTCAGTACACACACTCCATGTTAGCCGTCTACTGTTTTGTTGGTGTGGCTCATGGGAGTTTTGGATCATTCTAACTATAGAATGATGTCTTACTGTGGTATTTCAAAACAGGTGAAGTTGCTGTTCAGGCTGTTTTGTTGGTGTGGCTCATGTGAGTTTTGTATCATTCTAATTTTAAAATCATGTCCTGCTGTGGTCTCTCTCTCTAAACAAATGAACCGAGTGGATTTGCCACGAACATCATTATAGACCCTTTACAAAGCCCCGGGCCTGTAATATGGTCACAATCAATCCGCTCCTAGCCGTATGAACAAGATGACAATAAGAACCATACTAATAATAATAATAATAATAATAATTATTATTATTATAAGACTAAGACCCAAAAGAGAAAGAACAATAATAATAATAAATAAGAGTGCATGCGACTCCAACCGATGATAGGCTGGCACTTAAAATTATTTAAAAAATACATAATTAGAATAAAATGAAGAAAGATTAAACCATCCAAAAGATGGCTTTCAGTTTAGATATATCATGAGTAAAATAACTAAGCTTATGTGATTAATTTCATCTCAGATTGGTGGACATTTATTGGACGGTTTGGACTTGATTAATACAATGATCATTTTTCAACAAACATATGTACACGAATCAGAGGTTATGATGCTTCAAATAATATGAATTTATGACTGTGAATAAGCAGCGGTGAGTTTCATAATTTAGTCGGTTTAATTTAATTTAATGTTTATAAAATATCAAATCTCTTTAGAGGCTGTGTATGAAGTATCACATGCTTCGTGAGTATTTTGTTTCAAATCAATGTGAAGTCAGTCGTCGCCTGGGGATAGGGTTGATACCTTGGGAGGCGGCTTGGGTGGATCCCTAAATGTGAGGCCTACTTTGATGCACGTGCCTTATCCACACAGTTCATCCAATTTTACAGCTCATTTTAGGGTATGATCTAAAAAAATGAAGCTATACCCCAGTCATGATTGAATCCCTACCATTAGAAACTTCGTATGGGCCACCAGGATTTTTATTTTCCATCCAACCTGTTGATAAGGTCTTAAATACCTAGATGAAGAGACCAAACAAATATCAACTTGATCGAAATATCTTGTGGCCCACGAGAAGTTTTTAACGGTAGATTATTACTTTTTCCTGTATTATAGTCTACCTTAGATTGGGATCTGCTTCAATTTTCGAATTATTCCCTAAAATTAGTTTTCAAAACGGATGAACGGCATGGATACAATTTACATACATGAAAGTGGGCCCCACTGTCAGGTATCCCATCCGGGTATCCACCACAGCGCGCCAAACCAGAATATCCGTAGCTCCTGGCAAAACGACATAAACCAACGTACACCGAGGTGGGCCCCACGTCCGAGGAATCATTACATCACCTCAGGGGTCATGGCAACACTACGGAGTCGTCTGTCGTCCCCGAAAAGCTGCTTACTTTTGGACACGGATTAGGTGGTGTTGGCGTGCATGTGGCCCTGTAGGGCACAAGGTGATTAAAGTAGTGTTTTATATCCATGTCATCCATCCGTTTTTTTACCCTCATTTTAGTCTATGAATTAAAAAATGTAGCAGATCTGAGGTGTTTTAAATCCACGCCGTCCGTCCAACCATTCTTTCGTATCATTTTATAGTATGACCCCAAAAATGAGATTGATCCAAATCTCAAGTGGACCGCACAATGTTGATTGAACTCCCACCATTAAAAACTTAATGGGGGTTACAAAAGTTTTGGATCAAGTTGATATATATATTTTTTCCCTTAATCCAAGTCTGTATGACCTAATCAACAGGTTAGATGTCAAATAACCATTATAATGGGCCCTAGGAGATTTTTAATGGTGGACATTCAATCACAACTATTTTCCCGTGGTGTGATCCACCTAAGATTTAGACCTACCTCATTTTTGGGATCAAGCCCTAAAATTATCTTTCAAAATGGATGGATGGCATAGATAAAGCACATACATCATGGTGGGGTCCACATAGCACCGACACTAACGCCCGG
Organism: Magnolia sinica; assembly: GCF_029962835.1. NCBI lineage: Eukaryota > Viridiplantae > Streptophyta > Magnoliopsida > Magnoliales > Magnoliaceae > Magnolia > Magnolia sinica. Next base: position 90,032,772 of record NC_080581.1, on the reverse strand, counting down.
CCGTGTCCATCTAGGTCCCACTTACCTTATCATTACTTGCATGACAAATACACATAATGGTGGACCCCAAAAAAGTTTCAACCATAGATGTCATTATCCTTAAGGCCTATTTTGGAGTGTGGATTTAGAACAAGTGGATTTGAAACCCTTGGGTGGTGTTTGGCGCATGGAATTAAGTGGGATGGAATTGTCAATACTACCAATTAAATCCTAAGTCATGTATTGTGGAGGATCACAAAGAATTCCATGGAATTGTAGGAGTCTTTTCAAATACATTTGAAAATTACATTTGAAATTTGAAATGTAGCATGTCATCCCGCCCATGCTCGGTGACGATCCAACTAAGGAGGACGTTGATGTCAGCAAGCTCTATGGGCTCCACCATGATATATGGAATATATCCAAACCATTCTTCCATTTTTCAAGATCATTTTAGGGCATGAGCCAAAAAATCAGGCAGATCGAACGCTCACATTGACCCCACCACCTAAAGCAAAGTGGATTGAACACCTACTGTTGAAAAGTTCTTAAGGGTCATAGAAGTTTTGGATCAAGTTGATATTTGTATTTTCCCTTCATCTTATAAACAAGTTTGATAGTTAAAAATACATCACGGTGGGCCTTAAGAAGGTTTCAACTGTCAACGTATCTTTATTTTTTGACCCATGCCATAAAATGATCACGAAAAATGGATGGAATATGTGGATATAACACATACATCATAATGGGATCCAAATAACTTGTTGAAATCAATATAGTAGAAAACCTGCGACATTTTTAAACAGTGTTAGCAAGTGGACGGTGGAATTTGCTGATCCCATTTATCAATCCAAACATAATTTCAGATGAATTTTGAGATCTAACTTTTCAATCTTTACAATCCAAATATAATATATAGTATCTATAAAACCACGAGATTGATAGACAAACCATGACACCATGTCATCATTGTAAAATATCAATTCCGTCCCACTTAATTCAACGCGCCAAACACCCCCTTGGATTTAAAATCCTCCTGTTGTGTTTAACTCCTTGGATTCAGAATCCCGTAATCCATAAGTAGCTATTCACAATATATTTACAAAGGTTTGAAATTAATTACTAATTTAACTTTAATATCTTTCATTAGTGTAAGTATGTAATGTTTGACATAATGGTTGTAATAAGCCTGTTGAAATATATACTTTGCCCAGAAATGATGAAATTTCAATTCTCAGATTGGCCACAAGCACAAGATCACATCTGAGCGACTAACCAAAGATTTTTAATTGTTAATTTCTATGGACAATGTTTGGACGGCGTAGATGATCGTATGAAAATAATTATAGTGATGCAATTGATAATCTAATTATTTTCGGCATATCATCAGTGGATCATGTGCCCAATAGATTAATATAGTAACACACATATTACACATGTAACTCTTAGGGAGATTTTAGATGTAATCCAAGCTTTTATCGTGGATTTGAAATCCCCGATTACCTTATGGTGCCAAAACATACCAAGGGAGGGAATTGAAATCCCCTCAAATCCCCTAATCCTGATTTCTTCTTATGGTGTGGCCTACTTGAGCTTTACATCTACATCATTTTTGAACCCATGACCTAAAATGAGATTGCAACATGAATGGACAGTGTAGATAAAACATACACATGATGATGAGGCCCATTAGGCTTTTCGAGCACTGAGCTCGGTAATGGAGGGGTCACTATCGAATCCAAACCCTATTAATTTCTTATCATATATGTGCAACGAGATCATGGCCCACCATAGAACAATAATTGCAACAAGACCAGGAAGAAAAAGATATACACATGATTCCAATAAATTGAGCTCACCTAGTTTGTAATATTTCCGGCCTTAAAAGACTCACATCATCAATAAAATAAATAATAATAATCAAAAGGAGAGAATCCATCAGTTGAAAATATAGCAATAGAGAGAAGCAATGCTAAGGTAATGAGTAGGCTCCGAGGCCTCTTGTGTGGTCCCTCGTGCACGAATTGAATAATACTCCACCCGGACTTAGCTAGAGATGGATGGTTGGAGATTTATGGGACCACTAGAATATATGTATGTTATCCAAGCTGTTCATTTATTTTGAAAGGTTATTTTAGGGCATGAGCCTAAAAATGAGCATGATTGAAGGCTTATGTGGATCAAAAACTTCTATGACCCTAAGAAGGTTTCAATGGTAGATGTTCAATCCCTACTGCTTTTTTACATTGTGTTTCATTTAAACTTTGGATTTGTTTCATTTTATAGCTTAAGTTCTAAAATATTTTCATCAAATGGATGGATGGTTTGGATATAACACATGCATCATGGGACCCACAAAACTTCATCAACACAGTAAGGTCTGTGGTGCACACCACCCATCTGTTTCCTTTCCAACTCATCGGAACGTAAAAATAATAATTTTACAATTTATAACTAGCAGCCAACTAGAGATCGTGACATCCACCTTCGAAAAGTAAGAGCAAAGAATTAATAATATTTGAATCTATCACTAGCATGCACTTGGAAACGGTGACATCGACATTTAACAATGGGATTGAATAACATTCAACTTGGATTTAAATGCAACAAATTAGGTGGGATTCTGGGCCCACCCAAGCCTGGGAAGCGGATTTATGTATATTATGTATTTTATCCGCTCCGTCCATCCATTTTACCAGATAATTTTAGGGCTTGAGCCCAAAAATGAAGAATGTATTATGTTCAAATGGACCACACCACAGGAAACAGTTGAATTGAACGTCTACTGTTGAAAATTTCTTAGGGCCCACAGAAGTTTTGGATTAAGCTTATATTTGTGTTTTCCCTTCATCCATGTCAGTATGATCTAATAAATAATTTGGATAACAAATAAACATCACCATGGGGCATAGCAAGGTTTCATGGATGGAAATCATTATCCCCATTGTTTCCAATGGGATGATATACTTGATTTTTGGGTATGCTTCAATTTTGAGCTCAACCCTTTAAATTAGATGGAAAAATGGATAGACGTCACGGATAAACGACATACATTTAAGGTGGGCCCAACTGAGTTTACTCGAACGATAAGAGCCTTATCGTTGCAGTCCAATTTCCCCATAATGGGGTTACTGTAGGGCCACCTTGATGTATGTATTATGTATCCATACTGTCCATCCTTTTTTATCATATCATTTTAGGGCAATATGTCATTTTGGGGTATTATTTAAAAAATGAAGCTGATCCAATTATCAAGTGGACCACACAATTTTTGGATCAAGCTGATATTTATTTTTTGGGTTCACTCAAGCTTATGTGACCTTATCAACAAATTAGATAGCAAATAAGCACTACGTAAACATTAATGTGTGCCATAAAAATTTTTAATGGTAGGTTAATCACCACCGTTTCTTACGGTATGATCCACCTGATAATTGTATCTACTTCATTTTTGGAATGATACCATAAAAGAATCTGAAAAAATGGATCGACAGCATGGATACATAATACATGGATCAAGGTGGGCCCCACAGTAACCCCATGGTAAGGTCCGCACCCTCTTGGTCTTGGGTGAGACGGGGGTCTCACCTAATTGCTTTGGAAATGGCTAGTATAATAATGCAATGGGGCTCCAACCACAAGTTTCTGTTCATGGGTGAACATGGTGTTTATATTCCATCCAACCCGTTTCACACGGATTACCAATCACCCAGGAAATCATGCTCATCCAAAATTCAGGTGACGCCACACAATATCAACTTAGATGCTTTCAACGTGTTTTCAAGTTACTCCAATGGTGTGGATCGAATGAGTATTGTATCTAGATGAATTTTTGGTTGTACAGTTAGAATTAGATGGCTCACCTGATGGACGGAGTGAATTTGACACTTGAAACAGTGTGGGTTCTACTTGTGCATATAACAGTTGTTGTTAATGATTCTTATCCCTTTGCTCTTAGGAAGATCCTACCCACTAATCTTTGGTCATTTTTCAGGCCACAAATTGAACGGCTGTAATTGTCCCTCAAGTAGATCTGTGGGTAACCAATGGTCTTGATTACCGACTGATTAGTCCACTCCCATAAATTGAAGCAGTGGAGTTTCACTGAAGTACGCTTCTCCAGAGTGGTAGTTTCTGTCATTGAATTTCAGGCCTTCAATTTCATCCATTCGTCACGTGGCATTTCTTATATTTAGCATATAAATGATTATAAATAAGTAATAATGAGTTAGTTCGGAATTTCCAGACGTTGACAGGTTTGATTTTTGAAAAAAGACTCTACTGATCACATAAACTCTGTGGGCCCACTATAATATTGTGGGGATTGGCTGGTGTACCACACACACCAGCTATATAGCTATGTATCCACGTCAGCAAGTTCTGTGAGTAATATCACGAGGTATGTGTTATATCCAAACAGTCCATCCATTTTATGAGATCGTCCTAAGTCTTGAGTTGCAAAATAAGACAGATCTAGAGATCAACTGGACCACACTGCAAAAAGCAGTGGGGATTGAATGTCTACCATTAAAACCCTTTTGGGGTCACGGAGGTTTCGGAACAATATGAAATTTGTTTTTCCTCTTCATCCAAGTAATTTTGACCTTATGAACAGATTAGATGGAAAGTAAACATTATAGTGGGCCCTATGAATTTTTTAACGGTGAAAATTATTATCCCGCTGCTGTTTTAGGTGTGGTCCATCTGAGCCTGAAATATGATTCATTTTTTGGCTTATATTCTAAAATAATCCAGAAAAATGGATGAACGGTGTGGATATTATAAATACATCATTGTGGGCCCATGTAACTTTGATCTACTTTGAACCGTTGGTGCAACTTGGAGCTTTTATATGTACCGTCTTTGCAGGACACGTATCTGCACCGGATATATAGCTGGTGTGTGGTACACCAGCCAATTCACTTTTTATATGTACCGTTCCTTCATTTTGTTTCATTATTTTAATACATGAAACCAATAATAAAAAAAAAAAAGGTAGATTTAAAACTTATATAACCTTAAAAAAACTTTTTAATGGTATATTTCCAATTTCCATTGTTTTATATGCCGTGGTTTATTAGAACTTTATATATATATCTCGTTGAGCTCTTGCTCTAAAATAATAATTGAAAAAAAGAGATGAACGGTGTAACACATACATCATGGTATGGACCACCTGAGGTTGAGTTATGCCTGACTTTTGAATTGGAATTTGATTTATTGCGTACCTGGATCTCCTGTCATAATTATGATTTCTCACCCTTCTGCATTCGTTTATACCAGACCAAGCATACCTGATTGCAGGATGGCAGGATGTGATGTGATGGTCCCACAGGATGTCGGCATCTACATGAAAATTGGACGTTTGAAACTTCTCTACAGACAAAGATAAGCTTTAACAGTGGCAGAATGTGATTCCCTGGGCAGTACATGTACTTGGACACCGATTCCGTGCAGAATGCCTGAACAGTACATGTACCTGATGGCAGGATGTGATGTGATGGTCCTGTAGGATGTAGGCATCCATACGGAAATTTCGCATTTGTAACTTCTAAATGGACAAAAAGATAAGCTTTAACACTGGCAGAATATGAATCCCTGAAAAGTACACACGGTAATTTCGCATTTGAAAACATGTACTTGGACACGGATTCCTGGCAGAAGCCCATAGGAACTTTCCATGAGAAGTCAGCTAGTATTAACAATACTACCTCATTTCCATTCCACAAGGGTGATTAGCCGGTGGTTAGCACTCTATTCATGATAGCTTCAAATTTCAAATTTCAATTTAAATTATAATCTATTTAAACAGACTTTTATACTAAATGGGTTTTCTTCTAACAGTGTATTTCTATTTGCCGCATCTTCATCTCTGGATGCTATCATCTCCTCATGACACACTAATCTTTACGATCGTTATTTGAATAGTTGCTTATTTCCATAGCATCATTTCAAAAAATGCTAAACATGTCAACAACTAAAAGGAGCGGGTTGTTCTGTCTTTAGCTAGACTTTGGCCGCTCCACTGATTGGGTTTCATTTTGGCTTACTTTTAGTGGCTCGCCGATTCAGCCGCTTGCATTCTCTTCTTTGTCATCGCTCAATCCAAGATTGGGTTTCATTTCTTCTACTTGATTATTGCACATGGCATCCTCTATTACGGTTTCCATTTCAAATGTTATAAATTTGGTATCAATTAAGTTGGATTGGAACAATTATTTATTATGAAAGAGTCAATTTATTTCCATTTTGTGTACCAATAAGTTATTGTAGTTTTTGGATGGATCATCTCTTTGCCTAAATCAATTTCTTTTAAATGACAATGGTGACCGTACATCTACTGTCATGCTCCGAAATTCGAGTACAGAGTGTGCACCCTCAGACCCGAGTTTCGGCCCATGACACGTACATTGAGTGTATTAATTTCATTCAATTATACAATGATTCATCTACCTAGTATCTCTATTGTAGATCTACATTCCATTCATACTCAACAACATCTCAAAAAAAAATAAAAAATGATCATTTATTCTAATTATTAATCATAAACATAGCTAAAGACTCTCCCATTTGGGGTCTTATGAAATGAAATAAACATATCCAACAACTTAAAAAAATTGATTAACAATATAAGAAAACCAAATATAATTAAAGTAAAAAATCATGATTAGTCTAAGGCCGCAACTTCTTCATCTGTCAAGTAGAGCCACGTATCCCTCAAGTCCTTTCTGGCTCGACCACGTATTCCTGTTCTTGAGCCATTGACTCACCCTCATTTACATCTGTACGGTTTTTCCATCAATAAAAAGATAAGCTGGCCAGGCCTAGTGAGAATTTCCGACATGGTTCTTTACATTAAATTATAATAGATGCCAATAATCACACAATATAAATTTAAAAAGAAATGCAAATGCAATGCATCAATGCATTTAGTGGGAATCTGTCCACTTGCTTGAGTTTGAAACCCGTCAACCGGCATCTGCCCCTTGGTAGGTTTCTACCATCTAGTAGGCATAGGCAAGACCCGCATTTACTCCTTGAGTAGGATTCCACTAGTATAGTGGGCTTCTGGTAACGATTCTACCAGGATATACCATCCAGGGAGGTCCTCCAGGAATTCAGCATGTGTTGTGCATGCAATTGATAGATGCACCAAATAATCATGAATCATGTGTTGTATAGACTATTTATCACATTTGAATCAATATAGTTTAACACCTTAATCAAACCATATCATTATTAAAACAGAAATCACACAGTCCTTTAATCAACTAATAAGAGTACATGACAATTAAATTATGACAATTAAACCATAACAATTAAATCAGGATAATAATACAACACATCAACAATCCATCTATTTTAACTTGATGGATGTGAAGTACATCAGGATCACTTACCTGTTTAATGCTATTGTATCTAGATCGTATCGGAACTATTCGTACTTCAAATTACTTCATCATCAATTCAACTCGCCTCAAACTCTATCAACCAACTCCTTGAACACGTTTAACATCAACAAGGGTCAACCCATGACTTTAATGGCAGTGTACCGAGTCACCCTAGTCTATCTCAGGAAAACCGATGCAACTTAACACAAGTTGTTGCACTATTGCACATAAGCACTAATGATGGAAGAAATCCATGTTTAGATTCCAGACACCCTAGATCACAACTCAATTCGGTTGGGTTGACTTAGTGATATACATAATATTTTCTCTTAAATCTTATGATTTTATGCATCCTCTCATTTTAGACGGAGGAAGATCTTTTATAGAGACTTTAAACTCTGGCAAGACTTTTGGATAGACCCAAATGTAATCTGCGTGTGTTGGTTTGATGTGGTTACAGGTAACGGAAAGAGATTTCCTTTGTTTCAAATGTCTAATTGTGGATTGGGGCAATATAGGATGATAAATGGGGTCTATAGAAGGGTTTGGTAAGGGATCCACACCATTCATCACTTTTCCAGGTCATGCATGAATACAATCCAAAAAATGAGATAATTTCTAGGCTTTGGATGAGCCCTACAATGCTAGGTTGGGCAGGGAATACCTAATGTTAAAAACTTCATTCAAGCCTTGATTTGATGAATGGCTTGGATCTACAAGTAGGCCTCTCATGATTAACGGTTCACATGAGATGGGTCCCCACAATAGTCCTGATCAAAGAAGGAAGATAAGTACGGAAAGCTTGGACGTTGGTATTTTATTTTATTTTATAATCTTTCTTTTCTTTTGTTAATTAAATGTGGGTGCCACTGAGATGTATACCAGCAATCCCACTTGACCATTTATTTAGTCAGATTACACTTACATTGGGACACATTTCCAAGTCTGAGAAAGATCTACTGCTTAGGTGGATTGCTTGATAGGACAAGAAATTATGAAGATTAAATGGATAATCATGAAGATTAAATATCCATTGACCACTTCTTGCCTAACAGGTGAATGGCCTAGATCATGCATGTCTTGGCTTCACATATGATGGATGGACGGTGACGGATGGATTGATATTGTACTATATGGACGATAGCAACAGAGTGTTGTTGCTAAGAGATGTGGGTTTATGGACGTCTGCAAGTAGTTTTCTTTCTTTTTATTTATTTTTTATTTTTTTAAAATATATTATATACATTCGTAACATAGAGGCGGATGACTCCCATCTCACATTTTTAATAAAAATCTTCAAACGTGAATATTTCTAATTCAGACCGTCCATTTAGAGCGAAACTTTATCAAAGATCACCATTTTGAGTGCTCTATAAACAAAGTTTGGTACTTGATCTCTTAAGGATGACCAAGATGACAATTTAATGGATCAGGCCTATTTGTAACTCAAAACAATATTTAACGACATCCTATGTAAAAATTAACCGATATTTTTGATTTATACCCTATGATCTCCTTAATGAATGGTTCATTTAGACATTTGGATGGCCCAGTTGGAAGATCAGACTGTGATGAATGATCAATTGATAGTCTAAATTTTAAATAAGTAGATGGTTAGAATGTTAATCATATTTATGGCTTATTGTACGGTCATTTTTGTAAATGGATATGTATAAAATAGTTTTTGGATACGATTTATATTAGAAATGTATAATGTTAAGTTCAAGTTATTGGTTGATAGGTGTAAAATATGTAGATCATGATTTTGACAGTAAATTAAGCATATTCATAATTGACAAATAAGATGAACGGATCAAAATGTTAATTTGACGTGTGTACGAGTGGATATGAAGATCTAGTAGTTACTTTACTTTGATCAAGTGGTCCAAATTTAAAGCAGTTGGTTAGATATCCTCACCTAGTGGTAAATAGTTGATTTAATGGTCGGTTTGATGAACGTGTGAGAATATTAAGGTATTCAGGGGTTTGTCCTATCAATCAACTGTTGAAAAATGGTTTCTATGGTTAGATTCAAGTTAAACTATATAAATATTAATGGATCTACAGGTATAGAGTTAAATAAGTGTGATTATACATCCTTATGTATAAATAAACTCGCACTTAAAATTTCAGGTTGTTACATCCACTATCAATGCCGCCTATGAGGAGTGGACGGAACATGTTATGGATTAATTCTACCTTCACTCAAAATTTTCAATCAGCACTTGAGCTTCAAACTGCTTGAGAGGTGTGGCTACGGTTGGAGAATCTTCATCTGTATTTCTTTAGCTGGGTCTATACTCATGACTCAGTGGTAGACTTACATGAGTTTCAACATAGAGGTCATGAGTTTGAGTCCCCATTTTGGTGTGTGTCAGCATGAGAGTGTGTGTTCAAAAAAGTGAGTTGAGGCTTACTGTGATTTTTGTGAAAAATCCACCCTATTCATCCATTTTCTAGATCATTTTAGGACATGACTCCAAAATGAGGAGATCCAAACTCAAGTTGGCCGCATGATATGAAATTGAGGATAGATCATTTTAGGACATGGCCCCAAAAATGAGGGAGTCTAAACACAAGTGGGTCACATAATAGGAAACTAAGGATTGAATGTTTCAGTTTACCGTTGAAACATTCATGGGTCACAAAAGTTTTGGATCATGCCAATATTGTTGTGTTTTTAGTTCACCCTAGTAGTAAAGAGTTTACAAATGGCATGAATGACATATAAACATCATGGTGGACTCAAGGAGGTTGCAATCGGAGTTATTTCTCTACTCATTTTTTCTTGTCCAGTAGCCTGTTGAGTTCTGGATTTTCTTCATATTTGGGCCCATTTCTCGACATGACCTAGCAAAACAGATAAATGGGTTGATTTCCTACAAGTGTGCCTCACCTAGCTTCCCATTGCAAAAGTTCCTGCCAAAAGATTTTCTAGCCAATCCGCGTCCCATGTGTTTACACCTATCCTGGTGTATCCACACAGGCCAATGAGATGCTGTCACATGTTGGCACACGAACCACAAGTATGTTAGAAAAGTTCTTTTAGATACACCGAAAATAAAAAATAGAAAAAATAAAAATTATCACTAGGTTGAATCACGTATAAAATACACTGTCCTTAAAGCGTGATTCGCCACCTTATCAACTGCTGATGGGTTACAGGCGAATTGCTTCCAGGATAAGACAAGTCTTATTTGGATCCAGCGTGCAGCAATCACGATAGGTCCACTATGGAACAATTTAACGCAGTAGATTTATTCTGACAGACTTAGACGATGGAGATGATAACAGTATTCTAGTATGAAGCTATGGACTGTATCTGATTTGATGGGAGAGATGGTGTGTTGAGATGATGAAATCGGACTGGAATGGTCCAGTTTATATATGCCTCAGGTTTAGACCCATTGCTGTGTGGTATTCAATTGTCCAGAACATTTGAAAAATGTTTCTGGTTGTTGTCCATTAATCCCAAACGTTTCTGGTCATTAGATCTGTAGATCTGACCGTTGGATCATCCTGGCCCGTCCGTTTTCCGACCGTTGTGGCTTTTAAGGTAGCCATCCGTTTAAGAAACGGTTGGACATTTCGGATTTAAGATCCGACCGTTCTCAGTCATCTATAAAACCTAGGCTCATTTCCAACATTTAAGATCTACAACGCCCTAAGGCTCTGATCAGACCCGTTGGATCATCCTGGCCCGTCCGTTTTCGGACCGTTGTGGCTTTTAAGGTAGCCATTCGTTTAAGAAATGGCTAGACGTTTCGGATTTAAGATCCGACCGTTCTCAGTCACCTATAAAACCCAGACTCATTTTCAACATTTCAGATCCACACTGCCCTAAGGCTCTGACCAGACCCATCGCACCGCGATTGCATCGGTTCGCGTAAGGTCGCGAGGGAGCGACCACTCTGCGACACAATGCGCACGTGCGAAGTGCAAAGTGCAAAGTGCGCCACTACAGCCACACTGCCCACGCCCACGCCCGTGCCCGTGCCCGAGTGCGCGCGCGCGTGCGTGCATGCGTGTGTTCCAGTGCGAACCGTGTATCATCTCCTCCAAAAAGCTCCAAGTAAGAATACCCTTCTCAACATCTCATATAAACCACAAAAATATTCTTTGCATTTCCGATGTGGGACAAAGCACACATACCGCACTTTTTAATTAAAAAATTCGAAAAAGTATTTTGGCGGGAAAATCCCGAAATTTTGAAAATTTTGAATTTTCATTTTTATTATTTTTAAACCACTGATTTTCAACAAATTAAATAGCCCTCACACGAATGGCATATGTAATCGAAGTAGCATTTTCGACAAGTCTATAAAGACCTGCTGAGATAGGGATCTTATTGTAATCTGGATATGTTTGGCAATGCCGTCTCACACAATCTTGGTTAAATGGGAAGACTTTCTAGAGATGATCGGTGGTGCTTTCATGGTGATTACAAATATTCAAGAATCTAATTCCTCTCAAAACGGAAGGAAATTGAATGTTGTGATAATGAATCTGAGTCTAGTTAGACTGATCCCGCAACATCCAGGGATCTCTATAGCCAAGCTAGTAATGAGATCCGAAAACGATTTCATCTTGTAATCTTTAATTAGCAATAAAACCCAAAAGGGTTTCCCGCCTTACGAGCTATATAGGGAGTATGTGATGAAGAGCCCAAGGCCCACGTTAAACACAATATATCTATACAGTGCAACGGTGCTTAATTATTAAAAACCCGCAAATGCGTATTCCGTTCAGTCTCACCTTTGGTTAATCACAACATCGATGGAGTCTCTCAATCAATCGAAAATTTTGATCGACCAATTACATCATGACCTAAGAATTCCTCAGTTTGCGAACATTACTACACTAGATTAAGGGCACTTCATCAACAAGAGAGATGCTCCTATATATGTTACCATTTTTATCCCCGTCAAAATCAAAATATTCAAAGAAAAAAAAAAGAAGGGAGTGTCATGCGAATGGATTGGATAGAATTTACGTACCATTGTTGGCCCCACACTCAAATTCGTAAGCTTCTAATACCGGACGTGCTTCGAGGTTTGCTACAATACATTCGGATGGCTAACCCTTGGATTTGGGTCACCTTGCAAAGATCCAAACCATTTATAAAATAGGCCTTACCATGGATAGAGGAAGTGGAATCGTAGAAGATATTGCATTGTAATATTTCGGCCGTTATATCAATTTAACTCTTTTAACTTGAACATGGATAGTTTTCTTAACATTTGAACAATGGAAGGGCTGAAACAGTTCAAGATAAGAGTTCTCTCTATGATCCCCTATCCATAGTATGGTCCATCTCATGAATGGTTTGGATCATTGAAAATGACTCGACTTCAATATCTGAAGTCCTGACACTGTGTTGCAGTTCTCGCAGACCTTGATATATATATATATATATATATATATAGAGAGAGAGAGAGAGAGAGAGAGAGAGAGAGAGAGAGATATATATATATATATATATATATATATATAGAGAGAGAGAGAGAGAGAGAGAGAGAGAGAGAGAGAGAGAGAGATGTTATTGGGAGGCCAGGCAACCCTTGTAAAAAAACCCCATGTCCCACTTAATGGACGGATTAGATGACCTAGATACATCACTTTGATCAGGCTGCATTGTGCTGGTAAAATAACCCATCCTTGCATACCGACAGGCGACAGCAACTATTATAAGTGAGGAAGCTTGGGACGCGGATTGCTTGCTGATACTGTGGGCCCCACCATGATGTATGTATTTTATCCACACCGTCCATCCATTTTTTCCAGATCATTTTAGGGCATGAATCCAAAAATAACGCAGATACAAAACTCATGTGGACTGCAACACAGGAAACAGTGGTGATTGAATGCCTACCATTAAAACTTCTTGGGGCCACAAAAGTTTTGGATGAAGTTGATATTTATGTTTTCCCTTCATCCAGGCCTTTGTGACCTAATCAACAGGTTGGATGGCAAATAAACATTACCGTGGGTCCTAGGAAGCTTTTAATAGTGGCCGTTCAATCACCAATTTTTTCTTCTGGTGTGGTCAACTTGAGAATTATATCCGTCTCATTTTGGGCTCATGCCCTAAGATGATCTGGAAAAATGGATGGACGACGTGGATAAGACACATATCATGGTGGGGCCCACACGCACCACCTCGCTACTGTAGCAGTGTAAGTAGGCAACCCGACTCCGAAAGCTTGCTACTCTGGAAGAGTCTCTTGATGATAGACGGGCGCTTAAAAGATTACTCAGAAATAACATGAAAGCATAAAAGTAAGCTAGATTACAAATGATGGTTTCTATCGTAGACCTACCATTTATAAAATAATTAAGATTATTTTATCATTCATCTCTCTGATTGTCAGACATTCATTAGACGGTTGGAATTGACAAACGCAAGGGATAAAGACTTCAAAACCCCTCCATCCCATTTCCCATACACACCACTCCTTTTTCTTGTTTTCATACCAACTTAGACCTACGTTTATTAATTAGTGCCATTGACCGCATCTCAAGTCCAAGCGGTTGGACCACAGGTTATAGTCTGCTCAGTTGATAACTTCCAACCAGTTAGGAGCATGTGAAATCCAACTCCTTGAATAGGCAGGACCAACCATGAAAGTCAATTAGTTCAAAATCAGCCCTATCTGCTCATTTGGTGGACCTCAACACATGAATCAATTTCTACCCATTGATAAAAATAAAATCACAAGTGTGGTCTATTTTATAAGTATATTGGACTGATTTTTTGTGATGGTGATTCTCATGATAAGACCAACATATTAAACGGCTTGGATTTTGCAAAAACACAACAGGTTGGAAGTTATTTTCTGGGTGGACTGTGATTTATAATCCAATCAGTTCGACTTGAGCTTCTCTGCGCACATTTCCGTAAGCGGAGGAGCTATCCATGCACATGGCAGGCTAGAAATATTGGCGTGGATGGTCATGATTCAATGTATCTTGATGGGACGGGGATTGAGTACTACTCTCACCAGCAACTAGTTATAGTTGGATATGGATGGTTCTAGGTCTCTGTGGGGCCCACCGTGATGTATGCGTTTCATCTCTACCGTCCATCCACGAGATTTAAAGCTAAAATGGACCTGACCACAAGAAACACTGAGGATTGAATGACAACCGTTGAAGACCTTTTAACAGCCATAAAAGTATTAGATCAGGCTGATATTTATGTTTTTCCATCGTTCAAATTTATAAGACCTTATCTGATCTACTTGAGCCTTCAATCCACCTCTTTTTGGACTCTTAAGTCCTAAAGTGATCTTTCGGAATGGATGAACGGCTTGGATGAAACATATATTATTGTAGCCTCACATATCCCTTGACAGGACCGTCCGTCCCTAGCTAAGACCTGTGGGGGCAGTACTCAATCCACGTCCCTCCTGACGTCAGGGTGTTGGAATACGTGTTGAAATGGGCAGATGGTACACGTGTCAGAAATCATGCGATTCATCTCTAAATACAGGACGGTACACTTGTCATGTGAGCCGCCCACATGCGTTGAAATTGGACGATTGAATTTTCTTTTTCTCTAATTGCCAATTCATCTCATGCGAGTTTGACCCAGCTGATTAGCTGTCCAACGTTACTTTTCCTTACAAGGCATGTTCAATGAACCCTTAAGACCTTGGCATGTGATCAGTGCATCAAATGATTCACTTATTTGAAACATTTCATATCCCAAATTTTAGGAACGTGGATTTGGCGTGACGTCGAGCACCGTATTCCACGGGCGGAGTGTATGAAAAAAGAAAAAACTATAATTTTAAAATATTCAAAATAAATATATTATTGATTGAAGTAAATGATTCTACAAGGATATCAAGTCCTTGGAAGATGTTTAAGAATTAAACTATAACTCTTTAAAATTCTAACTTGCCATGAATAGTAAATTTACTAGTAAGTGTACTATGTGGCTGAACCACGTTATTCTTTTAATTTTTCTAAACACTTTTCATGTTCGAAACAACTCCTAAAGCCGAATGGATGAAGAGTTATAATCAAACCAAAATTTACTAAAAATAGAAATAAATAAAGAATACGGCCGTCAATATGACCGAATCTCCCAAATTCGATGTGGGCAACTTGGTATAGACAAGTTGTTTAGCTAAATTGTCCTACCCTAAAATCATATATGATACGTTGAGCAACTCATTCCGGTTTGCAAAAAATACATGTTTTAAAGTTTTGGCGATCTTGATGACTTTCACCTCCGATCGGGCCTTCTTTCTACATCACTTTCATAGGAAGTTCCTGTGTCAGAATGCTAAGTGGGGCCCACCGTGATGTTTGTAATAAATATGTTCTGTTAATTTATTTTTCCGGATCATTTTAAGACAAGAGACCAAAAGTCAAATGGATCCAAGACTCAAGATGTCCACCATTGAAACATTTTTATGGCTACAAAACTTTTGTATATAGTTAAATATATTTTACTCTCACTTCATCCCATTGTAAATGACCTTATAAATGATTTAGATTGCATATAAACACCACAAGGTTTCAATGATAGACAATTCTTTCCTAATTCACCTTTTGGCATTGCCTTCTTGAGTTTTGGATCCTTCTAATTTTTGGTCTCTATGTCCTAAAATAATTTAGAAAAGCCGGACTAAGTGAATTTTTCATATACATCATGGTAGGCCCCACCTAGGTGGCTACTTTATAGACCCGGAGGTTTTTGGGTGCTTGCCCATTGTCGGCTATGGCGTGGTCCACCAAAAGAATGTGTTAGTTTGATTTTTAGCATCACCATAAATTATGGTGGAACGACCCACTAAAACAAGTTAAATGCCGTTTACAGTTTGACCCTAGTTACATTGGGCTCTTAGTGTACTATACTAGGTGCTTTTAAATAGACTATATATAAACCATCAATCTAGATCATTTGCAAATTTCAACCAACCTTTCATCAGCCGGCTCTTCACTGGATGGAAAAACTATTCCTTCTAAGCTATGCCCTTATCAGACCAACCGAAGGCGCTGAAGTCAATACAGCAGCTATATAACTAGTGTGAGGTACACCAGCCAATCCACTTATGCACTAGTGGGGTGACTTTACCAAGTTCGGTGGGTCCCATCATAAGGTATGTGTTATATCCAAAACATTTGTACATTTGGCAACCTCGTCATAAGCTTGATCCCAAAAATAAAATATATTCAAAAATCAAGTGGAACACACTTCAAAAAACAGTGAGGGAATGAATGTCTACCAATGAAATCCTTTGGAGAATCATAAAGGTTTTGGATCAATGTTATATATATTCTCCAAAGGGTTTTGGATCAATGTGATATATATATATATATATATATATATATTCTTTTATCTTCATTCATGTACGTATAACCTTATAAAAACGTTGGATGGAAAATAGACGTTATGGTGGGCCTTATGAATGTTTTAATGGTGAGAATTATTGTGTTCATTGCTATATGTGGTGTGCTCTACTTGACCTTTGGATTTCACTCATTTTTGAGATCATGTTCTAAAACAATCTCGCAAAATGGATGAATGGTATGTATATAATAAATACATGATTGTGGGGGCCAAGTAACTTTAATCTCCTTTGAATCGTTGGTACATCTGGAAGCTTAAGGAGATTAAGGGTCTTCTCCACGACAAGTACCTACACTAGCCCAGATCCGTGGGGCCTGGTACACCAGCCAATCCTCTTCTGAGAGGAGGATGAGACTGGTTTAAGATGAAATCAGATTACGTACCAAGTAAACTCAGTTGGGCCCACCGTTTTTCGGTCTAATTTAAGGGGTTGACCTCAAAATTGAAGCATGTCCAAAGATCAAGTGGATCATACCATGGGAAACAACGGGGATAATGATTTCCACAGTTGTAGCCTTGCTAGGCCCCACATTAATGTTGATTCATCATCCAACATGTTCATAAGATCATACAACATGGATGAAGGGAAAACACAAATATAACCTTGATCCAAAACTTATGTGGACCTCAAGATTTTTTCAACGGTAAATGTTCAATTCAACTCTTTCCTCTGGTGTGGTTCATTTGAACATTGTATATATTTCATTTTTGGGCTCAAGCAGTAAAATTATCTGTTAAAATGGATGGACGATGCGGATAAAATACATAAATCATGGTAGACCTCTTCCATTGAAGAAAGATGCAGATTAGCTATGACAGGTTCTCAACCGAGACTCCCTGCTGAAGTGACGTCACAAGTTCCATGGGACCCACCATGATGTATGTGTTGTATTCATACCGTCCATCAATTTAGAGATATCAATTTACGGCATGAGCCAAATAATGAGTCAAATACAAAACTCTAATAGACCCACCAGAGAAAACAGTGGATAGAGGGGCGCCCACCATTAAAAACCCTTCTTTCATATCTGCCTTACCTTCCGAAGACCTTGGATCTTAGATAAACATAATAGTGGACCTTAAGAAGGTTTTAAGAGTGAGTGACATGGGATTTTACCACCCATGGATGCTCGAGCCCTTACTAGGTGTTGAAAGAGCAAGAGTAAGGATCTTTCTTTGTCTCTTACGCTAAAATGATCTTTCCAAATGAAAAGATGGTGTGGATGCAACACATACATCATGGCCTGTCCCATAGAATTTGGTGGCGTAACTTCAGTAGCCAGTCTAGCTCCTAACATGTTAGTATCTTTTAACAGTGAGTGTTCGGATCCATTTTTACTACAATGTGATTCACTTAAACATTAAATCTAATTCATATTTTGGCTCATGCCCTAAATTCATTAGCATAAATAGATGAACGGTGTGGATAATCTACATATTTCCCGGTGGGCCTACATATATACCGCAGCATCTCGGGCTTAGTTGTAGAAAAGTAAGAATCAAATCAATCGTAGAAAACGGTGCATAAATACTCCAGAAAATAATTATTACCCATTTCCCATGCCTTTACCTTCATTCTAGAAAATCAAACATGCTATTAGGGATGCCGATTGGCTGGTGTACCACACACGATGGGTGGCGCTCGGATTAGGTACTGGCACCAGGCCACCATGATTTATGAACTTTATCCAAAATGTCTACTCATCTTTTTCATATTATTTTAAAACATTATTCCAAAAATAAAGAAGATCGAAGTCTCAAAAGGGAAACACGGTGGTAATTAAATTCCTACTGTTGAAAAATTATTAGGGACAACAGAAGTTTTAGATCAAGATTATATTTATTTTTTCACTTCATCCAGTTGTATATGACCATATCAACGGGTTGGATGGAAATTAAACTACACAGTGGGCCATAGGAAGGTTTCAATGGCAGGAGTCCTTAGCACTGTTTCTTCCTATAGTGTGGTCCACTTGAACCTTGGATCTGACTTACTTTTGGTCTAATGCTCTAGAATGATATGAAAAAAAGGATGGACGGTTTGGATAAGATTCATACATCACTGTGGCCCCTCAGTTGCCCTTAGAGCCTCCGCCTGTCTGGAGCTCCGAACACACGGTGTGAATACGTGTCGTGCGAAAGATGAGCGCTGACGGTCTACGAACTCGAGCTGTACTAATGGTTCAAAGGAGATCAAGGTTATATGGATTCACAATGATGTATTTGTTATATATTATTTTAGAGTATAAGCCAAAAAATGATTCATATCTAAAGCTCAAGTGAACCACACAACAAATATCAGTGGGACAATGATCCTCACCGTTAAAATATTTGTAAGGCCAACCATAATGTTTATTTTCCATCTAATCATTTCAAAGGATCACACAGACCTGGATGAAGAGGAAAAACAAAGATCATATAGATCCAAAACTTCTGTGAGCCCAAAATGGTTTCAATGGTAGACATTCAATCCTCTACTGCTTTTTGCAGTGTGGTCCACTTGATCCTTAGATCTATTTTATTATTCAGTTCAAGCCTTACAACTAGCTTTTAAAATGGACAGACAGTTTGGATATAACACGTACCTCGTGATGGGGGGTGTGTGGTACACCAGCCAATCGCTTCCCTCTCTTAGGGGGTGTCAATGGGCTGGGTTTGTTATGGGCTTCCGGGCCTAGCCTGTCTCGGGCTAGGCTTGTATAGGAGTATCATGCTTGAAAATCAGGCTCTGGCTTAAATTTTAAGACTGTTGGACATGGACTACGATGGCCAAAAGCCCATCTGCCTGCCCAGCCCGTTAAAGTTTAAAACATCTTTGGAAGTGTGGATTAGATGCTTGGGTGGTAACAACTTTGTGGGTGAGGCCATGACTATGGGGCTTACCTTGATGTATGTGTTGTATCTACACAGTCCATCCATTTTGCCAGCTCGTTTATGGCATGGTCCTAAAAGTGAGGTAGATCTGAATCTTAGGTAGACTAGGGCAGAGTAAAATAGTGGTGATTGAACGTCCATCGTTAAAAAAAATCTCCCTTAATTGAACTCCCACCATTAAAAACTTTCTAGGCCATCCAGCTTAGTTATAATGTTCCAAGAATTGGATGAACAAATAAATAAATAAATAGTACGCTTGATTCAAAACTTTGTGCCCTTACAAGTTTTTAATGGTGGGAATTTAATCCCTACTATGTGGTCCACTTAAGATTTGGGTCTATCTCATTTTTGGTACCATGCCCTATAATGATCTAGAAAAATGGATGGACGGCATTGATATACAATACATGCATCAAGGTGGGTCTCACCCCTAAGCTATTATCCCTCCCTTTACCTAATTCGCGTCCTATTCCCATTATGGCCGTTTACGGGCAGGCGTGGGTTTGGTCTCGGCCGGATTTTAAACTGTTTCAGGCCTATTCAAAATTCTGATTTTGTCGGGCACAAGCCGAGCCCATTGACACCTGTGATTCCAGTAGATTGGACTCTCAAGGCCTGTTGTTAATTATCCAAAGACAGAAGGGGTTAATGGCTTTGGTGGCCCCACCATAGTGTTTATGTAAAATCCCACCCATCCACCAGGTGTGTCATTGCATGTTAGGCCTAGGTACTAAAATTCAGGTCTGTCCATATTTCAAGTGGACCACATGATTGAAAACGCTATACATGGCATGTTTACCCTCCAAACTCTTTCCCTTCGAATGACCCACCTAAATAACGTATGGAGTTGATGTTTGGGATCTGGGCCTAAGTTTTAATGTGATATTTAATGGTTGGAGTGGATCTTATATAATCATTGTGGTGGGCTCCGTAAATATCAAGGGTGGACATCTCTCTCAACTGTTTTCGTTGGTGTGGCCCACCTGAATCATGGTTCAACTTAGGTTTTTGGATGTAGGCCGAAAATAGGATTACACATCTAATGGACGGAACAGATCTTCCTTGCACATCAAGATGGATCACAAGGAGAATTATTTTAATTTGACATATTAGGCGAGTAGATGTAAAATCCATGCCATCATGTGTTTCAGACCATGTTCGGTCCACAGCCCAAAATCAGCCCTACTTAGTTCATAGCTGTAAACCCGCGTTTATTAATTGGTGCCATTGATTAGCTGTAAATACATGTATGGAAATAAATAAGTAATGATAACTTAATTTAGTATTTTTAGATACTGATAGGAATGGATTTTGAAAAAAATACATTTATGATTATAAATAAGTAATGATAACTTTAATATTTTAAGATGTTGACAAATATGAATTTTGAAAAGAGGTTCGCATCATGTTAACTCTAAGGCCCCATGTTTATGTTTTATTCACATTGTCTGTGCATTTTATTAGATTATTTTAAGGCACGAGACTAAAAATAAGGTAGATCCAAACCTTGCCGTCCTGAAGTTCTCAATGGTAAGCATTTAATGACCGTTGTCTTCTATGGTATTTTTTTCATTGCATGTAGGTGTTTAATCCCCATTTTAAAAAAAAAATTTATGGAGTTTACAGCTAATGTAGTTTCTTCCTTCTATCTTCTCATCTCCAGAAAAAAAATAATTAGCAAACTCTTTTTTCATAGTCGATATAATCATTGCAGGGATATCCGCAATTGTCATAGAGTGGATGGAGATGCTGGTAAGCATATAAATAATAAGCAACCGTCTGCCCACCTGAGAGAGGTACCATGCTTTCCAACCTGCATGCAATCCAATTCCTCAGTCAATCGACCAGGCCTTGAAAAATACTGGCACTCTGAGGTAAATTAAATGCAACGATCGATGTCGTTACAATACCAATGTAGTTTGGAGTAGTTATCCTTGAGAAATAAGGTGATCAACCTCATCACATCCTTCTCTACATCAGGGTAGAACAATTTTGTTCCAGGTCAACCAATGTAGTTTCTTCCTTCCATCTTCTCATCTCCCGAAAAAAAAATTAGCAAACTTTTTTTTCATGGTCGAGATAATCATTGCCGGGATATCCGCAATTGTCATAGAGTGGATTGAGATGCTGGTAAGCACATGATTAATAAGCAACCGTCTTCCTACCTGAGAGAGGCACCATGCTTTCCACCCAGCAATCCAATTTCTCATTCAGTCGACCAGGCCTACCTGAAAATACCGGCACTTCGAGGTAAATTAAATGCGACGATCAATGTTGTTACAATACCAATTGTTCTTTCGATCGATCTTGCTCCAGCAGTAGATAGTTTATCTGAAATATAAAAGTCACTTTTTTTCAAATTAATTTTCAGGCCTGATACCTCGTCAATAAGTCCTTGACTGCCTCTAGTGGTCTTGTATGGTTGGCAATAACCTCTTTTGATCAACCAAAGGAATCCCCCCTGCTTAATGCTTCTACAGTAAGGATGAACAAGGTCGGTGAGATTGGATCACCTTGCCGTGCGCCCCTCTTCGATTTGAAGTAATTGCATGCCTCGTCATTTATGCACACCAAGAACCGTGCGCCCCTCTTCGATTTGAAGTAACCGCATGCCTCGCCATTTATGCACACCAAGAACCAGTTATTAGCCTAACCTTTGTCGACCAGACTAACCCTATCCTGCTGAACCCAAACTTCATGCAAACCTGTGTAAGGAATTTTCAATCCGCCTGGTCGTAGGCATTTCTTATTTTTTCATAGTGTGTGGTCCACCTGAGCTTTAGATCTGTGTCATTGTTGGGCTCATGCTCTAAAATGATATGATTTTTTTTTTTTTTTAAATGGATGGCATATATGTAGTGGGGCTCACCTGTTACAAGGTTGACTTATGCCAGATTTTTAAGTAAGATTCTAACTCTATTGCAAATTAACATGGATCACATGTCATAAATGTGCTAGATAAGAGGGTTGTGGCAGACTCTTAGGAGTTTTAACACAAGGTCTTGGATTCCATACCTATATATAGGTGGTGAAATCGCACTACGGATGATTACGACCGTTAAATAAAGCCCACCGTGATGTCTTATTTTTGGGCTGGGATATAACAAAAATAACACTACTATTTATCACTAGCATCGAACCAGAGATATGACATCCGCATTCCAATACAGAAAACAAAAATAAATAATAATAATAATATTTTAATTTATCACTAGCATCCACTTGAAAATGGTGACATCGACGTTTAAATTAAAAAAGAAAAAAAAAAAGGAAAAAAGTATTAGATGAAGAGTGTGTATACATATATATTACATGGAAATGGTACTATGAGGTCAACCTCGACTTCACATGAGGTCGAGCTCTATGGGACCCACATGATGTGTGTCAAACATCTACTTCATCAGATGCACCATTCTATGGTGAGCTATGGGCTTAAAAATCAAGTCAATATATAACTTGGGTGAGCCACACCACATATAACAGTTGAGAGGGGTTACTCTCCCATTAAAACATGGCAAAATGGATGGACAGGTGGATTTCTCTCAAACATCACGGTGGGCCCCACCTAACTTATCTTCCCAGGATCTTCCTGCCAAAGCTTTTCTAGTTAGCCTAAGTCCCATGTACCTCAAACTTAATTGTTCAAATCACAATTCACACATGCCTATTATAGATGGGTCATGACTAGAAAATGAACTGAACATATATGATTTTTTTAAAGCATGATCAGAATGTAGCAGACTATAAGATTTAAAAATAGTCAAGGCTGCATTAATTGAGATCAGAATTATCTAATAATCTGGTAAACTCTATGGGGCCATGGTGATGCATGCGTCATCGTACACGCCAACTCATTTTATTGCATGATCCCAAGATCCAAAGCTCCATTCTACCAGAATGTGGTGATGCATGCGTCATCATACACGCCAACTCATTTTATTGCATGATCCCAAGATCCAAATCTCCATTCTACCACACCACCAGAACAAACAGGGATAATTACTCACCCCCCCCCCCACATAGCCCATCTTCTTGAATTTTGAGCTCTTTTATCCTTCTTCAAAATGGAAGCCCCAGGAGGACATCGTACTGCATATCTGAAAATATCATGAAGTGGAACTTCTCTCGGATCTCCTCAGTAAGATGAACCTAACTTTGCACTCCGAGGATCAGAAAATGGCACTGAATTCCCGGCATTATTTGGTGGAACCGAGCGACAGCTAGGGCTGGCTACTCAAGGCCCACAATAATGTTTATTTATTGTCCAACCTGTTCATGAGACCATATAGACATGAATGAACGGTGAACACAAATATATGCTTCGTTCAAAACTTATGTGGCCCTTAAGAAATTTTTATGACCCATTTAAAGCTATGATCCTAAAGTTGAAGCATATCCAAAGTTCAAGTAAAAGACAGTGTATGAATATGGGGAAATTGAACATCTACCATTGAAAACTTATTGATGACCACAAAGGTTATGGATCAAGTTGATATAGATGTTTTCCTTTTGTCCATATTTTCCTGGCCTTATCACCAAAGTTAGAAGACAAACAAAAATCACTGTAGGCGTTAGGAAGCTTTCAACGATGGACCTCATTTTCCCCATTGGTGTGGTACACTTGATCTTTGGATATTCTTAAATTTTGGGCTAATGCCCTCAAATAAGTTGTACAAACGGATGGACGGTGTGGATAATTATGGTATATAAATCAACGTGGTCCCACAGAATTTACTCATTAATTTATGGTGTGGTGAGGCTGATTCGTGGGGAAGCGGATTGGATGGCGTACCACACACCAGCTATATAGCTGGTGCATATACATGTAGCGCGAAGACGAGCGCCGACGCTCCTCGAGCTCCACGATGTACGAACGGCTCAAAGGAGATCAAAGTTAAGTAGGCCCCACAATGTTGTATTTGTTATATCCACACCGTTCATCCATTTTTTGAGATCATATTAGAGCATTATAAGACAAATGAATCATATCCAAAGCTCAAATGGACCACACCAAAAATAGCAGTGAGGCTAATGATTTTCACCGTTAAAAAATTCGTAGGGCCTACCATCACATTTATTTTCCACCCAATCCGTTAATAATGTCACAAATACATGGATGAAGAGGATAAACAAATTTCATATTGATCCGAAACTTCTGTGACCCCCAAAA
Source organism: Magnolia sinica (assembly GCF_029962835.1). Classification (NCBI taxonomy): domain Eukaryota; kingdom Viridiplantae; phylum Streptophyta; class Magnoliopsida; order Magnoliales; family Magnoliaceae; genus Magnolia; species Magnolia sinica. The sequence continues at coordinate 90,007,994 of NC_080581.1, read as the reverse complement.
GGGTTTCAATGGTAGACGTTTAATCTCCCACTGTGATTTGCAGTGTGGTTCACTTGATCTTTAGATCTATCTTATTTTTCACCCCAAGCCTTAAGATGCGATCTCCAAATGGATTAATAGTTTGGATATAACACATACCTCATGATGAGACACTCAGAACTTGCTGACGTAAATACAACACACACACACATATATATAGCTGGTGTGTGGTATACCAGCCAACCCGCTTCACTCCCCACGAATGGAGGAAGCGGATTGCGTACCGAGTAACTCAGTACGCTAAGCGTACGGTGTAAACTCTATGGGGCCCACTGTCATTCATGCATTATATCAACTCCGTACATTTTCTTTATCATGTAATTTTAGGGCTTTAAATCAAAATTTAATCATATCCAAAGTTTAAGTGGACCACACAACCTAAAATAGTGTGAATTGAAGTCTACTGTTGAAAAGTTCTTAGGGGCCTACAGAAGTTTTAGATCAAGATGGTATTTGTGTTTTCCATTCATCCATGTCTGTGTGATCTTATGAATAGTTTGGATGACAAATAAACATCACTGGGGGCCTTAGAAATGTTTCAGCGGTGGAAGACATTCAATCCCCCACTGCTTTTTGCAGTGTGGTCCACTTGATCTTTGGATCTGTTTTATTTTCAGTTCAAGCCTTACAACTAGCTTGTAAAATGGACAGACGGTTTGGATACGACACATACCTCATAATGGGTCCCGCAGAACTTGGTGATGTCAACACATCAGCCAGGACGTTGGTGTGTGGTACACCAGCCAATCGCTTCTCTTTCTTAGGGGGTGTCAATGGGCTGGGTTTGTCATTGGGCTCGGGCCTTGCTTGCCCCGGGCCGGGCTTGGATAGGAGTATCAGGCCTAAAGGCCAGGCTCAGGCTTAAATTTTAAGACTGTTGGACATGGAGTAGGATTGCCAAAGGCCCATCTGCCTGCCCAGCCCGTTAAAGTTTAAAACATCTTTGGAAGTGTGGATTAGATGCGGGAGTGGTAACAACTTTGCGTGTGAGGCCACGACTATGGGGCCCACCTTGATATATGTATTGTATATCTACACCGTCCATCTCTTTTGCAATTTCATTTATGGTATGGTCCTCAGATGCAATTTCACTTATGGTATGGTCCAAAAAGTGAGGTAGATCTGAATCTTAGGTAGACTAAGCTCCCTTAATTGAACTCCCACCGTTAAAAACTTTCTATGGCATGCTATAACGTTTATTTGCCATCCAACTTAGTTATAATGTTCCAAGACTTGGATGAAGAAATAAATAAATAAATATTAGCTTGATTCAAAACTTTGTGCCCGAAGCTTTTAATGGTGGGAATTCAATCCCTACAATGTGGTCCACCTAAGATTTGGGTCTACCTCATTTTTGGTACCATGCCCTATAATGATCTAGAAAAATGGATGGACGGCATTGATATACAATACATGTATCATGGTGGGCCTCACCCACTAAGCTGTTATCCCTCCCTTTGCGTAATTGGCGTCCTATTCCCATTATGGCCGGATTTTAAACTGTTTTAGGCTGGCCGTTAGGCTAGGCCTACTCAAAACTTTGTTTTTATTGGGCCAAGCCCAGCCCATTGACTGTCAAGGCCTGATGTTAATTATCCAATGACAGAAGGGGTTAATGGCTTTGGTGGCCCCCACCATAGTGTTTATGTAAAATCCACCCAGCTACTAGGTGTGTCATTGCATGTTAGTCCTAGGTACTAAAATTCAGGTCCATCTGTATTTTAAGTGGACCACACAATTGAAAACGCTATACATGGCAATGCTCACCCTCCAAACTGTTTCCATTTGAATGACCCACCTAAATAACGAATGGGGTTGATGTTTGGACTATGGGCCTAAGTTTTGATGTGATATGTATTGGTTGGAGTGAATCTTATATAATCATTGCGGTGGGCCATGTAAATATCAAGGGTGGACATCTTTCTACTAACCTTTTTCCCTTGGTGTGGCCCACCTGAATCATGGCTCAACTTGGATTTTGGGACGGAGGCCAAAAATAGGATTACACATCTAATGGTCGGAGTGGATCTTCCTTACACATCAAGCTGGACCTCTAAAATAAATGGTGGAGGTCTCTAGGATAATTATTTTAGTTTGACATCTTAGGCGAGTAATTTCACACATGAAAAAAAAAAAAAAAAAAAAAAAAGGGGTTGGCGGCTTGGGTGCGAGGGCTCCATCTCTGTGTTGATGTAAAATTCATCCCATCATGTGTTTCATACCATGTTAGGTCCATGGCTCAAAATCAGCCCTACTCAGATCATTCTAACCTAAACCCCACCTTTATAAATTGGTGCCATTGACCTGCCTCTTCTAACCTAAACCCCACCTTTATAAATTGGTGCCATTGACCTGCCTCTTATAAGGTCTTGTTTGATTAGCTATAAATACATGTATGGAAATAAATAAGTAATTATGACTTAATTTAGTATTTTTAATTACATTTATGATTATAAATAAGTAATGATAACTTACTTTAATATTTTTAGATGTTGACAAATATGGATTTTGAAAAGAGGGTCGCATCATGTAAACTCTAAGGCCCCATGTTTATGTTTTATTCACATCGTCTGTTCATTTTATTAGATTATTTTAAAGCATGAGACTAAAAATAAGGTAGATCCAAACCTCGCCGTCCTAAAGTTCTCAATGGTAAGCATTCAATGCCTGCTGTCTTCTATAGTATTTTTTATTGTAGGTGTTTAATCCCCATTTTTTATTTTTTATTTTTATTTTTTTTGGAAAAATGCCTTAAACTTTTATTAAAATTATAATAGGCTTGTACAGAACATTTGGTGGGCCAAACAAAAAACAGGGCTGCACCAAAGAAAGAGTGCCAAAATGGCCTCCACGAAAACTCAAACTAGACCAGCCATATTCTTTGGGCAGCTCGGAGAAACAAAAAAAAAAAAAGCTGCTGTTGGCTGCCTATCTTATAATTCTACATTCGATAGAAAAAGAACAATAGTTCTTGATATCTCTAATCTGACCCATCGTCAGCTTGTTCATGAATAGCATCCCCCGAACCGCCCGAGGAGATCGATCTGACTCGTCCTAAAACACCATAGAGGACTGAGACTCACTCACTAACCTGGCCAGCGCATCCGCTGCCCCAGTCACCTCACTAGCAGCATAATAAATCTTGAGTTCAATTCCCCTCTCAAGCAAGTAGATGCAGGTCCAACCATGGCCATAAATTCCAATTTGGTGGCCTTTTCCGATTTTTAAGATATCCATCACAATCATCGAGTCGCTTTCCACCAAGATTTTGTAATATCCTTGTTGAATACAATTAGACAGCCCTGAATCAATGCATGGGCCTCAGCTTGAACATTCGTTCCCTGACCATAACTAATAGCAAAAGCAAAATTGAATTCACACCCAGATCCATAGCTCAACTGGCAGACTGAGTGCAGATACCTTGTTTCAACACTTGAGGTCTTGGTATCGATGCCTAGCGGGGGTGGCTAACATGAAGTGTGTGTACTGACGTGGGTGTGTACTAACAAGCTAACCCAAAAAAAAAAAAAACAAAATTGAAATCATCTGAGTTTCCTCTGCAAACGCCCCCTCCCCCACAAAAACCTGGGTATTCAGGCTACGAACCATCCACATTTATATTAACCCAACCAGCCCCAAGTTTTTCCCATTTTAGATTTTTCGGTTTTCTATTATGAATAGGTCTTGAAGACAACCCCAAGTCTTGAAAGACCGATCACCGAGTAAATAGTTTATCTTTAATGGGTGAGAGCAGCGGGCCGATCCAATGAAGCCACCTTCGAACTCAGAAAATGATCCTGTTGGCATCTACTTAGTGATTTTCATACTGGTCATATTTCCCTTCATTACACACCTCCCAGGAGATAAGGCATGGAATGAATCCATGCATGGAGTCGAAGCCTTTGGTTAACAAAGCTGCGCAACACCACTAGGCAGCTCACATTGCCGCTGATTGGCCTTCCATAAAAGAAATTTCAAAAATCACATTGAAATTGACACGGATAAAAGCGGGTCGTTGACAGTTTCACGGCCAAGATAAATAAGAAAAGGCCCAATCAACGACAGAAGTGATCCGGACCGTTGGACCTTAAATCGGGTGTATCTCACAATCCGGAGCGAGTTGTTCAACCTACCATATATGATTTTGGGGTAGGACGAGCTACTTTAGCCACCCAACCATGCTACATCAGGTTGCCTATGTCAAATTTGTGAAATACCATCAGACCGTCGAATTTCCGTTTTATTTTCGTTTTTACTTCTGTTAGTAAGATTTAGTTTCAGTATGCTCTGGGAGTTGCGTCCAACATGAAAAGTGCTTAGAATAATTAGGAGAACGTCATGGTTCGACCAAATAGGATGCTTACTATTTATAGTAAGTTGCGATTTCTAGGAGTTCTATTTGTAGTTTGATTCCCAAACTTCTCCCATGGCTTAATATCCTTATCTAAAGGGTTGTGAAGTCATTTATTTCATTCATCAATTAAATTACGAATTTTCTAGAAATTATTTCTATTTTCTTTTCCTCTTGGGTTCGAGGTTTCTTCGTGAGGAGTCCAGAGAAGTTTCGTGGATTCAGAACAATTACCCCACTGAGGAAGACGGTGCTCGACCTCACGTCCTTCCCTGCGTCAATCACCGTCTTCTTCAAGGATAACTACTTCGAATCTATGAATCTTCTCTAGACTTTTCACAAAAACTTTTCAAATCCATGAGGAAAAAAGCAAGAAAATAGAAATAATATTTTAGAAATTTCGTAAATTGATTGATGAATGAATAAACGAGTTTACACACCTTTAAATAGGAATACTAAGCCATAGAAGAAGTAATTTCATAATTAAACTACAACTAAAACTAAAACTCCTAGAAATCGTCACTTACGGTAAATTATAGATGGTCGTGATTACTACTAGTGCGCATGGTTTTTGTCCAACATATGAAGAGTTATAATCAAATTAAAAATTACTATAAATAGTAAAAACGAAATTAAAACAGGAATTTGACCGTCAATTAGATGGTATTTCACAAATACGGTGTGTACAACCTAGCGTAGTGGGGTTGGGTGGCTAAAGTAGCTCGTCCTACCCAAAATCATATATGGTACGGCCAATAGCTCATTCTAGTCTGTGAGATATATCTGTTTTAAGTTCTGATGGTCCGGATCACCTCCGTCTCCGATCGGGCCGTTTCTGGTCCATCTTGGCCACGAAACTGTCCACGACCCACTCTACATGAAAAATTGATCCATCCCTTAGTTGCCAGCTCTCCCAAGGCGAAGAGGTGATTTAAAGATTCATTGTTTGGTTTCCAGGCTAATGTACAAGTACAACAGGCGCACTTTGAAACCAAGCTGATTCCATGTGCTTGAATTCTCTCATCAACAGGTATATCACTAACTCTGAACTGAATCAAACCGTCCAAATGCATGAGTACACCATAGATGGGGGAGTTTTGGATGAGCCCCTTCAGACCAAGAATATCACGGACTCTGAGCTGAATCAAACCGTACAGAATCTGGTTATGGCTCCAATCTTTCAGAGGGCCAAGCCCTGTCTGGTCCACGTTCCAAATACCATAATCTCCCCTACCGATTAGGCACTGTGAAAAATAAGTTTCTGACTATCCTCAAGTCTCTTAATGCACCTCCATTGTGGGGACCAGGTGCATGACCATCAGAACCTTAAAACATTTTGTATCTTGCAAACCGGAATGAGTTTTCCGACATATCATATATATGATTTTGGGTAGGAGAGGCTACTTTAGCAAACCAACCCTGCTATGCTGTGTTGCCCATGCCGAATTTGTGAGATTCCATCAAATAGACGGTTCGAAAGTCCATTTTATTTCAATTTTTACTATAAATGTTAAGTTTTAATTGGATCATAGCTTTTGATCCCTTGAGTTTTAGGAGTAGTGCCCAACATGAAAAGGGCTTAGAAAAATTAGGAGAATGGTTAGGCCAAATTGGACACTTACTATTTTTGGCCAAAAACCAAGAAGTCTAGTAGGAATCATGACCGTATATAAATAGTAAACTCCCTCCTAGATTTGAGTTCACTATTTAAAGGATTGTAATTTCATTAAAAAAAAAAAAATATCAATCAATTTATTAGAAATTATTTCTGTTTTCATCCCTCATGGATTAGAGGAGTCTATGTGAGGAGTCCAGAGAAGCTCTGTGGATTTGGAGTAGTTATCCTTGAGGAAGAAGGTGATCAACCTCATCACGTTGGGGTAGAACAATTTTGTTCCAGCTCAACCAATGCAGTTTCTTCTTTCCATCTTCTCATTTCCAGAAAAAAATCAGCAAACTCTTTTTCATAGTCAAGATGATCATTTCCGGGATGTCCGCAACCATCATAGAATGGATCGAGATGCTGGTAAGCACATGATTAATAAGCAACCGTCTGCCTGCCTGAGAGAGGCACCACACTTTCCACCCTGCAATCCAATTTCTCATTCAGTCAACCAGGCCTACCTGAAAATACTGGCACTCCGGGGTAAATTAAATACGATGATGTCATTACAATACCGATTGTTCTTTCAATCGATCTTGCTCCAGCAGTCGACAGTTTATCTGAAATATAACAGTTACATTTTTTCAAATTAATTTTCAGGCCTGACACCCCTTCATACCTCCTCAAGAAATCCTTATACTGCCTCGAGTGGTCTTGTATGGTTGGCAATAACCTATCTTGATCAGCCAAAGGAATCCCCCCTGCATAATGCTTCTACACTAAGGATGAACAAGGTTGGCGAGATTGGATCACCTTGCCGTGCGCACCTCATTGATTTGAAGTAATCGCTTGCCTTGTCATTTATACGCACCAAGAACCAGTTATTAGCTTAACCTTTGTCGAGCAGACTAACCCAGTCGTGCTGAACCCAAACTTCACCCGAACCTGCTTGAGGAATATTTTCCAATCCACCCGGTCGTAGGCATTTCTCAGTATTTTCTAAGTGTGTAGTCCACCTGAGCTTTAGATCTGTCTCATTGTTAGGCTCATACTCTAAAAGATTTGAAGTAATCGCTTGCCTTGTCATTTATACGCACCAAGAACCAGTTATTAGCTTAACCTTTGTCGAGCAGACTAACCCAGTCGTGCTGAACCCAAACTTCACCCGAACCTGCTTGAGGAATATCTTCCAATCCACCCGGTCGTAGGCATTTCTCATTATTTTCTAAGCGTGTAGTCCACCTGAGCTTGTTGGGCTCATACTCTAAAATGATACCCAAAAAAAATATGGATGGCATGTATGTAGTGGGGCTCACCTGTTACAAGGTTGACTTATGCTTGATTTGTGAGTTAGATTTTAACTATATTGCAAATTAACATGGATCATATGTCATAAATGTGCCAGAAATCATTTCAGGTTATTAGCTCAAAAATGAGTCATATCCAAAAGCTCAAGTGGAACACGCCACAAAAATATGTGAGGACAATGTTTCCCACCTCTAAAAAACTCCTAAAGCCCTCCGTGATGTTTATTAGTCATCCAAACCATTTATAAGGTCACACATTTCTGGATGAAGGGCAAAAACAAATATTAGATTCATCTAAAACTTTTGTGACCCTAAGAATGAGCATAGTATTTGGATATAATGTATTGATCATTGTGGGGCCCAAAAACTTGGTTATGTCAACTCACGGGGATCTAACAATAATAACATTACTATTTATCACTAGCATCAAACCAGAGATAGTGACATCCGCATTCCAATATAGAAAACAAAAAAAATAATAATATTTCAATTTATGACTATCACCGACTTGAAAATGGTGACGTCGAGGTTTAAATTAAAAAAGAAAAAAAAAAAGTATTACATGAACTATATATATATATATATATATATATATAGAGAGAGAGAGAGAGAGAGAGAGAGAGAGAGAGAGAGAGAGAGAGAGAGAGAGAGAGAGAGAGAGAGAGAGCCGGTCTCCTATGTGCGAGCCTTCATGTACGCCGTATGATGAGGAGAGCAGCTGGGATTCCACTTCCTTGAGAGAGAGAGTCTTAAAAGAAAAGACGGTCTCCTATACTCAGGGAGAGAAATTTGGAATTGCAACCGGAGAAAGCCTTTTGCATGAAGATCATGCGAAAGGATTTATGTGGGCCTACTATGATGTTTGTGATAAATCCAACCTATCCATCCGTTTTTTGAAATCATTTTAGGTTATGCGACCAAGAATGAGGAGGTTCCAAAAATTAAATGGGCCACATGAGAGGAAACCGTGAGAATTTAGTGACCACCGTTGAAGTTTACTGTGTTGAGCCCATAATTGAAGCACATACACAGATCAATTGGATCATACACATTATAGGCTCCATGGTGATGTTTATTTATCATCCAACATGTTCATAAGATTATACAACATGGATGAAGGTAAAACACAAATATAAGCTTGATTCAAAACTTATGTGACTCTCGGGAATATTTTGAAAGGTGGATGTTCAATTCAACTGTTTCCAGTGGAATTGTCAATTTGAACATATAATATACTTGATTTTTTGTGTCAATCCTGAAATTATCTGGTAAAATGAATGGACGAAGAGGATAAAATAAATAAATCACGGTGGACCCACGGAGTTTTCTAAGTAGGCTAAGCGTAGGAGTCTGATATCCTCTGTTTGCGAAAGCACGACTCTGCAGGCGCAGATTAGGTACCGAAAGGTTGAGAAGCGAGACTTGCTACCAAGTGACGTCACCAATTTCCGTGGGCCCACCATGAGGTATGTTTTGTATCACACCTTTCATCCATTTGGAAAGATCATTTCAGGATAATGTACAATAAGTTAAATCCAAATCTCCAGTGGACCCCAGCACAGAAAATTGTGGGGACAGTGATGTCCACCGTTAAAAACTTCTAAAGGCCATAGAAGTTTTAGATCAAGCGGATATTTGTGTTTCCCCTTCTTTCATGTATTTTTTAACTTTTGAATAGGTTAGATTTCAAATAAACATTATGGTAGGCATTAGGATAGTTTCAACCGTGGAATCACTTTCCCACTGTTTTCTGTGGTGGGTCCACTGCAGCATCCCCACTTTCTTGCTTTTTTCCTTATTTGCTGAATACCGATTGGTCCATCTTAATTACAGATGCAGTTACACAATCACACGGTCCAATTAAACTGTAACGATACGAAGAACAGAGGATCAGTATTCCAAGCGTAATCCGCTTCCCACACCCCTGCCACCAGCCCATGGCTGATGGTCGGTTCTTTGTGGGCCCACTTTAATATATGTGTTTCATCCTTGCCGTCTATCTATTTTTTCAAATCATTTTATTGTATGAAATAAAAAAGAGGTATATCCCAATCTGAACTGGACCACATTACATGAAACAATGTTGAATGAGTGTTGACCGTTAAAAACTTTTCGGGGGCCATAAAAGTTTTGACCAAGCTGATTTTTGTATTTTCCCTTCATCTGGCCTGTATGACCTAATCAACAGATTGGATGTCAAATGAACATTATAGATTGGATGGAAAATAAACGTTATGGTGGGCCCACAAATTGTTTAACGGTGAAAATCATGATCTCCGCTGCTATTTGTGGTGTGGTCCATATGATCTTTGAATATGATTCATTTTTTTGGATAATGCTCTAAAATGCTCTCTAAAAATAGATGAACATTGTAGATATAATAAATACATCACCGTGGGGTCATGTAACTTTGATCTCCTTTGAACCGTTCGTACAACTCGGACTGATCCCACGGGTTTCTGTGGTGGTTCCACTTGAACTTTCGAGCTATCTCATTCTTTTTTTTCATCCCATAAAACGATCTCTACAGATTTTTGGATGGCATGGATACAACACACGCATCATGGTGGGTCTATAGAGCTTGGTGACGTCACTTCAGTAGCGATTTGACTACTGACATTGCCAGTATTTAATCGGCGCCCGGGTGAACGCGGATTTCCTGTAAAAGCCTTGGCAGGATGTTCCTGCGCTGGGATGTAGGCGGGGTCCACCGTGATGTTTTTAATAAATCCATCATGTCCATCCATTTTCGGAGCTCATTTTATGACATGCTACCCAAAATGATATGGATTCAAAAGTCAAGTGGGCCATGTAAGAGGGAAAACTGGGGAAATAATTTTCCATCGTTGAAACTTTCCTAGGCTCTACCTTGATTTTTATATGCCATCCAAGCGGTTTACTCCATCCAAACGGTTTACAAGATCATTCCCATTAGGATGAAGTGAAAAAATAAAATAAAATTAGTATGATAAGAAACTCCCCGTGGCCTTAAAAATATTTCAACAATGGTGACTGAATCAAAACTGTTTCCTCTATTGTGGCACACTTGACTTTTGTATCCATTTGATTTTCTGTAACATATCTTAAAATGATCTCAGAAAATGGATAAATAGGTTAGATTTATCACAAACATCATAGTAATTACGCTTTACAAAGAATACTTGTGCAAGATCTTTATGCGAAAGACTTTCACGCTCTACTCCGTGAACTACGAGAGAGTCTTTTCTTCAAAGAATCTTCCTCTCTCAACGAAGTAGAATCTCATCTGCTTCCCTCATCCTATGGCGTATATGAAGGCTCACACATAAATTATGTGCGGTACAGTTCGTAGGAGACCGGCTATATATATATATATATATATATATATATATATATATATATATGGAAATGGTTCTATGCGGTGGAGCTTATGGGAACTTCCCATGAGATCGAGCTGTGTGGGCCCCACCATGATCCGTGTAAAACATCTACCCCATTAGTTAGATGCACCATCCCATGGTGGGCCTTGGGCTTAAAACTCAATTCAATTGATAACTTTTGTGGGCCACACCACGTACAAAAGTTGAGAGGGGTTACCCTCCCATTAAAACAATATTCATAATCATTTGTTGGGCCCACCGAGGTGTGGTTCACAAATTCAGCCCATCCATTATGTGTGTCTCACTTGGATGAGGGGTCGGACCAAGTTTTAGATGCATCCAAATTTTAAGTGGGTCCCACCAAGTGATTTTATATGTTTTAGGCATGTCTTCACGTGATTTTAGATGGTATGGCTCACCTGAGTTCTGTATACAGCTGATTTTTGGGATATCCCATCATTTAAAGGGGACCGATCAAATGCATGGTGTTGGTTTTAGGCTAAAATGATCTTTAAAAATCGATGAATGGAATGGATGAAACCCATACATGATGGTGGGGCCCATAGAGCACCGTCCACCAGCATGGCTGGGGGAACGGGAAGTAGCCAATCCTTTCCCGCCTAAGATGGGGAAACGGATTGGATACTTCCCCATGACACCGTCCTTTGGCTGATGATCGGTGCTATGTGAGCCCCACCATGATATATCTGTTTCATCCATGCCGTCCATCTATTTTTACATATCATTTTACAGTATGATTCCAAAAATGAGGTATATCCAAATCTCAAGTGGAACACATTATAGGAAATAGTGTTAAATGAGGGTCGACCATTAAAAACATTTTGGGAGCCATAAAAGTTTTGGATCAAGTTGATCTTTGCCTTTTCCTTTCATCTGGGCCTTTATGACCTAATCATCAGATTGGATGTCAAATAAACAGTATAATGGGCCTTTGGAGGATTTTAATGATAGATATCCAATCACTATTGGTTTTATGTAGTGTGGTCCACCTGAGATTTATATCCCTTTCATTTTTTGGATCAAACCATAAAATGATCCCTAAAAATAAATGAAACACATAAATCATTGGGGGGCCCACAGAGCACCGACCACCAGCCAGCTGGTGGTATGGGGAGTAGCCAATCCGTTTCCGATGATGGGAAGGCCGCCTCCAGCGAAATCGGATTGAGTACTGAGTAATTCAGTAGGTTATTATCGAGTAAACTCAGTTGGGCCCACCTTGAATGTATGTAGTCTATCTATGCCGTCCATTCATTTTTCCATCTAATTTAAGGGGTTGAACCCATAATTGATGCATATCCAAAGATTAAGTGGATCATACCATAGGAAAGTAGGGGTAATGATTTCAACCGTTGAAACCTTGTTATGCCCCGCAGTGATGTTTAGTTGTCATCCAACCTGGTCATAAGATCATACAGACATGGATAAGGGGAAAAGAAAAATTCAAGCTTGATGAAAACTTTTGTAGCCCCCAAGAATTTTTCAATGACGTACAATTCAACTGTTTTATGTGGTGTGGCCCATTTGAGCATTGTATATGCTTTTTTTTTTTTTGGGGATCAAGCCTAAAGTTATCTGGTAAAATGGATGGGCAGAGTGGATAAAACACATAAATCATGGTGGACCTCACAGAGTTTACTCGGTAGGCCAAGCGTAGTGAGTTACTCACTGCGCAATCCGCAACCGTCTCCAGCTGGGAGCCGGCAGGATCTTTGAGCGGCCACCCTGACGTATAGGTTTTATCCACACCTTCCATCCATTTTTTTCCTATCATTTTAGAATATAAAAGCCAAAACTAAGGCTGATCCAAGACATACGCGGACTATAGACAATTGGGATCAAACCATTACTGATGAAAACTTCTTGGGGCCATAGAAGTTTTGGATCGAGCTGATATTTGTATTTTCTATTTATCCAGGTCTATGTAACTTTATGAATAGGTTAGATGGCAAATAAACATCATGGTGGGCTCTATAAAAGTTTCAACGGTAAGAATCATTATCACCACCAGTGTAGTCCATTTGAGCCTTGGATTTTTCTAAAATTCCATCCTATCTTTGGCCAAAAATGATGAAATTCCAAGTCGCGGATGAGCCACAAGCACAAGATCAGCACAAGATCATGTTCGAGTGACTAACCAGCTATTTTTAACCATTGATTTATATGGACAATGTTTGGACGGTGCTGATATTCATATTAAAGTAATTATAGTAATGCAACTGATAATCTAATTGGTTTGGGATATCATTAGTGGGTTATGTGCCCAATAAATTAACAGTGTAGTGATACACATGTTACACATGCACTTTTGGAAGGATTTTAGATGTAATCCAAGCTTTCACGGAGGATTTCAAATCCCCTCTTTCAATTATGGTGCCAAGCAATCAGGGATTTGAAATGCCCCCAAATTCATGGTGCCAAACGCCCCTTCAGAACATGAGACCAAACATAAGGTAGGTTTAAATTTTCTTGCAACCTTAGAAAAGTTTTCAATGGTAGCCATTCAATCCCATAGTGTGGTCCACTTGAGTTTTGGATCTACCTCATATTTGGGCTCATACCCGGTGGATAGCATGGATATAATACTTACATTATGGTGGGGCTCACCTATTAAGAGGCTTGAGTTATGCCTATTTTTTAGTTGGCATTCCACTCTATTGCAAACAGGAATCATAATTGTAATTTCTCACTGGTTTACATTAATTTACACTAAACCAAAGATGGTACGGCAAGATGGGGCCGTTCACACAGAAATTGCACATATAAAACTTCCCCAAAAGAAAAAGGGCAGAATGTGATGGTCCTAGATCATCTGCAGGGAAATTGCACGTTCGAAAGAAGTACTATGATGCGGATTACTTGCGAAAGTATTTAGTAGGAACTTCTTATGACGGCAGCTTGGTGGGCCCACTGTGATGTTTATTAGAAATTCACCCCTTTCATTTTTTTTCCAGATCATATTAGAAAATGGCCCAAAAATAAGGTAGATCCAAATCTCAAGTGAACTGCAATATGGAAAACAATAAGAGTTGAATGTCCACCGTTGAAACATTAATGGGCCCACAAAAGTTTTGGATCTACACATTTTATTTAATTTTATTTTGAACAATGGCACATAAATATCATGGTGGAAACCAAGGAGGATTCAACGAGAGCCAATTCTCCCGCACACTTCTTCCTGTTGTGTAGCCCACTTGAGTTTTAGATTTATCTTATCTTTGGGCCATCTCATAACATAACCAAAATTGATGGATAGGTGAATTTATCACAAACAGCATGGCTACACCTGAGCCAGCCGGACGCACTACAACCAGCCTGAATGCACCCGAGCAAACTGGGACCAAATACAAGTATCTGATGCATTTCAATTTTTCCACTCAACCCTACTTAACCCCAATTTTACAAAACTCTCAAATTAGAATACCTTATTATGATATATTTCATAAGAATAGATGAAAATCATCTGGATGGGTGCAAATGAGCTTCTAATTATTTGAGACGAGCTTGTGGTTGTCGGGTCGGGACCGTCGGGTGCGGTCATGCTGGAAATGAGAGAGAGAGAGGTCGGATCGGGTGTAACATGTAGGTTAGATTAGGTCTTTTTTTAATACACACATACACACACGCACAACCCGAACCCAAGTCGAGTTGGGTTTCAAATCGAGTCGAGATAATACCGAGTCGGATTTCATCTTGAGTCAAGTTGAGTTACTGGGTGACCCAAACTCGACTCGGTCTGAGTTTAGTTTGGACAAAGTCTATTCCGTCCAGATCAACTCACCCACTCAGTTCAACCGAGTTGGATATATATGAACAAGTTGGACGAGTCGTGTTTGCTAAGTCGACTCATCCCGTACCCAACTCTCCCTCCAAAAATAATAATATTAAAAAAAAAAAACAAAAACAAAAACAAAAAAGGAGTTTGAATAATGCATCCAAGAGGACCCATTTAGTCCTGATGCAAGGCCAAAATCAAAACTCTAATATATGTGGTTGGTGGCCTTTCTTAATTGAATAAATAAAAGCAGTTTATATAATGCATCGAAGTGGACCGATCTAGTCGTGGATGCAAGGCCAAAATCAAAACTCTAATGTGCGTGATTGGTGGCCTTTCTTAATCAAATGAATAGTCTAGTGTTTTTAAATCAAAGTCAGTCAACAAAAATAAAAAATAAAAAGCGGTTTGAATAATGCATCCAAGTGGGCCCATCTAGTCTTGGATGCAAGGCCAAAACCAAAACTCTAATGTAGCGCGGTTGGTGGCCTTTCTTAATCAAATGAATAGTCTTATGGCAACACGTCTTTAAATCAAAGTCAGTGAACAATGTGAGTGGGAATCGTCTGTTTCCAGCAGGGAAGCGGATTGGCTGGTGTACCACACAACAGCTATATAACCGGCCTATTGATGTCAACAAGTTCTGTGGGTCCAATTATGAGGTATGTATTATATCCAAACCATATATCCATTTGGCGAGCTCGTATTAAGGCTTGAGCTAAAAAATAAGTCAAATCTAAAGATCAATTAGCTCGCCAAAAAATAAGACAGATCTAGAGATCAATTGGACCACACTGCAAAAAGCAGTGGGGGATTGAACGTCTACCATTGAAACCCTTTTGAGGTCACATAAGTTTCGGATCAATATTAAAAAAAATTTCCTCTTCATCCATGTATTTTTGACCTTATTAACAGATTGGATGAAAAATAAATGTTACGGTGGGCCCTATGAATTTTTTAACAAAGAAAATCATTATCCTCACTGCTATTTTTGGTGTGGTCCATTTGAGCTTCGGATATGATTCATTTTTTTTTAATGCTCTAAAATGATCTCAAAAAATGGATGAACCGCGTGGATATAATAAATATAACTTCAATCTCCTTTGAAAAGTCCGAGGAGTGTCGGCCCGGCCTTCACAAGACACGTATCTACACCAGTTATATAGCTGGTGTGTGGTACACCAGCCAATCCGCTTCCTTCCAGCACACAGGGACTTTCCATGCCCTAAAGTTTGATTGGTCCACGTCATCTGTGCTGATGTCAGTATAGCACTTCGAATTATTTATAAAATACTGCTTGATTAACCAGGAAGCCTACGCAGGGAACGGATTGGCTACTCTCCCTGACACCAGCCAATGGCTAGTGGTCGGTGCTCTATGGGCCCCAGAAATGATGTATGTGTTTCATCCATGCTGTCCATCTAGTTTTTACAGATCACTTTACAGAATGAGACCAAAAATGAGGTATATCCCAATCTCAAGTGGACCACATTATAGGAAATAGTGTTGAATCAGCGTCGACCATTAAAAACATTTTGGGGGCCACAAAAGCTTTGGATCAAGATGATTTTTGTTTTTTCAATTCATCCGGACCTATATGACCTAACCAACAGATTGGATATCAAATAAACAGTACAGTGGGCCTTAGGAGGATTTTAATGGTGGATATCCAATCACTTTTGTTTCCACGTTCGAGCGCCTGATTTAAGGACGCGTCCTGGCTGTGACGCAGGATCCAGCGACGTTGGTGGGACCCTGACCTCCGTGTATGATTTGTATATCTATGCCTCCATCTGTTTTTCCACATTCAATGTCCCAAAAATGAAGCAGATACAAATCGCAGGTGGACCACACCACAGCAAACGGTGGTCACTGAACAACCACCGTTGAAAACTTCCTAGTATTCACCGCTGATGTTTATTTGCCGTCCAACCTGTTGTTGATGAGGTCACACAGAATGGACGAAGTAAAAAACACAAATAACTGTGAATGACTACTGTTTTTTATGGTGCAGTCAAACTGAGATTTGAACCTCTGATGTAGAGCGGGTGGCAGACACTTTCAGGGCAAAGATGGACCAGACAAGCTTAGGGATGGAAAAACCTAAAGTAAAGATGGACCAGACAAGCTTAGGGATAGAAAAACCTACTTACGCCAACCAACCATGTTATACCAGAATTTTCAAGATTCCATCAGATCGACAGTAAAAAGGTCCCTCTAATTTCATTTTTACTATAAATAGTAGGTTTTAGTTTTGAGTACAACTCTTGATCCTTTGAATTGTATAAGGCATGCCCAACATGAAAAGGTCTTAAGATAAGTTCGAAGAATATCATGGTTCGGCTAAATTGAAAACTATTTTTGGCCAAAAACCACAAAGTCTAATAGGAATAGAGGCCGGCTATAAATACTAAGTTTCCTATTTATACTTAGTCACGTTTTTAGGGTGTTTGAGTTGGAGTCTAAGCCTAAAACTCTATGCTAGGTTTGAGTTCATTATTTAAAGAGCTGTAATTTTTTATTTTATTTTTCATCAATCAAAATTATTTTGAATTTATTAGGAATTATACCTACTTTTATTACCTATGTGAGGAGTTTAGAAAGCTCCATGGATTCAGAGTAGATATCCCCTAAGGAAGATGTGATCGACTTCATCACATCCCTCTCCCTGCATCATTTCCCATTCCCTAAACTGAGCTGGAAAGATAAGTAGACGGCATAGATATACAATGCATACATCAAAGTGGGCACCATGGATAGGTCCACTCACATCCCCGGATTTGGGGTCCCAACAAAGGCCTATTCCTTTTTCAAGACTAGATTACATAGTGTAGCAAGCAGCACCATGATACTACTAAACAATCTCCATGCGCCCCACAATGATTGATGTGACTTGTCCATGCTGTCCATCCATTTTTAAAGTCATATTAGGGCATGAGCCCAAAATTGAGAAAGATCCAGATCTTTACTGGACCTTGCCAAAACAGGTGATTGAAAGCCCACCATCAGAAACTTCCTAGGGCCCATTATAATATTTATTTTCCATCCAGCCTCGTGATAAGGTCCAAAACTTTCGTAGAGAGATTTTCTAGTAGCACTCAACTGTTGATGGTTGACGGTGCATGCTACCGTAGGCAATTTGAGTCCCATCCCTAACAGCCACCTATAAGAGAAAGTGGTTGGCGGCTCAAGTGGGCCCACTGTGGTATTTAAGTAAAATAAACCCCAACGGCTAGGTGTGTCAACCCATGTTAGGCCATGGGGCCAAAACTCAGTTTCATCTACGTTTCAGGTTGACATGGAAATAGTGTACAAGCCCTGTCAAACTATTTCCATTGGTGTGCCCCAAATGATTCAAGTATAGTTACAATTCTTAGGGCACATGCCTAAATTTCTTTTGTGCAATCCGGTGGTTGAAGTGGATTTCATATAAGTATCATGGTGGACCATTTAAAAATTAAGGGTAAGAATCTCTCCCCTGACTGTTTCCATTGGTGTGGCCCACCAAAATCATGGGTCAATCTGATTTTTTTGTCACTAGGTCCAATATCGGACTTAATAACAAATGGTCGTGGTGGATCTTACAAAAAGATCATGGTGGGCCTTGTCAAATTCCAGAGCAATGTCCCATACAGAAAAAAAAAAAAAAAAAAAAAGAAGAAAGAAGTAAACTCTATATATAGTTAAAGAGGTTCCATTAGAAAAAGTGATGGGTTCCACTAGACAAAGTGATTGGATTATCGGACAAAGTGACGGAGTTTCACTAAATAAAATAACAAGGTTTTCAGACAAAGTGGCAAGGTTTTAATAGACAAAGCGACGAGGCTCTGAAAGACAAAGTGACGGGGTTTCTGAACAAAGTGACTAAGTTTCAGTAGATAAAGTGAGAAGGTTCTACTAGGCAAAATAATAGGGTTATAGGACAAAGTGGAAGGATTCTACTAGACAAAGCGACGTGGTTCCCAAAAAAGGTGACGTGGTTCCATTTGACAAATTAATGGGGTCTTACTTGATAAAGTAATGAAATTACCGAAAATAGGAATAGGATTTACTAGACAAATAGATGGCATTCCACAAGACAAAGTGATAGGATTGCATGATAAAGTGACGTGGTTGCACTAGACAAGTGACGAGGTTCTATTAGACAAAGTGATGAGGTTCTACTAGGTAAAGTGACGAGGCTGCCGGAAAAAGTGATGAGGTTTCACAAGATAAAGTGGTGGGGTTGCGTGATAGAGTAACACAGTTTTACACGACATAGTGACGAGACTACTGAACCAAGTCACGAAATTCCACTAGATAAAGTGATAGAATTGTTGGATAAAGTGGCATGGTTACAATATCTAAAGTGATGGGGTTCTATTAGATAAAGTGATGGAGTTTCACCAAACAAATTGATAGGGTTCTATTGGGTAAAGTGATGGGTTTGTCGGGCAAAATGATGGGGTTCCACAAAGGGTTCTCAGACCAGTCATGGGGTTCCATTAGACGCAGTATGAGATTGTCGGGCAAAGTGACATCATTTCATCAAACAAATTGACAGAGTTCTATTAGATAAAGTGATATGATTCGATAAGACAAAATGATTGAATTACCAACAAAAGTAATGAAGTTCCACTAAACAAAGTAACATGTTGCTAGATAAAGTGACAAGGTTGCCGGACAAAGTAACGATGTGACAGGGGGTTCACCTATGCAAAGCCCCAGGGTTGTGGAATAAAATGATTGGGTTCTATAAGAAAAAGTGATGGGATTGTCGGACAAAGTGACGGGGTTCAACTATGCAAAGCCCCAGGGTTGTGGGACAATGTGATGGGGTTCTACTAAAAAAAGTAACAGAATTGTCGGACAAAGTAACGGGGTTCCACTAGATAAAGTAACAAATTGTCAGACAAAGTGAATTGGTTCTACTTTCACAGTGACAAGGTTACTAGATAAAGTAACAGAGTTCCACTAGAAAAAGTGACCAGATTACTAGACAAAGTGACAAGGTATCACTTGATAATGTGATGTGATTGTTGGACAAAGTGATGGGGTTCCACTAGATAAAATGACGGGATTAGCGGACAAAGTGATGTAGTTCTATTAAACAAAGTGATATGGTTCTATTAGATAAAGTGACAGGGTAGCCAGACAAAGTGATAAGGTTTCATTAAATTAAGTGACAAGGTTCTACTAGGTAAAGTGATGAGATTGCTTAACAAAGTGACAGAGTTTCCCTAAATAAAGTGACAGAGTTCTACTAGGTAAAGTGATGAGATTACTCAGCAAAGTGACAAAATTCTAGAGGATTAAATGATGGGGTTGGCAGACAAATTGACGGGGTTCCACAGGATTAAGTGACAAGGTTGGCGGACAAATTGACAGAGTTCCATTAGACAAAGTGACAAGATTGCTGGAAAAAGTGACAGGTTCCATTAGACAAAGCGATGGGATTATTGGACAAAGTAACGAGGTTCCATAATACAAGTGATAAGGTTGCTAGACAAAGTGATGGTGTTTTAATAGACAAAGTGACTGGGTTTCAATAGGCAAAGTAACGAGGTTGTAGGACAAAGTGATGAGGTTATTGGAGAAAGTGATGGGTTCTATTAAACAAAGTAATAAGATATCGAAAAAAAATGAGCTCGTTCTACTAAACAGCATGACTGTCAGACAAAGTGACTTAGTTCCATTAAACAGAATGCAGGGGTTATAGGATAAGTGATGGGGTTTCATGAGACAAAGTTACGAGATTATTAGACAAAATGATAGGGTGATTGGACACCCACCATATAAAAGCTTCTTAGTGGCTATGAAAGTTTTGGATTAAGTTGATATTTGTATTTTCTCTTCATTTGGGTCTTTGTGACCTTTTGCAACAGGCTGGATGGAAACTAATCATTAGAGTGAACCCTAGGAATTTGTTAATGGTGGGCATTCAATCACTACTATTTCCAATGATGTGCTCTACTTGAGATTTGAATTTGCCTCATATTTGGGCTCATGCCTTAATATGGGGTGCAAAATGGATATACAACATGGATAAAACATGTCCATTATAGTGGGCCCCACGGTAATTTTTTTAGTAGCATATAAACAGTAACAACATGGGTGTTGTGTTCCGCATTGCACAATCTGAGTCTTGAAAGGGGAACATGCCTTTGTTAAAACCCCTTATCCTGCCATATGGGCGAGACCTCACTATAGAGTTGTATGTGAGCCGACCTAGCTCAAAAAGCTCACTCAACTCAACTCGGTTTAGCTCGGATTGCCTTAGCTTGAAAGGGGGATTTGGGACGGGCTGAGGCCTACTTGACCTAGCTCATTAAAAAACAAGCCAAGGTCGTGTTGAAATTTTGGTTTCGAAAAAGTTTTTTTTTTTTTTAATCGAATTTTTGTTTCGCTATAAAAAATGATCTTGAATTTTTCAAATGAAAAAGCGCGGTTTTCTTTAGTCCTTCATTGGAAATGAGAAAATAAGTTTTGAGGTTTATATGTAAAGGTGTGTGTAGTATTCTTACTTGGAATCTTGTAGGGTGAGATGCTCGGGTTGCATGTTTCAGTGCATAGCACTTGAATGCACGCATGCATGCGCTTGGGCACGTGAAAGGGCGTGGGCAATGTGGTTGTAGTAGCGCTAGTTGGCGCACTTTGCACTTTGCACGTGCTGTTGAATTATTTATCTGAACGGCTAGCAACCTTAAAAGCCACAACGGTCCGAAAATGGATGGACCTTGATAATCTAATGGTCAAATCTTTTGATCCAACGATCTGAAACAACTCAAATTAATTATCAACGATAATAAATATTTTTCAAATGTTCTGAACCATTGATGGACACCTAGCAACGGTCCACTACCCTAGTGCCCATATAAACTGGATCATTTTGGTCCAAATTTCAATCATCTCCAACAGATCCATTCTAAAACATTAAATCTCATAGAAATCTCCTTTCAAAGAATATTACAAATAGGTCTACTAACAAAGTCTGCAAGAAGATCAGCTGCATCAAACAGTTCCTAAGTGGACCCTTCGTGATTGTTGCACGCAGGATCTAAATAGACTTGTCTTATCTTAAAAGTAATTCGCCTGTAACCCATCATCAATTGATTGGGGGGGAGGGGGATCACGCTTTTAGGATAACGTAATTTGTTATGTGATTAAGCCTGGTGAAGCAAAAGAAATAATTTTACTTTTTTTTTTGCAGTATTTCCAAAATATTTCACAGTAGGTTGAGTAGTAGGTAGCTTGGTTCGACTCAGCTCGAAACTCGAAGCTTGAATCAAACTCGATTTGACTATGTGTTTGTGTGTGTGTAAGTGCGCATACGTCTTGCATGCTATTTTCGCCCATTTGCCAGGAATAATTGGATTGAAAGGATTAAGAACAGCTCGGATCACCTCCTGCATCCACTCGAGACATGAGTAGAGCTGGCCTCCTTCTCAATCTCTCTTTCGAAAGTTCAAAACTCTCTCTCTCTCTCTCTCTCTCTCTCTCTCTCTCTCTCTCTCTTGCTCTCTCTCTCCCCGTGCAAAAAAAAAAAAAAAAACTTCCCATCTCCCCCTTGAAACCTGCCTGCAAATGGCCACCTTTATCTCCTTTCTATTGATGGTGTTGAATGCATTATGTTTTCTGAGTTTACTATTTTTAAAATTATATGATTATTCATATATCTTATATTTAGACTTTTAGTTGTTACCAAAGTTAGCCTGGCTAGCGTCAACCAGATCGCTCCCCTCGACTCATCTCACCTCAACAAGCTCGCTTGCCTCGATTTGATCCAAGCTCAACTCGGCTCGAACCATCGGGAGGCGAACTAGCATGTGAGCTTGAGGGCTGAGCCAAGCTGAGCTTGAATTGAGGTTAGAATGGGGTGGAGCTGAGCTGAGCTTGGCACAACTCAGGTCAATGTACAACTCTACCTAACCATCGGGCGCACCTGGTTGTACTATGCCAACTATCGTTTTTTTTTTAAGGAATGACCAAAAAATGAACTTCATCCAAGTCTCATGTTGACCACATCACAAGAATAATAGTTACTGGCTGTTAAAAACTTTCCTAGGGCCACAAAAGTCATGGATAAAGCAAATATTTGGGCTTTACATTTATGGGTACGTCCGTGTGGCCCTTATCAACAACAGGTTATATGGCAAATAAACATTAACATTAGGAAGCTTTTAATGGTGACCGTTGAATTACCACGTCCTTGGATATAAGATAAGGCGTTGGAACTAAACTTTCCGGACGCGGATTGCGTACTGACAGCGTCAATAGCCAGGTGGCAACTGACCGTGCTACGGGAGCCCTATTATGATGTATCTGTCCTATCCATACTTTCCACCAAAATTTTCGGACTGTTTTATTTGTAAGTCTAAATACAAGGTAAACCTAAATCTCAGCGTACCATACCACAAGAAAGACTACTAATTGAATACTCACCGTTAAAAACTTCACAAGGTCAAGTGTGCATGACCTACTCAACACATTCCATGACAAATAAATATTATAGTGAGCTGACGCAAGGATGAACGTGATGAGGATAACTACTCCGAATCCATGGAGCTTCTCTTTACTCCTCACAGAGACTTCTTGAATCCACGAGGAAAGAAAGCAGAAAATAGAAATAAATTCTAATAAATTCAAAATTGATTAATTGATGAATAAAAACGAGTTTACAACCCTTTAAATAGGGATACCAAGCAATGGGAAAGAAATTAGAATCAAATTACAACTCAAACTCTTAGAATCCGCGACTTACTATAAATAGTAAACTTACTATTTATAGACAGTCGTGATGTCTACTAGTGCGCAAGGTTTTCGGCTAAAAATAGTAAGTGTCCTATTTGGCTTCACCAAACCGTTCTCCTAATTATTCTAAGCTCTTTTCACGTTGGGCGCAACTCCTAAAGCCCGACGGATGAAGAGTTATAATCAAACTAAAACTTACTATTTATAATAAAAACGAAATTAAAATAGGAAAACAACCATCGATTCAGGAGTTTTTCGCAATTCTGGGCTGCGCAACCCGGCGTAGCGGGGTTGTTTGGCTTCAGTAGCTCGTTCTACCCCAAAATCATATATTTTACGTCAGATAACTCATTCCGGATTGCAAGATACGCCCGATTTAAGGTTCGATGGTCTGGATCACTTCTGTCGTCGACCGAGCCTTTTCTGATCCATCTTGGCCATGTAACTGTCCGCGACCCGCTCTACATCAGCCCTATAAAGCTTTTAATGGTAGGCATTCAATTTCTACTGTTTTCTTGTGATGTGGTCTACACTAGGGATTTTGATATCCTTATTTTTAGTATAATTTCCATAATGATTTAGAAAAATAGATATACGGCTTGAATAAAACACGATACCTGGCTAGCTACCTCGTTACTGATGCTGTCAGTAAACAATACGAGTCATGGAGTATTTTGTTGACACAATACGAGTCATGGAGTATTTTGTGGGTGCGGATTGGATGCCAGAAGGTCAGTAGCCAGCAAAATGGCTATTGAAGTGACGCTCTATGGACCCCATCGTGATGCATGTGTTGTATCCATACCATCCAACCATTTGTAGAGATTGTTTTATGGTATTACAAAGAAAATGAGATAGATCTAAATTTCAAGTGGACCCACCACAGAAAACTGTGGGAGCCATTACACCCACCGTTGAAACATTTATAGGGCCCACAGTGATGTATTTATGAGATCCATCCTATTCATAAGTTAACATAGCGATAGATGAAGTGAAAGCAAAAATATTAGCTTCATTGGGAACTACTGTGGTCCCTAAGAAGTTTTGAACGGTGGATATTACTGTCCCGACTTTTTTCTATGGTGGGGTCCACTTGAACTTTAGATCTATCTCATTGTCTTTGTAATGCTATAAAACGATCTCTCAAAATGGTTGGACGGTATGGATACAACACATGAATCATGGTGGGGTACACAGAGCTTGGTGACGTCCCTTCGGCGGCGATTTGGCTGCTGACATTGTCATCCGCGGCCGGCGCGGATTATCTACCGACAGGTCGAGTAGCCGCACTCGCTACGAAGTTGCATCCATCGTGTGTATGTTGTATCCCACTGTCTTAGAGAGATCATTTTAGGGCATGATTCAAAGAAAGGAGCGGATCCAAGGCTGGAGTGACCCGCTATTCAAAACAGTGGGGAGAGTGACACCCGCCGTTGAAACCTTACGAAGGTCCACCGTGATGTTTATTTGAGATCCAACCTGTTCAAGTGTTAACGCACGTACAAGATAAAGGAAAACACGAATATCAGCTTGATCCAAAATTTTCTTAGCCTTCAAAACTTTTTAACGGTGGGTGTCACTCTTTCCACTGTTTTTTGTGGTAGGGTCCACTTGAGCTTTGTATCTGACTCATTCTTTGGATCATGTCCTAATATGTTCTCCCCAAATGGATGGACGGCTTAGATACAAAACATAGATCATGGTAGGCCCACATAACTTGTGAAGACCTGTCAGTATCTAATCCGCGTCCGTATTTTGTAAATAATTTTTTTAAAATTAAAGTATTACGGTGACAACAGCGAAAATGACGTGGACCAATTACATTTTAGGGCACGGAAAACCCTGTGCGCCGGAAACAGACAATCCGCAGAAATAATTGAGTGGCTTTGCTTTTGCAACGGATGTATCTTCCTTGTTGTAAGAAGAGTTCCAGAAAGACTTGTTTTCACGACAAGAGCCTTCTCAGGAAGAAATTGAGAGAGAAAAAATGGAGAGTGTTGTTAAGTTGGTCATACAAAAATTGAACGATTTTGTAACGAAGGAAGCAGATTTGGTATTCGGAGTACATGATCAGATCATATCGGTTCGAGCCGATCTTGAATGGATGCGTGCCTTCCTCGAGGATGTCGATAGGGTTGGCAGAGAGAATAAAAGATTTAAGATTTGGGTGACTCAAATAAGAGACGTAACCTATGATGCTGAGGATGTCATCGACTCTTACATTGAACAGAAACGACGAGAAGATACAAGTGCTGGATTGATGAGATGCTTAAGTAGTTTTGCTGATTTCATCAAAGATATACCGGCCATCCTAGACGTTGGAAAGAAGATCCGCAACCTAGAAAGAAGGCTCGGCCATATCAAGGAGAACATATCACGGTACGGCAATATATCAGTTGGTGGAGAAGCTTCATCTTCTTCAAATCAAAGCCAGCTGCGGAGGGAGAAGATGGCTCCCATCGTCGAGGAAACCGATGTGGTCGGTTTTGATGACGAGACAAAGACACTGGTGGGGCGGCTGACTGAAGGAAATGTGCGGCGTGCTGTGATTTCGATCACAGGTATGGGAGGGATAGGTAAGACTACTCTCGCAAAGAAAGTTTACAATGACATCCATGTAAAGAAGAGTTTCGATTTTCATGCTTGGGTGTATGTATCTCAACAATGTCTAGTCCGAGAGCTTTTACTGAGCATTATAAAATGCTTTAGAGCCCTCCAACGAGATGAAATGGAGAAGACGCGTGAGGAAGACTTGCGGCAGGAACTCTCTCAGTACTTACAAGGGAAGAGATATCTGGTGGTAATCGATGATATATGGCATAGACAAGCTTGGGACAGTTTGGTTTCTGTATTTCCAGATACGGAGAATGGCAGCAGAGTGCTGCTCACGACTCGCAATGAAGATGTAGCAAGGCACGCAGATGCACAGAGTACACCCCATAAACTCCGTTTGCTGGATGGAAACGAGAGCTGGTCACTATTTTGTAAGAAAGCACTTCCCGGGAATCTTGCTCCTACGTGCCCTCCAAATCTGGAAGAGTTGGGGAGAAAGATGGTCGCCAAATGTGGAGGTTTACCTCTAGGAATCGCAGTATTAGGAGGCGTGTTATCAAGAAAAGAGAAGTCAGTGAATTCGTGGGAGAAGGTGCTTAAAAGTGTGGAATGGTGGCTACATGAAAGCAAAGAAGATGGGATATCAGGCATATTGGCCCTGAGTTACCATGACATGCCCTACTACTTGAAGCCCTGTTTTCTTTATTTTGGAGCTTTTCCTGAAGACGATGAAATCTATGTCCCCCGATTGATTCAGTTGTGGATAGCAGAAGGATTTGTGCAGAGAAGAGGAGAAGAAGAAATGGAGGATGTTGCGGAGGATTACCTAGATGAGCTCATCAGTAGAAGCATGATTCAGGTGGGGAGCAGGAGGAGCAATGGAACGGTTTTTATATGCCGTATTCATGATCTTCTACGAGACCTCTCAATATCAGAAGCGAAGGAGGAGAGATTTCTGGAAGTGCATGGGAACATGGCGCCTGAATTACCTACAAAGGCACGCGGACTTGCAGTTACTTGTGGTGACATCAATAAGTCCATCTCTCTTAACTGCTCCACTCCACAACTACGCTCTTTGTTGCGCTTCAGTAGAGAGGATCAAATGCTGGAGAAACCGCAGTTGAAAATCATCTGGGGAGCTTTCAAATTGCTCAGGGTGATGGATCTCCGTCGGGTACGCATCTCTAGTCTCCCTGATGAAATAGGGTATCTAATCCACTTGAGGTACCTATGTCTCATCAGGACAAGGTTGGAAAGGCTACCATCCACCATAACTCGCCTCTCCAATTTACGGACTCTCGATCTACGAGGTACAAATGTCCACATGCTACCAGATGATATTTGGAAGATGGAACAGATAAGGCACCTACATCTATTAACTACGGCAAGACTTCCTGTTCAAATCAGCAACGTCATGCAAATCCATCGCGTAAGCAATCTCCAGACTCTAAAATATGTAAAGGAGGGCAGCTGGATAGAAGATGGATTGGAGAAACTAACCAATTTGAGAGATTTGGGAATAGAGGGAGATCTCAAAATGGCATTGTCCCGTTCCATTACTAAACTGGCAAGCCTCAGATCATTGCGGCTAGAGGCAAGTCCTAATTGCTCGATTCCAGCGTTTCCATCCTTTTCAAATCATCATCATCTATTTTACATGAATTTGGTCGGACCCTTTGAGAAATTACCGGATGTGCATGAGTTCCCACCTAACCTCACAGAGCTATTCTTGAGGGGGTCCCAATTAGAGCATGACCAGATTGGAACGCTGGAGATGCTGCCGAACCTTCGGAGACTCTGTTTATTATCCAAATCATACATAGGAAAGGAAATGGTTTGCTCCGTCGGAGGGTTTCCACTGCTCGACTATTTATATATTTATGATTTGGATGAATTAGAGGAATGGATAGTGGAGGAAGGGGCGATGCCGAATCTTAGACGTTTAGAGATTAATAAATGCAGAAGATTGAAGATGCTTCCTGATGGATTGCGACATATCAGCACCCTTCAAGATTTGCAGTTAAGAAGCATGCCGGAAGGATTCATAGAAAGGGTGCGAAAAGACGATGGAGAGGACTGGTTTAAGATCCAACACGTACCCGCGCTCACCATCAACCCGTAGTGTATGGGAATCTTTCCATGTAGGTAATTGGTTTTGGACCTGTTCGCATCCATTTCATCTATCCAGACCGTCCGTTAGGTTCAGTCCACTCATCTTCTGTACCTTCCAAAATTTATAATGATTGGATGATCCAAACTGTCCATTTAGTTTCATTGAGAAAGTAAGGACAGGATTGCTCATAGAATATAGGTTTAGCCAAGAACGCTTACTGTCATTTGATTGCTGTGATTTTTACAGTGGAGAAGAGTGGACAGTACCTAATGGACGGTCTCCATAGATGATATTGATTCGTACAAGTCTAAATGCAGTTAGGTGCATGTAGAAGTTTTTATACACTAAGGGGTCGTTTGGCACCATGGGTTTGGAGATCGTTTGAAGGGATTTCAAAACTCGGTTCTCATATTTCAATTGAGGGGGTGTAAATACGTAAGCTATCTACTTTTCTTGGAAAATTTAGGCTTTTTAAGAAAATGTCCTCTTGTATTTGTTGGCTATTCCTCTATGTTATTGATGTAATAAAGACAGGACAGGATTTGGTGAGGCTTGTAGCCGGTTTGAAATCTTATACTTTTATTATTATTATTTATTTATTATCATTTCAACAAAGTTACAGGTGGTTTGCTCCCCCTTTCTCCGATGAAAGTTGGGATGACTAGTATATTTCTTCCAACTTATATATATTTGACATAAGAATATTGCCATGCATAAAATGTTGGCATGTGGTTGGTGGATTTGTGTCGTAAGTAGGTGATGATGGGTTGAATTTACTTCTTTCATGATTTTCATATGACTTGTTTACGCTGTTAGTAGAGAGTGTGCAGAGGAGGTTGGACAATGTTCTCATATAGTACTCTTATGTTTCATTCCAATTCCATCAAACAACTACTTATATGATGTTTGATGTAACTTCTTTTCATTGTGTCTTTAGATTAAATGAATTCATGGATTACCAAATATTAGATATTGATGTTTACTTGGTTTTCCTTTTGTGGAGATCAGGTTGATGTCCCCCTCTTTTGTTTTTTTTTTCTTCAACCTATCAATAAAATTCAGTGTAATCTGATCATTGAGCACCAAAGAGGCAAGGAAACAAATGACGAAGAAGCCTACTCATCCAAACGAGTAAGGGAAATAGACCAACTTCAGCAGACTTAAGTTCTAAAGCGCATTAGCATAGTGTACACCTCTTGTTCAAACTAGAGGTTGAAACCAAACTTCTGCTCAGAATCTTTTCTGAGATTCAAGAATAGTAACTGATTTGAAACCAAACATGTCCATAGTTCATCAGTTTAGACTATCCAATTAGTTTGTTCCACTTTAATTGACCAACATGAGAAGACACACATCATAGATGAAATTTTCCATCCCATATAATAAAAAACAAACCTTCGGAGCAAAGGTCCAATATTCTAGTGAGTTTGCATTAGATATCATACTCCAAGGAACCATTTTGGTCACATGACTACATCTCTGTTTTTCTTTTTCTTTTGGCAGCAAACAAGACAGCATAACCTTACAATCATCACCAATATCAATACCACGTTCATCTTCAAAATGCTCCACACCTCATCCATCCAAAAGGACAACATGGGAACCACACACACACACACACACAGAGGATTACACAAGGAGAATGACAAAGAAAGAAAACCCGAGAAGAGAGAGAGAGTGATGATGATAGAGAATCTAAGCCTTGGCCTTGAATGGGATTGCCCTTGCCACAATCTGATGGTACACAACTGCAAGCGCTGCCCCAATGAATGGGCCTACCTAGAATATCCAATTGTCATCCCACGCATGGTCCTTTTTGTAGATGATGGCAGCTAAAAGGCTCCTGGCTGTGTTGATGTCGTTTTCAATGATGGGGAGGGTGGCCAACTGCAATAGGAACACAGCTAACTCAATTGGGAGAGGTGCAAGGATAGGCACATGAGAATCTCTAGCATTTCTCTTGGCATCAGTGGCAGAAAAGACAGTGTAGACAAGAACAAAGGTGCCCACAATCTCAGCACACAAACCATCTCCCTTGGTGTAGCCGTGCTTCACAACATTGGCTCCCCCACCCAACATCTGGTAAGGGCCCTTTTGGAATCCTTTCACCGCACCAGCCCCACAGATTGCCCCCAATCACTGCATCACCATGTACAAAACAACCCTCATCAGGGAGATCTTCCTGGCCACCAGAGGGCTGCTGCTATTTTGTTGGCGCTCGCTGAATGGTTGTACAGAGCTGTTTTCAGTCAAGAAATTTCAGGTGAGTGCTTCCACATTCCATTAAAAAAGAAAAGAAAATAAAATAAAAGGAAAAGGAATGAGAAAAGAAAGCAGCAGCCCAAACATCACAGCTGTGTTTATGTGTTCACTTGAAATCCGAGCCATACAATAGACCAAGGCAAAAATCATGCCACCAAATGCCCATGCAATCCCCTGAATACCCACACTGGCACACATGGTAGGTGGCCTTTTGACACCCATGACAGTGAGGATGGTGATGCAGAGGAATGGGAAGGTGGCCATGAAATCTGCAATCCCATGCATCAAAAATGACCATGAATTGAACTCACCAGGCTCAAACAAGGTCACTGATGGTGGCTCCTCGTAGGCCTTGTCTTGGCTTTGTGCTGCTGTCCCTATAGGCTGCCTCTGTGAGAACTTGTTTGCTCCCAGCTTCTCATGACTATAGCTATTTCCTTTGATGGCTCTGTAAATTGACAATATAAATAGATATGCTAATTTTGGAAGGTTAACATTCTCTAATTGAGATGAAATTTTCAAGGTGGCCTATAAATATGAGATGAACCTAACAGGCGGTCAATACCAATGATTTGACACTCTGCTTCTGAAAGCACTGTGGCACACTAAGGCCATGTCTGGATCCCAAGGATTCCATTCCAAACAATGGGAAAGGAAAACAGTTTTCCTTCGACATTTACAATTTGTCATGTTTAGATAATAAAGAAAAAGATGGATTACACAAGGATAAATATAATTAGGTGACTAATATCATGTTTTTTCAGTGTATAACGACATTATTCAACTTGCAAAATCTTGCCAAGCAGCAAATGCTTGCATGTGAAAGTCAGTGGTGGCAGTTTGAATTTGCTTCTTTCGTGGTTTGATCATCTTCTCCATTGTTATTGTTATGTGCAGAGAGAATGTGGAGAACTTTGAATTTAGTGTTTGAACAATGATTTATATTTTGTTGGAACGAAAATTGTTATTTTCAAAGAATGAAATGTTAGATATCAGATATAAAAAAAATACCGTGTACAACGTGAACAACTAGCTGCCTATCTTGGGATTCACAGCTGCATTATCGCATAGACCCTGCAGTTGATCGTGTTTCTTCATTGCGGCATTTTCACAAACACCTAGCATCTTATCTTGCTGATCCGACCGTGCTACATCTGCTGGCCCCTCCTTGTCTTGGTTAATACCTCCCTTTCCTTTCGAGATGGAAAACTCTCGTCTGACTAGCGTAAGCAGCGGATTATATGACCACTCCCTATCTAAACGACACGTGTCGGAAGATCACATCATACAAACGAACGGACGCTACGTGAACGGAAGAGTTCATGTAGATGGGTCCACCTCGTTCATCAGCTGGCGATTATATAACCATTCCCTATCTAAACGACATGTGTCGGAAGATCACATCATACGAACGAACGGACACTACATGGAATAGCGTTAATTAATTCCATCATGCATGCTTCCTCATGGAATAGCTAGAATACAAACGCCGATCATTAAAACTGTTTAGAATTTATACAGGCGGCCATGCTTTTTAAATATATCCTGTCCCATTCTCAAGATGCATCTATTAAGGAGGATGAATGGACACCACATCGTGATGTATGTGTTATATCTACGTTGTCTTTTTTTTTTTCTTTTTATTTCTTTTTTTTTTTTTCTCTTTCTTTTTTAATGTTCATATTAAAACATAGAGCCGAGGTAGATGTAAAGTCGAAGCGGACCACACAACAAAAAACAGTAGAAATTGAATGCCTATCATTGAAAACTTCTCAGTGGCTATAAAAGTTTCGGATCAAGATGATATTTGTATTTTCCTTTCATCCATGTCCATGTAACCTTATTAACAAGTTGGATCTCAAACAAGCATCATGCTGGGCCCTATGTAAGTTTTGATGGTAGGCGTGCCATTTACTTTAGCTTTGGATTTGCTTCCTCTTTTGCTCATATCTTAAATGAGAGGGCAAAATATAGATATTTGGGTCCAGTTTAATCATAGCTTGTGGTTTTATAAATTTGAAGTTCTTGTTATAGTTTTCTTATTATTAATGTCAGTTTGGAAAACTTCTATTTATGAATGTGAAACCGACTCTCTCCCTTGCCATCTCGTGAAAAAAATTTCTATTAGATTGATGGAAAAGTTAACACAGCGTTGATGTCAACCAGTAGCGACACCAAAATGTTCAGGCAAACAACACAAAATATTAGGTCAACACTATTTCAATGCCTCAAATAAGCACCATTCTGGCCAAAATGTTTTATGACAGGTCGGACATGCTCCTATTAAGGCTTGACATGAATTTTGAGCCAAATTCGAGCTAATTATGACTACATAACTCTTGTTAATCTCGCTTGACCCAAGTGAGTTGGAATCGGGGCTATTACTTACGAAGCTTGACACCAGTTTTGAGCCGAATCCAACCCAATTGAGGCCATTGAACCCTACATGACCCAGCTTGACCCCTCCCAAGCTGAAATCAAATCTACTACATTTATTGCTCGAGTGGGGTCACACGGGTCATCTAGGGTTCATTTATGAGATACATTTATGAGCTGACTATAACATAGGAAATAATGATGATGGACCGTTAATGAGTCCAAAAAGTTCCTGATAAAGTTGATATTTGTTTATTAACATTCGCAATAGATTTGATGGCACATAAACAGTAAGTAGAGATTTACATGAGTCATTAAAAATTTAAATGATACAACACTCAATCTCCACTGATTTCTAGATTATGGTCCACCTGATATTTAGATCTTTTTAATTCTTTGCCAAATCTACTAGAATATGATTTGAAAAAAATGGATGGACAGAGTAGATATAGAAAACATACATCGAGGTTGGCCCCACGGTGAGGGGCTGGACCGTCTTGGGTATGACAGCGGATGCAACTAAAATGCTCCTATCCTCGTGTAGCAGCATTCCACGAGTGTACATGTACGTGGGAACGGAAACGGATTGGCTACTCTCCTGCCACCAGCCAATGGCTGGTGATCGGTGCTCTGTGGGGCCCACCATTATGTATGTGTTTCATCCATGCCATTCATCTATTTTTATAGATCATTTTAATGAATAATACCAAAAATTAGGTATATAACATTCTCAAATGAGGTATATACCCAAAATGGGTCCTTACTCTTACTTGGGTGGTAGACTCTAAGGAGTTTCAACACCGGTCAAGGGTTTGAGTACCTATAGGTGGTGAAATTCCACTAAGGCGTGACTGTGCGTGTGTTAAAAAAAAAAAGTATATAACAATCTCAAATGGACCACGTTATACAAAAAAGTGTTAAATCAACACCAACCATTAAAAACTTTTTGGGGGCCATAAAAGTTTTGGATCAAGCTGATCTTTATTTTTTTACCCTTCATCTAGGTCTGTATTACCTAATCAACAGATTGGATGTCAAATAAAAAGTACAGTGGGCCTTAGGAGGATTTTTATGGTGGATATCCAAACACTATTGTTTTCTTGTGGTGTGGTCCACCTGAGATTTATATACCTCTCATTTTTTTGGTTCAAGCTATAAAATGATCCGTAAAAATGTATGAATGGCATAGATGAAACACATACATCATGGTAGGCCCATAGAGCACCGACCACCAGCCACCGGGCGTGTGGCAGGGGAGTAGTCAATCCGTTTCCGTGTAAACATACATACTCCACCATTGCTTATCTTCATTTCTTATCTTCATTATCCATACCAACCAATGAATTTTACTGAAAATATTGTAAAATAGCTAAAAAATTGACGTAGATCAAAAGATCAACCGAACCAGCCGGGACAGATGACTTTTAATGATGCACAAACTGCACTGTTAAAGCTTCGTACGGCCCACCAACCACTTAGATCCGCGCCATTTTTCGATCAATAACCTAAAAGGATAGGAGCAAAAGCATGAACGGTGGTGTTTAGCACACCAAGCAATCTGCTTCCGACTGTCTCTTGCATCCTTAATTTTGGTGGGCCCCAATCGAAAATCCGAACCGTCCACCATTTTCACCGTCTAATTTTATGGTGTGGGCCCATAACCCAAGCAGATTCAATATAAAGGTGGGTCCCAGGACATGAAAATGTGGGTATATGGATTACTACCATTAAAACTACCAATGGTCCAGCTTTGATATTTCTAGGCCATCCAAACCATTAAAATAACATGTCCAACCGTTCAAAATGCCATTTCCAGTGGGTTAAAAATAGCTATCTGTATTTGCCCTTGATCTAAATTTTTTGTGGCCCCATGACAATTTGAAGATGGTAGCTTCAATGTGCACTCTTACCCGTGTGGCCCACTCGAGCTTTGGATCTAGATCTTTTTTGGGGCTAAGCCCTAGAGACATATGAGGATATGGCAGACAATACATAATTTTCTCAAAGAACACAGTGGGTCCACTGTCAGAAACGCCATCCGCTTGGACACGGTGTCGTGGGAGCGGATTAGGTGCGTCCCTGGCCTCACTCAAGATGGTGCAGCCCTTATCATTGGGCCCACCATGACTTGTTTATTCTATATCCACACTGTCTATCCGTATTTCTAGATCATTTTAGGGCATGCATCCAAAAATGAAGTAGATTTAGTTTTCAGGGGGACCATACCATAGGAAACAGTGGTGATTGACCATTAATAGGTCACAAAAGTTTTGGATCAAGCTTCTGTTCATTTCTTTCTCTTCATCCAAGTTTACATGACCTTATCAATGGGTTGGATGGTACATAAACATTACCGAAACTTTATGATAGGCCTTGGGATGTTTTTAATCGTAGAGCGCTCAATCAATACTATTTCCTATAATATAGTCCACATGAGATGAGACTTGGATCTTCTTCTTGTTGGTCTTATGCCCTTAAATGATCCAGGAATATGGGTGGACGGCATGGATATAAAATAAATATATTAAGGTGGGCCCATGGTAACGGTCGCATCGTCTTGGGAGAGGATGGGACGCACCTAATCTGCTCCAGTCAAGTACAGAGACGTGACTTCTTAATGCAACCATGATTTTGGTGGACCCCACTTTCCCGATACTTATCGCAAATCCAGACTGTTGGCCAAGTTTTTCATCTCATTTTAGGGCAGGGGCTCAAAATTCAGGCTAATCCAGTGCAAAGGTGGATCTCATGGCAGGAAAAGGTAGGTGTGTGGCTTATCACCTCTGAAAGGAGCCCAGATCAGGTCAACTCCATTTCAACACCTCAAACGAGCTCCGTTCAGCTGAAATTTTTCTGACACGTCGAACATGGTTTTAAGAGACAGGAACATCAGCTTTGAGGCCAATCCAAACTAGTTAAGGCCACAAAATCCTAGTTAACCTTGCTTGACCTCACTGAGCCGGGGTTCCATGCCTTAAACGAGCCCATCCTAGTTGCAATTTTTCAGACATGTCGGATGTTGTCCTAGGAGGCACGTCACTAGGTTTAAGGTGAATCCAAGCTAAAGTGACAGAACTCAAGTGCCTCAAACGAGCCTTTTTCTGGCTCAAATGTTTGCAAGGTCAAACGTGCTCTTAGGAGGCTTGACATGAGTTTTGAGCCAAATCTAAGCTAATTACCTTGCTTGACCCCAACCGAGCTCGAATCAAGGCTACTAGGTTTTGGCGTGTCAATAGACCTCCATTCTAGCTGATACAGCGCTGACACATCTAACGTGGTCCTAATAGGGTTGACATCATTTTTGAGCCAAATTTAACCCAATATGGCCGTTAAACCCTATATGACCCCGCATGACCCCACTTGAGTCCGAATCGGGTCTACTATGTTCTGGCACCTCAAACGAGCATCGTTCAGGCTGAAATTTTGCTGACACGTCAGACCTGGTCTTAAGAGGGTCGACACTAGTTTCAAGAAGAATTTGAGCCATTCAAGACCACTAAACCCTAGTTGACCCCACCCGACCCTATTGGAGCCGAAATCCGCTATGTGGGACAAACATGCATAAAATCCACCCCATCCATAAGATGTTACATCACATTTTCACCATAGATCCTAAAATTCAGTCAAATCCAAACTTCAGTGGGCCACACCACACCATAAGATGCACCATCACAGTTGCTTGCCTTAAGTCCAGGAATGAGCTTTAAAATAAGGTAAATAGAAACCTTAAATGGGCTACACCATAGAAAATAATAGGATAAAAATGCCCACCACTGAAACCTTCCGGAGGCACATGCCATCCAACTCATTCATGAGGAGATTCATAACAAGATCAAGGGAAAACACATATCACAGCTTTAAAATGGTAGACATCTAACCCCACCTTTTCTTGTGGCACGGCCAACTTGAATTATGGATATGCCTTTTTTTTTTGGGGGATCACGTCCTAACATTAGCTGTGCGGCGTATGAACGGACTAGATGTAACACGGGCATCACACTCGGCCCCAGATCTAGAATAATAAAGCTTTCTCTAGTCTCCCTTCCTACTGTTGTAGCGTGACTTGCGTGGGCAACTTAGGGCCTCACTTGCGTTAGCAGATTGCTTCCTGGAAGAAGCATGCAGCAGATCACCCCGTCCACCGGATACTCCATCAAATTTTCACCATGGATCTTAAAATTCAGTCAAATCCAAGGCTTAGGTGGACCACACCATAGAGATAATGTAAAAGCAGGCCTAAACTCCACATGCGCGTTGCTTGCATAAGTCCAGGAATCTCTTGATTTTAAGGGAATCGATGCATCCTAGTGCGGTAGGTAGGATGAGTGGTTTGGATAGAATACAAATATGACCGTAAAAAAAAAAAAAAAAAAAAACAATTTAATGGCTGAACTTCCCATCTCAACTGTTTCCCATGGTGTAGCCCACTTGTGTGTTGAATCAGCATTATTAGTTTTTTTTCCTTAATGTACCAACATTTTCTGGGGTACCTGATGGACGGAGTGGATCACATCCAAATGAAAACTTTCCATCAAAGTCAGCATTGCAAGTACAAGACTCGAGTTGCTACACTCAGGTGTTGGCAACTGGCAATAGAAGGCCCTGCAGCTAACTTTGCATCCGCTTCCTGTGTAGAATCATCAAACCTCATGATTTTGGGAAAGTCATGCGTCCATGGATGTACCAACAAGATGAACGGTTTGGATCATATATCCAAGTGGGACCCATTCATCTTGGATACAATGCTAAAATCAAAATCAATGTTCTATATGCAGACCAAAATGAATGACTCCAATGCATGTGGTTAGGCGAATTTCTTAATCAAATGAATAGTCTAATGACAAGTTGATGGTGTTTATAAATTAAAGTCAGTCAACAAATGTTTATATATCATGCCACATATGGAACCGTACCATATTTCCCGCAGCAAGCCACTGGGGTGGTATGGTAGGCCCCGCCATAAAGATTCTCTGGCACAGAATTCAGGAATCCATGGTCAGATGGCCACATCATTTGAATCAACGGACAGAAGAAGGTCTGACTCAAGATATGATATGGGTCACCATGTGAGAAGATCTAACAGATTTCTTTAGATCAGCAACATTTATAGATTTTTTTTATTTTTTTTTTTTCCAGATCCTTACAGGACACCAAAGTTCAAGTGGACCACACCATAAAAAGTAGTGGAGATTAAGTGGACTACCGTTAAAGCCTTCCAAGAGCCAACAGTAAGGTTAGTTTGCCATCTAACCTCGTCATAATATCACACAGGCACGGATGAAGGGCAGAAACAAATATCAGTTTGATGAGAGCCTTCCGGCCTCAAGAAGTTTTCAATGGTAGACATCCAGTTCATACTGTTTTCTGTGGTGTGGTCCACTTGAGCTTGGATTGACCTTGTTTTTGTGCTCCTGTTTTGAAAAGACCTGAAAAAAAATGAATGGACGGTGTGGATATAAGAAATACATCATTATGAGGCCACGTAAATTTCACACGTTTGCTTGCATCCAAGTGGGACCCATCTAGTCTTGGATGCAAGCCAAAATCAAAACTCTGATACATGCGGTTGGTGGCCTTTCTCAATGAAATGAAAAGTCTAATGGCAGGTTGCTGATATT
This sequence comes from Magnolia sinica, assembly GCF_029962835.1. Lineage (NCBI taxonomy): Eukaryota > Viridiplantae > Streptophyta > Magnoliopsida > Magnoliales > Magnoliaceae > Magnolia > Magnolia sinica. Next base: position 89,969,887 of record NC_080581.1, on the reverse strand, counting down.
TTAAATCAAAGTCAGTAAACACGTGTTTATCTGTGATGCCAATTGTATAACCACGCCATCTTTCCCCAACATCCACTGATCACTGCGTTTTCAATACACAGTCTTTTGAAGAAGAGAGAAAATGGATCAGAAATTTTGGTGTAGTAATGTCTTATTTTTTGTACCTATGATTTTATTATATATATATATATATATATATATATATATATATATATATATATATATATATATATATATAGTTGTTTATCATAAAGAATCTTATTTTTTCTAAATTAACAAACTAAAATATAAGACAACAACTCCTTTAAAAATCATGTTGTGTAGCACGCAATCTATTTGGGAGAGAGAAATCTGGCATATCTTGTTAGCTTGAGTCATCAGAAATGGTGTGGACCAATGAGATCGGACAACATTGGAATTTCCCGTGCCTTCAACAAAGACGATCCACAATTATAATTTATAAGTAACTTATATATCGATCGGTTCGAGTTGGGTCAGGCAACCCAAGCCTGACCCAAGTTTTATTGGGTTAGTGTTTATATAACTCAAGCTCGAGACCAAACCCGATACATATTGCCCAAGCCCAACCCAATGTTGAGTGAGTCATGGGTCAGTCAGGTTGAACCCGCCCAACTTTCAGCCCTAGGCTCATATGCAGGCAAAGGTGGTTCTCTACTCCGTAAAAATTCTAGCCCATGTAAATTAGTATCAGTAAGAGCAATCCAGAGAGAGTCATCCAAAAGCTCCGACTTCATCGTACTCTTGGAGGTTTCAATTCCTATCAGCCAGAGAAGTCCTTGCATGTTAATACTCTACTTCCAAAAGAGCCAATTGGAGCTCCATCTTTTTACTTGCTTTCCCAGCCGTTTGTGTTTTGTGGCTGCTGTTTCACCCTCTTCTTCTTCTTTTTTTTCCCCGCTCATCTTTTGGTTTGTTTTATTGTTGCTTGTAGCCGGTGATTGCCCTGTAGCTCTCTGCATACGGTTGGTGGCCTTTCTCAATGAAATGAAAAGTCTAATGGCAGGTTGCTGATATTTTAAATCAAAGTCAGTAAACACGTGTTTATCTGTGATGCCAATTGTATAACCACGCCATCTTTCCCCAACATCCACTGATCACTGCGTTTTCAATACACAGTCTTTTGAAGAAGAGAGAAAATGGATCAGATACACGTGGGCATACTTAGTGCTTGAAAGACTCAACTGAATTTATTTTCAAAGAAAAAAAAAAAGAAAAAATAAAATAAAAATAAAATAAATCTACAGAAAATCTGGAGGGTTTAAAAGAAAACTTACCTTAGTTATCTTGCACAGATCTGATCTATCTCAGTCTCTCCCCGGCAACGGCACCAAAAACTTGATTGCTTGCCTCTAAGTGCAGAAGTTCGTAAGTAATATCCTGTGAATACAGGGTCGCTCCCACAGGGAGATGAATTGCGAGAAGAAAAAAATCAAATGCAAAACAAACTAAGTAATAAAAACTAAATTGATGATTTGATTTTGGGATTTTTGAATGGATGTAATTCAACTGAATAAAATAACACCCAAGCTTCAAAGTTCCACACATAGGTTAATGTTTCAAAATCATGATGACTTAGATAATACAACTAGGATCTGAGCACTATGGTCAGCCTAATCGAAAAATAAAATAGTTTAAATATTTTAATAAATGATATAAAAGATTAGAAAATAATGGATTTGCACCATTGACATATATTCTCAAGCGTCAGTGATTTTAAGTATTCAATATCTACAGGATAATGAATATCAAAGAAATATAACAGGTTGAGAACCTCTCCTATTTAGGAAATCTGATTGATCTAGAGTAAGCCTATCCATCAATGTGGATCTCATATGATGGAAACATATGGATCTCACAAGAGGATAAAAAACAAAACTTAAATAATAGATAACATGCATACACCATTCTTCTCATCATTAAAACAATCAATCATCATAACTTAAAGAAATATTAAACCCATGTGCTTCCCTTCTAGCTTGGGCTAGAGGGAACTTAGAAAAACATAATTAAATTGCAGAAATAAAAAGCAACAAGAAAAAACAGAAGAAGAAAAAAATGCAAATAGAAAATATCTAAAATAAGAAAAATAACTTATAAAGCTTTAATAAAACTAAAAACTCTTTAAAAAAATTCTAAATATTGCTCTTGAATGCTTCTAATGATGTTTAAAAATGCCCTAGGAGGCCTTATTTATAAGTAGGGAACTCCAATTTTCGTACAAAGTTGAAAACCCTATAAAACGCCTCAAATATACATATTTTTCTAAAATAAACTTCTCGCTGCATAGTTCGTTTAAAACAGACTTCCTGCTGCGTAGTTTTTCAAAATAGACTTTAGAGCTTTAGAATACACTTTTCAGGACGATTTAAGGATTCTTTACTTCAAATCTTCGATTCTTTTCATTCCTTACTTGGTTTTCTTGGATCTTTGGCATGTGAATTCTTCAATCTTGGTTTCCTAAGATCCATCCCTTGCCTTGGTGATTTTTTAGCATCAAATTCTTACTTTTTAGCACCATTTTTCAATCCAAGCTTTTAAATTCACCTTGCAACACATACATGAGTAAAATAGAATATTAAGATGATTTATGTTCATAAAACTAAGATATAAATGGGAAAAATTATGCAATATTTGAGTCTCAACAGTGGGGCCCACAGAGCACCGACCACTAGCCATTGGCTAGTGTAGGGGGAGTAGCCAATCCGTTTCTGTTGGAAGCGTTGGGCGGTGCCCTCCCATTTGTGGGAATGTAGATCACAGTCTGTTGATCTTTGGGTAGTGCTCTAGCTCTGCACATACAAAGCCACACATGACCAGTTAAAGTCTTGAAAGAGCTGTAGTTAATAGTGTCATGGGCCGTGTCTTTGCATTTGGACTTGAGGAGATTTAGCTGATCACCTGAGATCTTCAAGAGGGCCACGGTAGGACTGGTTTCAGATGTGTGGGATTGAAAAAAAAAAAAATGGGTAGGATTGTGGTGGGGTATACATGAATGGTGGGGGTTGGTACTCGATGTGATTGAAGAATGGAGTGGGTGGGTCCGTGCTCGCATTAAACTTGGGTCGATAAATGTCTGGATGTTGGGATTGAGCCGGCGGGCCACTTCTGACCAGTATTTGATGAAATGAAACTGTGAGGGCCCGTTGGCGACTGTGTGGTGGGAACATGAGCCCAACCAGACGCCTCCACATTTGAAGTAAGTTACCTGTGGGTCAGTAGAAAATGTAGCATTGTTAAAAAAACTCAAAACTCACCTCACTTCGAAAATCTTGGCAAGTTGAGACGAAATAAAAAGTGCAAAAGGAGAAGAAACTATTCGCGTTGTACAAAAAAAAATCTACATCAATGGTGGTTAGAATCTTCAAATTCGGTGGTTCATCCACCGTGAAACCGGATTGCCCGGTGGCCCTGACCCACCTACCGCATTCTCTCACACCAAAATCCCAATTGCACTTGATATATATATCGTGTTACACCTGAAATAGAAAACTAATCCCGCACTAACACAATTTTGGATGGGACTTGGATGGAATCAAGCACCCATTGAGGATGTGTCCATGGAATTGACCACTCATCAAGGATCCCTCGATGGCATCAAACTCTTTTGGTGCCATCAAATAGCAGTACCGAAACATTCCAACAACCAATAACAGGGGTCTATCGGTGCAGCATTGGGTAGTGCTGACACACAGGTGCTCAAAGTCATTGAAAAAATTCAAAACTTTTATGTTGGTTGTTGGAATGTTTCGGTACTGCTATTTGATGGCACCAAAGGAGTTTGATGCCATCGAGGGATCCTTGATGAGTGGTCAATTCCATGGACACATCCTCAATGGGTGCTTGATTCCATCCAAGTCCCATCCAAAATTGTGTTAGTGCGGGATTAGTTTTCTATTTCAGGTGTAACACGATATATATATCAAGTGCAATCGGGATTTTGGTGTGAGAGAAGTGTTTTTAATTTGTTAAAGGGTTTTAAGGGAATAGATAGGGCTTGTAAAGGCGATTTGAGACTTCTTCGAATCAATAAGACTCCATCTCTTGTAATCTGTTTTCATAGTGCATTATTCATCACTTTATGTCATAGTTTTTTTCTGCAAAAGTTTTTCCACGTAAAATTTGAATTGTTATTGTTTGGACTCAGTTGTGTGATTGTGTGTATGCTTGATTCGTATTTAAGTGTTTCCACAGTTTCCACCAATAACTTTGTGGGGCCCACCCTAATATATGTGTTTTATTCATGATGTCCATTCCTTTTGCCAGCTCATTTAAAAGCATGAACCTAGAAATGAATAGGACTTAAATCTCAAGTGGACCACAATACAACAAATAGTGGGGGTAATGATGCCCACCTTTGATCTAAAGCTTTTGTCTTCCAGGAGTTTTTCATATGCAGGCAGTCAATCCACACTATTTCCTGTGGTTTGGCCTACTTGAGCTTTGGATATACTTTATTTTTCATCTGGTCCAAAAATTGAGCTGATAAAATGGACTGATGGTGTGGATAAAACACATACATCACGGTGGGCCGCACAGAGTCTTCCCACTGATCATAGGGATAGAATCATTCGATGCTTCTTGTATTTCAAACAAAATTTCATCCAAACTATAGATAATTAGATGGACAGTTCTAATTGACACTTCACCCTATCACAAGTGTTGTGGAGATAGAGTTCTAACATATTGTAGTTCCAAAGGCTTTATCTTCCCATCTATCTGAATGGACCTTATTGAGGGAACGTGAATTGCCCACCCCGTCTGTCCCGAGCTCAGCATGGCCAGGGCCTCTGAGGGGCCACTGTGATTCATGGGTTTTATCCACAGTCCATCTATTTTGCCATACCATATGTAGGTCTAATCCTAAGAATGAGGCAAATCCAAGGCTGAGGTGGACCACAAAAGTTTTGAATCAAGCTTATATATATATATATATATATATATATATATATATATATATATATATATATATATATATATATATATATATATATACACGCACACGACCTGTGCACTGTGTACACATCTCTTACACAGGGCTCACCGTGATGTTTACGAGAAATCCAATCCGTCCATCCTATTTGTCATCTATTTTCAACCATCAGCTCCAAGTTTGAGGCAGTTCCAAATATCAGGTGGGCCCCAGGGTGAAGATTAATGGGCTGATCTGTCCGTTGGACCACTTCCCGCGATCTTCAATGGCTGAAATTTAATATGTACGGTTAATTCACGGCCCTCATCTCATGTATGAAGTTTCGAACTGATCGGATAGTGGGAACCATGTGATCTTGCATTCTGGACCATGTATGTATATTTTAACTTATGAATAGGTTAGATCTAAAAACTACATCATGGGCCCTATAAATGTTTGAACGGTGGGTGTAACTGATCACATGGTTTTCTGTGGTATGGGTCGCTTGAACTTTAAATCCATCCCATTCTTTTTCTCATGCCCTAAAATAATCTCTACAAATGGTTGGACAATATGGATATGACACATGCATCATGGTGGGGTCCACAAAGCTTGGTGATGTCACTTTAGTAGGGATTTGGCTACTGACCTTGTCAGTATCTAATCCGCGCCCGCTACAGCATCGCTAATGGGGCAGTGGATTGCATATTTAGTAAACTCTGTGGGGTCTAACGTGATTCATGTATTTTATCCATTCTGTCCATTCATTTTAACAGATAATTTGAGGGCTTTAGACTAAAAGCAAAGTATATCTAAAACTCAAGTGGACCACACCATAAGAAACAGTGTGAATTGAACATCTACCATTGAAAATTTCTTGGGGGCCACAAAAGTTTTGGATCAATCTTCTATTTGTGTTTTCCCTTCATCCATGTCTTTGTGATCTTCTGAACAGGTTAGATGAGAAATAAAAATCACTGTGGGCCCTAGAAAGGTTTCAACTGTGGAAGTCATTATTCCAACTGTTTCTATTGGTATGGTCCACTTGATCTTTGGGTATACCTAAATTTTGGTCTCAACCTGTAAAATAATATGGAAAAATGTATGGTCGGTGTCAATAGACCAAATACCTTCACGGTGGGCCCAAGAGAGTTTAATCAGTTTTTTTGTTTTTTTTTTTGAACATACGCACACACACCCGTACACACTCACGCCGTAGTGAAATTTCACCACCTATACCTATGGTACTCAATTACTCAGTACGCAATCCAATTTCCGCTAATGGACGCTGTTAGTGATGCAGTATTTCGTTGAAGCGGATTGCCTCCCGATGGTGTTAGTAGTCGGTAGCTACTCGACGGTGCTATGTGCCATCAACTATGATGTATATTTTATCCATGCCGTCCATCCGTGCCTCCCGATGGTGTTAGTAGTAGGTGGCTACTCAACCGTGCTCTGTGCGATCGACTATAATACATATTTTATCCACACCGTTTATCCATCTTTTAAGATTCTTTTAGGTAAGGAGACCAAAATCTAGGCATATCCATAAGGTATAAGGACCACACCATAGGAAACAATAGTGATTGAACGCACACTATTAAAAACTTATTGGGGCCACGAAAGTTTTCAATGAAGCTGATATCTGTGTTTTAACTTCATCCATATCCGTGTTACCTAACCAACATGGTGGATGGAAAATAAACATTACAATGGGCGTTCAATCACCTTTATTTTCTTGTGATGCGGTCCGTTTAATATTTTGATCGGTCTAAATTTTTGACTCATGCCATAAATTCATTTGGAAAAATAGATGGTAGGCGTCGATAGAATAAATACATCACGGTAGAGCCCACGTAGCACTGTCCAGTAGCAATCTCGTTACTGCTAGGCTGGTAGCGTAAGTATCAATCCCCGTCCGTATTTTTTATTATTAAAGTATTATGCTGACATCAGCGAAAATGACGTGGACCAATTATATTTTAGGGCATCGTAAACCCTGAACGCTGGAAACAAACGATCCGCTGCTTTTTCTTTAGCTAAAAGCAAAGAGTCCGGATCCTCTGGGAAACGGATTGGCTGCTCCCCCTGCCACCATCCCCGTGGCTGGTGATCGGTGCTCTGTGGGCCCAACCATGATGTATGTGTTTCATCCATTCTGTTCATCCATTTTTACAGATCATTTTATTTCCTGATTAGAAAAATGAGCGGGATATAAGTCTCAGGTGGACCTCACCATATGAAAACAATAGTAATTGGATATCCACCATTAAAATCCTCCTAAGGCCCACTATACTGTTTATTTGACATCCAATATGTTGATTAAGTCATACAGGCCCAGATGAAGTTAAAAAACAAAATAAGCTTGATCCAAAACTTTTATGGGCCCCAAAATATTTTTAATGGTCGAAGCTCATTCAACACTGTTTCCTGTAATGTGGTCCACTTGAGATTGAAATATAACTCATTTTTAGTATCATACCGTAAAATGATCTGTAAAATTAGATGGACAGCATGGATGAAACACATACATCATGGTGGGGCCCAAAGAGCACCGACCACCAGCCATTGGCTGTTGTCAGGGAGAGTAGCCAATCCGTTTCCGATCCTCTGTTACCTGGTTAACAGGGATTTCCTGTTAATGGTTTAGCGTCCGAAGCTTTTTTTAATTTTTTTAATTTTTTTAATTTTTTTAGTGAGTGGTGACGTGGACCAATGAAGATTGGTTAGGGTAGCAGGAAATCTCTGTTGACCAGATAACAGATGATCCCGACTCAAAAGCAAAAGATGAAATAATTGAGTGCCTTTGCTTTTGCTAAAGCAAAAGATGAAATTATTGAGAGCCTTTCCTTTTGCAACGGAGGTATCTTCCTTGTTTAAAGAAGAGTTCCAGAAAGACTAGTTTTAAAGACAAGCCTTCTGAAGAAGAAGTGAGAGAGAGAAAATGGAGAGTATTGCTCAGTTCGCCATACAAAAACTGAACGATTTTGTAAGAAAGGAAGCAGATTTGCTACTCGGAGTAGATGAGCAGATCATATCCCTTCGAACCAAACTTGAATGGATGCGTGCCTTCCTCAAAAACGCACATCGGATGCGCATAGAGAATGAGTTATTTAAGCTATGGGTGTCCCAAATAAGAGAAGTAGCCTACGATGCTGAGGATGTCATCGACTCCTACATCTTTAACATTGAAAAAAAACGACGAGGAGAGACAAGTGCTGGTTTGATGAGATTCATAAGTAGTTTTGCTGGTTGCATCAAAGACATACCAGCCATCCACGACGTTGGAAAGAAGATCCTCAACCTAGAAAAAAGGCTCGGCGATATCAAGGAAAACATATCACAGTACGATGTCGGCAATATATTAGTTGGTGGAGAAGCTTCGTCTTCTTCAAATCAAAGCCAGCTGCGGAGGGGGAAGATGGCTCCCATCGTCGAGGAAGCCGATGTGGTCGATTTTGAGGACGAGACAAAGACACTGGTGCGGCAGCTGACTGAAGGAGATGCGCGGCGTGCTGTGATTTCGATCACAGGTATGGGAGGGATAGGTAAGACTACTCTCGCAAAGAAAGTTTACAATGACATCCATGTAAAGAAGAGTTTCGATTTTCATGCTTGGGTGTATGTCTCTCAACAATATCTAGTCCGAGAGCTTTTACTTAGCATTATAAAATGCTTTAGAGCCCTCGAACGAGATGACAAGGAGACGACGCCTGAGGAAGACTTGCAGCTGGAACTCTCTCAGTACTTACAAGGGAAGAGATATCTGGTGGCATTCGATGATATATGGAGCAGACAAGCTTGGGACAGTTTGGTTTCTGCATTTCCAGATGCGAAAAATGGGAGCAGAGTGCTTCTCACGACTCGCAATGAAGATGTAGCAAGGCACGCAGATGCACAGAGTGCACCCCATAAACTCCGTTTTCTGGATGGAAACGAGAGCTGGTCACTGTTTTGTAAGAAAGCACTTCCCGGAAATCTTCCTCCTGCGTGCCCTCCAAATCTGGAACAGTTGGGGAGAAAGATGGTCGCCAAATGTGGAGGTTTACCTCTAGGAATTGCAGTGTTAGGAGGCGTCCTATCAAGAAAAGAGAAGTCAGTGAAGACGTGGGAGAAGGTGCTTAAAAGTGTGGAATGGTGGCTAAATGAAAGTAAAGAAGATGGGATCTCAGGCATATTGGCCCTGAGTTACCATGATATGCCCTGTTACCTGAAGCCCTGTTTTCTTTATTTTGGAGCTTTTCCTGAAGACTCTGAAGTCTCTGACCTCGACTTGATTCAGTTGTGGACAGCAGAAGGGTTCGTGCAGAGAAGAGGAGAAGAAGAAATGGAGGATGTTGCAGAGGATTACCTGGATGAGCTCATCAGTAGAAGCATGATTCAGGTGGTGAGAAGGAGGAGCAATGGAACGGTTGCAAGATGCCGTATTCATGATCTTCTACGAGACCTCTCAATATCGGAAGCGAAGGAAGAGAGATTTCTGGAAGTGCATGGGAACATGGCGCCTGAATTACCTACGAAGGCACGCCGACTTGCAATTACTTGTGGTGACATCAGTAAGTCCATCTCTCTTAACCGCTCCACTCCACAACTCCGCTCTTTGTTGCACTTCAGTAAAGAGGATCAAATGCCGGAGAAACCGCAATTGAAAATCACCTGTGGAGCTTTCAAATTGCTGAGGGTGATGGATCTCCAATTGGTGCGCCTCTCTAGTCTCCCTGATGAAATAGGGTATCTAATCCACTTGAGGTACCTAAATCTCAGTTGCACCTGGTTAGAAAGGCTTCCATCCACCATAACTCGCCTCTCCAATTTACAGACTCTCGATCTGCAGTTTACAAATGTCCACATGCTACCGGATGATATTTGGAAGATGGAACAGATAAGGCACCTGTATCTATGCACTACGGCAGGACTTCCCTGTCAAATCAGCAACGTCATGCAAATCCATCGCTTAAGCAATCTCCAGACTCTAAAATTTGTAAAGGAGGGCAGCTGGATAGAAGATGGATTGGAGAAACTAACTAATTTGAGAGATTTGGGAATAAATGGAGATCTCAAAATGGCATTGTCCCGTTCCATTCGTAAACTGGCAAGCCTCAGATCATTGCTGCTAGGGGCAAGTCGTAATTGCGCGATTCCAGCGTTTTCATCCTTCTCAAATCATCACCATCTATTTCACATGAATTTGGACGGACCCTTTGAGAAATTACCGGACGTGCATGAGTTCCCACCTAACCTCACAGAGCTATTCTTGAGGGGGTCCCAATTAGAGCAAGACCTGATTGGAACGCTGGAGATGCTGCCGAACCTTCGGAAACTCTCTTTATTCTCAAGATCTTACATAGGAAAGGAAATGGTTTGCTCTGTAGGAGGGTTTCCACTGCTCGACTATTTGTATATTTATGAATTGGATGAATTAGAGGAGTGGAGAGTGGAGGAAGGAGCGATGCGGAATCTTAGACGTTTAGAGATCAGGAATTGCAAAAAATTGAAGATGCTTCCTGATGGATTGCGGCATATCAGCACTCTTCAAGATTTGCAGTTATCACTCATGCCGGAAGAATTCAGAGAAAGGGTGCGAAAAGACGATGGAGAGGACTGGTTTAAGATCCGACACGTACCCGCGCTCACCATCTACCCGTAGTGTATGGGAATCTTTCCATGTAAGTAATTGGTTTTGGACTTGTTCGCATCCATTTCATCTATCTAGACCATCCGTTAGGTTCAGTCCACTCATCTTCTGTTCTGGATGATCCAAACTGTCCATTTAGTTTCATGGAGAAAGTAGGGACAGGATTGCTCATAGAATATAGGTTTAGTCAAGAACGCTTACTGTCATTTGATTGCTATGATTTTTACAGTGGAGAAGAGTGGACAGTACTCCTGTGGACGGTCTCCATAGATGATATTGATTCCTACAAGTCCAAAACTCTGTTCTCATATTTCAATTTCATGGGGTGTAAATATGTAAGCTATCTACTTTTCTTGTAAAATTTAGGCTTTTTATGAAAATGTCCTCTTGTATTTGTTGGCTAATCTGTGTTATAGATGTAATAAAGGCTGAATATGTTTAGGTGAGGCCTTTGGACTTCTGTGGTGCCTGTTTGAATTCTTGTACTTTTTTTTAAAATCATCATTTCAACAAAGTAACAGGTCAGGTCCTGTGCTCCCACCTTTCGCCAATAAAAGTTTGGATGACTAGTATCTTTCTCCGACTAATATATATTTTGACATATGGATGTTGCCATGCATAAAATGTTGGCATGTGGTTAGTGGATTTGTGTCATAAGTTGGTGATGATTGGTCAATTTACTTCTGTCATGATTTTCATAAGACTTTTTTTTAAGTTGTTAGTAGAGAGTGTGTGAAGGTCGTTGAACAACGTTCTCATATAGAACAATGTTCTCATATAGCATTCTTATGTTTCATGCAAATTCCATCAAACAACTATTTATATGGCGTTTGATGTAACTTCTTTTCATTGTATATTTAGATTGCATGAATTCATGGATTACCAAATATTAGATATTGATGTTTACGTGGGTTTCCTTTTGTGGAGGTCAGGTTGATGTCCCCCTCTTTTATGTAATTTTTTCTTCAATCTATTGATAAAATTCAGTGTGATCTGATCATTGTGCACCAAAGATGCAAGGAAACGAATGACAAAGGAGCCTACTCATCCAAATGAGTAAGGGAAATGGACCGAAAAAGGGAAAAAGACCAACTTCAGAAGAATAAGTTCTAAAGCACATTAGCATGGTGTTCAAAACCTAGGATCTTTTTCAAGATTCAGGAATAGTAACTGATTCAATCCATTTATGGAGTTTGAAACCAAACATGTCCGCGGTTAGTTAATCACTTTAGAATGTCCAATTAGTTTGTTCAACTTTACTTGGAACATCATGAGAAGATACACAAATCATAGATGAACTTTTCCATCCCATTTATGCCATATAAAAACAAACCTTTGGAGCAAAGGTCCAATATTCCAGTGAGTTTGCATTAGACATCATACTCCAAGGAACCGTTTTGGTCACATGACTACATCTCTTTTTTTCCTTTTCTTTTGGCAACAAACTAGACAGCATAACCTTACAGTCATCATCGATATCAATACCACAATTCATCTTCATAATGCTCTCGTCATGTCATCCATCTAAAAGGATAACATAAGAACGAAACACACATAGTGTCACGCCCGGAAATTCGGTACCCGAGTTGGCCAGACCCAACTCTGAATCCCAGGTCATGATTTAAAATTAAACATTCACAACCACACTTAATTAATCTCATTACAATAACAACATTCATTAAATACAATATTTAACTATTACGACTTAAACTCACTTCTAAATTCTTATTGTACTTTTTTTTCTATCAGTACAAATAAAAGATAAGTAAATTGATGATTGGATCTTCACTCCACTTTGCTCTTGACTAAACTCTGATGCCCTGAAACACTGTTATTTTGAGTATGAGCATAATCGCTCGTAGGATCTTATCCAACCAAATCTGAAATTTCTAGATTTATATCAAACAAATAAATAATAAAGTATTTTCTTGAAATTCGAAACATAATTCAAAATATTGAATATTAAATATGACATGAATGCGATGCTGGAATCATAAAGACGTACCGAATGCTACACTATCATGAATTCAATAATAAAATTATATAATCATCACATCTTACAATACTGTACCTAGGTATATGGTCACGTTGCATTAACACCCACACATTAGTACCTCGTGGTGAGGGACCCATTTATACGTTAGCTGGTCAGACTACTGCTCCGGTTGTACCTCTGACGTATGTCCGCGCATACAATTGTACTCATACGCCGTACACAAAGGAGACTCCGAAGAATCCAACGGGTTCTAAGGTCTTTTACCTAAGGGACATGATTGCCCTACTTGCTAGCTTTAGGGTCTCTCACCCAAGAGACATGATTGTCCTACTTACTAGTTTTAGGGTTTTTCACCCAAGGAACATGATTGCCCTACTTACTAAGATCACAATCATTTCCTTATTTTTCTTTCTTTTTCTATAATTTTGTAATTAGTAGAGATGAATGCATGTCATGAATTATTCCAAAATTAGTAGCGAAATAATTTAATTGTTTAAATCCCCATACAACAATGCAAGTTCTATACAAAATATGCAAAAATTCGATGCCGTAAAAATTCAATTCCTAAAATTTACTGAAACATCAAGTTATTTTCTTTGCTCTTTTTTTTTAAAAAAAAATAATCAAAAATTAGAATCAAATTAATTAATATTATTTTAAAGCAATTAATTTAAATCAAATACTTTAATGCAAATTTAAAGTCTAATTCTTAACACCTAATTTTAGAAATAAAAGTTAGATTAAAACCTAATTCTATAAGTTAATCAGATTCAGTAAATGCTAAAATTTAGAAAAGTAGATATTAGGTATAAAGGAATTTGACAATATTAATTTAAAGTCATTATGTTAAAAAAGATTTTAAAATACATAAAATCAGAAAGTTCAAAAATAGAGGAGAATCACCCACTTGATTTTTGGACCATCGATTTCTGGACTAGACCATACGCCCACAACCTACTTAGTGTCGTATGCTAGACCTGACCCACGCTTACGTTCTCAACGAGTTTCTCCCGCTGATGCAACATATAGCATTAATTTGCTGTCTACACTCGCTGGATGCGTGAGAAGTTGAGTTTCGAGACACCAGTCTGTTTTACCATGATTGCTTCCAATCAAGGTTTTCTATTGTTCATGTTGTTGGGCTGATATGGTAGGTAAGATGAATCATTGTTTCACAATCGAAAATATCAATAATATAAATTTTTATTTCTAATTAATAATTCTAGCTATCATTTTGTTAAAACTTTAATAATTCAAATACTTAAATAAAAATTATTTTTACTATTATTTAATTTAAGAATTACTATGAAATAATGTACAAGAAATTTTATTTAAATTCTAACTTTAATTAAATTAATTTTTTTACACTTAAATAATGTTAAATATTAGCATAAAAATATTTATTATTTTTATTCACTAAATTCTAAAATTAAAATTTTCATTTTATTTATCACATAAACTTAACAAATATATACATATATATATATATATATATATATATATATATATATATATATATATATTGAAATAACTTGATTATTTTATAACAAATTTTAATTTCTCTTTGATAATTCATTGAGAATGTATATTTAGGTTTAATCGATAAATTATTTAAATAAAAATTTTGAATTATAAGGAAAAGATTTTTTTTTTTCAAGTTAAAAATCTAATATTATACTTTATTAAAATTTTAATATAACAAAGTTTTAAATATACATTAATCACTAGAATTCCAAATTATAGAAATCTAATCAATTTAGTTTCAATTCCAAAATTTTGAAAAAATTTCTTAAACTTAAGTTTATTTAAATTAATTAACTCTTTAAAATTTTATAATTAAAATTTGGATTTTAATCTTTACAGAAACAAAAATATTACACTGATTTTTATAATATAACATTAATAATATAATAAAATTATTATTTAATAATTTAAGTTAATATATCTTAAAAAATTTTAATCTAATTGTTTTAAATCTGAATTCAGAATTTTATTATTATTTATTTTTATATCTAAATTTAATCAGTTAAAGGAAGTTATTAATTTGAACTTTAAATACTATTTTTTTATTTAATTTTAAATTAAAATATTTTTTTATAATTAATTCTAAATATATATATAATTCGAATTAATTACACGATTAAATTTAATAACTAGCATACTCATTAATTAAAAATATTTTAAAAGTAATTCAAATTTACTAATTTAAATAAATTCATAAATTAATTTGAATTTAATCTATTCTTAATAATTTACTTACAGATTAATTAATTTTTTAAAATTTAGGAATAATTTATATTTAATTTTTAATCTTAACAAAAAAATAAGAATTAATAAATTAAAAAATAAACTTAGATAAATTATATATTTTATTCTGTATTTTTTTTCTCTCTTTTGAAAAGGACAGAAATAAAGCAATTAATATTTACTTTAATCAAACAAACTTAAATTAGATATTCTAACTTAGAATTAAAGTCTAAATTTAGTGAATTTAATTTAATATACCTAAAACTAAATTTCAGATTTGATGTTAGAATAAAATTGAATTTTATGAATTAATAAAATTAAATTAATATTAAATTCAACAATATAAACATCATGTATAAATGAATTTAATAATTCTATTTATAAGAAATTTATTTCAAATTTTAATTCACAGAAATATATAAAAATAGAAAATTCATAAATGAGTAGGATTACCCACATAATAATCAACTAAAAATAATATTCCTATTAAAATTTTGTAATAAATAATCATCATAATTAACTGAAAATGATAAACTTCAAGATAAGATTACCTACCTCAAAAATCTAATGATCCCACCTTGCTCCACTCTCTCTCTCTCTCTCTCTCTCTCTCTCTCTCTCTCTCTATCTACAGAGTTTTCTCTCTCCCACTCTCTCCTTTCGATATGATTGAATCTTTGTTTATATCTTTCCTTCCTTTTTAATGGATGTGAGAAATGAGGCGGAAGAGTGGGGAGTGTAGGCAATTTCGTTTCGTAGGAGGGTTCGGTGCCCATTACCATACGAAAAGGAAGGAAGAATGGAGAAGGTGGGTTAGGCAGCGGTGGAAGATAAATTTTTTATTTTTATTTTATTATTATTTTAAAAAAAAAGATATGGTGAGTCCCACTAACGATGATATAAATCTACTCCGTCTATCATCTCGGCCTGGCCATGAGAGGATATAAGGTAAAAAATGAGATTGATCCAAAACTCAAGTGAGCCACACACAAGCGGACGGTAGGGTTGGTTCCCACAAAAACTGGGTTGTTCTCAATTTTTATTTTATTTTTTAACAACAATCTAGTGGTTAAGATCAGTTTAATCTCAGTGCACAGTCAATAGTTGATGTTGGCTAAATTTGGATTAGTTAATAATTAAACACGTGGTCTTAAGTATATGAGTTGAGAGAGTGCATTATAAATAAACTTATATATATTCTACCAAAATCATGTAATCATTAATGACATTAATTAATAGTTCGCACTAAACAAAACGATCACACATATCAACGGTCACAATTTGCATGAGCCGATAGATGCATGCGTGCATGGATGCGTGGATGTATGCATGGATTTATGTGTGTATACTCCAATGAAGACAATTGTACATACATGTATGTGTACGCACGTGTACCAAAATCTTAGGTCATTACACACACAGGATTGCACAAGGAAAATGACAAAGAAAGAAAACTGGAGAAGAAAGAGTGATGTTGTAGAGAATCTAAGCCCTGGCCTTGAATGGGATTGACCTTAACACAATTTGATGGTATAATGCTGCAAGAGCTGCCCCAATGAATGGGCCTACCTAGAATATCCAATAGTCATCCCACGCATGGTTCTTTTTGTAGATGATGGCAGCTCCTTTTTGTAGATGATGGCAGCTCAAAGGCTGTGTTGATGCTGCTTCCAATGATGGGAGGGTGTCCAGTGCAATAACAACACAACTAACTCAATTGGGAGAGGTGCAAGGATATGCACATGAGAATCTCTGGCATTTCTCTTTGCATCAGTTGCAGAGAAGACTGTGTAGACAAGAACAAAGGTGCCCACAATCTCAACACACAAACCATCTCCCCCAGTGTAGCCATGCTTCGCAACATTGGCTCCCCCACCCAACATCTGGTAAGGGCCCTTTTAGAATCCTTTCACCGCACCAGCCCCACAGATTGCCCCCAACCACTGCATCACTACGTAGAAAACAACCCTTATTAGGGAGATCTTCCTGGCCACCATAGGGTTGCTGCTGTTTTGTTGGCACTCGCCGGAATGGTTGTTCCGGTCAAGAAATTTCAGGTGAGTGCTTCCACGTTCCATTAAGAAAGAAAGGAAAATAAAATGAAAAGGAAAAAGAATGAGAAAAGAAAGCAGCAGCACAAACATCACAACTGTGTTTATGTGTCCACCTGAAATCCCAGTCATACAATAGACCAAGGCAAAGATCATGCCACCAAATGCCCATGCAATCCCCTGAATACCCACACTGGAAAACATGGTAGGTGTCCTTTTGACACCAATGACAGTGAGGATGGTGATGTAGAGGAATAGGAATGTAGACATGAACTCTGCAATGGCTCTGTGCTGCTGTCCCTATGGGCCACCTCTCTAAAAACCTGTTTGCTCCCAGCTTCACATGACTATAGCTATCCCTTTGATGGCTCTGTGAATTGACAATATGAAACTGTTGAAGCATTAAAATGTGTTAAAAAAATGAATTACTGCTTAACAAACTATGCTTTTCTTGAGGTTACCTTAATAAATTTTGTTGCAAGAATTTCCATTTTAAAAGTGAAACATTTAACCAGGCAAGTCGACTCGGTCGAGATGAATGGAACTCGCAAGATCAACAGTTGCGATCAGTTGATCATACCTTCATGTTGGCTCTCTTGGGAGGCACATGCTGATGATCCAAAGCATGCATAAAGAATTCTTCCCCAGGCCAGATCCAATACGAAGTAGGTTTTGTCTAAACTTTAGAAGGGCAATCTTCATGGTGGGGCCTATTGTCTCAGTGGATTTCATACATAAGTGTCATGGTTGAATTGATTTCTCTGTGGATAGCTGAAGGCTTGGTACAGAGAAGAGGAGAAGAAGAAATGGAAGATGTTGAAAAGGATTACCTAGAGGAGCTGGTTGATAGAAGCATGATTCAGGTGGCAGAAAGGAAAAGCATGATTTCCGCACATGTAGATCTTTACACCTCTGTTCATTCTTGCGCTTCACCCAAGAGCATGAAATGCTTGGGAAAAAGCAGTTTGGAATTCATTCTGGAGGTTTCAAATTTCATAGGGTGATGGATATCTGAAACACACAGCTCTATGGTCTACTAGATGAAATTGGGTCTCTTATCCACCTTAGGTACCTATGTCTTGAGTATAGACTAGTGATATACACTCTGCTTATATTAACAGGCTGCAGAATGATATGGGAAGATGGAACAAATAAGGCATCTTTGACTATACAGGATCAAGCACCACTGTGCAGAATCAGAAAGCACATGCCACATCATCACTTAAACAATGTCCAGACTCTACCAGTTGTTGAGGGTGGAAGCTGGATGGAAGATGGGTTGGAGAAACTAACCAATTTGTGAGAATTGGGAAGAAGTGGGGATCACAAAAAGGCATTATCCTGCTCCACTGGTAAATTGGTCTGACTCAGATAATCGCAACTGCTGTGTGAATTCCCAATTCCAGTTGGTGAATGCCCAATTCCAGTTGTCTTTTTCAAATCATCAGCATATAACATAATATGGATTTGTTTACACACATAGAGAAACCACTATACCTGTATGATTTCCACCATACCTCATCGAGCTATGCTTGATAGGTTCTAAGTTAGAGCAAAACCTGATGGGAATGGTTGAGAGGCTGTCAAACCCTTCAGATTCTGAAATTAAGAAAGGAAATGGTTTGCACAGTTGAAGGATTTCCTCTGCTCGAAGTTTTACATATTGGATTTCTTGAATTAGAGTGGGGAGTGGAGGAAGGAGAAATGCCGAAACATAGATGTTAAGAGATTGGCGATTGCTCTTAATCGAATATGCTTCCTGATCTGCTGCAACATGTCATGACCCTCCAAGAACTGCAGTTGGCAATATGCCTGAAGAATTCAAAACAAGGGTACAAATGGATGAAGGAATGGACTGGTTTAAGATCTGACATGCACCCTCACGCATCAATAAAGGATAGGAAGGATGGTTTTCTTTATATTAACCAAGTGATTCGTGCATATCTCACCCTTCAATTCTTCTTCAATTTCATCTCCAGCTGAAATATGTTATGATATGCATGCATGCATATGATATGTCGGCCCACTAAAATCCTTCCATCAGCTAGAGGACCCCTCGTCTTAGGTCTTTTGGATCTAAACTCTTTTGGATCTAAACGTGCAGTTTGGTAGCACATGGGAGCACAAATGAATTGATCCTTGGTCTCTAATTGGTGGAAAGGATAGGACCCACTATTCACACGCATCGTCTCCTTTCTTTTCAATGAATGGGTGTTTTTATCACTCAAAAGATGCAAATAATTACAAACTCATGGAAGCTAAATGAAGAACTATACATAGGCATGGCACAAGGAAAAACTGAGAACCTAGCAACAGCATTGTACAAAAATTTCACACTATCCCAACTTTATCTTATAATCCCTTCCTTGCGTCACTGCCCTTCGCTTTCCCATAAGATCACTTCCCAGCTCACCTAAAACTGATTCCACTGGATTCCCACTGCCCGATTATCAAATGAGGTCTATTCCACCATCAGGTTGAAAATTCTGTGCAATATCCCAGAGGAGAACTCTTTCCTTTGAAAATACAAGCATTTCTCTCTTTCCACTATCTTCCACTTCGATCCTATCCACCCTGCAGAAAGCTCCAACACTGTCATCTGAGTGACCCAATTCACTCCAAAATTTCTGAAAATTGCTGTCCACACTTGATATGCATAGTTACAATGAATCAGTAACCATGAGCAATTCTCCTCTGCTTCACTGCACATTGGACATCTATTGGGCATCTTATATATGGATAGAATGTTATCTGTATGCTTCCAAACAAAAAAACACTTTCAATGTAACTCTTCCCTAAACCACTAAAGCCCATTCCACCCCTGACAAAGTGCTACTCCCACATGCCATCTGCTTAGGGGGACAATATGGGCCCGTTGGGTGTTTTATGTGACTTCTTTTCATGGTATATTAGATTATATGTTTTCATGGATTACCAAATATTAGATATTGATGTTTACTTCGTTTGCTTTTCGCGGAAGTCAGGTTGATATTCCCCTTATTACATAATATTTTCTTCAATCAATCAATAAAATTCAGTATTTTACTATGATCTGATTGTTTTGCATCAAAGAGGCAAGGAAACAAATGACAAAGGAACCCATTTTACTCCAATGAGTAAGAGAAAGAGGCCAACTTTAGTAGACTCAATTCCAAGGCACATTAGCATGGTGTATTCCTGTTTGAATTGGAGCTTGAAACCAACCTTCTCCTCAGTATCTTTTCTGAGATTCAGTAATAGTAATCGATTCAATCAATTTATGGAGTTCTCAATGTCATTCTCCACCACCCATAGTATGCCTGGTGCATTTACACATCAGAGGTCTTCTCAACAGTTTAGACCATCAAATTGGTTTGTCTCACTTCACATGGGACAGCACTCATGCTTACATAGATGAACTTTTCCATCCCATCTGTGCCACATATAAAAACAAACCTCTGAAACAAAGGTCTAATAGTCCACTGAGCTGCATTAGCTATCATGTCTCCAATGAATTGTTTTGGTCATATGAATATAACTTCTTTTTATTTCAGCAAACTAGACAGCACAACCTTCTTAGTTTACACACATAATCATCATCAATATCAACTCAACATTTCATATTCATAAACAGGATTGCCCTTATCACAATCTAATGGTACACTGCTGCAAGTGCTGCTCCAATGAATGGGCCCACCAAGAATATCCAAGGGCCATCCCGCGCATGATGATGGCAGCTCCAAGGTTCCTGGCTGGGTCGATACCAGTTCCAGTGATGGGGATGGTGGTCAAGTGCACTAGGAACACTAAAACCCAATTGGAAGAGTTACAAGGATAGTCACATCAGGATATCTGGCATTTGCTTTGGCATCAATGGCAGAGAAGACTGTACGGAAGCACAAAGGTGCCCACAATCTCAGCACCCAAACCTCCATTGTTGTATCCATGTCTCACAACATTGGCTCCGACACCCCCAATAATAATAATAATCAAAAATAAAAAAAATCAAAATCAAATAAAGATAACAAAAAATGGCCCTTTTGGAACATTTTGACCACACCAGCCCCACAAATTGGCCCCAAGCATCAACATGTAGAAACAGCCCTTGCCAGGGACAGTTTCCTAGCCAGCAACAGCCCATAGGTCAAAGCTGGGTTTTGGTGTTCACCTGAAATCCCAGACGTGCAATAGACCAAGGCAAAGATCAGGCCACCAAAGGCCCATGCAATCCCCTGAATAAACCCACACCGGCACACATGGTAGGTGTCCTTTTGACACCCATGGCAGTAAGGATGGTGATGCAGAGGAATAGGAAGGTAGCCATGAAAGCTGCAATCCCAGCCATCCAAAATGACCATGAATTGAACTCACCAGGCTCGAACAAGGGCGCTAGTGGTGGCTCCTTGTAGACCTTGTCTTGGTTCTGTGCTGCTGTCCCTATAGTTTGCCTCCGTGATAACTTATTTGCTCCCAACTTCTCATGACTATAGCTATTTCCTTTGATGGCTCTGTAAATTGACAATATAAATAGATATGCTAATTTTGGAAGGTTAAAATTCTCTAATTGAGATGAATTTTTCAAGGTGGCCTATAAATATGAGGCGATCCTAACAGACAGTCAATACCAATGATTTGACTCTCTGCTTCTGAAAGCACTGTGGCACATAAAGGCCATGTCTGAATCCCAATGATTCCATTCCTAACAATGGAATAAGGAAAACAGTTTTCCTTTGACATTTACAATTTGTCTTGTTTAGATAATAAAGAAAAAGATGGATTACACAAGGGTAAATATACTTATATGACTTATATCATGTTTTTTCAGTGTATAACGATATATATTCAATTTGCGAAATCTTGCCAAGCAGAAAATGCTTGCATGTGATGACCGGATCGGTATCTTGAAGTCAGTGGTGGCAGTTTGAATTTGCTTCTTTTGTGGTTTGATCATCTTCTCTATTGTTATGTGCAGAGAGAATGTGGGGAACTTTGAATTTAGTGTTTGAACAGTGATTTATATTTTGTTGGAATGAAAATTGTTATTTTCAAAGAATGAAATGTTAGATATCAGATAAAAAATATCGTGTACAACGTGAACAACTAGCTGCCTATCTTGGGATGCACAGCTGCATTATCGCATACACCCTGCAGTTGATCGTGTTGGTTCATTGCAGCATTGTCACAAACACCTTGCATCTTATCTTGCTGATCAGACCGTGCTACATCTACTGGCCCCTCCTTGTCTTGGTTAATACCTCCCTTTCGTTTCAAGATGGAAAAGTCTTGTCTGACTAGTGCAAGCAGTGGATTATATGACCATTCCCTATCTAAACGACACGTGTCGGAAGATCGCATCATACGAACGAACGGACGCTACGTGAACGGAAGAGTTCATGTAGATGGGATCCAACTCGTTCATCAGCTGGCGATTATATGACCATTCCCTATCTAAATTCGGTGTGGTCTACAAGTAGACTGTCTACTTGAGGTTATGAAACAGCAATGAGAGACAATTTCAAACACACTCGGAAAGCGTTCATTAATTCCATCATGCATGCTCCCTCATGGAATATCTAGAATGGAAACGCCGATCATTAAAACTGTCTAGAATTTATACAGGCGGCCATGCTTTTTAAATATATTCTGTCCCATTCTCAAGATGCATCCATTAAGGGGGATTAATGGACACCGCACCGTGATGTATGTGTTATATCTATGTTGTCCCTTTTTTTTTTCTTTTCTTTTTTTTCTTTTTTCTTTTCTTTTTTAAAACACATATTAAAATATAAAGCCAAAAGAAAAGGAAATAAATAAGGGAGACGTAAACCGCAAGTGGACAACACAATAAAAAACAGTAGAGATTAAATGCCTACTATTGAAAACTTCTCAGTGGCTATAGAAGTTTTGGATCAAGATGATATTTGTATTTTCCCTTCATCCATGTCTGTGTGTCCTTATGAACAAGTTGGATCTCAAATAAGCATCATAGTGGGCCCTATGTAAGTTTCAACGCGTGCCGTTTACTTTAGCTTTGGATTTACTTCCTTTTTTGTTCATATCTTAAATGAAATGGCAAAATAAAGCTATTTGGGTCCAGTTTAATCATAGCTTGGGGTTTTACAAATTTGAAGTTCTTGTTATAGTTTTCTTGTCACTAATGTTTGTTTGAAATACTTCCATTTATGAATGTGAAACCAATTCTCTCCGTGGCCATACGGTGAAATTTTTTTCTATCAGATTGATGGAAAGGCTAAAACAGCGTTGATGTAAACGAGTAGCGAAGCCAAAACATTCTAGCAAACAACACAAAAAATTAGGTCAACACTGTTTCGATGCCTCAAATAAGCCCTGTTCTGGCCAAAATGTTTTATGACAGGTCGGACTTGCTCCTATAAGGCTTGACATGAGTTTTGAGCCAAATTCGAGCTAGTTATGGCTACAGAACCCTTGTTAACCTCGCTTGACCCCAACTGAGTTGGAATCCGGGCTATTAAGTTTTGGTGTGTCAATAGAGCTCTGTTCGAGCTGATATATGGCTGACATGTCTAATGTGGTCCATCAATTTCGAGCCAAATCTAACCCATTGATGGCCATTGAACTCTACATGACCCCGCTTGACCCTACTCGAGCCTTAATCGTCTACTCTGTTTCGGCTCCTCAAACGATCTCTGTTTAGGCCAAAATTTTGCTGATACGCTGGAATTGGTCTTAGAAGGCTCCCCTCAAGTTTCAAGAAGAGTTCCAGCCAATTGAGACCATAAATCCTAGTTGACCCCACCAGAGCCTAAATTGGGTCTACTAAGTTTTAACGCCTTGTCGGTGCGTCCAATGTGGTCTTATGAGGCTTGATACCAGTTTCGAGCCGAATCTGACCCAATTAAGGCCACTTAACCCTATATGACCCCACTCGACCCCTCCCAAGCTGAAATCGAATCTACTACATTTCCGTGACTCTAACTAGACTTGTTACGACTGAAATTTTGCTTACACGTTGAACATGATATTAGGAGGCTTGACAATAGTTTCGAGCAAAATCTGAGATAGTTAAGGCCACCGAACCCTAGATGACCCGCGTGACCCCACTTGAGCAAGAATCAGGTCTACTAAGTTTTGGAGCCTTGCAAGATACATTTATTAGGTGACTATAGCATAGGAAACAATGATGATTGACCGTTAATGAGTCAAAAAAGTTCCTGATAAAGTTGATATTTGTTTAGTAACTTCATCAAGGGATATGTAACATTGGCAATGGATTTGATGGCACATAAACCGTAAGTAAACATTTACATGAGTCATTAGAAGTTTAAATGATACAACACTCAATCTCCACTGATTTCTAGCATGAGGTATGTGTTATATCCAAACTGTCCATCCATTGGGCGAGCTCATCTTAAGGCTTGAGACGAAAAATAAGACAGATCTAACTATCAATGGACCACACTGCAAAAAGCAGTGGGGGAGTGAACATCTACCATTGAAACCCTTTTTGGGGTCACAAAAGTTTTGGATCAATATGAAATTTGTTTTTCCTCATAATTCAGGTCATTGTGACCTTATGAACAGATTGGATGGAAAATAAGCATTATGGTGGGCCCTACGAATTGTTTAACAGTGAAAATACGTTGCTATTTGTGGTGTGGTCTGGATGATCTTTGAATATGATTCATTTTTTTGGATAATACTCTAAAATGATCTCTAAAATTAGATGAACAGTGTAGATATAATAAATACATCACTGTAGGGCCCATGTAACTTTGATCTCCTTTGAACCGTTCGTATAACTCGGAGCTCGAGGAGCATCATTGCTCGTCTTCGGACGACGTACTTACAACAGCTATACAACAGTGGACGCAGATTGCGTCCAACCCCCACCCGGACGGTAATCTGTCTGGGCAGGGCTATGTGGGGCCCACCATGATGTAAGTGTTTTGTCCACGCCGTTAGCATCTTTTTTCATATCATTTTAAGATATGATCCTAAAAATGAAGGAGGATCTGTAAAATGAAGTAGGTCCACAGATCCACTGGACCACACCAGATGACGCTGCAGTGATAATGACACCCACTGTTGAAACCTTTCTAAGGGCCACCGTGATGTTTTTTTACCATCCAACCTATTCATAAGGTCACGTAGATGTGGATGAAGTGAAAACACAAATATCAGCTTCATCGGAAACTTCTGCAGTTCCCATAGTAGTTTTTATTGGTAGACGTTCAATCTCTACTTTGTGGTCCATTTAAGCATTGGACCTGCCTCATTTTTTGGCTAGTACCTTAAAATGATACGAGAAAAGCATAAACGGCGTGGACAAAAAACTTACATCACGGTGGGCCCACAGAGCCCTGCTTGGAGGGATTACTGTCCGCGGTGGGGTAGGACGCAATCCGTGTTCCTATATAGCTGGTGTGTGGTACACGAGCCAATCCGCTTCCCTGGTTTAGTACGCGGATTTCCTGCAAAAGCCTTCGGCAATAAGTTCCTGCACAAGGATCCTTCGTGTGGGACACTACAATGTTTTTGAGAAAGCCACTCCGTCCATCCGTTTTCCAAGTTCATTTTAGGACATGCAACCAAAAATAAAGTTTATCCAAAATTAAACTGAGCCACACAAGAGGAAACAGTGGAGATTTAGTGACCACCGTTTCAGTGAAAATGACCTCATAAACGGTTTGGATGGAATATAAACATCAAGGTGGAGCTTAGGAAGATTTCAACGGTTTTAGTTACGTTCCGCACTGTTTCTCATACGGCCCACTTGAGTTTTGGATCCTCTTAATTTTTGGTCACATATCTTAAAATGAGCTTGAAAAATAGATGGACATATCGTAAAATGAGCTTGAAAAACAGATGAACGGGTTGGTTTTATCACAAACATTACAGTGGGCCCCACCCAGAATCCTTGCCCAGGAACCACATGCTAAAGGGGAAATCCGCCTCCATTGGTTTAAGATCCAGCATATACCCTCTGCTAAGGGTGTTAGTGGGCTGGGTTGGCCATGGGCCTCCGTACCTAGCCTGCCTGGGGCAGGGCTTAGGTGGAAGTATCAGGCTGTGAAGGTCGGTCTCAAGCTTAAATTTTAAGACTGTTGGGCATGAACTAAGATGGCCAAAGGCCCATTAGCCTGCCCAGCCCGTTAAAGTTTAAAACATCCTTGGAAGTGCGGATTAGATGTAGAAGTGGCAACAACTTTGTTGGCCAGGCTATGACTATGAGGCCCACATTGATGTATGTGTTGTATATCCACACCATTCATCCGTTTTACCAGCTCATTTATGGCATGGTCCTAAAAGTGATGTAGATCTGAATCTCAGGTGGACCACAACAAAGGAAAATAGTGGTGATTGAATATCCATTGTTAAAAACTCCCTTGATTGGACTCCCACCATTAAAAACTTTTTAAAGCCTATTGTAACGTTTATTTTCCATCCAACCTAGTTATAAGGTCCCAAGATTTGGATGAACAAAATAAATATTAGCTTGATTCCAAACTTTTGTGCCCCTAAAAGTTTTTAATGGTGAGAATTCAATCCCTACTATATGGTCCACCTAAGATTTGGGTCTACCTCTTTTTTGGTACCATGCCCTATAATGATCTATAAAAATGGACAATGTTGATATACAACACATACATCAAAGTGGGCTTCACGGTCAGGGCCTCACCTACTAAGACTAAGCTGTTATCCCTCCCTCTACTTAATTCACGTCCTATTCCAATTAGGGCCGTCAATGGCCAGGCATGGGTTAGTCTCGGCCCAGATTTTAAATTGTTTTGGGCTGGGCCGTCATGCCGAGCTTATTAGAAATTCTGATTTTGTTGGGCTGGAGCCCGGCCCATTGATACTCTAATTTCAGTCGATTGGACTCAGAGCATGATGTTAATTATCCAAAAGAGAGAAGGGGTTAATGTCTTTGGTGGGGCCCACTATGGTGTTTATGTAAAATCCAACAAGCCAGCAGGTGTGTCATCGCATGTTAGGCCGGGGACTAAAATTCAGGTCCATCTATATTTTAAGTGGACCACGCGATTGGAAATACTATACATGGCAATGCTTACCCTCCAAACTGTTTCCCTTAAAATGACCCACCTGAATAACAGCTGGGGTGGATGTTGGGGCTAGGGTTCTAAGTTTTGATGTGATATCTAATGGTTAGAGTGGATCTTTTATAATAATCGCAGTGGGTCCTATAAATATCAAGGGTAGACATCTTTCTCCCAACGGTTTTCCTTGATGTGGCTCACATGAATCACGTTTAAAACTAGTTTTTTGGTTGTTATCCATAAATAGGATTACACATCTAATGGTCCGAGTAGATCTTACTTACACATCTAGTGGACCTCTAAAATAAAGGGTGGACCTTTCCAAGAGAATTGTTTCACTTTTACATCTTAGGTATCGAGGAAGAGTAATTTCACGGGTTGCGGTTTGGGTGGGCTCCATCTTTGTTTTGATGTAAAATCCACCCCATCGATCATGTTTTTCAGACCATGTTAGGTCCATAGCCCAAAAATTAGACATGCTTAGTTCATTCTAACCCATACCCTACCTTTATTAATTGGTGCCATTGACCCACTTCCTATAAGGCCTTGTTTGATTAGCTGTAAATGCATGTATGGTAATAAATAAGTAATGAGGACTTAATTTGGTATTTTTACATGTTGACGGGTATGAATTTTGAAAAGAATGCATGCATAGTTATAAATAAGTAATGATAACTTAAATTGATATTTTTAGCCGTTGACATATATGGATTTTTAAAAGAGGCTCGCATCACGTAAACTATAAGGCGGCACATAATGTTTATGTTTTGTTCACATCGTGCTTTTATTTTCTTATATTATTTTAATGCATGGGACTAAAAATAAGGTAGATCCAAAACTTCTGTAGCCCTGAAGTTCTCAATGGTAGGCATTCAATGCCGACTGTCTTCTATGGTGCTTTTTATTATAGGCGTTCAATCCCCACTTTTATATTTTGGAAAAATGCCTCAAACTTTTATTAAAATTATTATAGGCTTGTATAGAACATTTGGAGGGCCAAACAAAAGATAGGGCTGCAACAAAGAAAGAGTGCCAAAATGACCTCCACGAAAACACAAACTTTTCCCATCAACCAAAGAAACAAAAAGAGGCACTCTCCAGGACCAGCTATATATTTTGGGCAGCTCGGAGAAACAAAAAAGAGCTCCTATTGACTGCCTATCTTATAACTCTACATTCGATAGAAAAAGAATAGTTCTTGATATCTCTCTTCTGACCCAGCCTCAGCTTGTTGCATCCCCCGAACTGCTCGAGGGAGGTCGATCTGACTCGTCCTGAAACACAATAGAGGACTGAGACTCACTCGCTAACCTAGCCGGCGCATCCGCTACCCCAGTCACCTCACGAGGAGCGTAATAAATCTTGAGTTCAATTCCCCTCCCAAGCGAGCAGATGCAGTTCCAACCATACCATAAATTCCAATTTGGCGGCCTTTCCTGATTTAGGATATCCATTACAATCATTGAGTCACTCTCTAACAAGATTTTGGAATATCATCGTCAAATACAATTAGACAGTCCCTCTATCAATGCGCGTGCCTTAGCTTGAACATTCGTTCCCTTCCCTGGCCATAACTGATAGCATAAGCAAAATTGAATTCACCTGAGCTTCCTTTGCAAACACCCCCTCCCCCACAAAAACCTAAATTTCCACCCAATGAACAATCGGCATTTATATTAACCCAGCCAGCCCCAAGTCTTGAATGATCTATCACCGAGTAAATAGTTTATCTTTAATGGGTGAGAGCAGCGGGCTGTTCCAATGAAGCCACCTTCGAACTCAGAAAATGATCCTGTTGGCATCTACTTGGTGATTTTCATACTGGTCATATTTCCCTTCATTACACACCTCCCAGAAGATAAGGCATGGAATGAATCCATGCATGGAGTCAAAGCCGCACACCACCACTAGGGGGACATGGATTTCCTGCAAAAGACTTTCGCAGGAAGTTCCTGCGCAAGGATGCTTGGTGGGGCCCAACGAGATGTTTGTGTGAAATCCACCCCGTCCATTCATTTTGAGAGCTAATTTTAGGAGGTGCGACCAAAAAATATGTGTATCAAATACTCAAGTGAGCCACACGAGTGGAAATAGTGAGCATTCATTGAGCACCATTGAAGCATTCTTATGGCAATAAAAGCTATGCATTAGGCTATATTTTTAGTGTTTTCACTTCATCCCATTTGGAATGACCTTGTAAACGGTTCGGGTGGAGTCCGGGAAGGTTTCAACGGTGGGAATTTCTTTCCCCAATATTCCCTCTACCCACTTGAGTCGTGTATCCACCTCATTTTTGGT
Source organism: Magnolia sinica (assembly GCF_029962835.1). NCBI lineage: Eukaryota > Viridiplantae > Streptophyta > Magnoliopsida > Magnoliales > Magnoliaceae > Magnolia > Magnolia sinica. The sequence continues at coordinate 89,940,711 of NC_080581.1, read as the reverse complement.
ATCACGTCCTAAAACGAGTTCATAAAATGGATGAATGGAATTAATTTCTCAGAGATATTACAGTGGGCCCCACCCAGCATCCTCTAGGCAACTCACATTGCCGCTAATTGGCCTTCCATAAAAGAAATTTCAAAAGTTACATTGAAATTGATGAATGAGGTCAATCACCGTCTTTCTCAAGGATAACTACATTCAACGGAGCTTCTTTGAACTCATCACAAATACTTTTCAAATCCATGAACAAAAAGAAGCAAGAAAGTAAAAATAATATTCTAGAAAATTCATAAATTAATTGATGAATGATAAATGAGTTTACACCCCTTTAAATAGGGATACTAAGCCATGGAATAAGTTTCAGAATTAAACTACAACTAAAACTAAAACTTTTAGAAATTGCGACTTACTATAAATAGTAAACTTGCTATTTTTATAAACGGTCGTGATTCCTATTAGTGTGCATGGTTTTTGGCCAACGGATGAAGAGTTATAATCAAACTAAAACTTACCATAAATAGTAAAAATGAAATTAAAATAGGAATTCGACCATCAATCTAATGGTATTTCGCAAATTCGGCATGTGCAACCTCGCATAGCGGGGTTGGGTGGCTAAGGTAGCTCGTCCTACCCAAAAATCATATGGTACATCCAATAGCTTATTACGGTTTGCGAGATACATCCATTTTAAGTTCTGACGGTCCTGATCATCTTTATCTCCGATCGGGCCTTTTCTGATCCATCTTGGCCATGAAACTATTTGCGACCCGCTCTACATAAAAAATGAATCCATACCTTAGTTGCCAACTCTCCCAAGGCGAAGAGGTGATTTAAAGATTCAGTGTTTGGTTTGGATGCTAATGTACAGCAGGCATACTTTGAAACCAAGCTGATTCCATGCACTTGGATTCTCCCATCAACAAGAATTGCGCCATGCAACAATTTCCAAACAAAAATAGAGATCTTTGCCTTCAGTGGCATTTTTGCATGCCAAACCCATCTAGATCGGCTTCTCTAGGTGGCAAAAGACCTAATCCTTTAGGCCTCTAGAGTCCAAATGCATCTGTCCTCGTCCTGGGATGTGTGAAAACCTTTCCTCTGAATGTGAACAGGACTTCCTAAGGGAGCACACCATAGATGGGGGAGTTTTGGATGATCCCCTTAGGACCAAGAATATCACAGACTCTGAGCTGAATCAAACTGTCTAGAATCTGGTTATTGCTCCAATCTTTCAGAGGGTCAAGCCCGGTCCAGTCCACGTTCCAAATATCATAATCTCCCCCACCGACTAGCCACCGTGAAAAATAAGTTTCTACTATCCTTAAGCCACTTAATTCACCCCCATTGTGGGTACGATGTAGAGCTGGTGGCGGACACTCTAATGGCCAAGGTGGACTAAAGGTTTGATTGGAGGCAGACGTGATTAGGACCATCAGAACCTTAAAACATTCATATCTCGCAAACTGGAATGAGTTTTTCGACATATCATATATGATTTTGGGTAGGAGAAGCTACCTTAGCCAACCAACCCTGCTATGCTGGTTTCCCATGCCAGATTTGTGAGATTCCATCAGATCGACTGTCAAAAGTCCATTTTATTTTCATTTTTACTATAAATAGTAAGTTTTAATTCGATCATAACTTTTGATCCTTAGAAAAATTAGGAGAATGGTTAGGCCAAATTCAATACTTACTAATTTTGGGTGAAAACCAAAAAGACTAATAGGAATCATGACCGTATATAAACAGTAAGTTTACTATTTATAGTAAGTCATGATTTTGGGGAGTTTTGAGTTTGAAACTCCATCTTAGAATTGAGTTCACTATTTAAAGGATTGTAATTTCATTTTTTTTTTATCAGTCAATTTATTTCAAATTATTAAAAATTATTTCTATTTTCGTCTCTTGTGGACTTGAGGAATATTTATGAGTCCAGACTAGCTCTATGAATTTGGAGTAAGAAGGTGATCAACCTCATCACCTCCTTTCCTACATCTGCAGGGTAGAACGAATTTGTTCCAGCTCAACCGAAGTAGTTTCTTCCTTCCATCTTCTCATCTCCAGAAAAAAATTAGCATACTCCTTTTTCATGGTCGAGATGATCATTGCTGGGATGTCTGAAACCATCATAGAGTGGATCGAGATGCTGGTAACCACATGATTAATAAGCAACCATCTGCCTAGCTGAGAGAGGCACCACTCTTTCCACCCTGCAGTCCAATTTCTCATTCAGTCGACCAGGCCTACCTGCTGGTACTCCGAGGTAAATTAAATATGACGATGTCTTTAAAATATCAATTGTTCTTTCGATTGATCTTGCTCCAGCAGTGGACAATTTATCTGAAATATAGCAGTCACTTTTTTTTCAAATTAATTTTCAAGCCTGATACCTCCTCAAGAAGTCCTTGACTGCCTCTAGTGGTCTTGTATGGTTGGCAATAACTTCTTTGATCAGCCAAAGGAATCCCCTCTGCTTAATGCTTCTACCATAAGGATAAACAAGGTCGGCGAGATTGGATCATCTTGCCGTGTACTCCTCTTTGATTTGAAGTAATCACTTACCTTGTCATTTATACGCACCAAGAACAAGTTATTAGCCTAACCTTTGTCCAGCAGACTAACCGAGTCCTGCTGAACCCAAACTTCACCCGAACTTCCTATTCCAATCCACCTGGTCGTAGGCATTTCTCATTATTTTCTAAGTGTGTGGTTGACCTGATCTTTAGATCTGTCTCATTGTTGGGCTCATGCTCTAAAATGATAGCAAAAAAATTATACATGGATGGCATGTATGTAATGGAGCTCACGTGTTACAAGATTCACTTATGCCTGATTTTTGAGTTAGTTTTTAACTCTATTGCAAATTAACATGGATCACATGTCGTAAATGTGCCAGATAAGAGGGAAATGCAAGTTAAACTTCTTTTCATTCATAATAACCCAAGGTTCAGCGATCTGGACCATTGATCAGTTGGATCCATGGGGGATGGAGCATGCCCAACTGGAAGCCGATTGTGTAATGTGCCACTATCTCTATAATGTGGTGTGTTGATGTCACCAATTTTTACAGTCCCTACCATGATATGATGTATTTATTATATCCACACTGTCATTTGGCGAAATCATTTCAGGGTATAAGCTGAAAAATAAGTCATATCCAACAGCTCAAGTAGTCCACACCACAAAAATATGTAATGACAATGATTCCCACCTTTAAAAAAATAATAATAATAACAATAAATTAAAAACTAAAAATAAAATCCACCGAGATGTTTATTTGTCATCCAAACTGTTTATAAGGTCACACATTTTTGGATGAAGGGCAAAAACAAATATTAGATTCATCCAAAATTCTATGACCGTAAGAAGGTTTCAATGGTAGCCGTTCAATCCCCACTACTTTCTGAAGTGCACGCTTTGGATGGCTTATTTTTGGGTTGGAGTGTTAAAACATTCTCCCCAAATGAACATAGGATTTGGATACAACGCAATGATCATGGTGGGGCCCACAAAACTTGGTTACGGCAACTCACGGGATGTAACAGTAATAACATTACCATCTATCACTAGCATCAAACCAGAGATTGTGACATCCGCATTCCAATACAGAAAACAACAACAAAAAAGGTGCAGATTAGCGACTACCCCGGCCTGTTCGGTGCTCGGGACAGGCAGATGCTCCGAGGCTACTGCAGGACCAAAATGATTTATAAATTTTATCCACACCGTCCATACATTTTTAAATATCATTTTAGATTATGAAACCAGAAATGACAAAGATACAAGGTTCAAATAGATCACAAATTAGGGATTAAATTTCAACCGTTGAAAAATTCTTGGAGGTCACTGAAATTTTGGATCAAGATGATATTTGTTTTTTCACTTCATACAGATGCATATGACCATATTAACAGGTTGGATGGCAAATAAAAAATACGGTGGACCCTAAAAAGGTTTCAATGGTGGGTATCCTTAGCAATGCTCCTTCATTTGGTGTGGTCGACTTGAGAATTGGATCTGACTTATTTTTGGTCCAGTACTTTATAATAATATGAAAAAATGTATGGACGGTGTGGATAAAATCCATACATCACGGTTGCCCCTCAATAGCCCCGGAAGCCTCCACCTGTCCCCAGCTCAGAACAGCCGGGGGTAGTACCTAATCCGTGTGCCAAAAAATAATATTTCAATTTATCACTGTCATCAAACCGGACACAGTGACATCCAAAATTCCAATAAAACAAAAATAATAATAATAAATAATAATAATTTCAATTTATCACTATCATCCACTTGAAAATTGTGACATATATTTACAATAATAATAAAAGTATTACATCAACTATATATACAACGAGAGAGAATAATGCTCACCTGGGCACCTTCTTTTGTGAGCACCCATATGCATCTTTGCACACATGTCATGGGTACAAAATCTTAACGGTCCACATGATGTAGCACCCTGTGAAGCCTTACAAGCCCAATTTTCAGCCCAATACAAATTTCTAATAGCCTATGGTAAAAGGAAACAATTTTCTCCATTGATTTGCATTTCTCTTTGCTATGCCCCTCAGAGTAATGGATCGGGCTGAAAATTGGGACTATAGAGTTTTATATTGAGCTGAAAATTGGGCTTGTGAGGTTTCAGTGGGTGCCACATCACGCATTGCACTCTCGGTGTATGTATACACACACACCGCGGTACACGGTGACTACAATAACAATGGGATGGACTCCAACCACAAGTTTATGTTTGAGGGTAAACATGGTATTATATTCCATCCAATCCATTCATCAGGCGCAGTTCACAAGGATTACCAAATACCCTAGAAATCATCCTCATCCAAAACTCAGATGACGCCACACAATGTGAATTTAGAGGTTTTCAGTACGTTTTCACGTTACTCCAATGGTGTGATCGAATGAGTATTGGATCAGGCTGAATTTTACGTTGTACAGTTAGAGTTACATGGCTCGCCTGATGAACGGAGTGGATTTCACGCTTAAAACAGCGTGGGTTCCACCGTGCATATAACAGGTGTTCTTGTGTAGGAAGATCCTACCAACAAATCTTTTGTCATTTTTCAGGCCACAAATTGAAAGGCTATAATTGTCCCTCAAGTAGATCTCTAGGGCCACCAATGGTCTGGATTACCGACTGATTAGTCCACTTCCATAAATTGGAGCAGTGGAGTGTCACTGAAGTACACATCTCTCGTAATAGTCTCCCTAATTGAATTTCAAGCCTTTAATTTTATTGTTTCCTGACATACTGGGCTGTTTGATTAGCTGTAAATGCATGCATATGATTATAAAGAAGTAACGATGGCTTAAGATGGGACGGCCGTCTCCAGCTGGGAGCCGGCAGGAACTTTGAGTGGCCCCCCTGATGTATGGGTTTTATCCACACCGTCCATCCATTTTTTTTCTTACCATTTTAGAATATAAGCCAAAACTAAGGCTGATCCAAGACATATGTGGACTATACACAATGGGGACCCTTACTGTTGAAAACTTATAGGAGGCATAGAAGTTTTGGATCGAGCTGATATTTGTGTTTTCTATTCATCCAGGTCTATGAAACTTTAAGAATAGGTAATTGGATGTCAAATAAACATCATGGTGGGCTGTATAAAAGTTTCAACGGTAAGAATCATTATCACAGCTGCTTCCTGTGGTGTAGTCCATTTGAGCCTTGGATTTTCCTAAAATTTCATCCTACCTTATAAATTAATATAGAAAAATGAATGGACAGTGTGGATAAAAACACATACATCACGATGGACACTCAAAGCTCCTGCCCGTTCCCACCTAGAGACCAGTGCGGGTAGGACACAATCCAAAAGTAGCTATACATGTATATTTACAGGGGTTTGAATTTAATTACTAAATCAACTTTAATATACCTAATTAATGAAAGTATATAATGTTTGATACAATAGTTGTAATAAGTCCACTAAAATATATACTTGGGCGAAAATGATGAAATTCCAAGTCTTGGATGAGCCACAAGCACAAGACCACATCCGAGTGACTAACCAACGAATTTTAACTGTTGATTTATATGAACAATGTTTGAACGGTGCTGATATTCACATTAAAGTAATTATAGTGATGCAATTGATAATTTAATTGTTTTGGGATATCATTAGTGGGCTATGTGCCCAATAAATAAATAGGCTAGTGATACACATATTACACATGCACTTTTGGAAGGATTTTAGATGTAATCCTTCCAAAAGATACAGTGCCAACCAATCAAGGATTTGAAATCCCCCCAATTCATGGTTCCAAACAGCCCCTTCATAACATGAGGCCAAACATAAGATAGAATTAAAATTTCCTGCAACCTTAGAAAAGTTTTCTATGGTAGGCATTCAATCCCATAGCGTGGTCCACCTGAGCTTTGGATCTACCTCATCTTTGGGCTCATACCGTTTGGATAGCATGGATATAATACATACATTATGGTGGGGCCCACCTATTAAGATGGTACAGCAAGATGGGCTGTTCACACATAAATTGCACTGTTAAGATTACATTAGCTTAATTTTAGAAATTGAGATATATTCTTTTCTGTATATATTTAGGTGATTTGTAATCCCTTCAATTAAGGGAATTATTTGAGATCTTTATTTTATTTTCCTGCAATTTAGGATCTTGATTTACTCTTGTAAACTTGTATATAGCAGTCCATTTTGACTGTCAAAAAATTACAGAGGAAAACACAGTTTTTCTGAAAACTTATTTTTCTCATGGTATCAGAGATATGATCTTGTTGCCTCTGTAAACCATTTCCGCCTACTCTGATCACACTATGTCTACGTCTACGATTGATTCCATAAATCCTTTTTTTCTCCATCCTTCTGATCATCCTGGCATGATTCTTGTTTCAAAATTCTTAGATGGAATCAATTATGCTATGTGGAAGAGATCTATGCTGATGAGTCTTAGTGCTAAAAACAAACTGGGGTTCATCAAATGAACAATTTCCACCCCAGATGAAAACGATCCAAAATACTCTTTATGGCAGCGCTGCAACGATATAGTGCTTTCTTGGATATTTAACTCTCTTAAGTCAGGAGCTTACAAATAGCGTACTCTATGCTGAAACACCTTTAGAGGTCTGGACAGATTTTCAAGAACGATTCTCTCAAGGTGATTTTTCTCATGTCATAGGTGTGGTTCTTATGCAAGGATTTCATCTCCTCTTGCATAGCTTTCAACTACTCTCTCTTATGCTCATCGGCTAGGGCCTTAGAATAATCTTATGGCTCTCCCCCATCAGTCAGCATAATGTACTCATACGGTGAGTACCTCTTAGATGACTATCTGTCCCTAGATGACCTCCTCACCTGTGGCTCAACAAGCGGATCAAGTGGGGGCTGCTCCCTTGGTCCATCTTCTAAAGGAACTCCCTCGTCTTCTACACCTTACTGTACTCCCCATCATCAGGCACCACAGGAAGAGTAATCGGATCCATGTCCTTTAGCTCACCTGAACTAAGCTGATTCTTTTCTGGCTTACCAATGTCTTCTATACACTGATCTTCAAAGAAAACCACATCTCTGCTCCTGACGAGCTTCTTCTCGGTCGGATCCCACAATCTGTAACTGAACTTTTCATCACTGTACCCCAAGAACACATACTGCCTGATCTTCATATCGAGCTTGGACCTCTCGTCCTTTGGTACGTGAACGGATGCCCTGTATCCAAACACCCTAAGATGAGTATACGATGGATCCTGTCCAGTCCACACCTTCTCAGGTACTTCTCCATTCAACGGGGCTGACGGAGACCTGTTTATCAAATACACCGCCATGTGTATTGCTTCTCCCCAGAACGTCTTGGGCAATTTCGCTTGGGATAACATGCATCTGATTCTCTCTACAATGGTGCGATTCATTCGCTCAGCTACACCATTATGCTGGGGGGTCCTGGGAACCGTCTGTTCATGCCGTATACCCAGGGACTTACAATACTCATGAAAGTCGCTAATGTATTCACCACCATTATCAGTGCGGATGCACTTCAATGATCTACCTGTCTCTCTCTTGACCATAGCATGAAACAATTTAAACACACTAAAGACCTCATCCTTGGATTTCAAAGCATAAACCCAAACCCTCCTAGATGCATCATCTATAAAAGTGATAAAATACAATGCTCCACCCAAGATTTTTGTCCTCATAGGACCACAAACATCAGAATAAACCAAATCTAATGTATGCACTTTATTAACATGAGAAGCAGTTTTAACAAATGAAACTCTATATTGTTTCCCTGATAAACAATCAAGACAGGTTTTGAGATGTATACCTATCATGTCTGGAAGGAGCTACTTCCTCGCTAGTAGCTGAAGCCCTTTTTTACTCATGTGGCGTAGACGCCTATGCCACATGCTAATATTTAAATCTTTCGCTGCATTCAACCCACCCTTACACACACTGACACTTGCCTTGTAAAAGGTGCAACACTTCTTTCTTCTGGCTGCGATCAACGAACCCTTGATGAGCTTTCAGCGCCCACCAACAAACTGGCTTTCATAACTATCATCTCTAACCTTCCCGTCGACATCAAGTTGAGGCGAAGGTTTAGGATATGTCTCACATCCCTAAAAACCAATGTGCAGCCCACATCGGTCTTCACACAAATATCACTGACCCCTACGATCTTCGATACGCCAGAATTTTTCATCTTCACGGTCCCATAGTCACCTGACTTGTAGCTTGTGAAAAAGTCTTTGTATAGAGTCACATGAAAAGAAGCTCTCCCAAGTCAATCACCTAGTCGGTGTCCTAACTCGTGGCCGTGAGACATATATCGTGATTTACTGAAAGAATAACTACAACGTCACCATCTGAAGCGACCGTAATGAAATCTGATTCATCTTCCTTTTCTTTTCCTTTCTTGTCATTCTTATCCTTACGACATTCATGCTTATAGTGGCCCTTCTTACCATAATTCCAGCATTTAACATCTTTTCTATTACTCCACTTGACTCTTGATTTATCTCGGGCCTTCTCGCCCTTCCTGTTCTTTCCTCTCCCCCGTTCATGTGTCATAAGGGCCTCTTACTGAGTAGACCCCTGAGACTTCTTCCTTATCTCCTCATTGAAGAGACAAATGGTTACCTGTTCCATGGATATTTTTTTGTCTGGTGCGGAGTTACTTAGAGACACCACCAATGTCTCCCAACTGTCAGGCAATGAACTAAACAAAAGTAAAGCCTGCAATTCATCATCCAAGACCATCTTCATAAAGGAAAGTTGGTTCTATATCGCTGACCTCATTCATGTGCTCGGCCACAGAACCATCATCCTTAAACTTTTTATTCACAAGTCGCCTTATCAGAAAATTTTTATTACCGGCTGTCTTCCTCTCATACAGCCCTTTTAATTTTAGCCATAGGCTAGCGGCTGAGGTCTCTGTAGACACATGGTGGAACACAGAATCATCCAACCATTGTCTAATAAACCCCACCACCTTTCGATCCATCTTTTTCTAATCATCATCAGCCTTTGATTTTGCTGATATGCCTAAAATTGGTGAATATAGGTCCTTGCAATAAAGCAAGTTCTCCATCTTAGCCTTTCATATGGTCCAGTTAGAACCATTGAGGCTAATCATCCTTGATGAGCCACATTCCATAATTCAAAAAAATCGATCCTACCCGTTCAATGAACTTAGCTCTGATACCACTTTGTTAGGGGCCTTACACAAAACCTTAGGATCTACCCTCCCGAAACAAACTAGAATTATAGAATAATAAAGCAAGGAAATAAATCAAAGCATCAACCACACACCACATAAGATATTTTTACGTGGAAAACCCTCAAAGAGGTAAAAACCACGGGACTTCGTCTACATCAACAATCCACTATGAAGTAGAACGTTACAACCATCTTCACTCACGCATGAGTGGATAAACAATGAGAGAAACAAAGAAAAACGGAGAGATCTCACCGATTACGAGGACGTAAAAGCGCTGATATATAAATTATACAGTAGATAACCTCCACGAGCATAACCTCCCTTCTACAATCTTCCTCTCTCTCTTTCTCTCAATGAAATAAATTAAAGCATCAACCACACACCACACGAGATTTTTAAGTGGAAAACCCTCAAAGAGGTAAAAACCACGGGACTTTATCCATATCAACAATCCACTATAAAATAGAACGTTACAACCGTCTTCACTCACGCAGGAGTGGATAAACAATGAGAGAAACAAAGAAAAATGGAGAGATCTCACCGATTACGAGGATGTAGAAGCACTGAGATATAAATTACACAATAGATAACCTCCACGAGCATAACCTCCCTTCTACAATCTTTCTCTCTCTCTTTCTCTCTTTCTCTCACATCTTTGATAGTCCTCTTGTATTTTTCATTACACTAGAAAAACCCTAGGAACCTCTATTTATAGTTTTAAGAAACTCCTTTCCGCATCCCAGTTGCGAAAGGACTCAAAGTCCGCAATCCGCATAAAATCGCGGAACGAATCTGCATAATCATGACCGGTCGAGACGAGGCCACGACCGGTCGAGCGCCACCCACGACCGGTCGAGCACCCCAGAGAAAAATAGTCCAAAGTCGCTGGACTTTGAGTCGAGTCAGGGCTCAACTCCACGACTGGTCATACACCAGCCCTCGACCGGTCGTGTAAGGCTCATGACCAGTCGAGCACGGGTCAAAAACCCCATCAATAAATAGGTCGGGCTTAATTTCCCGGTCCTTGGGCCGGATCTGATTTTTCCTAACCCCCCGTGGGAGAATAAAATATTAGCAAGGCATATTTGTTGCTCTCGAGATTCGAACATAGGACCTTCCGCTCTGATACCATGTCAAACAACCATTTACTCCTAAAAGCTTAAGCTGTCAAAGTGTGGTGTATCAATGTATATCAAGGGATTTTATTACTCTAACACCCCCCGCACGTGCGGGGTGGGAACTCCGCACGGGAGCATATTGAGAAGGGTGGAGGGATACTCACACCATAAATAGGCCGGGCTTGATTTCTTGGTCCCTGGGCCGGATCTAATTTTTCCTGACCCCCTTGTGGGAGAATAAAATATTAGCAAGGCATATTTGTTGCTCTCGGGATTCGAACATAGGAGCACCGTCGGATTTAACGGCAATGGGTGCTTGAAATTCTTGTGAGTTTACCAGTGAGGCATGAGTGAGGACCTAGAGCCAAGCTCTTATTACGCAGGTTCCAGCACTAACTTCATGGCAAGGTAGGAGTTCTTCAGAACACGGGGGAGCTCATCACTATTAGAGATAGCAAGCATAGTCTTTTTTATTCTTTTTCTTTTTTTCCGCTCTCAAATGCTCCTATTTTGGAGTACATGAGTCTTTCAACATACTATTCATTCCACACCAAGCCCGTAAAGCCATGGCATGATACAGGGCACGCATGGCTTGCTTGAGCTGCTTGGGGCATGGCTCATTCGTAAAGCCATGGCATGATACAGGGCACCCATGGCTTGCTGGAGCTGCTTGGGGCATGGCTCTTGCTCCGTTAACTAACGCGAATTGGCAGACGATCTACTGGACTATCGTTCTATACATCCTGCTGAACAAAGTGCACTGGGATCTGAGATCTGGACATGGACGAGACCTCCCCGCCTTGATTCTTTTACATAGTCCAGGAGCTGGCTGCAGCAGAGAAGTGGGGCATTGCAGGGCGCTGGCTTAGTACCATTCCTGGACCTAGCAGCGGAATGGAAGGCTAGGCCTGAATTCAGACCGCACCAGAATCTCACGTACGGTGGGAGTGTTATAATATTTAGTGTAACAAAATACACCCTAAAACAAAAGGAAGAAAAATACCTGAGAGGAGGAAGTAGATCAGAGAGACGGACGGAGGCAGGCTTTCTCAGCCAGACACTGTTGGTATTTATCGAGGGTGAGACGGACGTTGGTTTTGGTTGGAAACCGACCCGGGTGGACAGAATCGATCCAGGCAGGGGCTCTGTGGGGCCTAGTATGATGTATGGATTTTATCCACGCCGTTAATCCATTTTTACATATGATTTTAGAGTATTATCCAAAACACGAGACAGATCAAAGGCTCAAGTGGACCACACAATGGGGATTAAAACTCCTTGGAGTCCACAGAAGTTTGGATCAAGCTGATATTTATATTTTACCTTCATCCAGGTCTACGTGACCTTATGAACAGGTTGGACGGATAATAAACATCACAGTGGCCCTGAGAAGGTTTCAACGGTAGACATTGTTACCACCGGTGCATCCAGTGGTGTGGTCCACGTGAGCCTTCAATCTATCTCATTTTGTTTTAGCTCCTGCCCTAAAATGATCTTGAAAAATGGATGAACAGTATAGATAAAAACCATACTTCATGGTGGGCCCCACAGACCCCTTACCTGGGAAATCGGATTGCCTACTGAGTTACTCAGTACTTAGTAGGCTCTTATTGTACTGAGTAAACTCAGTTGGGCCCACTTTGAATGTATGTGTTCAATCCACGCTGTCCATCCATTTTTTTCATCTAATTTAAGGGGTCCAGTCCAAAATTGAATCATATCCAAAGATCAAGTGGATCATACCACATGAAACAGTAGGGATAATGATTTCTACCATTGAAACATTGCTAAGCCCCACAGTGATGTTTATTTGTCATCCAACCGGTTCATAAGATCATAAAGACATGGATGAACGTAAAGCACAAATATAAGCTTGATACAAAACTTCCGTGGCCCCTAAGAAATTGTCAACGGCAGAAGATCAATTCAACTGTTTCCTTTGGTGTGATCCATTTGAATATTGTATATGCTTCATTTTTTAGCTCAAGAAATAAAATTATCTAGTAAAATGGATGGAAGGAGCAGATAAAATACATAAATCATGATGGACCTCAACGAGTTTACTCAGTACGCAGAGCGTAATGAGATACTCAGTACTCAATCCGCTTCCCCTACCTAGACCGATTTCTGTCCAGTAAGGGCAGGACGCAATCCCAACCCGTACATCACGGTGGCCCCACAGAGCCATGCCTGGACCAATTCCTATCCAGCCGAGGCCGGGCAAGACGGACGCGGATTAGCTACTGACAGGTCGAGTAGCAAGACTAGCTACTGAATTGACGTCACCCAGTTATGTGGGTCTCACCATGATGTATGTGGTGTATCCACACCGTCCATCCATTTGGAGAGATAATTTTAGAGCATGGTCCAAAGAATGAGCCAGATACAAATCTTTGGTGGACCCCACTACAGAAAACAGTAGAGAGAGTGACCCCACGGTTGAAATCCTCCTAAGGTCCATTTATTTGATATCCAATCAGTTCATAAGTTAAAATAAATATTAAATAAGTTAAAACACAAATACCAGCTTGATCGAAAACTTTTATGGCCCTTATTAGTTTTTAATGGTGAGAATCACTCTCTCTACTGTTTTCTATGGTGGGGTCCACTCGAGCTTTGGATCTGACTAATTCTTCGGCTCATACCCTAAAATGGTCTCTCCAAATGGATGAACGGTGTGGATACAAATATACACCATGGTGGGATCCACAGAACTTGTGACGTCACTTCTGTGGCGATTCTCGCTCCTCAACCTGACCGTAGCGCACCCGCGCCCAGGCAAGACCCAATTAGCTTTCATTTGGGCAGGACGCTTATTAATTGCTGAGAGCCCACTCGTAAAAAGACTGGCGGAGGGCGGTCCTTGCATCACTTTCGCCAGCTCGGGTGCGGCTCGGGTGAATCCGCGGGGATTTATCGAGGTGGGTAGGATTCATGACTGTGGGGCCCGTGTTCTATATGCTTTGTATCCGTCCGTGCTCGGTTTTTGTTTCATGTCATGTGTAGTGTGTGGGCGTGCAAGTTCAACATAGCAACTCAATTTAAACAACTCAACTTCAACCCCAAGTGTCAAAATAAGCATATATATCAAATATATAATTGTATGTGTTTAGATTTTAAGAAAATCGGTCACTTATTTACCTATTTGTAAAATTTTATAATGATCAAGCTATAATTAAAGGGTGGGGCCTCTTCCAAAGATGAGTTATTTTATGTTTTATGCAACAAAGGACTTTTAGAATATTGGTGCAATCAAACAAAACGAAAAACTCATAATCGATCATTAGAAGCAACTGTGAGAGAATGTCTTTTGAAAGAACTGTGTGATATTAGATAGATAACAAATCTAGCCTATAAGTATAGATTTGGATTACAACTAAAGATAAATTGATAGATTTGTTCGATTATTTTTGGATTAATAGTTTTTTTTTTTTTTAATGTTTAGTTTGTTGATTTCCTCTGTTATTTATAGAGTTCTTTTGCAACTTGTTTTTCCATATCATTCTTCCATTACTGCAATCGTTATGGCAATCGAAAAGCTTTTCTAGATCCTTCTTTTGTGACAGTTATTCTTGTATTGGCCAAACTTTGTTCCTCTCAATCGCATTTTGTATTTTAAAATGCTCAACCGCGTTTCTCTATTCGTCATTAGACTTTTGAATAACTTGACCACATCATTCCGTTGACCATTCACTAACGTTTAAAATTGAATTTACGCCAACTATAATTCTGAAAAAAATACTTCAAGTATTTTAAAGATCTTTTTTTATGCAATGTCATATGTCATATTCCTATTAGCTTTCCTTAGAATAGCCAAAAATAGGGTACAAAAGCATCCACCTCATCCATCTACATTGAAAACTCATTTTAGGTCATGAACCAAAAATGAAGCGGATACAAATGTCAAGTTGACCATAGTATAAACATGGATGAATGCAAAAACAAATTTTAGATTAATCCAAAACTTTCATGGCCTCTTAAAAAGTTTTCAACAATACACATTCAATTCATAGGGCTTCCTATTGTGTGGTTTACTTAAGCTTTGCATATGCTTCAGTTTTTAGCTCAAGCCCTAAAATGTAATGTCCTGAATTTTTGCTACTTTGGGTTGTCAAAAATCATAAATATATATATATAGAGAGAGAGAGAGAGACAGAGAGAGAGAGTCATTCTCCCCTGCGCACCTACGCACGTGCGCACCTTTGCACATGTGCCATGGGTGTCTAATCTGAACGGTCCATGTGATGCGGAATCCCATAAAACCCCATGTGACAAATTTCCACCCCGATCTAATATTCTGGTGGGCCATAGCAAAGAGAAATGCAAATCAAGGGAGGAAACTATTTTCATTTTTCATGGCCCATCAAAGTTTTAAATCAAAGTAAAACTTGTGCCCGAGGGGTTTTAGGAGGTGCTACTTCACATGAACGGTTCAGATTTTGGATCCACATCACGTATGATGGGTTCTCAAAAAAGTTCGTACGTAGTACGTACGAACTGGTTCGCAGGTGAGCGTTTCCGTGTGTGTGTGTGTGTGTGTGTGTGTGTGTGTGTAGCATATATTATCACTTACTGACCCTTGACACTCGAGGTGAGCTTATACGTAGGTGATACCAATAAAGAACCATATGAATCCGATTAATCAACCATATGAAGCCAATCAATCCGCCCAATTACTTAAACCTCAAGTATAGGCTCGTGATTTATTCATATAGGGTTCAAATCTATCCAACATATCACTGACCAATCGAGACGATCACAACTAAATTAAAAATTTACGTATAGCCAAGATAACTAAGGGTCGAATCTTAATTAACAAACCAAAGTGACACAATTATTCGTTTAGCTTAAGAACTAATGGTTCAAAGTGATTATGACCGAATCGCCATTTTTGGTAATTGTGAATAGGCCATAGTATAGACTTAGGTAATCCAGATCCTAACCGTTGCGCGTAAAAAATCTCCCTACCCAATTCATTCCAGAAATGCCCCAATTATCTGAACAAGTTAGATACCACTCGTTAGTGGGCTACTAGTTCTAAAATAATAGAATAATGTCCGTCTCACTAGGGCTTAACGCCCATTGCAGGTGGCGAACCAAGAAAGTACCCAGAACTATTTAACTTGGGCCAGAAGCTAAGTGCTTGAAATGCGCGAATCTCGTAAGTTGAAATCTAAAAACTTAAGTGAAATAGTCATTCCGCTATTTCATCAAGTTGGGGCTTTCCGACCGCTAGATCACAACCAAATTTGAGGCATGAGTTAATGATATTTTTTACTCATATCCGTATAACTGTAGCTCCGATCGTTCACCAGCAATCGTCCATCATGAGTGGGACCCCCACGGTTGATTAAAGTATCTGATTGCCACCCGATTCTGACAAACCCTAGATCCTGTAGTGGGGCACCTTTCCATTGACTCGGATGAGCTAGTGGGCCCTCAAAAAGACTCTGTAAATCAAAATCAACCCCTGAATGGACAAGTATAATGGAAAAGAGGCCCCTAGGGCCATTTGAGCACAAGTGAAGTGCATTCTTTTTCCGGATCATGTTAGAAAATGGCCCAAAAATGAGGTAGATCTAAAACTCAAGTGAACTGCAATATGGAAAATAATGAGAGTTGAATGTCCACCATTGAAACATAAGCGGGGCCACAAAAGTTTTAGATTTACATGTATTTTTGTGTTTTGAACAATGGCACATAAATATCACGGTGGAAACCAGAGAGGATTCGACAAGAGGCAATTCTCTTGCACATTTTTTCCTGTTGTGTAACCCACATGAGTTTGAGATTTATCTTATCTTTGGGTCATCTCATAACATAACCTGACAAAATCAATGGATAGGTGAATTTATCATAAACAACCTGGCTGCACTCAAGTCAGCTGGACGCACCACGACCAGTCAGAATGCACCTGAGCAAACCCGAACCAAATACAAGTATCTAACGCATTTCAATTTTTCCACTCAACCATACCTAACGCCAATTTTACAAAACTCTCAAATTAGAATACCCTAACATGATATATTTCACAAGAATAGATAAAAATCATGAAATATCAGTCTTTTCGAATACAAAATTACATTGATTAGTTGATTTGGAGAGATGAGTGGCCGTCAAGAGTCGGCAATGATCGGGTAGGCTAGGTGGGTGCGAATGAGCTGCTTATTCGAGACGAGCTAGTGGTTGTTGGGTCGGGATCGTTGGGTGTGGTCATATTGTAAATGAGAGAGAGAGAGAGAGAGAGAGAGAGAGAGAGAGAGAGAGATTTAAGAAAATGTGTTGGAAATATTTTATTCTTTCACCAGCTGAATCACGTAAAATATACACTATCCTTAAAGTGTGATTCGTTCTCTTATCAAATTGCTGATGGGTTACAGGTGAATTGCTTCTAGGATAAGACAAGCCTGTTTGGATCCTACATTCAGCAATAACGAAGGGTCCACCTAGGAACAATTTCAACGCAACAAATCTTCTGGCAGAATCAAAATGAGAATGTGTTAACAATATTTTAAAATGGAGATGCAATCCTTAGGATCTGATAGATGAGGAGAGATGTGAGTTTGAGACGATGGAATTTGGACCAGAATGGTCCAGTTTATATAGGCACCAGGGATTGGACCGTTGTTAGGTGGCCATCAATGGTTCAGAATGTTTGAAAAATGTTTGTCTATTGATCGTTAATTTCAGTTGTTTTTGGTCATTGGATCGGAAGATCTGACCGTTAGATCATCATATCCCGTCCATTTTTAAACCAAGGCTTTCAAGGCTCATAGTCGTTTTTAGAAATGGCTGACCGTTTTAGATTAATAATCTGACTGTTCTCAGTCACCTATAAAGTCCTGACTCATTTCAGACCCATCGCACCTGGGTTCATACTAGACCACTCACATCGTCTCGCGATGTTCTGCATAAGGTTGCGAGAGAGCGACCTATCTGCGACATGATGCGCATGTGCAAAGTGCAAGGTGTGCCAACTAGCGCTATTACTGCCACACTGCTCACACCGTGCCTAAGCACGAGTGCGTGCATGTGTTTCAGTGTATCACTGGAACATGCAACCCGAGCATCACAATCTCCAAAGCTCCAAGTAAGGATACTACACAGACATTCTCATATAAACCACGATTTTCTTCTTTTCATTTCCGATGTGGGACAAAAGCACACACTGCACTTTTCAATTTGAAATTCCCAAAAAGCGTTTTGGTGGCAAAATCCCAAAATTTTGAAATATATGTTTTTTAAAAAAACCACAAATCTCAACAGGGGTCGGGTCGGGTGTAATGTGTAGGTTAGATTAAGTCTTTAAAAAAAAAAATAATACACACATACACACATGCAACCCGAAACCGAGTTGAGGAGGGTTTCGAATCGACTCAGGTCAGTGTCGAGTTGGATTTCAGCTTGACTAGGTTACCCAAACGCAACTCAGTTTGAGTTTAGTTTCGACAAAGTCTACTCGGTTCAAATCAACTCACCCACTCAATTAGGCCGAGTCAGATCTCAACAAGTCAGACGAGTCAAGTTTGCTGAGTCAACTCATCCCATACCCAGCTCTCCTCCCAATGTAGGATATCTCCCTGCCAATAATTTTTTATTTTATTTTTTTAAAGTTTGAATAATGCATCCAAGCGGACCCATCTAGTCCCGAATGCAAGGCCAAAATCAAAATTCGAATGTATGTGGTTGGTAGCCTTTCTTAATCGAAAAAATAAAAGCAGTTTGAATAATGCATCGAAGTGGACCCATCTAGTCCTGGATGCAACATGGTTGGTGGCCTTTCTTAATAAAAAGATAAAAGCGGTTTGAATAATGCATTCAAGTGGACGTGTACTCCTGGATGCAAGGCCCAAATCAAAACCCTAAAAGGGCCTGCTTGGCCGAATTGATCCCACGATATTAGGAGGGATGGGATCGCAATATCCAGGGATATGCATGACGAGCCAAACAGGCCCGGTGAACTTCTCCCGGGATATAAGCAATCCCATATATCTTAAAACAATCCACTGATATCACCATCATTAATTACCTTAAACTTGATCCCATCCCTTGGTTGGATGGATTGGGAGGTAAAATCCTATGATATGCCACGTGCCAAACAAACCAAGTGAACTTATCCCGGGATATAGAAATCCCACGGATCTTAAACCAATCCACTGGCACCACTATCATTACCTTAAAATTCATCCCATCCCTCCTAATCCCATGGATTCGCCCGGCCAAACAGGCGTATGTGGTTGATGGCCTTTCTTAATCAATGAATAGTCTTGTGTTTTTAAATCAAAGTCAGTCAACGAAAAAAATAAAAAAAAAGTTTGAATGACCACTTTCCTATATACTTGGTAGTAGCCACGACACGTCCTTCGATAAGGTGCTGGAAGTGCGCCCAGGTCTCACTGACACCAGTGGATCCAAGGATAGGATAAGGTATCGGGGGAAGCGGATTGGCTGGTGTACACGTACGTGTCGTGCGAATAAGATAAGTTTTCGGAGGATTGGCTGGTGTAAAGGTACTTGTCATTCGAAGAGGAGCGCTGACGCTCCACGAGCTCGGAAGTTGTACGAACGGTTCAAAGGAGATCAAAGTTTCATCGCCCTACAGTTGCTGTATTTTTTACCTCCACACCGTTTATTCATTTTTCGGCAACACCACGAATAGCGGTGGGGAAAATGATTTTCACAGTTAAAAAATTAGTAAAACTCACCATAATGCTTATTTTCCATCCATCTGTTGATAAGGTTAAAAAGGCCTCAAAGAAAAAGAAAAACAAATTTCATGTTAACCTAAAACTTCCGACACCCATAAAAAGGTTTTGATGGTAGATGTTTAATTCTCAGTGCCTTTAGCAGTGTAGTCCACTTGATAGTTAGATCAATGTTATTTTTCAATTCAAGCCTTAAGATGAGCTCGCCAACTGGATGTGCGGTTTCGGTATAACAAATACCCCGTGATGAGACCAGTAGAACTTACTGATCTACTGACAACCCAGTAGGGAGGTGGTTATTTACCGTGCTACGTGAGCCTTACCATAATTCCATCCACGCAAATTTTTTTTTTTGGCAGACTATTTTATTCGTGAGGCAAATTCAAAAATGACGTGGAACACATCAAATGAAAGACTAGTAGTTCAACACTCATTGTTAAATATTAAATACTTCATTACGCTAAAAAGTATTAGGCTGACAACAGCAAGTTCCGTGGGCCCACCATTGCGTATGTGTTGTATCCACACCGTCCATACATTTGAAGAGATCATTTTAGTGCATGATTCAAAGAACGAGGTAAATCCATAGGCTGGAGTGGACTCCATCACAGAAAACAGTGGGGAGAGTGATGCCCACCGTTGAAACCTTATGAAGGTCCACCATTATGTTTATTTGAAATCGAACCTGTTCATGTGTCAACGCAGACATAAAAGAAAGGAAAACACAAATATCAGCTTGATCGAAAACTTTTGTGGCCGTTTTAACTTTGTAACGGTGGATGTCACTCTCCCGTCTCTTTTCTGTGGTGGGGTCCACTTGAGCTTTGTATCTGACTCATTCTTTGGATAACGTCCTAATATGATCTCTCTAAATGGATGGACGGCGTGGATACAAAACATACATCATGATGGGGCCCACATAACTTGGTGACGTCACTTCATTAGCTGAGTCTCGCTATTCAATATCTAATCCGCGTACGTATTTTGTAATTAATTTTTTTTAATTAAAGCATGACGGTGACGACAGCGAAAATGACGTGGACCAATTACATTTTAGGGTACGGGAAACCCTGTTCGCTAGAAACAGACGTTATGCAGAAATAATTGAGTGCCTTTGCTTTTGCAACGGATGTATCTTCCTTGTTGTAATAATAGTTCAGAAAGACTTGTTTTCAAGACGAGCCTTCTGAAGAAGAGGAAGTGAGATTGAAAAAATGGAGAGTATTGTTCAGTTGGTCATACAAAAATTGAACGATGTTGTAACGAAGGAAGCGGATTTGCTATTCGGAGTAGATGATCAGATCATATCCCTTCGAACCAAACTTGAATGGATGCGTGCCTTCCTCGAAGATGTCGATAGTATTGGCAGAGAGAATAAAAGATTTAAGATTTGGGTGACTCAAATAAGAGACGTAGCCTACGATGCTGAGGATGTCATCGACTCCTACATCTTTAACATTGAACAGAAACGAGCTGAGACAAGTGCTGGATTGGTGAGATGCCTAAGTAGTTTTGGTGGTTGCATCAAAGCCATACCAGCCATCCACGAGGTTGGAAAGAAGATCCTCAACCTAGAAAGAAGGCTCGGCGAGATCAAGGAGAACATATCACAGTACGGCGTCGGCAATATATCAGTTGGTGGAGAAGCTTCGTCTTCTTCAAATCAAAGCCAGCTGCGGAGGGAGAAGATGACTCCCATCGATGTGGTCGGTTTTGAGGACGAGACAGAGACACTGGTGCGGCAGCTGACTGAAGGAGATGCGCGGCGTGCTGTTATTTCGATCACGGGTATGGGAGGAATAGGTAAGTCTACTCTCGCAAAGAAAGTTTACAATGACATCCATGTAAAGAAGAGTTTCGATTTTCATGCTTGGGTGTATGTCTCTCAACAATATCTAGTCCGGGAGCTTTTACTGAGCATTATAAAATGCTTTAGAGCCCTCGAACGAGATGACAAGAAGATGATGACTGAGGAAGACTTGCGGCAGGAACTCTCTCAGCACTTACAAAGGAAGAGATATCTGGTGGTAATCGATGATATATGGAGTAGACAAGCTTGGGACAGTTTGGTTTCTGTATTTCCAGATACGGAAAATGGCAGCAGAGTGCTTCTCACGACTCGCAATGAAGATGTAGCAAGGCATGCAGACGCACAGAGTACACCCCATAAACTCCGTTTGCTGGATGGAAACGAGAGCTGGTCACTGTTCTGTAAGAGAGCACTTCCCGGAAATCTTTCTCCTACGTGCCCTCCAAATCTGGAAGAGTTGGGGAGAAAGATGGTCGCCAAATGTGGAGGTTTACCTCTAGGAATTGCGGTATTAGGAGGCGTCCTATCAATAAAAGAGAAGTCAGTGAATACGTGGGAGAAGGTTCTTAAAAGTGTGGAATGGTGGCTACATGAAAGCAAAGAAGATGAGATCTCAGGCATATTGGCCCTGAGTTACCATGACATGCCCTGTTACTTGAAGCCCTGTTTTCTTTATTTTGGAGCTTTTCCTGAAGACTCTGAAATCAATGTCCGCCAATTGATTCAGTTGTGGATAGCAGAAGGATTCGTGCAGAGAAGAGGAGAAGAAGAAATGGAGGATGTTGCGGAGGATTACCTGGATGAGCTCATCAGTAGAAGCATGATTCAGGTGGCAAGCAGGGAGAGCAATGGAACGGTTTTTATATGCCGTATTCATGATCTTCTACGAGACCTCTCAATATCAGAAGCGAAGGAGGAGAGATTTCTCGAAGTGCATGGGAACATGGCGCCTGAATTACCTACAAAGGCTCGCCGACTTGCAATTACTTGTGGTGACATCAGTAAGTCCATCTCTCTTAACCGCTCCACTCCACAACTCCGCTCTTTGTTGCGCTTCAGTTATGAGAGAGAGATGTTGGAAAAACCACAGTTGAAAATCCTCTTGGGAGCTTTCAAATTGCTCAGGGTGATGGATCTCCAATTCCTAGACCTCTCTCGTCTTCCGGATGAAATAGGGTATCTAATCCACTTGAGGTACCTACGTCTTAGGGGAACCGGGTTAGAAAGGCTACCGTCCACCATAACTCGCCTGTCCAATTTACCGACTCTCGATCTATGGGATACAAATATAATAACACTACCAGATGATATTTGGAAGATGGAGCAGATACGACACCTACTCGTAGGGAAGTATATAAACCAGCCATGTCGAATCAGCAACATCATGCAAATCCATCGCTTAAGCAATCTCCAGACTCTAAAAATAGTAGAGGGGGGCAGCTGGATAGAAGATGGGTTGGAGAAACTAACCAATTTGAGAGATTTGACGATTAGGGGAGATCTCAAAATGTCATTGTCCCATTCCATTTGTAAATTGGTCCGCCTCAGAAATTTGTGGGTAGAGGCACGTGCTGATTCCTCAATTCCAGCTTTTGCATCCTTCTCAAATCATCACCATCTATTTAACATAAGTTTGGACGGATCCTTAGAGAAATTACCAGACGTACATGAGTTCCCACCTAACCTCACTTCGCTACTCTTGGAGGGGTCCCAATTAGAGCGAGACCAGATTGGAACGCTGGAGATGCTGCCGAACCTTCGTAGACTCTGTTTATTCTCGAGATCTTACGTTGGAAAGGAAATGGTTTGCTCGGTCGGAGGGTTTCCACTGCTCGACTATTTGACTATTTATGACTTGGATGAATTAGAGGAGTGGAGGGTGGAAGAAGGATCGATGCCGAATCTTAGACATTTGAAGATTTGGAAATGCAGAAGATTGAAGATGCTTCCTGATGGATTGCAACATATCAGCACCCTTCAAAAATTGAAGGTGAGAGGCATGCCGGAGGAATTCGGAGAAAGGGCACGAAAAGACGAAGGAGACGACTGGCATAAGATCCGACATATACCCTCGCTTATCATCAACGACTGCTAGGGATATTTCTCTGTCATATGAACGAGTCCGAGTTGCATTGATCCAGTTTTATTTTCCCAATACCTAGGTTATTGGGTATAAAAAGGCAATTCTTATTTCTTATTAGCTTGAGCCAAGGCAGTCAGAAATGATTGACTTCATCGACCCTGTTTGGTGCACCAAGTATAAAGAGCAATTAGTCAACGTGACCAACGTCCTTTGCTTGGGCAATATATGTACCTGTCAATAAGTTGTAAATTGATATTTATGGTGCTTCCCATGGAACACGTACTTGTCGAATTCTCAAAATGAAAGAGAAGTTTCAAATATTTTCACAATAGTCATTTGACAAGTTTTGGAAAGTTTTTTTTTTTTTTTTTTTTAAATACCAAATTGGTATCGTCCTTTGGATCATTAGTTGTTGTTCCATTTTTTAGTGAAGAATAAGTTATGTTATATTCAATTCTGAAAAGGTGATGTGGATAGAAGTTTTTATTAGTCATAAAGAATCTTGACCAGTACATTCATTTTTTTTTTTATAGTCATTTATTTGGAAAGATGATAACTTTTTGTTAACATGATCTCTTTGTTGCCCACAAAACTTGATAAATTATAATAATGTTTGTTCGATACGAACTATTTTCTTATAATGTGGTCAATGTAGGTGGCGTATATTGATCATGCTTCCAATCATAGTCTTCCATCAAATTCTGAAGTTAATGGATGGAGTGGATTTCGCACATATGCAATGATGGACTCCACTGATGGTATTCTTTTATAGTGTTAAGGGTCAGGGTTGAGGTTTCATGTGTTAAAGGTTGATGTTGTCATGTGTTAAGGGTCGAGGTTGTCATCTGCTGAGGGTTGAGGTTGTCATGGTCAAGGTTATCATATGTTAAGGGTTGAGGTTGTCATGTGTTAAGGGTCGAAGTACGTGTTGAGAATCGAGGTTATCAAGGTCGAGATTTTCATGCCTTAAGAGTTGAGTTTGTCAAGGTCAAGGTTGTCATGTGTTATGGGTCGATGTTGTCATTTGTTCACTACCGTCACTACTAAAAATGAATCAAATGCTATGGATTAAATCCGTAGCGAACCAAAAATGAATCAAATGCTATGAATTAAATCCGTAGTAAAAAAATATTTTAGTCTGTAGCCATTGGTACCATAATTGTAATGTTGTAAAGGTTGAGCTTATAGTATAAGAGTCGAGGTCGTGGTTGTAATGTGGTAAGGGTTAAGGTTATCATGTTATAAGAGTCGTAGTTGTATCATGGTAAAGGTCAAGGTTATCATGTTATAAGGCAAAGGTCGTGGTTGTATATTATAAGGGTAAAGGTTGTGGTTTTAATGTGTTAAGAGTCGAGGTTATCATTTGTTAAGGGTCAAGATTGTTATTTATTCATTACCTTCACTATAAAAAATGAATCAAGGACTACAAATTAAATTCGTAACAAAAGTTATGTTACAAGGATCGAGGTCGTAATTGTAATGCCGTAAGAGTCGAGCTTATCATGTTATAAGGGTTGAGGGTGTGGTTATATGTTATAAGAGACGAGGTTGTGATTGTAATGTGGTAAGTCGAGATTGTGATTGCAATGTGGTAAAGGTCAAGGTTGTCATATTATAAGGGTTGATATCGTGGTTGTAATATAGTAAAAGTCGAGGTTCTTATGTTATAAGGTTTGAGATCGTAGTGGTATCTTATAAGGGTTAAGATCGTGATTGTAATATGGTAAAGGTCGAGATTGTCATGTTATAAGGGTTGCGGGTCCTTCTGTGGATTATGTGTCGAATCTACCCCGTCCATTGGATTTATAATTTAATTTAATGTCATGGGCTAAAAAAGAGTTGCATCAAAAAATTTTATGGCCCCGGGAGGTTTTCAATGATAGGTTTTGAATCTCATTACTTTCTATGGTATGTTCCACATGAGCCTCTGGTATGCCTAAATTTTGGGTTCATTCCCTGAAATGATCTTTCGAAATGGATGGACGGCATGGTTAAAATGTATGCATCATAGTGGGCTTAACAAGACCGTCCATCTCTGGATAGATTCGGTTAGCGCATAAGGTCATGTTACATTGATATGGATATCGAGAGAAACTTTTTGAAGTCGGTTTCTACCATAAGTTATGTTAGGCCCACCATGAGGTTTGTAGAAAATCCACTCCATCCATTTATTTTGGAAGATAATGCTTAGACATGAGACAAAAAATTAAACAGATTTGAAACTCAGGTGGACCACATGACTCAAAATGGTGGAAAAGAATTGCCTACCATTCAAATTTTTCTAAGCTCCACTGTGATGCTTATATGCAATCCAAACTGTTCATAAACTCTTTGTGACGAAGATGGAATGAAAGAATAAAAATATTAGCCTGATCCAAAGCTTTTGCAGTCTATGAATGTTTCCAATGTGGGTGTACAATCTCAATTGTTTTCTATTGTGTGGCCTACTTGAGTTTTGGATCTACCTCATTTTTGAGATCTTGTAATAAAATGATTTAACAAAACATGTGAGCGGTTTGGATTTCTAACAAACACCATAGTGGGCCCCACGGTGTTTAACCATCTGAATCCCTCTAGCAGCTGTCACACACTGGTTGAACGCTAAAGTCAGCAAAGGGTAATTTCTTCCCAACATCAAAAAACAAAAAAGAAAAAGTGTCAGGTGATATATATGTAGGACATTTGTTTAATCCATCCAGTATTAACGGCATTTGGAAATACCACATCGGTTTTTTGGTCAAAATCCTCAATCGATGTGGAATATGCAAGAATCGAGAAACCCCGAATCCACTGAGGTGTGTGGAACCCCTGGCCATGTGGCCCGCTGTGATGTATGTGACTACATCCGTGCCAACCATATGTATATGAAGCTCAATTTTTAGGGCATGACCCAAAGAATGAAGCAGCTCCAAATCCCACGGGACCCATGGATAAGGAAACCATGGTAATTAACTATAACAGACTTCTCGTGTGCTACAAAAGCTTTCAATGAAGATGACAATTATGTGGTCTCTTCTTCTAGTTGTTTATGACCTTATCAACATGTTGGATGTCAAATCTTACAATTGGTGGAATACATGAAGTTTTTAATGGTGGGGATTCAATCATGACCGTTTCGTGTCGTGGTCCACCTAAATTCTGAGTCAGCTTCATTTTTGGAAAATGATCGCTTCGCAATCAACTATACGACCCATTCAGCAAGATGTACGGTCCAACCATCATCTATGTGGCTCACCGTGATACATGTGCGTTTAATCCACACCGAACATCCAAATTGAAACCTATATGTTTACGGCAAAATCCAGACTGAGGCAGATCCACATCCCACGTCTAACATACTACATTCAACATTCAACAATAGTTTCTGTTGAATCTTTCCCATTCTAGATACCCACAAGGTGGACATTCGAATGTCGAATCCAACACCTGAATGAATAGACCACCCTATGAGTCATACACCGACTCAATAATTATCTAACATGCACATTCCCGATTTGGATCTGAATTCAATCAAGAATATCATTCCAAATGATGTGGTCCACGATGATCTTGGATCCGTCTACTACCAAAAAAAGGGGTAAACGATACAGACCACGTAAGTTTTTTGCTACGGATATAAACCTTAGCTATATTTACTGCGGCTTTAATCCGTAGCAAAAAAGTTGACACATTATTAATAATTAATGGTGTTGTAAGGGGCTCTATGGGGCCTAAAAAAAACTATATGTTCTATCTAAGCCATCCATATATTTGAAAGTATTACGTTAGAGGATGAAATAAAAAATCAGCTAGATCGAATACTTAAGTGGACCACATGGTAGGAAATATGGATATTAAATCACATTTGCTTCTTCTGGTGTGGTCTACTTGAGATTTCAATATATCGTAAATTTGGTACCATGAACTAAAATAATTTAATAGAATTATGGACCGGAATGGATAAACCAAATACATCATGGTGGGCCCCACGGAGCCCTATTAGGACCGTCCATGTCCGTACGTGAGACAGACACCCAAATTTGGGCGCGCGCTCAAAACAGAGTCGCGCCCAAAAAGGCTATTTCTCTCTCTCTCTCTCTCTCTCCGTTCCGCATTCCCTAATCTCCTTTCCCTAATCCACTCTCTTCCTCCCGATCTTTGCTCCATCTCTCTCATTCTCCTCCTCTCTCTCGCGCTCTCTCTGAATCTTTTTTCTTGCTTCTGCTGGATTTCATTTCTAGAGTCTCTACTCCTTCTGGATTGATTCTTGCTTCTTTCGGAGGTCGACACTACTGCCATTTTCAGGTTGGATCCCATGGCAAGGACGAATCTCTCTCTCTCTCTCAATTATTTTAAGAGAATTTCTATTCAGTAGTTATCTGTATTTTCAAATTCATGGAAATAGTTTTTTTTTTTTCTATATGGGAAGTGGAGAAATTTTGGGGCTTTGAGATGCTGATTGGTTAAATGAATGGCAATGTGATGGGTTAGTGGATGCATAATTCAGCGGTGGTGATTGTTTTGGGCTGGACGGTTTTGATGTTTCTGGATGGGATTGGTTTTGAATTGAATTGGCGCTGATAGAGATTCTGTTGTGGTGTTAGTAGATTATTGCATTTTCTAAAATTGAAATATTGGGATTTGGTGAGAATTTTAATTCAGTTATCTGTATTTTTAATTTAGTGGAAAAAGTTTTTTTTTTTTTTTTTTTTGAAGCGGAGAAATTTTGGGGTTTTGGGACATTGATTGGTTAGATGAAGTGGCGTGTTTATGTACATTGCGTGGGAATGTGATTGGTTGGAGGAGATTTGGCGCAGTCAGAGATTCACACAAACACAAAGGGGTTCGACAGGAAAGTCGTTTCGATCTATATGTAATTGAGCGGTTGTGATTGTTTGGGATGAACAGTTTTGATGTTTCCAGGTGGGGTTGCTTTAGGATTGAACTAGTGCTGCTAGAGATTCTGTTACACTGTTTTGCATTTTTCTGAAATTCCAATTTCAGGATTTGGAAATTTGCCTATTTTGCTTGTTTATTCTTCTTTGATTCTTGCTTTGTTTCCAATTCCATGTTTTGATGCTAATGAGGTGAATCTGAGATGGTTCTTTCAATGCATGTTCCTAATCTGACTTTAGAAGCTTTTGAATTTTCCATGAAATTCTTTTTGTGAAAAGATTGCAAATTGGTTTTACTTTGATGATTTTGCCCTGTGATCGTTGGGTATTATTCCCTTTGGAAAGTTCGATGTTTGTATTTCTCATGTGTGTATCTTCTGTCAAATACATACATCCCTGAATACAACTTTACCGAGTCCCATGACATCTCTATTGTCCATGTGGCACTAGCGCAAGGTGATCAGGACCATTGATTTTGTAGTATGCCAAATGGATGGGCCATATCCCTATCATCGAGGGGACTGGTCTGTAGTAGCCATCCGATCTGAGGCCTGAAAATGTGACTGTTTGCTACAAATCAGCCAACCATCCTCTCAACATGCAAAGCTCACAACAAATGGGTGGTCAGAGTTGTCCAATCTTATGGAGTTCCTCTTAAAATTGCAGCATTTACGTAGCTTGCTGGTAGGAATCAAATTCTTACAATTGACAATTTTCAGAAAAGAGTAATGATATTGCCAAATGCCAGTCTTCTATGCCTTGAGGATGTGGAGTTTGTCCATCATCTTTTTATTCACTGCACCTTTCCCTAGGTGTTTGGTCTGGTATTTTTATCCATTTGAAGGTTTCTTGGGTTATGCCTAGATCTATGGAGAGCCTCTTCCAATATGGACCCAATGGTGGAGGGGGACGATTTGGTAAAGCCAGATGGAGGTCATCCTTTTAGATGTTCTCTGGGTCATTTGGATTCTGTAAGTTTATTTTGTTCATGGGTTTCCCTGCCACCTTTGTATTCACAATTGTTTGTAGATAATCTTTTGCTTGATTTTATTATATATTACATTGATTTCTTTGTGGGGTTTGTGTTGCTTTTCTTTTTTCTTTTTTCTTTTTAATCGCTCGCTGGATTTTCTGTTCATATTTTATGCAGAACTCATTAGTTCCTGGAAATTTGGTTTGTTTTGATTTCCAAATCTTCCACTGAATTGTCTGCTTGGGTTTGATGGTGGCAGTTCAAGGTTAGTCATGAATTCCAAAGGCAATGCTCTTTTATTTCTTTCTCTTCTATTGTTTTTCAAGGTTCTCTGCTCTTCTTTTGACATTTCACTAGGTGCGAGGTTGTCGAGCTTTGGCCGAATAAAAAAAAGAAGCAAGAATTTATTTAGGAGTTTATGTTTCTGCATTGTGGGCCTAGGCTTTTGGTAATTAATTCTATTGTGGCTTGCTTCTTTTGATTTATAATTTTGACTGGATATCCTAATGAAGTGTCTGCCTTTTCATCTATTAGGCATTTTTGTTGGCTGTATAATTTATATTGGAGAATGTACTTGTTTCTCTTCATAGTGTATCTTCTAACTTGTTCTATTGGATCCCTGACAGGACAGCAGAACTCATGTTTGAAAAATACAAAGTCCCTGCATTATATTTAGCCAAGAACGCTGTACACTCTCTGTCCATCTCTTGATTACATATCTGAATTGAAGTGATACTAGTACAATTGAAAACCCTATCACGGGTTATGTTGCATTCCTCATTCCACTTTCACCGGACCATTATATTTTTTGGTTGTCTGGGGAATTGATGGTTTTATTTTTCTTTGCCAGGTTCTAACGTCTTTTGCATCTGGTTGTGCTACCTCTTTGGTTGTTGATAGGTGTAAGCTTTTATACTTGCTTAAAATTTCCACTGCTTTCTTCAATTTTGCTTTAGCAATTTATATTGGTTTTTTACTTGGATTGTTGCATATTTAGGTGTATTTTAGTTCGAATTAGCATCTTCCTGCATCATGTTGCATATTATGCACTTGCTAGGATGATACAAATTTTGTTTTGTTTGATTGCTTCTAGCCTTCTACAGAATATTACTCCTGTTCTTTTGTGGCCAAATTTAGAACATAATTCAGAGCATTTCATTTTGTGGAATATATTCATACTTCATCATCAAGGTTAATATTCCCTTGGAAGTTATTGCTAAATACAAACAAGAAATAATAGCTCTTTTTTTTTTTTGTGGGCCATACACTGTTGGGCTCACCACTCAAAAATGGATGATTTGGTTCATGGTGAGATTTGTATGTGTTTGAACTAAGTGCAACACTGTAATTAAACCTGTGCATGCATTGTAGGTCAGATGAAATCCCTGTAATATATTTTCATGACCCTTAGTTTTGCTTTTTTATTTTTTAGTGGGCATTAATTTTCCATTTGCCATATGTCGATGATGACTCCATAGACCTGTACCGAATGCGGAGATGATCGGAACAAAGAACATCTAAGGGGCTGAGACTTTAAAAATAAAAAATAAAAAAAAATATTTCCCATATGTGAATGAATTGGAGATATGTGCTATCTATACTCTCCTTTTTTTATGCATGAACTTTTTCTCTTTTTTTTTTGAGATTAGTTATCATGGTTTGGCTTATTGTATCAGCCTGGTACAACCATTTTTGACTGGTCTGGTGCTGCGAAACAGATTTGCAAACCTTGTCAGCTATTGTGTATTGCAGTTGCAACAGTTTTTGTGAATATCACAGCTTCTTTTGTGTATTCTTTTGGCTGCTTGAATGGTTCCACTCTTGCAGCTATTCATTGAAGTGAAGCAAAAAAGAAAGCTCCCCTCGCTATCCAATGCAGCGTTTTATGTTGTATTTGGACGTTGGGAAGCAACACATAAAAATCATTATTTTTTAAAACCTGAATTTTCTTTATTCAGCTGATAATAGGATCTTCTATTTGCTTTTTCAGTCCATCCTTCCAGAGGTTTGCAGTGAGGACTTCCAAAACAATAGAAGACATTTCTAACTAGGGTAATGTAGAATGTTATTTTCACCATCTCCAATGTGTTTGTGTAGTGATACATTCTCATCTAGACTCTTAACAAGAGTTCTTGCTGGCTGCAGCTCTAAAGAAAAGACAAGAATTAACTGAGTAGTTGAAGGATTTGTCTAGGAACATTGAGGTAAATAAGGACTATCCCTTCCCATTTTTGCCCTGAAGAATGATATGTTACTTCCAAGACTAAGTTAATGGTATACTATATTTTTCAATTTGTACAAGTGGGACTGTGCTTTAGTTACATTGGATTGATGGATCTTGGGACACAGATGCAACAACCAAGTGGCTGTCCACCCTCCTGATTGGGCAAACTGAGAAACTCTTATGCACTTAGGAAATTAAGGGCCCAGCTGAAGGATAACTTGATCCCCTGTTTTGGATTTGGAGATGGTAGTTTCTTTTGAAGTGATTTGTTAAATTAATTATTTTAAAGAGATTTTTTCTTGATTTTGGAGATGATGAGTACCTTCTATATTTTGGCAGCATCGACTCATGATCAAGATGTCTTCAGTTTCTACCCAAATGATAGACTCTATAATGGATTTGAGGAAGCACTGATGTGGTATAGAGAAATAGTTTCCCATCTGCGACTGGCTGGTTGTTATTCACTCTTTGTTGCTTTATTCTTGTTTTAGGATTTTCCGATAAGCTAGTCAGTGATATAACGCGTGATTTTATTGTTTATTTAGAAATGTGAATGAGGGATTGTAATAAATGCATATATATATATTTTTTTCCTCATTGCATTTTATGTACTATTCCGATCAGTATTAAGCTTAGATGAGTTATCAATCATAGCAGGTTCTTGCAATCGAAACAGGCACCATTATTATAAATTTTTTTAAAATTTCAAAAAGTAGCTATGGATTTTAGTCGTATCTATGGCTATGAAACCGTAGCTATTATCTATAGCCATAGGAACATGTCGCTACGGATATAATAGCTACGGCCTTTATCTGTAGCTATTATATCTATTGCTACGGATTCAATTTGTAGGCATAGCTGCATTTCGCTACAACAATTATAGCTACGGCTTTTCCCTGTAGCGAATGACTTTTGTTGCTACGAATATAATCCGTAGCTATAGTTTTTGACTTTAGCGACCCACAAGCACGGAAGTGCTACGGACAAGATTCGTAGCAAAAACTATGTAGCTACGGATTTCCGGCCGTGGCCTTTGATCGTTTTTCTTCTAGTGATCTAGCTACTATATGACACAAACTCCCAAGAAGTGATGTAGACTTATTTGTGTTTTACCTTCATCCAAGCATGTGTGACCTTATGAACACATTAGATGGAAAATAAGTCTCATAGCCTTAAGCTGGATTTTTTTTTTAAAATTTTTTTATTTTAAATTACACACACCAATGCACTCTCATATGGTGGGATTTCATCACAATGGGTACTTAGAACACATGACCTCACGTTGAAACTCCTGTCGGTCTACCACTAAGGCATGACAAGGACCCAGCAGAATCCCCTCACGTTGAAATTCCTATCGGTCTACCACTAAGGCATGACAAGGACCCAACAGAATCCATCTGAGATACAGAAATTCAGTGAATTTTATAACCTGGAGTTATTGGAAATGACTTGGACCAAGAAGAAGTGACAACACTGGTATTTCCTGTGCCTTCAACACAGACAATTAATCCGCACTCATCATTTTCAAGAGATCAGTCAAACACCTATCACTGAGAAAACAGGGGCCATCAACCAGTTCATAAGACCTTCCTAAGGTCCACTATGATGTCTACGTGCCATGCATCCAACCCGTTTATAAGGTGATTCACATTAATATCAAGGAATGGAAAATACATACATCAGAGTATGATTAACAAGTGATACCAAGAGAAGACTATTGATGTAGCTATATCCATTAGAAAAATAACCATAGCATCTTAAGTTTGGGCTGCTCATCTAGAGCTCCATTAGGGCCACCGTGATGCTTGTGTAAGTAACATCCACTCCGTCAATTGTTTTTTAAAAACTGTATTAGGAAATGAGCTTAAAAATGAGACAAATAGATACCTTAATTGGGCCACACCATAGAAAATAATAAGATAGAAACACCAACCATTGAAACCTTCCTCAGGCACACGCCATTCGACCCATTCATAAGGTCATTCACACCAAGATCAAGTGAAAACACATCACAGCTTGAAATGGTGGACATCCAACTCCAACTTTTCTTGTGGCATGGACAACTTGAATTTTGGATATGCCTATTCTTGGGATCACGTCCTAACATTAGTTGTGGAGTGAATGAATGGAGCAGATGTAACACGGGCATCACATTCGGTCCCAGATATAAAAAAATGGACCTTTTTCTCATCTCCCTACCTATCATGTCGACTAGTGTAGTGTGACATTACAGGCATTATCATTGCCCATAAAAACCTGCAACCATCGCATTCTCTATAACTGGCAAACTAACTCTGATGAGGAGTCATGTGATATGATGCTCCTGTGTTTAGGATCCACTCATCTGCATGATTGTCGTGAACATGTCCAATCATGGACACAGACAGAACATCACCACCACTTGTTTCTTCATCAGATGTGACAACATTGGCCTCCTTGAAAGAAGCCGCTGAATTTTCTACAATCCTTCTTCATGTATTCAGACAACCCACAATTCCAACACTTTAATTTTCCTTTTTTCTTGTCTTTGGATTTGGATATAGGCCTTGAAGATCCTGTACCTTGCTTAGAATCTCTACCCCCCGTAATCAGTATATCGGAAGGTGCATCTATATCGTCATTTAGCTTTCTCATAACCTTCCCTTGAAGGGCTAAGATAACGGTGTTAACACTTAGGGTTTTATTTGCAGTGCACATCGTGTCCCCGAAAGACTCATATGATGCAGGAAGAGAATTCAATAATATATATGTCTGTTCTTCATATTTGACCAACTTCCTCCATATCCAACAATTTGTACATCAATTTATTAAAGTTGCTGATATGAGCTTCTACATCTCCACCATCTGTCATCTTAAAGGTATAACACCGTAGCTTCAAGTGTAGGAAATTTTCAGAGGAATTCTTTGCATAAATATTCTCTAACTTCGCCCACAAAATAGCTACAGTTTTCTCCCTCAAAATATTATAAAGAATCTCATCCGTGAGACATAAACGGATAGAAGCTAAAGCATTACTATCAAGGTTTTCTCATTCATCATCTTTCATAGTAGATTTCCGCTCCTCAAGAGCCTTAATCTCGCCTTGCTTGGTTGCTAATCATCTTAACCTTCCATAACTCAAAATTATTTTTGCTTAAATACTTCTCAATATCAAAATTGTCATTTTCCATTATTACTAATCCTGCAGATTCAGATCTATGCCTCAATGATTTTTCTGATACCACTTATCGGGGATTTGTGCTGCGAAATCACACAGATCTAGATCTAGGATAACAATCCAAGAGTAACAAACAATCACAAGAGAATACAAAGATTAAACGTGGAAAACCCTTGCGGGAAAAAACCAAGTCACAAAGCGATAGAAATCCACTATGAAATAGAAATTACAAGAAAGAGGACTTACTCGATTCAAACAATCTCGAATCTCACCCTTGCTATACCCTTTAATAACCCTAAAACCCTTTTAGGTACTATTGAAAAACTTTTAGAAAGCCTTAGAATACGTTAGAATAGCCCTATGGACTCGTATTTATAGTTTAGGAAACTCCACTTATGCATCTCCTTTAAAAAAAATTTGAAAACCGCCTCAAAATTATGCAGTCCGCGCAGGATCTGTGTAACCTCGACTAGTCGAGCAACCCGCTTGACCGGTCAAGCCTGACCCTCGACTAATCGAGCATCACGGACACCCAAAAAATAAGCTCGCTAGACTTTGAGTTGAGCGGGCCTCGACCGGTCGAGTGGACCCTCAACTGGTCTAGTGGCCCGCTCGATCGCTCGAGCAGCGTACTTGAAGACTTCTGACAACATGTATTACATCCCTGACAATGCAACAATAATTCGTTCTACTTCGCTGGGTATTGTTTAGGGAAACTCAATCAGACCATGTTCAATCAAATACATAAAACAAAAATTAGATGGAGATTCTAACTGATGAAATGTGAACTTACAGTGGCGTGTGTACTAACAAGCTAACTCAAAAAATAAAATAAAATTACAAGTGTGGTCCAATTTAAAATTGTATGTGGCTGATTTTTTTGGATGGAGATTCATACAATAGGACTAACAAATTAGACGGGTTGGATTTTGAAAAACTACTACAGGTTGAAAGTTATCTGCTGGGTGGACTGCGATTTATAATCCAACCAGTTCGACTAGAGCTTCCCTGTGCACCTTTATGTAAGCAGAGGGAATATCCATGCACATAAAGGCTAGAAATACTGGCCGACGGTCGCAATTGAACATCTCTTGATGGGACGGGGATTGAGTACGACTCCCACCATCACCTAGTTATATTTAGAGATAGATGGTTATAGTGCTCTGTGGGTACCCACCGTGATGTATGCGTTTTATCTGTACAGTCCATCCATTTTCTCAGAGCATTTCACCGGATTTAAAGCTAAAATGGACCTGACCACAAGAAACACTGAGGATTGAATGACTCCCGTTGAAAACCTTTTAACGGTCATAAAAGCATTAGATCAGGCTGATATTTATGTTTTTCCTTCGTTCAAATATATGACCTTATGTGATCTAATTGAGCCTTTAATCTACCTCCTTTTTGGGCTGAAGTCCTAGAATGATCTTTCAAAATGGACAAACAGCTTGGATAACTTCACAGATCCCTTGACAGGATCGTCTGTCCCTGGCTAAGGCCTGGTGTGGCAGTACTCAATCCACGCCCCTCCTGACGTCAGGGTGTTGGAATACGTGTTGAAATGGGCAGATGGTACACGTGTTAGAAATCCATGCGATTCATCTCTAAACACAGAACGGTACACTTCTCAAGTGAGCAGCCCACGTGCATTGAAATTTTACGATTGAATTTTCTTTTTCTCTAACTGCCAATTCATCTCACACAAGTTTTTTTTTTTTTTTTGTTTTTTGTTTTTGAGGGTTAGCTTGTGAGTACACACCCATGTCAGTGCACACACTCCATGTTAGCCGAAACGAGGTATCTCCACTCAGTCTGCCAGTTGAGCTATGGATCTGGGTGTCATCTAATACAAGTTTGACCCTTCTTATTAGCTGTCCAACGTTACTTTTCTGTACACCGCATATTCAGTGGACCCAACGTAATGAATGCCCAAAGTCCTTGGCATGTGATCAGTGCATCAAATAATTCACTTATTTGAAACATTCAAGATCCCAAATTCTAGGGCCACTTCCTTTCACCAGAAGTTCTTGTGCTGGAATGCTAGGTGGGGGCCCACCGTGATATTCGTAATAAATCCGTTCTGTCCATCTATTTTTCCGGATCATTTTAGGACAAGAGACCAAAAATCAGATTGATCCAACACTTGGGATGTCCATACAAGAGGAAACAGTTGAGATTTAATAACCACCATTGAAATATTTGTATGACTACACAAGTTCTGTATCCGGCTAAGTATATTTTGTTCTCACTTTATCCCATTGTGAATGATTTAGATGACATATAAACATCAGAAGGTTTCAATGGCAGGCAATTCTTTCCTAATTCACCTTCTGGCATGGGAGTTCTTATCCATCCAATGTTTGGTCTATGTAATAAAATGATCTAGAAAAACTCACATAGTGAACTTCTCCTGGACATCATGGTAGGCCCCACCTAGGTGACTACTTTATAGATTTGGAGGTTTTTTGGTGTTTGCCATTGTCTGCTATGGTGTGGTCCACCTAATGAATGTATTAGTTTGATTTTTAGCACCACCATAAATTATGGTGGAGCGAGCCCACTAAAACAAGTTAAATGCCGTTTACAGTTTGACCCTAGTTACATTGGGCTCTTAGTGTACTATAGACTATATATAAACCATCAATCTAGATCATTTGCAAATTTCAACCAACCTTTCATCAGCCAGCTTTACACTAGATGGAAAAACTATTCCTTCTAAACTATGCCATACAAGAGTAGAGCGGTCCTCATCACAACTAACTGATGTCAGCTACATGAATCCTTTCATAATATTCCACTCTATCAAGTGCCATAAGAACACTCTAGCATGAGTTTGGATGTTATAGTGTTTGGATTATGTGTTGGAAGTCATGTTAGGTGTTAGAAGTAGCCTAAAGTAGGTGTTTTAGGGAAGCGGCCAGGAAGCAAATTGGTATTGGTAGGGGCTTTGTGGGGCCACCATGATGTATGTATTTTATCCACGCTATTCATCCAGTTTTTTCAGATCATTTTAGGATATGAGAGTAAAAATTGGGAAGATCTAAGGCTCAAGTGGACTACACCACATGAAGCAGCAATGATAATGATGCTCATCGTGGGAACCTTCCTAGGGCCCAAAGATATGTTTATGTGCCATTCAACCTATTCGCAAGGTCATATAATCTTGGATAAAAATGATACTTGTCGACCCCCACTATGTGGTCCACTTGAAACTTGGATCTGCCTCATTTTTGGGCTCGTTTTCTAAAATGATTTGCAAAAATTGGATAAATGGCATGATAAAACCCATACATCATGGTGGGCCTCACATAGACCCTGCCTGACCGATTTGCTTCCAAGTGAGGCAGGACCCATTCATTTTCGTGTTTTAGGATACGAAGATTCTATGTTGGAAGTCATGTTGGTGTTAAGAGTAGCATAAAGTTAAGAGTTGCACTCGAGCTGGATTGAGTCAAGCTTGGCCTAGCTCAACTCGGCTTGGCCAACAGGCTATCCCAGCTTGAACTTGTCTTGACTTGATCTTTGAGGTTAATGGGCCAACTTGGCTCGGCTCAATCAGTAGCTCGAGCCAAGCTTGAACTCAATCTTTCAAGCCGAGTTTGACTTCGAGCCTATGAGCTGAGTTCGAGTTTAGGCTTTAGGATTTTTAATATATAATATAATATAATATATAGTTTATTTAAATATACAAATATTTACAAAATATTAATATTAAGTGAACTTGATCCGAGTTGAATCGATTCGCACTGAGTCAAGTTTGAGTCCAGTTTCGAGTCGAGCTCGGACTCGACTCGGACTCCACCTTGAAATATTTTCTAAGTTCAAAAAATTAGCTTGACTCGGCTGGAACTTAGTTTCGAGCCGAGCTGATTCTAGTTTTTTTGAGTTGAGTTGAGTGAGTTACCTAAGCTAATTCAGTTCATGTACAGCTCTACATAAAGTAGGTGTTTTAAAGGGATATTGATTTCTTGGGAAAGGCTTTCCGAGGAAGTTCCTAAGGATGGTGGGTGAGGCTACCGTGATGTTAGTGAGAAATCCACCTAGTCCATCCATTTTGCAAGCCTATATTTGGACATGCAATAAAAAATTGAGGTGGATCCAAAACTCAAGTGGGCCATTCGAGAGAAAACAGTGGGGATTCAATGAGCACCATTGAAACCTTCCTAGGCTCCACCTTAATATTTATATGCCATACAAACCCTTAATAAGGTCATTCTGACTGAGATGAATTGGAAACCCCAAAAATTTAGCATGATACAAAATTTTTATGGCCATACGAATGTTGCAACAATGCTCATTGAATACCCATTTTTTCCTCTAGTATGGCTAATTTGAGTTTTAGATTCACCTCATTTTTAGTTGCATGTCCTAAAATGAGCTCAAAAAAATGGTTGGATGGGTTAGATTTCTCATAACATCGTTTTAGATTCACCTCATTTTTAGCTGGGTGTCCTGAAATGAGCTCAAAAAAAATGGTTGGATGGGTTAGATTTCTCATAACATCTTGGTGAGCCCTACCAAGCATCCTTGCACATGCAGGAACTTTTTACGAAAGCCTTTGGTAGGAAATCACCTCTATTTTAGAGGATTCTGCTCCATAGTTTTTTTTTTTTTTTTGTTAGCTTATTATACTACACGCCCCCATTGTTTGTACACCCCACTGTTAGCCACACCCCACTTGGGAATCCATACCAAGACCTCAGTGTTAAAATGTGGCTCGGTGTGAGTTACACCTACCGTAAAAACCTTTATAGGGTGACACATGTTTTCAATCAGGCTAATATTTCTGTTTTTAGTTTATCGCAATTAAAATGATCTTATGAATGGTTGGGATAGCATATAAACATGGACCAATGGACAATTTCAATGGTGGCCTTGCCATTCCCACTGTTCCTGTAACATAGGTCCACTTGGAGTTTTGGATCTGCCTTATTATTTTGGGCCTGGATTGGATGGTCAATAGCCAAATTGCTACTGAAGTGACGTCACCAAGTTTTGTAGACCCCGCCATGATGCATGTATTGTATCCATACTGTCCAACCATTTTTAGAGATCGTTTTATGGTATTACAAAGAGAATGATATAGATCTAAAGTTCAAGTGGACCCCACCATAGAAAATAGTGGGGACAGTGACATCCACCGTTCTAAACTTCTTAGGCACTACAGTAGTTTCCGATGAAGCTGATATTTTTGTTTTCACTTCATCTATCTCTATGTTAACTTATGAATATGATGGATCTCAAAAATACATCACTGTGGGCCCTATAAATGTTTCAATGGTACGGCTCCCATGGTTTTCTATGGTGGGTCCACTTGAAATTTAGATCTATCTCATTCTCTTTGTAATGCCATAAAACAATCTCTAAAAATGGTTGGATGGTATGGATACAACACATGCATCATGGTGTGGTCCACAGAGCTTGGTGACGTCATTTCAATAGTGATTTGGCTACTGACCTTGTCAGTATCCAATCTGCGCGCTATTATTTTTGGGATCACATCCTAACATAGGTGGATCTACCTTTTTTTTCAGGTGGGGTCCCATAGACACTTCAATGGGCCCCACAGCTTCAGACTGCATGAAGTGTGGCTCCGGCCTCACCGGATGATGCATGGATGAATGTGATGAGGTCAATCACTGTCTTCTTCAAGGATAATTACTCCGAATCTATGGAGCTTCTCTAAACTCCTCACGGAAAAAATAAGGAAAATAGAAAATAAATTCTATAAAATTGGTAATTTGATAGATGAATGAAATAAATGAGTTCACAAACATTTAAATAGGGATACTAAGCCTTGGGAGAAGTTTCGGAATCAAATTACGATTAAAACTCCTAGAAATCGCGACTTAATATAGATAGTAAACTTACTATTTATAAGCGATTGTGATGTCTACTAGTGCGCATGGTTTTTGGCTGAAAATAGTAAGTGTCCTAGTTGGCTTCCTCATGTTGTTCTCCTAATTATTTTAAGCACTTTTCATGTTGGGTGCAACTCCTAAAGCCCAACTGATGAAGAGTTATACTCAAAATAAATCTTACTATAAATAGTAAAAATGAAAATAAAATAGGAATTTGACAACTGATGTTATTTTGCAAATTTGGCGTGGGAAGCCTAATGTAGTGGGTTGGGTGACTAAAGGAGCTTTTCCTATCCCAAAATCATAAATAGTACGTCAAATAACTCATTCCGGATTGCGAGAAGTGCCCGATTTAAAGTCCTAACAGTCCATATCACTTCCACTTGTGATTAGGCCTTTTCTAGTCCATCTTGGCCATGAAACTATCTGCGACCTACTCTACATCACCCGACACACTGTGACCATGGGGCCAAACATGATGTTTGTATTGTCTATTGACAGTGTCCAATTGTTTATGCAGCTCATTTTAGGGCATAAACCTTAAAACTAAGAAGATACAAATTTCAATTAGACTATAACATAGGAAGCAGTGGTGATTGGACGCCAATAGTCTTAGGGCATGCTGTAACATTTATTTGCCATGAATGTAACAACCCTAAATTTTGGTACATTATTAAAAAACTAAATTAAATATTTAAAGATTTTATTTTTAAATAAAAAATAAAAACAAGTCAATAGTTGAGTTCGTAGCGAAATTCTTAGTTGAGAGAGGGGTTTAGGGATCGATTTTTGAAGTGGTAATAATAATTTTTTTTTTATTAAATATCATAAAAAAAAATTCAAATTCAGGATAAGGGAGGATGTGCTCATCCTATATTATGAGCATTTTCTTTAAAAGGGATACGGAAGGTTTCTACATTCTACGATGTAGCCTTTGAATTACCTTAATTAGACTCGTACTTAATTATTTATGAGTTTCTCAAATTAGGTGATTTTCATTATTTAACAAAATATAAGGAGTAAATTTTTTTCTTTTAAATATTATGGGGTCTTAAGTTGGGATTTTAAGTTTCAAATAACATAACAATCAATGATCTTATGTATTGCATCACTCACGATAACCAACGGAATATTTTAAATTTGGACTCACAGACAATATTATTTACAGAATTTTAACATTCGAATTAAAAGTCAAAATGACTTGAAATTTGAAAAAAATGTCATTAACTATATGATAAAAAAAAATTCAAATTAAAATTATTACTTTTACTAGGGTTTTTATCGCCGCCAAGGGTGAAAAATTATATTGTCCAACAGTCGTTTCTATTATTTATAGTCTAGTATTTAAATGTTTATAATTTCTCTATAACTCGAATCATCATAAAATTTTATGGAGTTGTTTAGGGGTATTTATATGACTCAAAAAAAAAAAATTTATTCAAGAATTATTTTGAACGATAATTTTATCTGGTTTGATCAGGGATACTAAACTGGTCTAGATTTTCACTCTAAAATGTTGAAATTTGTTAGAAAATTAGAAATAATTTAACCATACCTTAAAATTTAGGGAAGACATTGTCCTATACTTGAAAAATATTCTAGTGAGTTTGATATTTATTTAAATTTTTTTTTCTTTTTTTTTCTTAAAATATATTTTTTTTCCACCAAATATGGACTTATGATTTTATAAGAAGGAATTTTTAAATAATGAAAATTACCTGATTTGAGAAACTCATAACTAATTAAGTACGATTCCAATTAAGGTGATTCAAAGGCTACATCGTAGATTAATAAATCGAGTTTAAAAAAAAATAATTAAGAATATAAAATTTTAAAATTTTTTTAAAAACTAAATTTTATTTTTAACTGGAAAAAAATGTTTATTTCTAGACAACCCTCACTGTCTGAATTTTTGAATATTCTATAAACCATAGTTTTTGACAAAATTTTAAATATTTATAAATTCACTATTACAAAAATTAAAAGACCAATCTAGTGTATAAAACCATCCATAATATAAGTGTGACCAATGCCACTAAAAATAAAAAAAATAAAAAAATAAAAAAATTGAAATGTTAGTTTCTAAATCTCGAGGACGAGATTTTATTTTAAGGGGGGTAGAATGTAACAACCCTAAATTTTGGTACATTATTAAAAAACTAAATTAAATATTTAAAAATTTTATTTTTAAATAAAGAATAAAAACAAGTCAATAGTTGAGTTGGTAGCGAAATTCTTAGTTGAGATAGAGGTTTAGGGATCGATTCATGAAGTGGTAATAATAAATTTTTTATTAAATATTAAAAAAAAATTCAAATTCAGGATCAGGGAGGATGTGTTCATCCTATCTTATGAGAATTTTCTTTAAAAGGGATACGGAAGGTTTCTGCATTAAAAAAAAACAGAGATAGGAAGCCTAAAGTAAAAGGAAGAGGAAATTCTAAGAAGGCTCGATCAGGTAAATTCTAATCGTTAGATCTTTTTAATTTTTTATTATATTGTTAATTTCTTCTTGATCTATACAATGGATGGCGTGGATCATCCACAACATCATTGTATAGGTGTGTAGAGTTAATTTTAATAAAGTGATGTTTTTTATGATTTTGGTCTAATTAGTAATATTTTAGGAATAAATTAAATGGATGGAATCTGATTGTGCTAAGATAGATCTGTACGGATCATATGATCCTTAAGGCCAAAATATACAAGGGTCATAATTTTTAGATCAATCTAACAATCAGATAGGCCACATTAGTCAGATCTAAAAGTGTTTAATAAAGGAATCTTAGATTTTTGCGCAAGTGTTGGTATCACTTGGCGTAGAAGGTCGAGATGGGCCATCGGTGTATGTGTGGTTAGATCCACACCATCCATCTAATGTGTAGAGGCAAAACATGATAATATCTTAAGAATCTGAATGATTTGACCATCCGATGGACCACCCTGATCAAGTAATTATAATTCAATTTTATAATCTTAAAAAGGAGAAAAAATAAAATAGAAATTTTAATTATTTGATTATTTTGAATCTGGCCACCTAGGATATTAATCAGAGGTGGGCCCTACCATGTAATAAAAACATATGAATAATAATGTTGTTGATATACCTGATAGGATTTCTAAATTCAAACCAACATAATTACCCTGTGGATTTTACATTACCAGACTCAGGTGAGTGACCCAACTTGTCTCATAATTCATTAAAATTAAAATAAATCATTGTGCTTGTTTGATTTATTTACTGGTTTGAATATTTTGATATGATAATTGTACGATAAATTTACATGTGAATATTTTAATCGAGACAACTATGCGAAATATGAAAAATACGCATTTACTTATCATTCCTCATTTATTGCATTGCATAATGCATGGTCGATCCTAGGAGCCCTCCTTGGAAGAAATGTCGATCCTGGTAGAGCGTTACCAGATGCGGGATATGCCCAAGCCTACCGAAAGGTGAAAGCCTACCCAACGGGTGGATGCGAGTTGACGACCTCCAACCTAAGCAGATGGACGATCACCCATCTGATGCATTCATACCCCATTTTACATTCATATATTTGTATATGTATTTTTGCATTATTTTAATTGTTATGATTATGAACCATGC
The DNA here is from genome assembly GCF_029962835.1 of Magnolia sinica. NCBI lineage: Eukaryota > Viridiplantae > Streptophyta > Magnoliopsida > Magnoliales > Magnoliaceae > Magnolia > Magnolia sinica. The sequence continues at coordinate 89,896,585 of NC_080581.1, read as the reverse complement.
TGTGTTATATCACTAAGCCTGGCCAGCTTATATTTTTTTATTGATGGAAAAACCATACAGATGTGAATGAGGGTGTGCCGGTGGCTCAAAAATAGAAATATGTGGTTAAGCCAGAAAGGACTTAAGGGACATGTGACCCTACTTGACAAAAGAAGAAGTTGCAGCCTTAGACTAGTCATGATATTTTTACTTTAATTATATTTAATTTTCTTAGATTGTAAATTAATTCTTTCAAATTGTTAGACATGTTTAATTCATTTCATAAGATCCCAATTGAGAGGGTCCTTAGTTATGTTTATGATTAATTATTGGAATAAATGATCGTTTCTTATTTTTGAGATGTTATTGAATATGAATGGAATGTAAATCTACGGTAGAGCTAGTAGGTAAATGAATAATTGTATAATTGAATGAAATTAGTACACTCAGTGTACGTTTCATGGGCCGAAACTCGGGTCTGAGGGTGCACACTCTGTACTCGAATTTCGGGGCGTGACAGAAATAATGAAAATTACCTGATTTGAGAAACTCATAACTAATTAAGTACGAGTCCAATTAAGGTTATTCAAAGGCTACATCGTAGATTAATAAATCGAGTTCAACAGAAAATAATTAAGAAAATAATATTTTAAAATTTTTTTAAAAACTAAATTTTATTTTTCACTGGAAAAAAAAATGTTTATTTCTAGACAACCCTCACTGTCTGAATTTTTGAATCTTCTATAAATCATAGTTTTTGACAAAATTTTATATATTTATATTTTCACTATTACAAAAACTAAAAGTCCAATCCGGTGTATAAAACCATCCATAATATAAGTGTGACCAATGCTACTAAAAACATAAGGTATAATTGACAGAATGGTATCAGAGAGAGATTTTTTCTAAAACTTAGAGTGATCTGTAGGTTATGTACCCTATTAAATTTCATAAATTTTAGACCCTTGAAATTAGAAACATTTCATTAAGATATCCCTCTTAATTGATGTATAGATTGATGAACTTAGAAACTCAAAACTAAGTTTTTATAAATTTTTGTTAAACGTAGAAATAAGAATTTAGATTCCTCATACTCTTATTTAAGTATAATTTAGATTAAGATGGATTAATATAACAAAAATGAATTTTAAAGATATTTTAATTCACAAAATTCTGCTGGACGGCAATGGGCAGCAAGAATTATCCAACTTGTAAAATTTATAACTATAAAAGTACTATTCCGATTGAGGCGATTCAAAAGCCTGATCGAAGATAAACAAGTCTAAATTTAGATAAAAATAATAGCCCCGAAATTCGAGTACAGAGTGTGCACCCTCAGACCCTAGTTTCGGCCCATAACACGTACACTGAGTGTACTAATTTCATTCAATTATACAATTATTCATTTACCTACTAGCTCTACCATAGATTTACATTCCATTCATACTCAACAACATCTCAAAAATAAGAAACGATCATTTATTCCAATAATTAATCATAAACATAACTAAGGACCCTCTCAATTGAGATCTTATGAAATGAAATAAACATGTCCAATAACTTAAAAGAATTAATTTACAATATAAGAAAATTAAATACGATTAAAGTAAAAAGATCATGACTAGTCTAAGGCTGCAACTTCTTCTTTTGTCAAGTAGGGTCACGTGTCCCTTAAGTCCTTTCTGGTTTGACTACATATTCCTATTTTTGAGCCACCAGCCCACCCCCATTCACATCTGTACGGTTTTTCGATCAATAAAAAAAATATAAGCTGGCTAGGCTTAGTGATATAACCCAGCATGGTTTATAATCATATCAATTAAAATAATGCAAAAATATATGAATGTATAATGGGGTATGAATGCATCAGATGGGGTGATCGTCCATCTGCTTGGGTTGGAGGTCGTCAACCCGCATCCACCCGTTGGGTAGGCTTCCACCTTTCGATAGGCTTGGGCATAGCCCGCATTTGGTAACGCTCTACCAGGATCAACATTTCTTCCAGGGAGGGCCTCTAGGATCGACCGTGCATTATGCAATGCAATGAATGAGGGATGATAAGTAAATGCGTATTTTTCATATTTGATTATTTTGAAATTCCAAAATAAATAAATAAATAAATAATTAATTAATTAATTTAAAATAAAAATGAAATATTTTTTTATACAAGCCTTACAACTAGCTCGTAAAATGGACAAATGGTTTGGATATAACACATACCTCATGATGGGACCCATAGAACTTGGTGACGTCAACACACCAGCCGGGCGGTGGTGTATGGTACACCAGCCAAGCTTCCCTCTCGTAGGGGGTGTCAATGGGCTGGGTTTGTCATTGGGCCTAGCCTGCCTTGGGCCGGGCTTGGATTGGAGTAACAGGCTTGAAGGTTGGTCTCCAGCTTAAATTTTGACTAGCTCATTTATGACGTGGTCCTAAAAGTGAGGCAGATCTGAATCTTAGGTAGACTACAGCATAGGAAAATAGTGGTGATTGAACATCCATATATATATATATATATATATATATATATATATATATATATATATATATATATATATATAGAGTCATGCTCCCCTGCGCACCTACGCACGTGCGCACCTTTGCACACGTGCCATGGGTCTCTAATTTGAACGGTCCATGTGATGTGGAATCCCATGAAACGCAATGTGACAAGTTTTCACCTTGATCTAAAATTCTGGTGGGCCATAGCAAAGATAAATGCAAATCAAGGGAGGAAACTGTTTTCATTTTTCATGGCCCATCAAAGTTTTAGATCAAAGTAAAACATGGGCCCAGGGGGTTTCATGAGGTGCTGCTTCACATGAACGGTTCAGATTTTGGATCCACACCACGTATGATGGGTTCTCAAAAAAGTTCATACGTAGTACGTACGAACTGGTTCGCAGGTGAGTGTCTCCGTGTATATATATATATATATATATATATATATATATATATATATATATATATATAAGAACTGGTTCGCAGGTGAGTGTCTCCGTGTATATATATATATATATATATATATATATATATATATATATAACCTCCCTTAATTGAATTCTCACTGTTAAAAACTTTCTAGGGCATACTGTAACGTTTATTTGCCGTCCAACTTAGTTATAAGTTCCAAGACTTAGATGAACAAATAAATAAATAAATATTAGCTTGATTCAAAACTTTGTGCCCCTAGAAGTTTTTAATGGTGGAAATTTAATCCTACTATGTAGTCCACCTAAGATTTGGGTCTACCTCATTTATGTACCATGCCCTATAATAATCTAGAAAAATGGATGGACGGCATTGATATACAATACATGCATCAAGGTGGGCCTCACCCACTAACCTGTTATCCCTCCCTTTAGCTTATTCGCGTTCTATTCCCATTATGGCCGTTAACGGGGAGGCGTGGGTTTGGCCTCGGCCGGATTTTAAACTGTTTCAGGTTATTAAAAGTTCTGATTTTATCCGGCCCAGGCCCAGCCTGACACCCCTGATTCCCATCGATTGGACTCTCAAGGCCTGATGGTAATTATCCAAAGACAAAAGAGATTGATGGCTTTGGTGGCCCCAACATAGTGTTTATGTAAAATCCACCCAGCCACCAGGTGTGTCACTGCATGTTAGGCCTAGGTACTAAAATTCAGGTCCATCTGTATTTCAAGTGGACCACATGATTGAAAACGCTACAAATGGCAATGCTTATCCACCAAACTGTTTCCGTTCAAATGACCCACTTGAATAAAGGATGGGGTTGATTTTTGGAATCTCGGCCTAAGTTTTGATGTGATATGTATTGGTTGGAGTGAATCTTATAATCATTGCGGTGGGCCCTGTAAATATCAAGGGTGGACATCTCTCTCCCAACATTTTCGCTTGGTGTGGCCCACCTGAATCATGGTTCAACATGATTTTTTGGTTATAAGCCAAAAATAAGATTACACATCTAATGGTCGGAGTGGATCTTCCTTACACATCAAGATGGACCTCTAAAATAAAGGATGGAGGCCTCTAGGAGAATTATTTTAGTTTGACATCTTAGGCGAGTAATTTCACACACTAAAAAAATAAAAAAAGGGGTTGGCGGCTTGGGTGCGTGGGCTCCATCTTTGTGTTGATGTAAAATTCATCCCATCATGTGTTTCATACCATGTTAGGTCCATAAGCCCAAAATCAGCCCTACTTAGTTCATTCTAACCTAAACCCGTCCTTTATAAATTGGTGCCATTGACCTGCGTCTTGTAAGGTCTTTTTTGATTAGCTATAAATATATGTATGGAAATAAATAAGTAATGATGACTTAATTTAGTATTTTTAGATACTGACAGGAATGAATTTTGAAAAAAATACATTTATGATTATAAATAAGTAATGATAACTTTAATATTTTTAGATGTTAACAAATATGGATTTTGAAAAGAGGGTCGCATCATGTAAACCCTAAGGCTGCATGTTTATGTTTTATTCACATTGTCCTTTTATTTTAATAGATTATTTCAAGGCATAAGACTAAAAATAAGGTAGATCCAAAACTGCTGTAGTCCTAAAGTTCTCGATGGTATGCTGCCCACTATCTTCTATGATGGTTTTAATTGTAGGTGTTTAACTCCCATTATTTTTATTTTTTGGAAAAATGCCTTAAACTTTTGATTAAAATTATAATAGGCTTGTACAAAACATTTGGTGGGCCAAACAAAAGACAGGGCGCACCAAAGAAAGAGTACCAAAATGGCCTCCACGAAACTCAAACTTTTCCCCCTTCAACCAAAGAAAGAAAAAGAGGCACGACTCTCCTAGACCAGCCATATACTTTAGGCAGCTCGGAGAAACAGAAAAGAACTCCTATTGACTGCCTATCCTATAACTTCACATTCGATAGAAAAATAACAGTAGTTATTGGGAAACGGATTGGTTACCCACAGCCACCAGCTACCATGATGTATGTGTTTCATGCATTCTTTCATCCATTATTAAAGATCATTTTAGGGCTTGATCCCAAAAATGAGACGGATATAAATCTCATGTGGACCACACCACAGGAAAACAATAGTGATTGGATATCCACCATTAAAATCCTCCTAAGGCCCACTGTACTGTTTATTTGACATCCAATCTGTTGATTAGGTCAGATATACAAAGATCAGCTTGATCCAAAACTTTTATGGCCTCAAAAAAGTTTTTAATGGTCGATGTTTATTCAACACTGTTTCCTATAACGTGGTCCACTTGAGATTGCGATGTACCTCATTTTTGGTCTCATATCATAAAATGATCTATAAACATAGATGGACGACATGGATGAAATACATACATCATGGTGGGGCCCATAGAGAACCAACTACCAGCCATTGGCTAGTAGCAAGGGGAGTAGCCAATCCGTTTCCTAGTTCTTGATATCTCTAATCTGATCCAGCCCTAGCTTGTTCATGAATAGCATTCCCTGAACAGCCCGAAGGAAATCGATCTGACTCATCCTGAAATACCAAAATGGACGGAGACTCACTCGCTAACCTGGCCAGCGCATCCGCTACCCCAGTCAACTCACGAGAAGCATAATAAATCTTGAGCTCAATTCCCCTCCCAAGCAAGCAGATGCAGGTCCAACCATACCATAAATTCGAATTTGGCGGCCTTTTCCGATTTAAGATATCCATCACAATCATCGAGTTGCTCTCCATCTAGATTTTGTAATATCCTCGTTGAATATAATTAGACAGCCCCTCAATGAATGCACGGGCCTCATCTTGAACATTCGTTCCCTGACCATAACTAATAGCAAAAGCAAAATTGAATTCACCTGAGTTTCCTCTGCAAACACCCCTTACCCCACAAAACCTGGGTTTCCACATTAAGAAGAACCATCCACATTTATATTAACCCAACCAGACCCAAGTTTTTCCCATTTTAGATTTATCAGTTTTCTATCATGAATACGTCTTGAAGACAACCCTAAGTCTTGAAAGACCGGTCACGGAATAAATAGTTTATCTTTAATGGGTGAGAGCAGCGTGCTGATCCAATGAAGCCACCTTTGAACTCATAAAATGATCCTGTTGGCATCTACATGGTGATTTTCATACTGGTCATCTTTCCCTTTATCACACACCTCCCAGCAGATAAGGCATGGAATGAATCCATGCATGGAGTTGAAGCCTTCGGTTACCAAAGCTGCGCACCACCACTAGGCAGCTCACATTGCCGCTGATTGGCCTTCCATAAAAGAAATTTCAAAAATTACATTGAAGTTGACAGAGGGATAAAAGCGGGTCGCGGACAGTTTCATGGCCAAGATAGATAAGAAAAGGTCCAATCGACGAAGTACTAATCCGGACCGTCAGACCTTAAATCAGGTGTATCTCACAATCTGGAGTGAGTTGCAACCATATATATATGATTTTGGGGTGGGACGAGCTACTTTAGCCACCCAACCCCGCTACACCGGGTTGCCCATGCTGAATTTGCGAAATACCATCAAATCGACGGTTGAATTTCCGTTTTATTTTCATTTTTACTATTTATAGTAAGTTTTAATTTCAATATAACTCTTCATCCATTGGGCTTTAGGAGTTGCGTCCAACATGAAAGGTGCTTAGAATAATTAGGAGAACGTCATGGTACTATTTATAGTAAGTTGCGATTTCTAGGGGTTTTAGTTGTAGTTTGATTCCAAAACTTCTCCCATGGCTTAATATCCCTATTTAAAGGGTTGTGAAGTCATTTATTTCATTCATCAATTAAATTACGAATTTTCAAGAAATTATTTCTATTTTCTTTTCCTCATGGGTTTGAGGATTCTTCGTGAGGAGTCCAAAGAAGTTCTGTGGATTCGGAACAGTTACCCCAGTTACCCCACTGAGGAAGACGGTGCTCAACCTCACGTCCTTCCTTGCGTCAATCATCGTTTTCTTCAAGGATAACTACTTTGAATCTATGAAGCTTCTCTAAACTCTTCACAGAAACTTTTCGAATCCACGAGGAAAAAAACAAGAAAATAGAAATAATATTCTAAAAAATTTGTAAATTGATTGATGAATGAATAAACGAGTTTACACACCTTTAAATAGGAATACTAAGCCATAGAAGAAGTAATTTCAGAATTAAACTAAAACTAAAACTAAAACTCCTAGAAATCGTGACTTACGGTAAATTATAGATGGTCGTGATTACTACTAGTGCACATGGTTTTCGTCCAACATATGAAGAGTTATAATCAAGCTAAAACTTATTATAAATAGTAAAAACGAAATTAAAACAGGAATTCGACCGTCACTCTAATGGTATTTCACAAATTCGGCGTGTACAACCTAGCGTAGTGGGGTTGGGTGGCTAAAGTAGCTCGTCCTACCCAAAATCATATATGGTACATCCAATAGCTCATTCCAGTTTGTGAGATATGTCCGTTTTAAGCTCTGACGGTCTGGATCACCTCTGTCTCCGATTGGGCCATTTTTTGTCCATCTTGGCCATGAAACTGTCCACGACCCGCTCTAAATCAAAAATTGATCCATCTCTTAGTTGCGAGCTCTCCCAAGGTGAAGTGGTGATTTAAAGATTCATTGTTTGGTTTCCATGCTAATGTACAAGTACAACAAGCGCACTTTGAAACCAAGCTGATTCCATGTGCTTGGATTCTCTCATCAACAGGAATATCACTAACTCTGAACTGAATCAAACTGTCCAAATGCATGAGTAAACCATAGATGGGGGAGTTTTGGATGAGCCCCTTTAGACCAAGAATATCACGGACTCTGAGCTGAATCAAACCGTCCAGAATCTGGTTATCGCTCCAATCTTTTAGAGGGCCAAGCCCTGTCCGGTCAACGTTCCAAATACCATAATCTCCCCTACTGATTAGCCACTGTGAAAAATAAGTTTCTGACTATCCTCAAGCCTCTTAATGCAACTCCATTGTGGGTACCAGGTGCATGACCATCAGAACCTTAAAACATTTCGTATCTTGCAAACTGGAATGAGTTTTATATATGATTTTGGGTAGGAGAAGCTACTTTAGCAAACCAACCCTGTTATGTTGTGTTGCCCATGCCAAATTTGTGAGATTCCATAAAATAGACGATTGGAAAGTCCATTTTATTTCAATTTTTACTATAAATGGTAAGTTTTAATTCGATCATAACTTTTGATCCTATAAGTTTTAGGAGTAGTGCCCAACATGAAAAGGGCTTATAAAAATTAGGAGAATGGTTAGGCTAAATTGGACACATACTATTTTTGGCCAAAAAACAAGAAGTCTAGTTGGAATCATGACCATATATTAATAGTAAACTCCCTCCTAGATTTGAGTTCACTATTTAAAGGATTGTAATTTCAAATTTTTTTAAATTATCAGTCAATTTATTTCAAATTATTAGAAATTATTTCTGTTTTCATCTCTCGTGGATTAGAGGAGTCTACGTGAGGAGTCCAGAGAAGCTCTGTAGATTTGGCGTAGTTATCCTTGAGGAAGAAGGTGATCAACCTCATCACGTCCTTCGCTTTGGGGTAGAACAATTTTGTTCTAGCTCAACCAATGCAGTTTCTTCCTTCCATCTTCTCATCTCCAGAAAAAAATTAGCAAACTCTTTTTCATGGTCAAGATGATCATTGCTAGGATGTCCGCAACCAACATAGAGTGGATCGAGATGCTGGTAAGCACATGATTAATAAGCAACCGTCTGCCTGGGAGAGGCACCACACTTTCCACACTGTAATCCAATTTCTCATTCAGTCAACCAGGCCTACTTGAAAATACTGGCACTCCGGGTTAAATTAAATATGATGATGTCGTTACAATACCGATTGGTCGATCTTGCTCCAGCAGTTAACAGTTTATCTGAAATATAACAGTCACTTTTTTTCAAATTAATTTTTAGGCCTGACACCCCTTCATACCTCCTCAAGAAGTCCTTTGACTGCCTCTAGTGGTCTTGTATGGTTGGCAATAACCTATTTCGATCAGCCAAAGGAATCCCCCCTCCATAATGCTTCTACAGTAAGGATGAACAAGGTTGGCGAGATTGGATTACCTTGCCGTGCGCACCTCATCAATTTGAAGTAATCGCTTGCCTTGTCATTTATACGCACCAAGAACCAGTTATTAGCCAAACCTTTGTTGAGCAGACTAACCCAGTCGTGCCGAACCCAAACTACACCCGAACCTACTTGAGAAATATTTTTCAATCCACCCGGTCATAGGCATTTCTCATTATTTTCTAGTGTGTAGTCCACCTGAGCTTTAGATCTGTCTCATTGTTGGGCTCATACTCTAAAATGATATGAATAATAATAATAATAATAACAATAATAATAATACATGGATGGCATGTATGTAGTGGGGCTCACCTATTACAAGGTTGACTTATGCCTGATTTGTGAGTTAGATTTTAACTCTATTGCAAATTAACATGGATCACATGTCATAAATGTGCCAGAAATCATTTCAGGTTATTAGCCCAAAAATGATTCATATCCAAAAGCTCAAGTGGAACAAGCCACAAAAATATGTGAGGACAATGTTTCCCACCTCTAAAAAATTCCTAAAGCCCACCATGATGTTTATTAGTCATCCAAACCATTTATAAGGTCACACATTTCTGGATGAAGGGCAAAAACAAACATTAGATTCATCTAAAACTTCTGTGACCCTAAGAAGTGGCAGGCCTTCAATCCCAACTACTTTCTGAAGTGTGGTTCACTTGAGCTTTGGATCCATCTTATTTTTGGCTCGAATGCCGAATGAACATAATATTTGGATATAATGTATTGATCATTGTAGGGACCACAAACTTGATTATGTCAACTCATGGGGATCTAACAATAATAACATTACTATTTATCACTAGCATCAAACCAGAGATAGTGACATCCACATTCCACTACAGAAAACAAAAAAATAATAATATTTCAATTTATTTCTATCATCTACTTGAAAATGGTGACATCGAGGTTTAAATTAAAAAAAGGAAAAAAAAAGGGTAAAAAGAAAAAAGTATTACACAGCTCGACCTCATGGGAAGTTCCCATGAGTTATACGGCACAAAACCATTTCCATATATATATATATATATATATGGAAATGGTTTTATGCCGTATAGCTCATGGGAACTTCCCATGAGGTCGAGCTGTGTGGGGCCCACCATGATCCGTGTAGAACATCTACCCCATTAGTTAGATGCACCATTCTATGGTGGGCCTTGGGCTTAAAACTCAATCAATAACTTTTGTAGGCCACACCACGTACAAAAGTTGAGAGGGGTTATCCTCCCATTAAAACATTTATAATCATTTGTTAGGCCCACCGAGGTGTGGTTCACAAATCCAGCCCATCCCTTATGTGTGTCTCAGTTGGATGACGGGTCGGGCTAAGTTTCAGATGCATCCAAATTTTAAGTGGGCCCCACTAAGTGCTTTTATATGTTTTAGGCATGTCTTCACATGATTTTAGATGGTATGGCCCACTTGAGTTTTGTATACAACTAATTTTTGGGATATCCCATCATTTAAAGGGGACCATCAAATGCACGGTGTTTTGATGATTGAAAGCCCACCATCAGAAACTTCCTAGTGCCCATTATAATATTTATTTTCCATAATATTTATTTTCCATCCAACCTCGTGATAAGGTCCAAAACTTTTGTAGAGAGATTTTCTAGTAGCACTCAACTGTTGATGGTTGACGGTGCATGTTACCGTAGGCAATTTGAGTTCCATCCCTAACAGCCACCTATAAGAGAAAATGGTTGGCGGCTCAAGTGGACCCACTGTGGTATTTAAGTAAAATAAACCCCAACGGCTAGGTGTGTCAACCCATGTTAGGCCATGGGGCCAAAAATCAGTTTCATCTACATTTCAGGTTGACATGGAAATAGTGTACAAGCCCTGTCAAACTATTTCCATTGGTCCCCAAATGATTCAAGTATAGTTACAATTCTTAGGGCACATGCCTAAATTTCTTTTGTGCAATCCGGTGGTTGAAGTGGATTTCATACAAGTATCATGGTGGACCATTTAAAAATTAAGGGTAAGAATCTCTCCCCTGACTGTTTCTGTTGGTGTGGCCCACCAAAATCATGGGTCAATCTGATTTTTTTGTCTCTAGGTCCAATATGGGACTTAATAACAAATGGTCATAGTGGATCTTACAAAAAGATCATGGTGGGCCTTGTCAAATTCAAGAGCAATGTCATGTACAAAAAAAAAAAACGAAGAAAGAAAGTAAACTCTATATATAGTTAAAGAGGTTCCATTAGAAAGACAGAGTGATGGAGTTTCACTAGATAAAATAACAAGGTTTTCAAACAAAGTGGCAGGGTTTTAATAGACAAAGTGACGGGGTTCTGAAAGACAAAGTGATGGGGTTGCTGAACAAAGTGACTAAGTTTCAGTAGATAAAGTGAGAAGGTTCTACTAGACAAAATAATAGGGTTATAGGACAAAGTGAAAGGATTCTACTAGACAAAGCGACGTGGTTCCCAAACAAAGTGACGTGGTTCCATTTGATAAATTAATGGGGTCTTACTTGATAAAGTAATGAGATTACCGAAAATAGGAACAGGATTTACTAGACAAATAGATGGGATTCCACTAGACAAAGTGATAGGATTGCAGGATAAAGTGACGTGGTTGCACTAGACAAGTGACAGGGTTCTATTAGATAAAGTGATGAGGTTCTACTAGGTAAAGTGACGAGGCTGCCGGAAAAAGTGATGAGGTGCCATAAGACAAAGTGGTGGGGTTGCGTGACAGAGTAACACAGTTTTATACAACATAGTGACGAGACTACTGAACAAAGTCACGAAATTCCACTAGATAAAGTGATAGAATTGTTGGATAAAGTGGCATGGTTACAATATCTAAAGTGATGGGGTTCTATTAGATAAAGTGATGGAGTTTCACCAAACAAATTGATAGGGTTCTATTGGGTAAAGTGATGGGTTTGTCGGACAAAATGATGGGGTTCCACAAAGGGTTCTTGAACCAGTCACGGGGTTCCATTAGACACTGTATGAGATTGTCGGGTAAAGTGACATCATTCCATTAAACAAATTGACAGAGTTCTATTAGATAAAGTGATAGGATTCGATAAGACAAAATGATTGAGTTACCGACAAAAGTAACGAAGTTCCACTAAACAAAGTAACAGGTTGCTAGAAAAAGTGACAAGGTTGTCAAACAAAGTAACGAGATTCTACTAGATAAAGTGACAGGGGGTTCACCTATGCAAAGCCCCAGGGTTGTGGGCTAAAATGATTGGGTTCTACAAGAAAAAGTGATGGGATTATCGGACAAAGTGACGGGGGTTCAACTATGCAAAGCCCCAGGGTTGTGAGACAAAATGATGGGGTTCTACCAGAAAAAGTGACAGAATTGTCGAATAAAGTAACGGGGTTCCACTAGACAAAGTAACAAATTGTCAGACAAAGTGAATTAGTTCTATTTTCACAGTGACAAGGTTACTAGATAAAGTAACAGAGTTCCACTAGAAAAAGTGACCAGATTACTAGACAAAGTGACAAGGTTCCACTTGACAATGTGATGTGATTGTTGGACAAAGTGATGGGGTTCCACTAGATAAAATGACAGGATTAGCGGACAAAGTGATGTAGTTCCATTAAACAAAGTGATATGGTTCTATTAGATAAAGTGACAGGGTAGCCAGACAAAGTGATAAGGTTTCATTAAATTAAGTGACAAGGTTCTACTAGATAAAATGATGAGATTGCTTAACAAAGTGACAGAGTTTCCCTAAATAAAGTGACAAAGTTCTACTAGGTAAAATGATGAGATTACTCAACAAAGTGACAAAATTCTAGAGGATTAAATGATGGGGTTGGTAGACAAATTGACGGGGTTCCACAGGATTAAGTGACAAGGTTGGCAGACAAATTGACGGAGTTCCATTAGACAAAGTGACAAGATTGCTGGAAAAAGTGACAGGTTCCATTAGACAAAGCAATGGGATTATTGGACAAAGTAACGAGGTTCCATAATACAAGTGATAAGGTTGCTAAACAAAGTGATGGTGTTTCAATAGGCAAAGTGACTGTGTTTCAATAGGCAAAGTAACGAGGTTGTAGGATAAAGTGATGAGGTTATTGGAGAAAGTGATGGGTTCTATTAAACAAGTAATAAGATATCAAAAAAAAAATGAGCTCGTTCTACTAAACAGCATGATTGTCAAACAAAGTGACCTAGTTCCATTAAACAGAATGCAGGGGTTATAGGATAAGTGATGGGGTTTCATGAGACAAGGTTACGACATTATCAGACAAAATGATAGGGTGATTGGACGCCCACCATATAAAAGCTTCTTGGTGGCTATGAAAGTTTTGGATTAAGTTGATATTTGTATTTTCTCTTCATTTGGGTCTTTGTGACCTTTTCAACAGGTTGGATGGAAGATAATCATTATAGTGAGCCCTAGGAATTTGTTAATGGTGGGCATTCAATCACTACTATTTCCAATGATGTGCTCTACTTGAGATTTGAATTTGCCTTATTTCTGGGCTCATGCCCTAATATGGGGGTGCAAAATGGATATACAACATGGATAAAACATGTCCATTATAGTGGGTCCCACAGTAATTTTTTTAGTAGCATATAAACAGTAACAACATGGGTGTTGTGTTCCGCATTGCACAATCTGAGTCTTGAAAAGGGAACACGCCTTTGTTAAAACCCCTTATCCTGCCATATGGGCGAGACCTCACTATAGAGTTGTATGTGAGTTGACCTAGCTCAAAAAGCTCACTCAACTGGACTCAGTTTAGCTCGGACTACCTTAGCTTGAAAGGGGGATTTGGGACGGGTTGAGGCCTACTTGACCTAGCTCGTTAAAAAACAAGCCAAGGTCATGTTGAAATTTTGGTTTCAAAAAAGTTTTTTTTTTTTTTTTTTAAACGAATTTTTGTTTTACTATAAAAAATGATCTTGAATTTTTCAAATGAAAAAGCGCGGTTTTCCTTTAGTCTCACATTGGAAATGAGAAAATAAGTTTTGAGGTTTATATGTGGAGGTGTGTGTAGTATTCTTACTTGGAATCTTGTAGGGTGAGATGTTCGAGTTGTATGTTCCAGTGCATAGCACTTGAATGCACGCATGCATGCACTTGGGCACGTGAGAGGGCATGGGCAGTGTGGTTGTAGTGGTGCTAATTGGCGCACTTTGCACTTTGCATGTGTGGTTGAATTATTTATCTAAACGGCTAGCAGCCTTAAAAGCCACAGCGGTCCGAAAACGGATGGGCCTTGATGATTCAATGGTCAGATCTTTCGATCCAACGATCTGAAACAACTCAACTTAATTATCAATGATAATAAACATTTTTCACATGTTCTGAACCATTGATGGACACCTAACAATGGTCCACTACCCTAGTGCCCATATAAACTGGATCATTCTGGTCCAAATTTCAATCATCTCCAACAGATCCATTCTAAAACATTAAATCTCATAGAAATCTCCTTTCAAAGAATATTACAAATAGGTCCACTAACAAAGTCTGCAAGAAGATCAGCTGCATCAAACAGTTCCTAAGTGGACCCATCGTGATTGTTGCACACGAGATTTAAATAGGATTGTCTTATCTTAAAAGTAATTCGCCTGTAACCCATCATCAATTGATTGGGGGGGAGGGGGATCACGCTTTTAGGATAACGTAATTTTTTATGTGATTAAGCCTGGTGAAGCAAAAGAAATAATTTTACTTTTTTTTTTCCTGGTATTTCCAAAATATTTCACAACAGGTTGAGTAGCAGGTAGCTTGGTTCGACTCAGCTCGAAACTCGAAGCTTGAATCAAACTTGATTTGACTATATGTGTTTGTGTGTGTGTAAGTGCGCATATGTCTTGCATGCTATTTTCGCCCATTTGCCAGGAATAATTGGATTGAAAGGATTAAGAACAGCTCGGATCACCTCCTACATCCACTCGAGACATGAGTAGAGCTGGCCTCCTTCTCAATCTCTCTTTCGAAAGTTCAAATCTCTCTCTCTCTCTCTCTCTCTCTCTCTCTCTCTCTCTCTCCCCGTGCAAAAAAAAAAAAAAAAAACTTCCCATCTCCCCCTCGAAACCTGCCTGCAAACGGCCACCTTTTATCTCCTTTCTATTGATGGTGTTGAATGCATTATGCTTTTTGGGTTTACTATTCTTTAAATTATATGATTATTCATATATCTTATTTTTAAACTTTTTGTTGTTACCAAAGTTAGCCCGGCTAGCCTCAACCAGCTCGCTCCCCTCGACTCATCTCACCTCAACAAGCTTGCTTGCCTCGATTTGATCCAAGCTCGACTGGGCTCGAACCATCGGGTGGAGGCGAGCTGGCATGTTAAGCTTGAGGGCTGAGCCAAGCTGAGCTTGAATTGAGGTTAGAGTGGGGTGGAGCTGAGCTGAGCTTGGCACAACTCAGGCCAATGTACAACTCTACCTATCGGGCGCACCTGGATGTACTAAGCCAACTATCTTTTTTCTGAGGAATGACCAAAAAATGAACTTCATTCAAATCTCATGTTGTCCACATCACAAGAATAGATAGTTACTGGCTGTTAAAAACTTTCTTTAAGGCCACAAAAGTCATGGATAAAGCAAATATTTGTGCTTTCCACTTATGGGTCCCTGTGGCCCTTATCAACAACAGGTTACATGGCAAATAAACGTTAACATTAGGAAGCTTTTAATGGTGACCGTTGAATGACCGCTTTCCTTGGATACTGGTAGTAGCTTAGACACGTCCTTGGATATAAGATAAGGCGTTGGAACTTAACTTTCTGGACGCGGATTGCGTACTGACAGCTTCAATAGCCAGGTGGCTACTGACCGTGCTACGGGAGCCCTATTATGATGTATCTGTCCTATCCATACTTTCCACCAAAATTTTCAGACTGTTTTATTTGTAAGTCTAAATACAAGGTAAACCTAAATCTCAGCGTACCACACCACAAGAAAGACTCCTAATTGAATACTCACCATTAAAAACTTCACAAGGTCAAGTGTGCATGACCTACTCAACACATTCCATGACAAATAAATATTATAGTGAGCCGTATAAAGTTTTTAATGGTAGGCATTCAATCTCTACTGTTTTCTTGTGATGGGGTCTACACTAGGCATTTTGATGTCCTTATTTTTAGTATAATTTTCCATAATGATTTAGAAAAATAGATATACGGTTGGCATAAAACACTATACCTGGCTAGCCACCTCGTTACTGATGCTGTCAGTACGCAATCCGAGTCATGGAGTATTTTGTTGACACGATATGAGTCATGGAGTATTTTGTGGGTGCGGATTAGATGCCAGAAGGTCAGTAGCCTGAAAAATGGCTATTGAAGTGACGTCACTAAGCTCTATGGATCCCATCATGATGCATGTGTTGTATCCATACCATCCAACCATTTGTAGAGATCGTTTTATGGTATTACAAAGAGAATGAGATAGATCTAAATTTCAAGTGGACCCACCACAGAAAACTGTGGGAGCCATTACACCCAACGTTGAAACATTTATAGGGCCCACAGTGATGTATTTATGAGATCCATCCTATTCATAAGTTAACATAGCGATAGATGAAGTGAAAGAAAAAATATTAGCTTCATCGGAAACTACTGTGGTCCCTAAGAAGTTTTGAACGGTGGATATTACTGTCCCGACTATTTTCTATGGTGGGGTCCACTTGAACTTTAGATCTATATCATTGTCTTTGTAATGCAATAAAACGATCTCTAAAAATGGTTGGACGGTATGGATACAACACATGAATCATGGTGGGGTACACAGAGCTTGGTGACGTCCCATCGGTGGCGATTTGGCTGCTGACCTTGTCACCCGCGGCCGGCGCGGATTATCTACCGACAGGTCGAGTAGCCGCACTCGCTACGAAGTGGCATCCATCGTGTATATGTTGTATCCCACTGTCTTAGAGAGATCATCCTAGGGCATGATTCAAAGAAAGTAGCAGATCCAAGGCTGGAGTGAACCCGGCTATTCAAAACAGTGCGGAGAGTGACACCCGCCGTTGAAAACTTACGAAGGTCCACCGTGATGTTTATTTGAGATCCAACCTGTTCAAGTGTTAACGCATGTACAATAGAAAGGAAAACACAAGTATCAGGTTGATCCAAAACTTTCGTAGCCTTTAAAACTTTTTAATGGTGGGTGTCACTCTCCCCGCTGTTTTCTGTGATGGGTCCACTTGAGCTTTGTATCCCACTCATTCTTTGGATCAAGCCCTAATATGATCTCTCCAAATGGATGGACGGCTTAGATACAAAACATAGATCATGGTAGGCCCACATAACCTGTGACGAACTGTCAGTATGTAATCCGCGTCCGTATTTTGTAAATAAATTTTTTTATTTATTAAAGTATTACGGTGACAACAGCGAAAATGACGTGGACCAACTAGGTTTTAGGGCACGGAAAACCCTGTGCGCTGGAAACAGACGATGCGCAAAATAATTGAGTGGCTTTGGTTTTGCAACGGATGCATCTTTCTCGTTGTAAGAATAGTTCAGAAAGACTTGTTTTCACGACAAGAGCCTTCTCAGGAAGAAATTGAGAGAGAAAAAATGGAGAGTGTTGTTAAGTTGGTCATACAAAAATTGAACGATTTTGTAACGAAGGAAGCAGATTTGCTATTCGGAGTACATGATCAGATCATATCGGTTCGAGCCGATCTTGAATGGATGCGTGCCTTCCTCGAGGATGTCGATAGGGTTGGCAGAGAGAATAAAAGATTTAAGATTTGGGTGACTCAAATAAGAGACGTAACCTATGATGCTGAGGATGTCATCGACTCTTACATTGAACAGAAACGACGAGAAGATACAAGTGCTGGATTGATGAGATGCTTAAGTAGTTTTGCTGATTTCATCAAAGATATACCGGCCATCCTAGACGTTGGAAAGAAGATCCGCAACCTAGAAAGAAGGCTCGGCCATATCAAGGAGAACATATCACGGTACGGCAATATATCAGTTGGTGGAGAAGCTTCATCTTCTTCAAATCAAAGCCAGCTGCGGAGGGAGAAGATGGCTCCCATCGTCGAGGAAACCGATGTGGTCGGTTTTGATGACGAGACAAAGACACTGGTGGGGCGGCTGACTGAAGGAAATGTGCGGCGTGCTGTGATTTCGATCACAGGTATGGGAGGGATAGGTAAGACTACTCTCGCAAAGAAAGTATACAATGACATCCATGTAAAGAAGAGTTTCGATTTTCATGCTTGGGTGTATGTATCTCAACAATGTCTAGTCCGAGAGCTTTTACTGAGCATTATAAAATGCTTTAGAGCCCTCGAACGAGATGAAATGGAGATGACGCCTGAGGAAGACTTGCGGCAGGAACTCTCTCAGTACTTACAAAGGAAGAGATATCTGGTGGTAATCGATGATATATGGAGTAGACAAGCTTGGGACAGTCTGGTTTCTGCATTTCCAGATAAGGATAATGGCAGCAGAGTGCTGCTCACGACTCGCAATGAAGAGATAGCTATGTATGCTGATCCACAGAGCACACCCCATAGACTGCGTTTACTGGATGGTAACGAGAGCTGGTCACTGTTTTGTAATAAAGCACTTCCCGGAAATCTTGCTCTTACTTGCCCTCCAAATCTGAAAGAGTTGGGGAGAAAGATCGTCTCCAAATGTAGAGGTTTACCTCTAGGAATTACAGTATTAGGAGGCGTCCTATCAAGAAAAGAGAAATTAGTGAATACGTGGGAGAAGGTGCTTAAAAGTGTGGAATGGTGGCTAAATGAAAGCAAAGAAGATGGGATCTCAGGCATATTAGCCCTGAGTTACCATGACATGCCCTATTACTTGAAGCCCTGTTTTCTTTATTTTGGAGCTTTTCCTGAAGACTCTCAAATCTCTGTCCCTGAATTGATTCAGTTGTGGACAGCAGAAGGATTCGTGCAGAGAAGAGGAGAAGAAGAAATGGAGGATGTTGCGGAGGATTACCTGGATGAGCTCATCAGTAGAAGCATGATTCAGGTGGGGTATAGGAGGAGCAATGGAACGGTTGAAACATGCCGTATTCATGATCTTCTACGAGACCTCTCAATATCAGAAGCAAAGGAGGAGAGATTTCTGGAAGTGCATGGGAACATGGCGCCTGAATTACCTACAAAGGCACGCCGACTTGCAATTACTTCTGGTGACATCAGTAAGTCCATCTCTCTTAACTGCTCCACTCTACAACTCCGCTCTTTGTTGCGCTTCGGTTATGAGGTTCAAATGCTGGAGAAACCGCAGTGGACAATCGTCTGTGGAGCTTTCAAATTGCTCAGGGTGATGGATCTCCGACGCGTACAACTCTCTAGTCTCCCTGATGAAATAGGGTATCTAATCCACTTGAGGTACCTATGTCTCAAGGGGGCAAGGTTGGAAAGGCTACCATCCACCATAACTCGCCTCTCGAATTTACAGACTCTCAATCTACTGCAAACAGAAGTCAACATGCTACCAGATGATATTTGGAAGATGGAACAGATAAGGCACCTATGTCTAGACACTACGGCAGGACTTCCCTGTCAAATCAGCAACGCCATGCAAATCCATCGCTTAATCAATCTCCAGACTCTAAAATATGTAAAGGGGGGCAGCTGGATAGAAGATGGATTGGAGAAACTAACCAATTTGAGAGATTTGGGAATAGAGGGAGATCTCAAAATGGCATTGTCCCGTTCCATTCCTAGACTGGCAAGCCTCAGATCATTATGGCTAGATGCAAGTCCTAAATGCTCGATTCCAGCGTTTCCATCCTTTTCAAATCATCATCATCTATTTGACATGACGTTGATCGGACCCTCTGAGAAATTACCGGACGTGCACGAGTTCCCACCTAACCTCACAGAGCTATTCTTGAGTGGGTCCCAATTAGAGCAAGACCAGATTGGCACGCTGGAGATGCTGCCGAACCTTCGGAGACTCTGTTTATTTTCCAAATCATACATAGGAAAGGAAATGGTTTGCTCCGTCGGAGGGTTTCCACTGCTCGACTATTTATATATTTATGATTTGGATGAATTAGAGGAATGGATAGTGGAGGAAGGAGCGATGCCGAATCTTAGACGTTTAGAGATTGATAAATGCAGAAGATTGAAGATGCTTCCTGATGGATTGCGACATATCAGCACCCTTCAAGATTTGCAGTTAAGAAGCATGCCGGAAGGATTCATAGAAAGGGTGCGAAAAGACGATGGAGAGGACTGGTTTAAGATCCAACACGTACCCGCGCTCACCATCAACCCGTAGTGTATGGGAATCTTTCCATGTAGGTAATTGGTTTTGGACCTGTTCGCATCCATTTCATCTATCCAGACCGTCCGTTAGGTTCAGTCCACTCATCTTCTGTACCTTCCAAAATTTATAATGATTGAATGATCCAAACTGTCCATTTAGTTTCATTGAGAAAGTAAGGACAGGATTGCTCATAGAATATAGGTTTAGCCAAGAACGCTTACTGTCATTTGATTGCTGTGATTTTTACAGTGGAGAAGAGTGGACAGTACCTAATGGACGGTCTCCATAGATGATATTGATTCGTACAAGTCTAAATGCAGTTAGGTGCATGTAGAAGTTTTTATACACTAACGGGTCGTTTGGCAC
Source organism: Magnolia sinica (assembly GCF_029962835.1). Taxonomy (NCBI): domain Eukaryota; kingdom Viridiplantae; phylum Streptophyta; class Magnoliopsida; order Magnoliales; family Magnoliaceae; genus Magnolia; species Magnolia sinica. Next base: position 89,876,000 of record NC_080581.1, on the reverse strand, counting down.
CATGGGTTTGGAGATCGTTTGAAGGGATTTCAAAACTCGGTTCTTATATTTCAATTGAGGGGGTGTAAATACGTAAGCTATCTACTTTTCTTGGAAAATTTAGGCTTTTTAAGAAAATGTCCTCTTGTATTTGTTGGCTATTCCTCTATGTTATTGATGTAATAAAGACAGGACAGGATTTGGTGAGGCCTGTAGCCGGTTTGAAATCTTATACTTGTATTATTATTATTTATTTATTATCATTTCAACAAAGTTACAGGTGGTTTGCTCCCCCTTTCTCCAATAAAAGTTGGGATGACTAGTATATTTCTTCCAACTTATATATATTTGACATAAGAATATTGCCATGCATAAAATGTTGGCATGTGGTTGGTGAATTTGTGTTGTAAGTAGGTGATGATGGGTTGAATTTACTTCTTTCATGATTTTCATATGACTTGTTTACGCTGTTAGTAGAGAGTGTGCAGAGGAGGTTGGACAATGTTCTCATATAGTACTCTTATGTTTCATTCCAATTCCATCAAACAACTACTTATATGATGTTTGATGTAACTTCTTTTCATTGTGTCTTTAGATTAAATGAATTCATGGATTACCAAATATTAGATATTGATGTTTACTTGGTTTTCCTTTTGTGGAGATCAGGTTGATGTCCCCCTCTTTTGTTTTTTTTTTTCCTTCAACCTATCAATAAAATTCAGTGTGATCTGATCATTGTTCACCAAAGAGGTAAGGAAACGAATGACAAAGAAGCCTACTCATCCAAAGAGTAATGGAAATAGACCAACTTGAGCAGACTTAGTTCCCACATTAGCATGATGTACGCCTCCTGTTCAAACTAAAGCTTGAAACAGAACTTCTGCTCAGGATCTTTTCTGAGATTCAAGAATAGTAACTGATTTGAAACCAAACATGTCCATAGTTCATCAGTTTAGACTATCCAATTAGTTTGTTCCACTTTAATTGACCAACATGAGAAGACACACATCATAGATGAAATTTTCCATCCCATATAATAAAAAACAAACCTTCGGAGCAAAGGTCCAATATTCTAGTGAGTTTGCATTAGATATCATACTCCAAGGAACCATTTTGTTCACATGACTACATCTCTGTTTTTCTTTTTCTTTTGGCAGCAAACAAGACAGCATAACCTTACAATCATCACCAATATCAATACCACGTTCATCTTCAAAATGCTCCACACCTCATCCATCCAAAAGGACAACATGGGAACCACAGAGAGAGAGAGAGAGAGAGAGAGAGAGAGAGAGAGAGAGAGAGAGAGAGAGAGAGAGAGAGAGAGAGGATTACACAAGGAGAATGACAAAGAAAGAAAACCCGAGAAGAGAGAGAGAGTGATGATGATAGAGAATCTAAGCCTTGGCCTTGAATGGGATTGCCCTTGCCACAATCTGATGGTACACAACTGCAAGCGCTGCCCCAATGAATGGGCCTACCTAGAATATCCAATTGTCATCCCACGCATGGTCCTTTTTGTAGATGATGGCAGCTCAAAGGCTCCTGGCTGTGTTGACGTCGTTTTCAATGATGGGGAGGGTGGCCAACTGCAATAGGAACACAGCTAACTCAATTGGGAGAGGTGCAAGGATAGGCACATGAGAATCTCTAGCATTTCTCTTGGCATCAGTGGCAGAAAAGACAGTGTAGACAAGAACAAAGGTGCCCACAATCTCAGCACACAAACCATCTCCCTTGGTGTAGCCGTGCTTCACAACATTGGCTCCCCCACCCAACATCTGGTAAGGGCCCTTTTGGAATCCTTTCACCGCACCAGCCCCACAGATTGCCCCCAATCACTGCATCACCATGTACAAAACAACCCTCATCAGGGAGATCTTCCTGGCCACCAGAGGGCTGCTGCTATTTTGTTGGCGCTCGCTGAATGGTTGTACAGAGCTGTTTTCAGTCAAGAAATTTCAGGTGAGTGCTTCCACATTCCATTAAAAAAGAAAAGAAAATAAAATAAAAGGAAAAGGAATGAGAAAAGAAAGCAGCAGCCCAAACATCACAGCTGTGTTTATGTGTTCACTTGAAATCCGAGCCATACAATAGACCAAGGCAAAAATCATGCCACCAAATGCCCATGCAATCCCCCGAATACCCACACTGGCACACATGGTAGGTGACCTTTTGACACCCATGACAGTGAGGATGGTGATGCAGAGGAATGGGAAGGTGGCCATGAAATCTGCAATCCCATGCATCCAAAATGACCATGAATTGAACTCACCAGGCTCGAACAAGGTCACTGATGGTGGCTCCTCGTAGGCCTTGTCTTGGCTTTGTGCTGCTGTCCCTATAGGCTGCCTCTGTGAGAACTTGTTTGCTCCCAGCTTCTCATGACTATAGCTATTTCCTTTGATGGCTCTGTAAATTGACAATATAAATAGATATGCTAATTTTGGAAGGTTAACATTCTCTAATTGAGATGAAATTTTCAAGGTGGCCTATAAATATGAGATGAACCTAACAGGCGGTCAATACCAATGATTTGACACTCTGCTTCTGAAAGCACTGTGGCACACTAAGGCCATGTCTGGATCCCAAGGATTCCATTCCAAACAATGGGAAAGGAAAACAGTTTTCCTTCGACATTTACAATTTGTCATGCTTAGATAATAAAGAAAAAGATGGATTACACAAGGATAAATATAATTAGATGACTAATATCATGTTTTTTCAGTGTACAACGATATTATTCAACTTGCAAAATCTTGCCAAGCAGAAAATGCTTGCATGTGATGACCGGATCGGTATCTTGAAGTCAGTGGTGGCAGATTGAATTTGCTTCTTTCGTGGCTTGATCATCTTCTCCATTGTTATTGTTATGTGCAGAGAGAATGTGGAGAACTTTGAATTTAGTGTTTGAACAATGATTTATATTTTGTTGGAACGAAAATTGTTATTTTCAAAGAACGAAATGTTAGATACCAGATAAAAAAAATACCGTGTACAACGTGAACAACTAGCTGCCTATCTTGGGATTCACAGCTGCATTATCGCATACACCCTGCAGTTGATCGTGCTGCTTCATTGCGGCATTTTCACAAACACCTAGCATCTCATCTTGCTGATCCGACCGTGCTACATCTGCTGGCCCGTCCTTGTCTTGGTTAATACCTCCCTTTCCTTTCGAGATGGAAAACTCTCGTCTGACTAGCGAAAGCAGCGGATTATATGACCATTCCCTATCTAAACGACACGTGTCGGAAGATCACATTATACAAACGAACGGACGCTACGTGAACGGAAGAGTTCATGTAGATGGGTCCACCTCGTTCATCAGCTGGCGATTATATTAAAACATAGAGCTGAAGTAGATGTAAAGTCCAAGCGGACCACACAACAAAAAACAGTAGAGATTGAATGCCTACCATTGAAAACTTCTTAGTGGCTATAAAAGTTTCGGATCAAGATGATATTTGTATTTTCCATTCATCCATGTCTGTGTGACCTTATGAACAAGTTGGATCTCAAACAAGCATCAGTTGGATCTCAAACAAGCATCATGGTGGGCCCTATGTAGGTTTCAATGGTAGGCGTGCCTCTTACTTCAGCTTTGGATTTGCTTCCCTTTTTGTTCATATCTTAAATGAAAGGGCAAAATATAGATATTTGGGTCCGGTTTAAGCATAGCTTGTGGTTTTATAAATTTGAAGTTCTTGTTATAGTTTTCTTATTACTAATGTCTGTTTGGAATACTTCTCTTTATGAATGTGAAACCGTTTCTCTCCCTTGCCTTCTCATGAAAAAAAAAATTTCTATTAGTTTGACGGAGAGGCTAAAACAGCATTGATATCAACCAGTAGCGACATCAAAACGTTCCGGCAAACAATACAAAAAATTAGGTCAAGACTATTTCGATGCCTCAAATAAGCCCCCTTCTGGCCAAAATGTTTTATGACAGGTCGGACATGCTCCTATAAGGCTTGACATGAATTTTGAGCCAAATTCGAGCTAATTATGGCTACAGAACCCTTGTTAATCTCGCTTGACCCCAACTGAGTTGGAATTGTGATGTAGAGTGGGTCGCAGAAAATTACATGGCCAAGATGGATCAGAAAAGGCCCGGTCGACGACAGAAGTAATCCAGACCATCGAACCTTAAATCGGGCGTATCTTGCAATCCGGAATGAGTTATCTGACGTAAAATATATGATTTTGGGGTAGAACGAGCTACTGAAGCCAACCAACCCCGCTACGCCGGGTTGCGCAGCCCGGGATTGCGAAAAACCCCTGGATTGACGGTCGTTTCCCTGTTTTAATTTCGTTTTTACTATAAATAGTAAGTTTTAGTTCGATTATAACTCTTCATCCGTCGGGCTTTAGGAGTTGCGCCCAACGTGAAAAGAGCTTAGAATAATTAGGAGAACGGTTTGGTGAAGCCAAATAGGACACTTACTATTTTTGGCCGAAAACCTTGCGCACTAGTAGACATCACGACCGTCTATAAATAGTAAGTTTACTATTTATAGTAAGTCGCGGATTCTAAGAGTTTGAGTTGTAGTTTGCTTCTAATTTCTTTCCCATTGCTTGGTACCCCTATTTAAAGGGTTGTGAACTCGTTTTTATTCATCAATTAATCAATTTCGAATTTATTAGAATTTATTTCTATTTTCTGCTTTCTTTTCTCGTGGATTCGAGAAGTCTCTGTGAGGAGTCCAGAGAAGCTCCGTGGATTCGGAGTAGTTATCCTCATCACGTTCATCCCTGCGTCAATTGGTATCAGAGCGAGGATTCCCCTCGGGCCGATGGCAAACAACGAAGGTATGAATCAAAATCCTGTGGACGGTGATCCAGGGATTCGTTATCTTTCGGAAAGAATGGAAGCTTTCCACCGGGAGAGTCAGTTGACCATGCAAGGGCTGCAGGCAACTCTCGACCATCTTGTGGATGCGCTACTTCCGCCCCGATCCCTAAGCGGTGCTCCACCACCCGTGGTGGCTCCACCACCCATGGTTGCTGTATGACACAACCCCGATTTTCGTAGAGCACTACCGATGGCAAACCGTAGGGCTACACTAGATGATTCAAGTTCTAGCGACGAGGACCTTAATGAGGGTTTTGCTCGACGACCAATCCATAGAGGTGATCATCTAGATCGTGCTGAAAGAGACTATCGAGGTAAGGCTGAACTTCCTAGTTTTAACGGTTTATTACGTATAGAAGATTTTCTCGATTGGCTAGCCGAAGTAGAGAGATATTTTGATTATATGGACGTGCCAGATCATAAAAGGGTAAAATTGGTAGCGTTTAAATTAAAATCTGGTGCTTCTGCATGGTGGGAACAATTACAACTCTCACGAGCTCGCCAGAACAAGGCGCCTATCTCATCATGGCCACGGATGAGACGTCTTCTTCGATCTCGATTTCTCCCCAGTGATTATGAGCAGATATTATTCCAGCAATATCAAAATTGCAGGCAAGGAAATCGAACAGTCACAGATTATACTGAAGAATTTCAACGGCTGGCTACACGAAACGATCTGTCAGAATCTGAGTCACAGAAGGTGGCGCGATTTATAGGTGGGTTGCGACCGACAATTCAGGACCGAGTTCAGATGTACCCAGTCGGGACTGTGGATGAAGCGGTTCAATTGGCGGGTAGGGCGGAAACACAACTTGCAAGAGCTCCTGCTCGTCCATATCCTTCAACTCGACCCCCCATGACGGGTCCCACGCAGGATCCAGTGCTGCCACGAGGAAAAGACCCAGTACCTCAACTTCCTACAACCGCAAACCGTGATACAGGGAGCGGCTCATCCAGGCCTCAACGTGCAGCACCTGCAACAGCGAGTCCGAGTAGGATTCCAAATCCTTATGCTCGGCCAAGGTCGAATAATTGTTACCGCTGTGGCCAACCAGGCCACTTATCAAACACTTGTCCTCAACGTCCCGCAGCGCACTTGACTATAAACGAAGGGGGCACTGAAGATGAGGCTGCAGAAGAAGACCATCGCTTTGATGAACATGAACAAACCACTGAAGAAATAGCAGGTGGCGATGAAATGATGGGTGAAGATCGTGGCAAATTGCTAGTTGTAAGGCGATTGTTGTATGCCCCATGAAAGGAATTACTTCCACAATGACATAATATATTTCGTACTCGGTGCACCGTAAACGGAAAGGTCTGTGATGTGATCATAGACAGTGGTAGTAACGAAAACATCATCTCGAGAGTGATGGTGGACAAGTTGGGGCTACCAACGATGAAACATCCTTTCCCATACTCAATTGGCTAGATAAAAAAGGTGAATGAGACCAAGGTAACTGAACAATGCACTATCTCATTTTCAATTGGCAAAAATTATAAGGATCAAATACTTTGTGACGTGGTCGATATGAAAGCTTGTCATATGTTACTCGGTCGACCCTGGCAGTCGGACCGTGATGCGACCCATCGGGGACGAGATAATGTCTACGTATTCGTCAAGGATAGTCGAAAAATAATCCTTGCCCCTATGGCACCAGAGAACCACCCTGAAGCCTCTAAAGTGGAGGGGAGTTCTCTCTTGACCATTCGGGATTTCATGGAGGAATCTAAGGAAACTGGCGAGGTATACGCCGTAGTAGTGAAGGGCGAGGAAGAGGAACCCTCAAATATCCCTCCAAGCTTAAGACTGTTGCTAAACGAATTCAAAGAAGTCTGGCCTGAGGATTTACCTGATGGATTGCCCCCCATGAGGGACATCCAACATCACATAGACCTCGTCCCTGGGGCTAGCCTGCCCAATCGCCCTCATTATCGGATGAGTCCGAAGGAGTGCGAGATACTTCAGGGGCAAGTGGAGGAATTGATCCGTAAGGGTCTCTTGAGAGAGAGCATGAGCCCATGTGCCGTACCAGCATTATTAACGCCAAAAAAAGATGGAAGCTGGCGCATGTGTGTCGACAGCCGAGCAATCAACAAAATTACCATCAAATATCAGTTTCCAATACCACGGTTGGACGACATGCTCGATATGTTAGAAGGGGCTAAGGTATTCTCTAAACTAGATCTAAGGAGCGGGTACCATCAGATTCGTATTCGACCCGATGATGAGTGGAAAACGGCATTCAAGACCAAGGGAGGGTTGTATGAGTGGCTGGTCATGCCCTTCGGCCTATCGAACGCACCAAGTACTTTTATGCGTTTGATGAATCAAGTTCTAAAACCGTTCACTGGCCGATTTGTGGTAGTATATTTTGATGACATATTGATATATAGCCAGGATGAGGCGGAGCACAAGAAACATCTCAGGCAGGTGCTACAGGTCCTACAACTTAACAAGCTGTACCTCAACTTGAAGAAGTGTAGTTTTTTAACTGACAGCCTATTGTTTCTAGGATTTGTTGTAACGTCCATAGGCATTCGTGTGGACGATGAAAAGGTACGAGCTATTAGGGAATGGCCGATCCCGACAAACATTCATGAGGTGAGGAGTTTTCACGGGTTGGCGACTTTCTATCGTCGATTTGTGCGAGATTTTAGCACCATAGTCGCGCCTATAACAGATTGCATGAAAAAAGGACCGTTCCAGTGGACCGATAAAGCTGATAAGCGTTTTCATGAGATCAAGCATCGTTTGTCTACAACACCGGTCTTGGTGCTTCCTCATTTCGACAAATTGTTTGAGGTTGAGTGTGACGCTTCATACGTCGGAATTGGAGGAGTATTATCACAGGAAGGCAGGCCAGTAGCCTTCTACAGCGAGAAGCTTAGTGAAGCTCGAAAGAAGTGGTCGACTTATGAGCTTGAGTTGTGTGGGCGCTGCGACATTGGCGACATTATCTGATTCAAAGAGAGTTTGTTTTGTACACTGACCATCAAGCATTAAAGTTTATTAATAGTCAGACTAACGTGAATCGTGTGCATGCTAGATGGGTTGCGTTTTTACAGGAATTCACGTTCGTTCTGAAGCACAAGTCAGGGCAGCAGAACAAGGTGGCTGATGCACTTAGCCGTCGTGCATCACTACTAGTAACAATGAGCAACGAGGTAGTCGGCTTCGACTGTCGAGCTGTATTCCGAGGATGAGGACTTCAAAGATTCTTGGATGAAGTGTCGAGAAGGTCACCCCATGACCTGCATATGCGAGACGATTTTCTCTTCAAAGGGAATCGATTATGCATCCCCCAAAGTTCTCTAAGAGAGCAGATTATTCAAGAGCTACGTGGAGGTGGCCTCGGTGGACACCTGGGGCGAGACAAGACGCGAGCTCTTGTGGAAGAGCGGTATTGTCATCGCAATTAGTACGCGATGTGGGAAAAGCCGTACAACGTTGTCATGTTTGTCAGACCTCCAAGGGGCAATCTCAGAATACGGGCCTCTACACCCCGCTACCAGTGCCTAACGGCCCTTGGGAGGATTTATCAATGGACTTCGTACTTGGTCTCCCACGAACACAACGTGGCATGGATTCGGTGTTCGTGGTGGTAGATCGTTTCTCTAAGATGGCGCACTTTATCCCATGCAAGAAGACCCTCGATGCAACACACGTGGCGAATTTATTTTTCAGGGAGGTCGTACGGCTACACGGGGTCCCCAAGACCATTACTTCCGATCGTGACACGAAGTTCATTAGCCACTTTTGGCGGACTTTATGGAATCGATTCGATACACGACTTCAATTCAGCAGTGCTTACCACCCACAGAAACCGAAGTTGTGTATGGCACATTGGGAAACCTCCTTCGGTGAAAAACCGAAGCAGTGGGATTTGGCCTTGTCTCAAGCAGAGTTTGCATTCAACAACATGGTGAACCGCTCAACAGGGAGATCACCATTCCAGATTATATACGGACGAGTGCCTCGCCAAACACTTGACTTGGTCCCTCTGCCCAAGCATCCAGGCACGAGCATTGCAGCAGAACATATGGCAGACAAAATCATGGGCATCCATGCAGAAGTGCAGACCAAGCTACATGCCTCGAATGAGAAATACAAGGAACAAGCGGACAAGCATCGGCGACAAAAAGTGTTCGAGGTGGGCGACCGCGTTATGGTCCATCTGCGCAAAGAGAGATTTCCGACCGGAACGTACAACAAGTTGAAAAATAAGAAAATTGGACCTGTCCCAATCATCCGAAAGATTAATGATAACGCTTATATTGTTGATCTTCCAGATGACATGGCAATCTCACAGACTTTCAATGTCGCGGACCTGACCGAGTATCATGAGCCAGAGCATGACGAGAACTCGAGGACGAGTTCTTTTGAAGTGGAGGAGACTGATGTAGAGTGGGTCGCAGAAAATTACATGGCCAAGATGGATCAGAAAAGGCCCGGTCGACGACAGAAGTAATCCAGACCATCGAACCTTAAATCGGGCGTATCTTGCAATCCGGAATGAGTTATCTGACGTAAAATATATGATTTTGGGGTAGAACGAGCTACTGAAGCCAACCAACCCCGCTACGCCGGGTTGCGCAGCCCGGGATTGCGAAAAACCCCTGGATTGACGGTCGTTTCCCTGTTTTAATTTCGTTTTTACTATAAATAGTAAGTTTTAGTTCGATTATAACTCTTCATCCGTCGGGCTTTAGGAGTTGCGCCCAACGTGAAAAGAGCTTAGAATAATTAGGAGAACGGTTTGGTGAAGCCAAATAGGACACTTACTATTTTTGGCCGAAAACCTTGCGCACTAGTAGACATCACGACCGTCTATAAATAGTAAGTTTACTATTTATAGTAAGTCGCGGATTCTAAGAGTTTGAGTTGTAGTTTGCTTCTAATTTCTTTCCCATTGCTTGGTAGCCCTATTTAAAGGGTTGTGAACTCATTTTTATTCATCAATTAATCAATTTCGAATTTATTAGAATTTATTTCTATTTTCTGCTTTCTTTCCTCGTGGATTCGAGAAGTCTCTGTGAGGAGTCCAGAGAAGCTCCATGGATTCGGAGTAGTTATCCTCATCACGTTCATCCCTGCGTCAAATTGGGGCTATTACTTATGAGGGTTGACACTAGTTTTGAGCCGAATCCAACCCAATTGAGGCCATTGAACCCTATATGACCCAGCTTGACCCCTCCCAAGCTGAAATCAAATCTACTACATTTCCGTGCCTTTAACTAGACTTGTTCCGGCTGAAATTTTGCTGACATGTTGAACATGATCTTAGGTGGCTTGACAATAGTTTCGAGCAAAATCTGTGATAGTTAAGGCCACCGAACCTAAGATGACCCGCGTGACCCCACTTAAGCAATAACCGGGTCTACTAAGTTTTGGAGCCTTGCAGAGATACATTTATTAGCTGACTATAACATAGGAAATAATGATGATTGACCGTTAATGAGTCAAAAAAGTTCCTGATAAAGTTGATATTTGTTTATTAACTTCATCAAGGGATATGTAACATTCGCAATAGATTTGATGGCACATAAACAGTAAGTAAAGATTTACATGAGTCATTAAAAATTTAAATGATACAACACTCAATCTCCACTGATTTCTAGATTATGGTCCACCTGATATTTAGATCTTTTAAATTCTTTGCCAAATCTACTAGAATAAGATTTGAAAAAAGTGAATGGACAGAGTAGATATAGAAAACATACATTGAGGTTGGCCCCACGGTGAGGGGCTGGACCGTCTTTGGTATGACAGCCGATGCAACTAAAATGCTCCTATCCTCATGTAGCAGCATTCAACGAGTGTACTTGTACGTGGGAACGGAAACGGATTGGCTACTCCCCTGCCACCAGCCAATGGCTGGTGATCGGTGCTCTGTGGGGCCCACCATTATGTATGTGTTTCATCCATGCCATTCATCTATTTTTATAGATCATTTTAATGAATAATACCAAAAATTAGGTATATAACATTCTCAAATGAGGTATATACCCCAAATGGGTCCTTACTCTTACTTGGGTGGTAGACTCTAAGGAGTTTCAACACCGGTCAAGGGTTTGAGTACCTATAGGTGGTGAAATTCCACTAAGGCGTGAGTGTGTGGGGGTGTGTGTGCGTGTGTTAAAAAAAAAAAAAAAAAAGTATATAACAATCTCAAATGGATGCGTTATAGGAAAAGGTGTTAAATCAATACCAACCATTAAAAACTTTTTGGGGGCCATAAAAGTTTTGGATCAAGCTGATCTTTGTTTTTTAGCCTTCATCTAGGTCTGTATTACATAATCAACAGATTGGATGTCAAATAAAAAGTACAGTGGGCCTTAGGAGGATTTTTATGGTGGATATCCAAACACTATTGTTTTCTTGTGGTGTGGTCCACCTGAGATTTATATACCTCTCATTTTTTGGTTCAAGCTATAAAATGATCCGGAAAAATGTATGAACGGCATAGATGAAACACATACATCATGATAGGCCCATAGAGCACCGACCACCAGCCACCGGGCGTGTGGCAGGGGAGTAGTCAATCCGTTTCCGTGTAAACATACATACGTAAGCTCCACCATTGCTTATCTTCATTTCTTCTCTTCATTATCCATACCATCCAATGAATTTTACTGAAAATATCGTAAAATAGCTAAAAAATTGACGTAGATCAAAAGATCAACCGGACCAGCCGGGACAGATGACTTTTAATGATACACAAACTGCACTGTTAAAGCTTCGTACGGCCCACCAACCACTTAGATCCGCGCCATTTTTAGATCAATAACCTAAAAGGATAGGAGCAAAAGCATGAACGGTGGTGTTTAGCACACCAAGCAACCTGCTTCCGACTGTCTCTTGCATCCTTAATTTTGGTGGACCCCAATCGAAAATCCGAACCGTCCACCATTTTCACCGTCTAATTTTATGGTGTGGGCCCATAACCCAAGCAGATTCAATATAAAGGTGGGTCCCAGGACATGAAAATGTGGGTATATGGCTTACTACCATTAAAACTACCAATGGTCCAGCTTTGATATTTCTAGGCCATCCAAACCATTAAAATAACATGTCCAACCGTTCAAAATGCCATTTCCAGTGGGTTAAATATAGCTATCTGTATTTGCCCTTGATCTAAATTTTTTGTGGCCCCATGACAATTTGAAGATAGTAGCTTCAATGTGCACTCTTACCCGTGTGGCCCACTCGAGCTTTGGATCTAGATCTTTTTTGGGGCTAAGCCCTAGAGACATATGAGGATATGGCAGACAATACATAGTTTTCTCAAAGAACACAGTGGGTCCACTGTCAGAAACGCCATCCGCTTGGACATGGTGTCGTGGGAGCGGATTAGGTGCGGCCCTGGCCTCACTCAAGATGGTGCAGCCCTTATCATTGGGCCCACCATGACTTGTTTATTCTATATCCACACTGTCTATCCGTATTTCTAGATCATTTTAAGGTATGCGTCCAAAAATGAAGTAGATTTAATTTTCAGGGGGACCATACCATAGCAAACAGTGGTGATTGACCATTAATAGGTCACAAAAGTTTTGGATCAAGCTTCTGTTTGTTTCTTTCTCTTCATCCAAGTTTACATGACCTTATCAATGGGTTGGATGGTAGATAAACATTACCAAAACTTTATGATAGGCCTTGGGATGTTTTTAACCGTAGAGCGTTCAATCAACACTATTTTCCTATAATATAGTCCACATGAGATGAGACTTGGATCTTCTTCTTGTTGGTCTTATGCCCTTAAATGATCCAGGAAAATGGGTGGACGGCATAAAATAAATACATTAAGGTGGGCCCATGGTAATCGCATTGTCTTGGGGGAGGATGGGACTTCTTACTGCAACCATGATTTTGGTGGACCCCACTTTCCCGATAAGTATCGCAAATCCAGACTGCTGTCGGCCAAGTTTTTCATCTCATTTTAGGGCAGGGGCTCAAAATTCAGGCTGATCCAGTGCAAAGGTGGCTCTCATGGTAGGAAAAGGTAGGTGTGTGGCTTATCACCTCTGAAAGGAGCCCAGATCAGGTCAACTCCATTTCAACACCTCAAACGAGCTCCGTTCAGCTGAAATTTTTCCAGATGGCTCTGTTAATTGACAACTTGAAACTGCTGAAGCATTAAAATGTCTAAAAAAAAGTGAATTACTGCTTAACAAACTATGCTTTACTTGAGGTTACCTTGATAAATTTTGTTGCAAACCTTTCAATTTTAAAAGTGAAACATTTAACCAGGCAAGTCGACTCGGTCGAGATGAATGGAGCTCGGAAGATCAACAGTTGTGATCAGTTGATCATATCTTCATGTGGGCTCTCTTTGGAGGTGCATGCTGATGATCCAGAGCATCCACAGCATGCAGGAAGAATTCTTCCCCAGGCCAGATCCAATACAAAGTAGGTTTTGTCTAAACTTTAGAAGGGCAATCTTCATGGCGGGGCCTATTGTCTCAATGGAACTGATTTCATACATAAGTGTCATGGTTGAATTGATTTCTTTGTGGATAGCTGAAGGCTTGGTACAGAGAAGAGGAGAAGAAGAAATGGAAGATGTTGAAGAGGATTACCTAGAGGAGCTGGTTGATAGAAGCATGATTCAGGTGGCAGAAAAGAAAAGCATGATTTCTGCACATGTAGATCTTTACACCTCTGTTCATTCTTGCGCTTCACCCAAGAGCATGAAATGCTTGGGAAAAAGCAGTTTGGAATTCATTATGGAGGCTTCAAATTTCATAGGGTGATGGATATCTGAAACACACAGCTCTATGGTCTACCAGATGAAATTGGGTCTCTTATCCACCTTAGGTACCTATGTCTCAAGTATAGACTAGTGATCTACGCGCTACTTATATTAACAGGCTGCCGAATTATATGGGAAGATGGAACAAATTAGGCATCTTTGACTAGACAATAAGGATCAAGCATCACAGTGCAGAATCAGAAAGCGCATGCCACATCATCAATTCAACAATGTCCAGACTACCAGTTATTAAGGGTGGAAGCTGGATGGAAGATGGGTTGGAGAAACTAACCAATTTGTGAGAATTGGGAAGAAGTGGGGATCACAAAAAGGCATTATCCCGCTCCACTGGTAAATTGGTCTGACTCAGATAATCACAGCTGCTGGGGAATTCCCAATTCCAGTTGGTGAATGCCCAATTCCAGTTGTCTTTTTCAAATCATCAGCATATACATAATATGGATTTGTTTACACACATAGAGAAACCACCAGATCTTTATGATTTCCCACCTTACCTCATCGAGCTATGCTTGATAGGTTCTAAGTTAGAGCAAAACCTGATGGGAATGCTTGAGAGGCTGTCAAACCCTTCAGATTCTCAAATTAAGAAAGGAAATGATTTGCACAGTTGAAGGATTTCCTCTGCTCAAAGTTTTACATATTGGATTTCTTGAATTGGAGGAGTGGGGAGTGGAGGAAGGAGAAATGCCGAAACATTAATGTTAAGAGATTGGCGATTGCTCTTAATTGAAGATGCTTCCTGATCTGCTGCAACATGTCACAACCCTCCAAGAACTGCAGTTGGCAATATGCCTGAAGAATTCAAAACAAGGGTACAAATGGATGAAGGAATGGACTGGTTTAAGATCTGATATGTACCCTCACTCATCAATAAAGGATAGGAAGGATGGTTTTCTTTATATTAACCAAGTGATTGGAGCATATCTCACCCTTCAATTTCTTCTCCAACTGAAATATGTTATGATATGCATGCATGCATGCATATGATATGTTGGCCCAATAAAATCCTTCCATCAGTTAGAGGACCCATCGTCTTAGGTCTTTTGGATCTAAACGTGCTGTTTGGTAGCACATGGGAGCATAAATGAATTGATCCTTGGTCTCTAATTGGTGGAAAGGATAGGACCCACTATTCACACGCATTGTCTCCTTTCTTTTCAATGAATGGGTGTTTTTATTACTCAAAAGATGCAAGTAATTACAAACTCATGGAAGCTAAATGAAGAAGTATACAGGTGGCCTATAAATATGAGATGAACCTAAAAGACGGTCAATACCAATGATTTGACTCTCTGCTTCTGAAAGCACTGTGGCACACTAACACCATATCTGGATCCCAAGGATTCCATTCCAGAAAATGGAAAAGGAAAACAGTCTTCCTTTGACATTTACAATTTGTCTTGTTTAGAAAATAAAGAAAAAGATGGATTACACAAGGGTAAATATACTTAGATGACTTATATCATGTGATGACTAGATTGGTATCCTGAAGTCAGTGATGGCAGTTTGAATTTGCTTCTTTCGTGGTTTGATCATCTTCTCTATTGTTATGTGCAGAGAGAATGTGGAGAACTTTGAATTTAGTGTTTGAACAATGATTTATATTTTGTTGGAATGAAACTTCTTATTTTCAAAGAATGAAATGTTAGATATCAGATTTTAAAAAAATACCGTGTACAACGTGAACAACTAGCTGCCTGTCTTGGGATGCACAGCTTCATTATCGCATACACCCTGCAGTTGATCGTGCTGGTTCATTGCGGCATTTTCACAAACACCTAGCATCGTATCTTGCTGATCCGACCGTGCTACATCTGCTGGACCCTCCTTGTCTTGGTTAATACCTCCCTTTCCTTTCGAGATGGAAAACTCTTTTCTGACTAGTGTAAGCAGCGGATTATATGACCATTCCCTATGTAAACGACACGTGTCGGAAGATCACATCATACGAACGACCGGACGCTACGTGAACGGAAGAGTTCAAATGGATGGGATCCACCTCGTTCATCAGCTGCGGAAATCTTCATAGGACATGTAAAATCTGCCTAAAAACTCTTAAATTGAGTTTGGTCCATTTGAGGTTCTGAATTACCGACACTACGTTGATCTTGTACTTGGAACCGTCTTCTGATGCCATCCATCTTCTTTCCTACACTTAACAAATGGTGTTTAGATTGGCAATTTCACTTGTGAGTTACAAATTTCCTGCTTTTCATTTTTCTATTTTCTCTCATAAAAATAACTTGCGGCTTTTCCCTTGTTAGTAAATCACTTGAGGGTCATTTGGATGCCTCTAATTAGTTTACATGCTATTTTGTTTGGCTTTTAACTGGTAGTTTACCGGTAAAGAAATTGTGTATTTGGCTGGCTTGTAAAGTATTTACAATCAACAAAGTATGTATTTGTACAGAACTGCGGTGAACCTTTCAAAATTCATAAATCACATAATGTTTTTAAAATTAAAAAAAAAATTTATAGAGGCCCTAAAAGAGCGTTAAAGCATGCACACATAAAACTGATTTTATATCTTCTACACATCACAATGGCCCAGATGCAATTTAGAAGTTTTTAATGGTGGAAATCTCATCATATCCTTGTGTGGTCCATTTGATAATGGTGGAGCTGCTTTTAGGGCCACAGGAAAGCATCAAAAGAAGTACATGATGAATGGATTACGAGTGAATATTAACCATTGTCTTCGAACATGTATCGGGCCTTTTTAGTTGCAAACAATATTCACATTGTCGGCCAATATATCAGCCTATATTATTAATATTGATGTCCAGCCGATAAATCTGTAAAAATCTCGGAGAATTTATTTTTGTTGAGGAGGATTCCGGGATTTGACGGTTAGCTTCTTACTTAGTACGCTCTTATAGGACTGAGAAAACTTCGTAGCTCACCGTGAATGTACGTGGTTTATTGTCGCCGTCCAATTTCATGTCATTTAATGGGTTGATCCCAAAATTGAAGTATATCCAAAGCTCAAGTGGACTTTTTGGATTTTGTGTGGAGCCCACTTAGATGTTTCTGAGAAATCCAACCCCTCTATCCGTTTTTGAAGCTCATTTTCTGACGTGAGACAAAAACGAGGAGGATGGGCCACATGAGAGGAAACAATGGAGATTTAGTGACCACCGTTGAAACATTTATATGGTCATGAAAGTTTTGTAACAGTAATTTTTTTTGGTGTTTTCACTTTATCCGAGTGAAAATGACCTTATAAACGGTTTAGATGGCATATAAACAACAAGGTGGAGCCTGCATTCCTTTCCCCACTGTTTCATCTCCTATGGCCCACTTGAGTTTTGGATCTCCTCATTTTAGATAGCATGTCTTAAAATGAAGTTGAAAAACATATGAACAGGTTTGATTTTTCACAAACATCGGAATAAGCCCCACCGAGAATCCTTGCGTAGGAACTTCTGCGAAAGGCTCTAGAAGGAAATCCGCGTCCTTGGTCGTTCCGCGATGGGAACGGATTGGCTACTCCCCCTCCCACCAGCCAATGGCTGATGGTTGGTGATCTGTGGGGCCCACTATGATGTATGTATTTCATCCATGCGGTCCATCTATTATTCCAGATCATTTTATGGTTTGAGACAAGAAATGAGGTATATCCAAATCTCAAGTAGACCACATTACAGGAAACAATGTTGAATGAGAGTTGACCATTAAAAACCTTTTGGGGGCCATAAAAGTTTTGGATCAAGATGATCTTTGTTTTTCCCTTCATATGGGCCTGTATTACCTAATCAACAGATTGGATGTCAAATAAACAGTACAGTGGGCCTTAGGAGGATTTTAATGGTGGATATCCAATTGCTATTGTTTTCTTGTGGTGTGTTTTACCGGAGATTTATATCCTTCTCATTTTTGATATCAAGCCATAAAATGATATTTAAAAATGTATGAACAGAATGGATGAAACAAATACATCATGGTGGGGTCCACATATCACCGACCACCAGCCACGGGGCTGGTGGCAAGGGGAGTAGCCAATCCGTTTCTGAGGTCACGCGCTGGCCGCTGCGCGCAAAGTACCATGTTGGAAGCGTTGGGCCGAAACGTGCCCTCCCATTTGCAGGAATGTAGATCACAGTCTGTTGATCTTTGGGCAGTGCTCTAGCTCTGCACATACAACCCCACACACGACCAGTTAGAGTCTCGAAAGAGCTGTAGTTAATAGTGTTATGGGCCGTGTCTTTGCATTTGGACTTGGGGAGATTTAGCTGATCACATGAGATCTTCAAGAGGGCCACGGTAGGACTGGTTTCGGATGTGTGGGATTGTGGTGTGGTATTCATGAAAGGTGGGGGTTGGTATTCAATGTGATTGAAGAATGGGGTAGGTGGGTCCCGTGCTCGCCTTAAACTTGGGTCGATGAATGGCTGGATGGTTGGATTGAGCCCGCCGGCTACTTCTGACCAGTATTTGATGAAATGGTACTGTGAGGGCCCGTCGGCGACTATGTGGTAGGAACAGGAGCCCAACGAGACGCCTCCACATTTGAAGTAAGTTACCTGTGGGTTATTAGAAAATGTAACATTGTTTAAAATACTCAAAACTCACCTCTTTTCGAAAATCTTGGCAAGTTGAGACGAAATAAAAAGTGCAGAAGGAGAAGAAACTGTTTGCGTTG
The DNA here is from genome assembly GCF_029962835.1 of Magnolia sinica. Classification (NCBI taxonomy): domain Eukaryota; kingdom Viridiplantae; phylum Streptophyta; class Magnoliopsida; order Magnoliales; family Magnoliaceae; genus Magnolia; species Magnolia sinica. The sequence goes on along the minus strand of NC_080581.1, from coordinate 89,857,747 downwards.
TACAGAAAAAATCTACATCAATAGTGGTTAGAATCTTAAAATTCGGAATCTGTTCCTGAAATGGTTCATCTACTGTGAAACCGGGTTGCCTGGTGGCCCTGACCTAAGTGGCATGACGGTTGTTAATGTCTTGAATCTGTCAATAATAGGGGTCTATCGATGCCATCGATAGACCATAGCATCGGGCAGTGTTGACACAAAGGTGCTCGATGTCATCGAAAAAATCTAAAAATTTTATGTTGGTTGTTGGAATGTTTAATTTAGTATTACGATTTGATGGCACCAAAGGAGTTTGATACTATTGACGGATCCTTGATGAGTGGTCGATTCCATCGACAAATCCTCAATGAGTGCTTGATTCTATCAAAGTCCCATCCAAAATTGCATTAGTGCGGGATTAGTTTTCTATTCCAAGTGTAACACGATATATATCAAGTGTAATCGGGATTTTGGATCGAGAGAAGTGTTCTAGCTAGGGCTTTTTAATTCGTTCCAAAGGGTTTAAGGGCATAGTAAGGGCTTGTAAAGGCAATTTGAGACTTCTTCAAATCAATAATACTCTATCTCTTATAATTTCTATTTTCATAGTACATTATTCATTATTTTGTACCGTAGGTTTTTTCTATATAGATTTTTTCACAAATAATCGAGGTGAAAAGTCTACTTTTTAGCCTCAGTTGCATATGAACCAAGATGAAAAGTTTTTTTTTTTCTGCAAAGATTTTTCCACGTAATATTTAGATTATTATTATTTGGACTTAGTTTTATGAATGTGTGTAATATACTTGATTTGTCTTTGGGTGTTTCCGCAGTTTCCACCAATAACTTTGTGGGGCCCACCATGATGTATGTGTTTTATTCATGGTGTCTATTCCTTTTGCTAGCTCATTTTAGAGAATGAACCTATAAATGAATAGGATTTAAATTTCACGTGGACCACAATACAACAAATAGCGAGGGTAATGATGCCCACCGTTGATCTAAAGCTTTTGTATCTTCCAAGAGTTTTTCATATGTAGGCAGTCAATCCACACTATTTCTTATGGTGGGGTCTACTTGAGCTTTGGATCTACTTTATTTTTAATCTGGTCCATAAAATGAATAAAAAATGAAGGATCTTTGAATATGGAAAAGAAAAGAAAAACATAATCTCTCATCACTAGGTGACTTATTGGGATTCTCTCCATCTGTACGCATTTTCTAATCAGTAGTAACACAACATATGACAAAATAATAATAATAATAATAATAAAGCTTTTTTATTAAAAAATTATTTAAGAAGTGAACATAAAAAGAACCATAGAACACAGATAAGCCTAATTATTGCATAAAACAAACCATAGTTGTAGGACAGTGCGAACCTAAAAATAAATTCCAAATTAGGGTCATTGGGATTGTTTGGTGTTTGACATGGGCCACATCAAAAATAAATGGGTAGAATTGGTCCAAGGGGGTTGACCATGTTGAGAGGGAAGCGTATTGGCTGGTGTACCACACACCAGCTATAGAGCTGGTGTAGCTGGTGTAGGCACGCGTTGTGCGAAGACGAGCGTTGACGCTCCTCGAGCTCCAGAGTTGTACGAACGGTTCAAAGGAGATCAATTTTACATGGGCCCTACGGTGATGTATTTATTATATCCACACCGTTCATCCATTTTTCAAGATCATTTTAGAGCATTACGAAAAAAATGAATCATATCAAAAGATCAGCTGGACCACACCACAAGTAGCAGCAGGGATAATGATTTTTACCGTTAAAAAATTCGCAGGGCCCACCATAACATTTATTTTCCATCTAATATGTTCATAAGGTTACAAAGACATAGATGAAGAGGAAAATTTTTTTTCATATTGATCCAAAACTTATATGGCCTCTAAAAGGGTTTCAATGGTAGACATTCAATCTCCCAATGCTTTTTGCAGTGTGGTCCACTCAATAGTTAGATCTGTCTTATTTTTAGTCCCAAGACTTAAGACAAGCTTGCCAAATGGATGGACGGTTTGGATATAACACATACCTAATGATTAGGCTCACAAAACTTGCTGACATCAATTCACCAGCTACATAGCTAGTGTGAGCCACTCCGCTTCCGATTGAGAGGATGGTGCGCACAAAGAACAAAATAAAAAATACTCAAAATATGTTCATTTGGGTTGTCTGGCTGTTAAAGTTAAGTCTGAGTCGTCAAGTCTTAAAAACTTTCTCATTCTAATTATTATTTTTTTAAAATCAAATTTAAGATTAACAAATCCCTAATGAAATTAATCTTAGGAATTTATTAATCTACAATAAACTCAAAACCAATCAAGTTGGTCCGAGAGGCCGGGCCTAATTAAAACCTTCCTCATTCTTTTTATTTTCTTTTGTTTTTTTTTAAAAAAAATTAATAATAATAAATCTCTAATTAGATTAAGATTAGGAATTTGTTAACCCCCAATTCCCTGAAAGCCCAAGGTGGGACCCATCTAGATGGGTTGATAACTTGTCCATGCCCATCCACATGTGGAGCCCATCTTAATTCATTTCAGCATCCTATACATGGCTGAATAGAGGTTGGCTGTGCGCCTTTGCCGGGTCATCATAAGTTGAGTGGGTCATGACTCATCACATTCTCATTATGGACGGCTGATTATGGACGGCGAAATAGAGGTTGGCTCAGCCGAGTCACCTTGAGTTGGATGAATCATGACTCATCGCAATCTTGTTCTAGCATCCACATCCTTTTTTCCTTTATTTTATTTTCGTATTTAATATAATGAAATCTCAAATTAAAAAAACCTAAAATCACTAACTCTTAAAATCTTATTATGTAAGATGAATCTCATTGCCAGAGTTTTGCTCCGTCAATATCGATGGTTGCTCAAAAAATCCGGGAGGAGCTCTCACAGCTGCAGCAATGGAGGGAGAATAGAGAGAGAGAGAGAGAGTTTGAATCGGAAGTGGATTGCGTGGTGTGCCATACCACGTTCATCAGTTTTGCAAGATTATTTGACGGGATGGGCTAAAATATTATATAAATCCAAAACTTATCATACGGGGTCACGAAAAGAGTGTAGGTAAATTATTACCGTTTAAACTTTCCTAGGTCCACCATAAATTATTACCGTTGAAACTTCCCTGATGTTTATATACCATTCATACTGTTCGTAAGGCCATCCCACTAGATGAACTGAAATCATAAAAATTAGCCTGATTCAGGATTTCTGTGCCCCACGCATCTTTCAACGGTGCATGTTCAATCCTGTGCCATGTGGCTCACTAGAGTTTTGGATTTACGTCAGTTTCGAGCCCAGTCCTAATATGATCTGGAAAATTGGATGGAAGGAGTGGATTTCTCACAAACAACAAGATGGGGCCACTAGCTTCCCGCAGGAGAAGCGGATTGGCTGGTGTACCACACACCACCGATGTGGCTGGTGTGTTGACGTCACCAAATTCGGTGGGTCCCATAATGAGGTATAAGTTATATCCAAACCGTCTGTCCACTTTGTGAGCTCGTCGTAAGGCATGAGCCGAAAAATAAGACAGATTGAAAAATCACCCGTGTGGGGCCCACCCACAATCAGGAGAGAAAAGTGGGTTGGAATGTGTGGACATCAAAAGGGACTTATCGAGACAAACTTCTTTTTTTTGTGTGCTTTCTCTTTCCGTGCATCTGCAGTAGAAACGGCCCAACATGGACAGCTGGTGTGATGTATATCCATCTCTCCACCGTACACGTGACAGCGAGATGAATCGATCTGGCCGTCCATCTAGTGATTCAATAATGGATGGCTAATGTTTCAAAAATCACACAAATTAAACAATCCTATCCATCACATTCCTCCAATTTCCCTTGATGAATTATTGACCACTAACGATTTTCATCTCACACCGTCACTTTTACAGCCACCTTTCAGATGGATGGGATAACCGGATATTTCTGTATTTGGAACCTGTCTATCGAAAGTAGGGGCAACTAGATGGACGGTCCTGATTAATTCATTACCCTGCCACTTGTACAGCTAGCGGAGATTATCTCCTGTGCTCTACCATATTGAAAGCTCGTGATCAAGTGGAGCCGATTCTTATTACCGTTCAGCTGTTATGATGCTCTCTGCTAGCCACGCGTTTGCTACCTGTGTCCATCACTGGATTTGACCAAGTCTCTGTCCCAGCTGGCTGGGGCCCACTTAGGGGTGTACATCGAGTCGAACTGAGTCGAGCTGACCTCAGCTCGACTCGGCTCGGCTCGGCCACTGGTTGATTTTGGCTCGCTTGGTCCTCGAGCTTGACTGGCCAGCTCGGTTCGGTTCGGTCAGCAGCTCGGGCCGAGTTCGCCGTTCAGGCATTTTCACAGACACTTGAACTACAACTTCAAAATCCCACTGTTTTACAAACCGAGGCAATGGTTCTACAGATATTTTATCAAACACCTTTTAAGCAATATAAAAATCAAGAAAAACAAAGAGAAAAAGGGTATTTGTTTCATGTACATACTTTCCTTGCCACCAGCTACCTTTCGTTGAGTCATTTTATCAAATAGTTTGTGAGCAACATCAATGGCAAAGTAACCGAGTCACCAAACTGGTTCGATCCGAGTTCGATTCGAGCTAGATATGATCTGAGTTGAGTCGAGCTGGGGCCAACTCAAACTCATTTTCGAGCTCAAAAAATCAGCTTGACTCAGCTTCGAACTGAGCGGAATCAAGCTTTTTCGAGGCGAGTATAGCGAGCTAACCGAGCTAGCTCGTTACGTGTAACCCCTAGGCCCACCCACGAGGAAATGACTCCTCGTAGAAGACAATCGCACATGCCACCAGATGCATCTTATATAAATGATGGGCCCACTCATATGATGGTGACGTGATCTAGACTGTTCATCCTCTACTGGATAATACAAGCGAATTTGAGGGAAGCGGAAGCAGTGGACGTTGATCTATGGAGACCACCCAAGTATTGCCTGGGCCTGGTTGGATCTCCACCGTAAACGTGAGCTGTTTACAGTGATCGGATCTGTTCATCTGGTGGGCCCCTGTCTGGATGGGCCAAGGCGTAAAATTAGCATCAAAGGGAGGACTCTAACATTTTGATCATCGAACTTTTAGCCGTTTGATCGTTGATCCTTTCTATCCTAACCGTCCATTTGAAGACCTCCAATTTAATGGTCAGCATTTTCAATGCACAGAGAGCAGTAAGTGGACCATCTACTCCAAGTTTCTAACCGTTGCCTACTTTTCTTTAAAACCGTCCATTTTCAACCCACCCATTAGCGGTTCTGGACAATTTAGCTACTCCGTGTAGAGGCTGGAACCTCTGCAACGTTTGTAGAATAAGCTTATTCTACAACATGGTGTATAAGGCCCACTGCGATGCATGCACAAGATCCAATCAGTTCGTCATATTCTCCTCTTCAGTTTCTCCTCAGATCCAGAAAATCAGGCCAATCCAATGCCCAGGTGAGCCACACCATGTAAAATCATGCCTAAAACATCTAAAACCTCCAGGTGGGGCCACAACTGCGAAACAGAAGGTAAGGATCAATGATAAAGAGAACAAAAGGCTTTTTGAATAATGCATCCAAGTGGATCCATCTTATCCTGGATGCAAGGCCAAAATCAAAACTCCAATGTACATGGTTGGTGGCCTTTCTTAATCGAAAAAATAAAAGCTGTTTGAATGATGCATCCAAGTGGACCCATCTAGACCTGGTTGCAACGTGGTTGGTGGCCTTTCTTAGACGAAAAATAATAGCAGTTTGAATAATACATTCAAGTGGACCATCTAGTCGTGGTTGGTGGCCTTTCTGAATAAAAAGAATAAAAGTAGCTTGAATAATGCACCCAAGTGGACCCATCTAGTCCTGGATGCAAGGCCAAAGTCGAGTGAGGATGTCTGTTTCCAGCACACATGGACTTTCCGTGCCCTGAAGTTTAATTGGTCCACATCATCTGTGCTGACGTCATCATAACACTTCCATAAAATAAAGAATTATTTATAAAATAATACTGGATTGAAAAAGAAGGCCACGTTCCAGTGTCTGATTCAAGGACACGTCTTAGCTGCGACCCAAGATTGGGCGATGTTGGTGGGACCCTGGCCGTGGCCCACTTCCATGTATGCTTTGTATATCTCCGCCGCCATCTGTTTTTCCACATTCAATGTCCAAAAAATGTAGCAGATACAAATCGCAGGTGGACCAGTGGTCACTGAACAACCACCATTGAAAACTTTCTAGTGTCCACCGTAATGTTTATTCACCATCCAGCCTGATGTTGATGAGGCCACACAGATCGGATGAAGGAAAAACTCAAATATCAGCTAGAAATTTAACCTTTGTAGCCCAGAAATTTTTTTTAACTGTGAATGATTATTATTTCTCATGATGTGATCAACCTGAGATTTGCATGTGTTTGGTTTTCTCCTGATGTAGAGTGGGTCCCAAATACTTTCATGGTGAAGATGGACCAGAGAAGGCTCAATCGGAGGTGGAAATGATCCAAACCGTCAAAACTTTAAATCAGTCATATCCCACAGATGGGAATGAGTTTTTGGATATATCATATATGATTTGGGGAGAAAAAAACCTACTTACGGCTACCAACTCTATACTGGGTTGCGCATGCTGAATTTGTGAGATTCCATCATATGATCGAGTATAGCTCTGGATCCTTTTAGTTGTATAAGTCATGCCCAACATGAAAAGGGCTTAGAAACATTAGTAAAATAATGTGGTTGGGTTAAATTGGATTGGCTGAAAACCATGACCATATATGATAACTTTTCTATTTTTGGTAATGACACAGGGATGAACGTGATGAGGATAACTACTCCGAATCCACGGAGCTTCTCTGGACTCCTCACAGAGACTTCTCAAATCCACGAGGAAAGAAAACAGAAAATAAAAATAAATTCTAAGAAATTCAAAATTGATTAATTTCTGAATAAAAACGAGTTCACAACCCTTTAAATAGGGGTACCAAACAATGGGACAGAAATCAGAATCAAACTACAACTCAAACTCTTAGAATCCGCGACTTACTATAAATAGTAAACTTAGTATTTATAAACGGTCGTGATGTCTACTAGTGCACAAGGTTTTCAGCCAAAAATAGTAAGTGTCCTATTTGGCCTCACCAAACCGTCCTCCTAATTATTCTAAGCTCTTTTCACGTTGGGCGCAACTCCTAAAGCCCGACGGATGAAGAGTTATAATCAAACTAAAACTTACTATTTATAGTAAAAACGAAATTAAAACAGGGAAACGACCATCGATCCAAGGGTTTTTCGCAATTCCGGGCTGCACAACCCGGCAAAGCCGGGTTGGTTGGCTTCAGTAGCTTGTTTTATCCCAAAATCATATATTTTACGTCAGATAACTCATTCTGTATTGCAAGATACGCCCGATTTAAGGTTCGATGGTCTGGATCACTTCTATCATTGACCGCGCCTTTTCTAATCCATCTTGGCCATGTAACTGTCCGCGACCCGCTCTACATCAGGTAAGTCACAGTTTTTTAGAGTGTTTTAGTTGGAGTCTAAGACTAAAATTACATCCTATTTATAGCATGTTGAGCTTGAAGGCCAAGTTTAGCTGAGCTCGCATTGGGGTTAGAGTGGGAAGGAGTTGAGTTGAGATCCGCACAACTCGGGTCAATGTACAACTCTACCTAACCGTTGGACCCACCTGGATGTACTAAGCCGACTATCCCCTGACCCAAAAATAAACTTAATCCAAATCTCAGGTTGACCACATCACAAGAAACCATAATTAGATCAAGCAGATATTTCTGCTTTCCCTTCATGGATCCGTGTGGCCTTATCAACAACGGGTTAGATGGCAAATAACCATTAACATTAGAAAACTTTTAAGGGTGACCATTCAATGACCACTTTCCTAGAGGAAGCGGATTGGCTGGGGTACCACACACCAGCTATACCGACGCTCCTCGAGCTCCTGGTTGTACGAATGGTTCAAAGGAGATCAAAGTAATATGGGGCCCACAATGATGTATTTATTATATTCACACCATTCATCCATTTTTTGAGATCATTTTAGAGAATTAGTAATAAAATGAATTATATCCAAAGTTCAAATTGACTACACCAAAAATAGCAGTGGGATAATGATTTTCACTGTTAAAAAATTCGTAGGCTCCACCGTAATGTTTATTTTCCATCCAATCTGTTCAGAGGGTCAAAAAATACAGGATGAAGAAGAAAAACAAATTTCATATTGATTCTAAACTTTTGTGATCCCAAAAAAGTTTAAATGGTAGACGTTCAATCCTCCATAACTTTTTTCAGTGTGGTCCACGTGATCTGTAGATCTACCTTATTTTTCATCTCAGCCCTTAAGACCAGCTCACAAAATGGGATGAACAGTTTAGATATAACACATACCTAATGATGTGACCCACAGAACTTACCGACGCCAGTACACCGGCCGGCTATATAGCAGGTGTGTGGTACACTAGACAATCCGCTTCCTTTCCTTAAACACTGGTAGTAGATAAGACACGTCCTTGGATAAGGTGCTGGAAGTGGGACCAGCGACATCAGTGGACCGTATTACAGGATAAGGTGTCATCTTTGTGGACGCGCAATGCGTACTGCGAGCCTGGCTAGCAAATGACAGTGCTCCTTGGCCCCATTATAATGTATGTGTCCCATCTATGCCGTTCATATATTTTTTCTGACTATTTTACTGTATAAGCTAAAAAAAAATGAGAATAAGCCAAAAAAAATGAGACAGATCCAAATCTGACTGTAACCATACAAGTTTTAGATTAATCTTATATCTGTGTTTCCTCTTCATTCGGATGTGTTGCCTAGTCAATCTAACAGCAAATAAACATTACAGTGAACCCTATAAAGTTTTTAATGGTGGGCATTCAATCTCCACTGTTTTCTTGTGTTATGGTCCACTAGAGATTTCGATATACCTCATGTCTCGTATAATGACTTATATTGAACTGGAAAAATAGATAGACGGCTGGGATAAAACACAATACACTAAGCGGGGCTCACATACTATTGTCAGTAGTCACCTCGCTACTGACACTGTGAGTACGCAATCAGCCTCCCAAACTTTCCCAACTTTCTGTGTTCGCACGGAAAATCTGTGCGCTGGAAACAGACGATCCGCACTAGAAGAGTTCCAGAAAGACTTGTTTTGAAGACAAGAGCCTTCTCAAGAAGAAGAGAGAGAGAAAAAATGGAGAGTATTGTTCAGTTTGCCGTAGAAAAACTGAACGATTTTGTAACACAGGAAGCAGATTTGCTACTCGGAGTAGATGAGCAGATCATATCGCTTCGAACCAAACTTGAATGGATGCGTGCCTTCCTCGAGGATGTCGATAGGATTGGCAGAGATAATAAAAGATTCAAGATCTGGGTTACTCAAATAAGAGACGTAGCCTACGATGCTGAGGATGTCATCGACTCTTACATCTTTAACATTGAACAGAAACGACGAGAAGATACAAGTGCTGGATTTATGAGATGCCTAACTAGTTTTGCTAGTTGCATCAAAGACATACCAGCCATCCACGACGTTGGAAAGAAGATCCTCAACCTAGAAAGAAGGGTCGGCGAGATCAAGGAGAACATATCACAGTTCGGCGTCGGCAATATATCAGTTGGTGGAGAAGCTTCATCTTCTTCAAATCAAAGCCAGCTGCGGAGGGAGAAGAGGGCTCCCATTGTCGAAGAAGCCGATGTGGTCGGTTTTGAGGACGAGACAAAGACACTGGTGGGGCGGCTGACTGAAGGAGATACGCGGCGTGCTGTGATTTCGATCACAGGTATGGGAGGGATAGGTAAGACTACTCTCGCAAAGAAAGTTTACAATGACATCCATGTAAAGAAGAGTTTCGATTTTCATGCTTGGGTGTATGTCTCTCAACAATATCTAGTCCGAGAGCTTTTACTGAGCATTATAAAATGCTTTAGAGCCCTCGAACGAGATGACAAGGAGACGACGCCTGAGGAAGACTTGCAGCTGGAACTCTCTCAGTACTTACAAGGGAAGAGATATCTGGTGGCATTCGATGATATATGGAGCAGACAAGCTTGGGACAGTTTGGTTTCTGCATTTCCAGATACGAAAAATGGCAGCAGAGTGCTTCTCACAACTCGCAATGAAGATGTAGCAAGGCATGCAGACGCACAGAGTACACCCCATAAACTCCGTTTGCTGGATGGAAACGAGAGCTGGTCACTGTTCTGTAAGAGAGCACTTCCCGGAAATCTTTCTCCTACGTGCCCTCCAAATCTGGAAGAGTTGGGGAGAAAGATGGTCGCCAAATGTGGAGGTTTACCTCTAGGAATTGCAGTATTAGGAGGCGTCCTATCAAGAAAAGAGAAGTCAGTGAATACGTGGGAGAAGGTTCTTAAAAGTGTGGAATGGTGGCTACATGAAAGCAAAGAAGATGGGATCTCAGGCATATTGGCCCTGAGTTACCATGACATGCCCTATTACTTGAAGCCCTGTTTTCTTTATTTCGGAGCTTTTCCTGAAGATTCTGAAATCTATGTCCCCCAATTGATTCAGTTGTGGATGGCAGAAGGATTCGTGCAGAGAAGAGGAGAAGAAGAAATGGAGGATGTTGCGGAGGATTACCTGGATGAGCTCATCAGTAGAAGCATGATTCAGGTGGCGGACAGGAGGTTCAATGGAACGGTTGAAACATGCCGTATTCATGATCTTCTACGAGACCTCTCAATATCAGAAGCGAAGGAGGAGAGATTTCTGGAAGTGCATGGGAACATGGCGCCTGAATTACCTACAAAGGCACGCCGACTTGCAATTACTTGTGGTGACATCAGTAAGTCCATCTCTCTTAACTGCTCCACTCCACAACTCCGCTCTTTGTTGCGCTTCAGTAATGAGAATCAAATGCTGGAGAAACCGCAGTTGAAAATCATCTGGGGAGCTTTCAAATTGCTCAGGGTGATGGATCTCCGTTGTGTACGCATCTCTAGTCTCCCTGATGAAATAGGGTATCTAATCCACTTGAGGTACCTAAATCTCAGTTGTACCTGGTTAGGAAGGCTACCACCCACCATAACTCGCCTCTCCAATTTACAGACTCTCGATCTGCAGTTAACAAATGTCCACATGCTACCGGATGATATTTGGAAGATGGAACAGATAAGGCACCTGTATCTATTCACTACGGCAGGACTTCCCTGTCAAATCAGCAACGTCATGCAAATCCATCGCTTAAGCAATCTCCAGACTCTAAAATTTGTAAAGGAGGGCAGCTGGATAGAAGATGGATTGGAGAAACTAACCAATTTGAGAGAATTGGGAATAAATGGAGATCTCAAAATGGCATTGTCCCGTTCCATTCTTAAACTGGCAAGCCTCAGATCATTGCTGCTAGGGGCAAGTCCTAATTGCGCGATTCCAACGTTTTCATCCTTCTCAAATCATCACCATCTATTTCACATGAATTTGGACGGACCCTTTGAGAAATTACCGGACGTGCATGAGTTCCCACCTAACCTCACAGAGCTATTCTTGAGGGGGTCCCAATTAGAGCAAGACCTAATTGGAACGCTGGAGATGCTGCCGAACCTTCGGAAACTCTCTTTATTCTCAAGATCTTACATAGGAAAGGAAATGGTTTGCTCTGTAGGAGGGTTTCCACTGCTCGACTATTTGTATATTTACGAATTGGATGAATTAGAGGAGTGGAGAGTGGAGGAAGGAGCGATGCGGAATCTTAGACGTTTAGAGATCAGGAATTGCATAAAATTGAAGATGCTTCCTGATGGATTGCGACATATCACCACTCTTCAAGATTTGCAGTTATCACTCTTGCCGGAAGAATTCAGAGAAAGGGTGCGAAAAGACGATGGAGAGGACTGGTTTAAGATCCGACACGTACCCTCGCTCACCATCTACCCGTAGTGTATGGGAATCTTTACATGTAGGTAATTTGCTTTGGACTTGTTCGCATCCATTTCATCTATCTAGACCATCCGTTAGGTTCAGTCCACTCATCTTCTGTACTGGATGATCCAAACTGTCCATTTAGTTTCATGGAGAAAGTAGGTACAGGATTGCTCATAGAATATAGGTTTAGTCAAGAAAGCTTACTCTCATTTGATTGCTATGATTTTTACAGTGGAGAAGAGTGGACAGTACTCCTGTGGACGGTCTCCATAGATGATATTGATTCCTACAAGTCCAAAACTCTGTTCTCATATTTCAATGTCATGGGGTGTAAATATGTAAGCTATCTACTTTTCTTGTAAAATTTAGGCTTTTTATGAAAATGTCCTCTTGTATTTGTTGGCTAATCTGTGTTATAGATGTAATAAAGGCTGAATATGTTTAGGTGAGGCCTTTGGCCTTCTGTGGTGCCTGTTTGAAATCTTGTACTTTTTTTTTAATCATCATTTCAACAAAGTAACAGGTCCTGTGCTCCCACCTTTCTCCAATAAAAGTTTGGATGACTAGTATCTTTCTTCCCACTAATATATATTTGACATATGGATCGATGTTGCCATGCATAAAATGTTGGCACGTGATTAGTGGATTTGTGTCATAAGTTGGTGATGATTGGTCAATTTACTTCTGTCATGATTTTCATAAGACTTTTTTTAAGTTGTTAGTAGAGAGTGTGTGAAGGTCGTTGAACAACGTTCTCATACAGCATTCTTATGTTTCATGCAAATTCCATCAAACAACTATTTATATGGCGTTTGATGTAACTACTTTTCATTGTATGTTTAGATTGCATGAATTCATGGATTATCAAATATTAGATATTGATGTTTACGTGGGTTTCCTTTTGTGTAGGTCAGGTTGATGTCCCCCTCTTTTATGTAATTTTTTCTTCAATCTATCGATAAAATTCAGTGTGATCTGATCATTGTGCACCAAAGATGCAAGGAAACGAATGACAAAGGAGCCCGCTCATCCAAATGAGTAAGGGAAATGGACCGAAAAAGGGAAATAGACCAACTTCAGAAGAATAAGTTCTAAAGCACATTAGCACGTTGTTCGAAACCTAGGATCTTTTTCGAGATTCAGGAATAGTAACTGATTCAATCCATTTATGGAGTTTGAAACCAAACATGTCCGTGGTTAGTTAATCACTTTAGAATGTCCAATTAGTTTGTTCAACTTTACTTGGAACATCGTGAGGAGATACACGCATCATAGATGAACTTTTCCATCCCATTTATGCCATATAAAAACAAACCTTTGGAGCAAAGGTCCAATATTCCAGTGAGTTTGCATTGGACATCATACTCCAAGGAACCGTTTTGGTCACATGACTACATCTCTTTTTTTCTTTTTCTTCTGGCAGCAAACTAGACAGCATAACCTTACAATCATCATCGATATCAATACCACAATTCATCTTCATAATGCTCTCCTCATGTCATCCATCTAAAAGGATAACATAAGAACGAAACACGCACACTGTCACGCCCGGAAATTTGGTACCCGAGTTGGCCAGACCCAACTCTAAATCCCAGGTCATGATTTAAAATTAAACATTCAGAACCACACTTAATTAATCTCATTACAATAACAACATTCATCAAATACAATATTTAACTATTATGGCCTAAACTCACTTCTAAATTCTTATTATACTTTTTTTTTTTCCATCAGTACAAATAAAAGATAAGTAAATTGATGATTGGATCTTCATTCCACTTTGCTCTTGACTAAACTCTGATGCCCTGAGACACTGTTATTTTGGGTATGAACACAATTGCTCGTACGATCTTATCCAACCAAATTTGAAATTTCTAGATTTATATCAAACAAATAAATAAGAAAGTACTTTCTTGAAATTCGAAACATAATTCAAAATATTGAATGTTAAAAATGACATGAATGCGATGCTGGAATCATAAAGACGCATCGAATGCTACACTATCATGAATTCAATAATAAAATTAAATAATCATCACATCTTACAATACCGTACCTAGGTGTATGGTCACGAGCATTAACGCCCACACACTGGTACTTCGTGGTGAGAGACCCATTTATACATTAACTGGTCAGACTACTGCTCCGGTTGTACCTTTGACATATGTCCGCGCACATAATTGTACTCATACACTGTACACAAAAGAAACTCTGAAGGATCCAACGGGTTCTAAGGTCTTTCACCCAAGGGACACAATTGCCCTACTTGCTAGCTTTAGGATCTCTCACCCAAGAGACATGATTGCCCTACTTACTAACTTTAGGATTTTTCACCCAAGGGACATGATTGCCCTACTTGCTAATATCACAATCATTTCCTCATTTTTCTTTCTTTTTCCATAATTTTGTAATTAGTAGAGATGAATGCATGTCATGAATTATTCCAAAATCAGTAGCGAAATAATTTAATTGTTTAAATCCCCATACGACAATGCAATTCTATACAAAATGTGCAAAAATTCGATGCCGTAAAAATTTAATTCCTAAAATTTACTGAAACATCAAGCTATTTTCTTTGCTTTTTTTTAAAAAAAAAAATCAAAAATTAGAATCAAATTAATTAATATTATTTTAAAGCAATTAATTTAAATCAAATACTTTAACGCAAATTTAAAGTCTAATTCTTAACACCTGATTTTAGAAATAAAAGTTAGATTAAAACTTAACTCTATAAGTTAATCAGATTCAGTAAATGCTAAAATTTAGAAAAGTAGATATTAGGTATAAAGGAATTTGACAATATTAATTTAAAGTCATTATGTCAAAAAAAATTCAAAAATACATAAAATTAGAAAGTTCAGAAATGGAGGAGAATCACCCACCTGATTTTTGGACCATCGATTTCTGGACTACACCATATGCCCACAACCTACTTAGTGTCGCATGCTAGACCTGATCCATGCTTACGCTCTCAACGAGTTTCTCCCACTGATGCAACACATAGCATTAATTTGCTATCTACACTCGCTGGATGCGTAAGAAGTTGAGTTTTGAGACACCATCTACCCAAAGAAAATAACACCTAAGTGGTATATTTGATAAATGATTTAGATTTCAGGTTAATCTGTTTTACCATAATTATCCAATCAAGGTTTTCTATTGTTCATGTTGTTGGACTGATATGGTATGTAAGTTGAATCATTGTTTCACAATCGAAAATATCAATAATATAAATTTTTATTTCTAATTAATAATTCTAGCTATCATTTTGTTAAAACTTTAATAATTCAAATACTTAAATAAAAATTATTTTTACTATTATTTAATTTAAGAATTACTATGAAATAATGTACAAAAAATTTTATTTAAATTCTAACTTTAATTAAATCAATTTTTTTTACACTTAAATAATGTTAAATATTAGCATAAAAATATTTATTATTTTTATTCACTAAATTCTAAAATTAAAATTTTTATTTTATTTATCACATAAACTTAACAAATATATATATATATATATATATATATATATATAGAGTTATGCTCACCTGCACACCTACGCACGTGCGCTTAATCGATAAATTATTTAAATTTTAATTTAAACAAAAATTTTGAACTACAAAGAAAAGATTTTTTTTTTTTATATTAAAAATCTAATAATGTACTTTATTAAAATTTTAATTTAATAAAGTTTTAAATATACATTAATCACTAAAATTATAAAATATAGAAATCTAATCAATTTAGTTTCGATTCCAAAATTTTGAAAAAATTTCTTAAACTTAAGTTCATTTAAATTTAAATTAATTAACTCTTTAAAATTTTAGAATTAAAATTTGGATTTTAATCTTTACAGAAACAAAATATTACACTGATTTCTATAATATAACATTAATAATGTAATGAAATTATTATTTAATAATTTAAGTTAATCTATCTTAAAAAATTTTAATCTAATTATTTTAAATCTAAATTCAGAATTTTATTATTATTTATTTTATATTTAAATTTAATAAGTTTAAGGAATTTATTAATTTGGACTTTGGATACTATTATTATTATTATTATTTTATTACAAGCTGGCTTGAGCTCGACTCGACTCGGCCTAAAGCTTGGCCCCAACTTGATTCGGTTCGGCTCGGCTTGATTTATATATATATATATATATATATATATATATATATATATATATATATATCTATATATATATATATATAAAATTCGGATTAATTACACGATTAAATTTAATAACTAGCATACTCATTAATTAAAAATATTTTAAAAGTAATTCAAATTTACTAATTTAAATAAAATTATAAATTAATTTGAATTTAATCTATTTTTAATCATTTACTTACATATTAATTAATTTTTTAAAATTTAGGAATAATTTATATTTAATTTTTAATCTTAACAAAAAAATAAGAATTAATAAATTAAAATATAAACTTAGATAAATTATATATTTTATTCTGTATTTTTTTTCTCTTTTTTCAAAAGGACAGAAATAAAGTAATTAATATTTACTCTAATCAAACAAACTTAAATTAGATATTCTAACTTAGAATTAAAGTCTAAATTTAGTGAATTTAATTTAATATACCTAAAACTAAATTT
This sequence comes from Magnolia sinica, assembly GCF_029962835.1. Lineage (NCBI taxonomy): Eukaryota > Viridiplantae > Streptophyta > Magnoliopsida > Magnoliales > Magnoliaceae > Magnolia > Magnolia sinica. Next base: position 89,841,245 of record NC_080581.1, on the reverse strand, counting down.
CAGATTTGATGTTAGAATAACATTGAACTTTATGAATTAATAAAATTAAATTAATATTAAATTCGAAAATATAAACATCATGTATAAATGAATTTAATAATTCTATTTATAAGAAATTTATTTCAAATTTTAATTTACAGAAATATATAAAAATAGAAAATTCATAAATGAGTAGGATTACTCACATAATAATCAACTGAAAATAATATTCCTATTAAAATTTTGTAATAAATAATCATCACAATTGACTGAAAATGAAAAACTTCAGGATAAGATTACCTACCTCAAAAATTTGATGATCCCGCCCTGCTCCAGTCTCTCTCTCTCTCTCTCTCTCTCTCTCTCTCTCTCTCTCTCTCTCTATAGAGTTTTCTCTCTCCCACTCTCTCCTTTCGATATGATTGAATCTTTGTTTATATCTTTCCTTCATTTTTAATGGATGTGAGAAACGAGGCGGAAGAGTGGGGAGTGTAGGCAGTTTCATTTCGTGGGAGGGTTCGGTGCCCATTACCGTACGAAAAGGAAGGAAGAATGGAGAAGGTGGGTTAGGCGGCGGCGGAAGATAAAATTTTTATTTTTATTTTATTATTATTTTTTTTAAAAAAAAATATGGTGGGTCCCACTAACGATGATATAAATCTACTTCGTCCATCATCTCGGCCTGGCCATGAGAGGATATAAGGTAAAAAATGAGATTGATCCAAAACTCAGGTGGGCCACACACAAGCGGACGGTAGGGTTGGTTCCCACAAAAAATGGGTTGTTCTCGATTTTTATTTTATTTTTTAACAACAATCTAGCGGTTAAGATCAGTTTAATCTCAGTGCACAGTCAATAGTTGATGTTGGCTAGATTTGGATTAGTTAATAATTAAACACGTGGTCTTAAGTATATGAGTTGAGAGAGTGCATTATAAATAAACTTATATATATTCTACCAAAATCATGTAATCATTAATGACATTAATTAATAGTTCGCACTAAACAAAACGATCACACATATCAACGGTCACAATTTGCATGAGCCGATAGATGCATGCGTGCATGGATGCATAGATGTATGCATGGATTTATGTGTGTATACTCCAATGAAGGCAATTGTACATATATGTATGTGTACGCACGTGTACCAAAATCTTGGGTCATTACACATACAGGATTGCACAAGGAAAATGACAAAGAAAGAAAACTGGAGATGAGAGAGTGATGTTGTAGAGAATCTAAGCCCTAGCCTTGAATGGGATTGACCTTAACACAAATTGATGGTACAATGCTGCAAGAGCTGCCCCAATGAATGGGCCTACCTAGAATATCCAATGGTCATCCCACGCATGGTCCTTTTTGTAGATGATGGCAGCTCAAAGGCTCCTGGCTGTGTTGATGCTGCTTCCAATGATGGGAGGGTGTCCAGTGCAATAACAACACAACTAACTCAATTGGGGGAGGTGCAAGGATATGCACATGAGAATCTCTGGCATTTCTCTTTGCATCAGTTGCAGAGAAGACAGTGTAGACAAGAACAAAGGTGCCCACAATCTCAACACACAAACCATCTCCCTCAGTGTAGCCATGCTTCGCAACATTGGCTCCCCCACCCAACATCTGGTAAGGGCCCTTTTAGAATCCTTTCACCGCACCAGCCCCACAGATTGCCCCCAACCACTGCATCACTACGTAGAAAACAACCCTTATTAGGGAGATCTTCCTGGCCACCATAGGGTTGCTGCTGTTTTGTTGGTACTCGCCAGAATGGTTGTTCCGGTCAACAAATTTCAGGTGAGTGCTTCCACGTTCCATTAAAAAAGAAAGGAAAATAAAATGAAAGGAAAAGGAATGAGAAAAGAAAGCAGCAGTGCAAACGTCACAACTGTGTTTATGTGTCCACCTGAAATCCCAGTCATACAATAGACCAAGGCAAAGATCATGCCACCAAATGCCCATGCAATCCCCTGAATACCCACACTGGAAAACATGGTAGGTGTCCTTTTGACACCAATGACAGTGAGGATGGTGATGTAGAGGAATAGGAATGTAGACATGAACTCTGCAATCCCAGCCCTCCAAAATGATCATGATTGAGCTCACTAGGCTCAAACAAGGGTGCTGGTGGTGGCTCCTTGTAGTCCTGGTCTTGGCTCTGTGCTGCTGTCCCTATGGGCCACCTCTCTAAAAACCTGTTTGCTCCCAGCTTCACATGACTATAGCTATCCCTTTGATGGCTCTGTAAATTGACAATATGAAACTGTTGAAGCATTAAAATGTGTTAAAAAAATGAATTACTGCTTAACAAACTATGCTTTGCTTGAGGTTACCTTGATAAATTTTGTTGCAAGAATTTCAATTTTAAAAGTGAAACATTTAACCAGGCAAGTCGACTCGGTCGAGATGAATGGAACTCGCAAGATCAACAGTTGCGATCAGTTGATCATACCTTCATGTTGGCTCTCTTGGGAGGCACATGCTGATGATCCAGAGGATCCACAGCATGCGTAAAGAATTCTTCCCCAGGCCAGATCCAATACGAAGTAGGTTTTGTCTAAACTTTAGAAGGGCAATCTTCATGGTGGGGCCTATTGTCTCAATGGATTTCATACATAAGTGTCATGGTTGAATTGATTTCTCTGTGGATAGCAGAAGGCTTGGTACAGAGAAGAGGAGAAGAAGAAATGGAAGATGTTGAAGAGGATTACCTAGAGGAGCTGGTTCATAGAAGCATGATTCAGGTGGCAGAAAGGAAAAGCATGATTTCCGCACATGTAGATCTTTACACCTCTGTTCATTCTTGCGCTTCACCCAAGAGCATGAAATGCTTGGGAAAAAGCAGTTTGGAATTCATTCTGGAGGTTTCAAATTTCATAGGGTGATGGATATCTGAAACACACAGCTCTATGGTCTACTAGATGCAATTGGGTCTCTTATCCACCTTAGGTACCTATGTCTTGAGTATAGACTAGTGATATACGCTCTGCTTATATTAACAGGCTGCAGAATGATATGGGAAGATGGAACAAATAAGGCATCTTTGACTAGACAGGATCAAGCACCACTGTGCAGAATCAGAAAACACATGCCACATCATCACTTAAACAATGTCCAGACTCTACCAGTTTTTGAGGGTGGAAGCTGGATGGAAGATGGGTTGGAGAAACTAACCAATTTGTGAGAATTGGGAAGAAGTGGGGATCACAAAAAGGCATTATCCTGCTCCACTTGTAAATTGGTCTGACTTACATAATCGCAACTGCTGTGTGAATTCCCAATTCCAGTTGGTGAATGCCCAATTCCAGTTGTCTTTTTCAAATCATCAGCATATAACATAATATGGATTTGTTTACACACATAGAGAAACCACTATACCTGTATGATTTCCACCATACCTCATCGAGCTATGCTTGATAGGTTCTAAGTTAGAGCAAAACCTGATGGGAATGGTTGAGAGGCTGTCAAACCCTTCAGATTCTGAAATTAAGAAAGGAAATGGTTTGCACAGTCGAAGGATTTCCTCTGCTCGAAGTTTTACATATTGGATTTCTTGAATTAGAGTGGGGAGTGGAGGAAGGAGAAATGCCGAAACATAGATGTTAAGAGATTGGCGATTGCTCTTAATCGAATATGCTTCCTGATCTGCTGCAACATGTCATGACCCTCCAAGAACTGCAGTTGGCAATATGCCTGAAGAATTCAAAACAAGGGTACAAATGGATGAAGGAATGGACTGGTTTAAGATCTGACATGCACCCTCACGCATCAATAAAGGATGGGAAGGATGGTTTTCTTTATATTAACCAAGTGATTCGTGCATCTCACCCTTCAATTCTTCTTCAATTTCATCTCCAGCTGAAATATGTTATGATATGCATGCATGCATATGATATGTCCGCCCACTAAAATCCTTCCATCAGCTAGAGGACCCCTCATCTTAGGTCTTTTGGATCTAAACGTGCTGTTTGGTAGCACATGGGAGCACAAATGAATTGATCCTTGGTCTCTAATTGGTGGAAAGGATAGGACCCACTATTCACACGCATCGTCTCCTTTCTTTTCAATGAATGGGTGTTTTTATCACTCAAAAGATGCAAATAATTACAAACTCATGGAAGCTAAATGAAGAACTATACATAGGCATGGCACAAGGAAAAACTGAGAACCTAGCAACAGCATTGTACAAAAATTTCACACTATCCCAACTTTATCTTATAATCCCTTCCTTGCGTCACTGCCCTTTGCTTTCCCATAATTTCACTTCCCAGCTCACCTAAAACTGATTCCACTGGATTCCCTTTGCCCGATTATCAAATGAGGTCTATTCCACCATCAGGTTGAAAATTCTGTGCAATATCCCAGAGAACTCTTTCCTTTGAAAATACAAGCATTTCTCTCTTTCCACTATCTTCCACTTCGATCCTATCCACCCTGCAGAAAGCTCCAACACTGTCATCTGAGTGACCCAATTCACTCCAAAATTTCTGAAAATTGCTGTCCACACTTGATATGCATAGTTACAATGAATCAGTAACCATGAGCAATTCTCCTCTGCTTCACTGCACATTGGACATCTATTGGGCATCTTATATATGGATAGAATGTTATTTGTATGCTTCCAAACAAAAAACACTTTCAATGTAACTCTTCCCTAAACCACTAAAGCCCATTCCACCCCTGACAAAGTGCTACTCCCACATGCCATCTGCTTAGGGGGACAATATGGGCCGGTTGGGTGTTTTATGTGACTTCTTTTCATGGTATATTAGATTATATGTTTTCATGGATTACCAAATATTAGATATTGATGTTTACTTCGTTTGCTTTTCGCGGAAGTCAGGTTGATATTCCCCTTATTATATAATATTTTCTTCAATCTATCAATAAAATTCAGTATTTTACTATGATCTGATTGTTTTGCATCAAAGAGGCAAGGAAACAAATGACAAAGGAACCCATTTTACTCCAATGAGTAAGAGAAAGAGGCCAACTTTAGTAGACTCAATTCCAAGGCACATTAGCATGGTGTATTCCTGTTTGAATTGGAGCTTGAAACCAACCTTCTCCTCAGTATCTTTTCTGAGATTCAGTAATAGTAATCGATTCAATCAATTTATGGAGTTCCCAATGTCATTCTCCACCACCCATAGTATGCCTGGTGCATTTACACATCAGAGGTCTTCTCAACAGTTTAGACCATCAAATTGGTTTGTCTCACTTCACATGGGACAGCACTCATGCTTACATAGATGAACTTTTCCATCCCATCTGTGCCACATATAAAAACAAACCTCTGAAACAAAGGTCTAATAGTCCACTGAGCTGCATTAGCTATCATGTCTCCAATGAATTGTTTTGGTCATATGAATATAACTTCTTTTTATTTCAGCAAACTAGACAGCACAACCTTCTTAGTTTACACACATAATCATCATCAATATCAACTCAACATTTCATATTCATAAACGGGATTGCCCTTATCACAATCTAATGGTACACTGCTGCAAGTGCTGCTCCAATGAATGGGCCCACCAAGAATATCCAAGGGCCATCCCACGCATGATGATGGCAGCTCCAAGGTTCCTGGCTGGGTCGATACCAGTTCCAGTAATGGCGATGGTGGTCAAGTGCACTAGGAACACTAAAACCCAATTGGAAGAGTTACAAGGATAGTCACATCAGGATATCTGGCATTTGCTTTGGCATCAATGGCAGAGAAGACTGTACGGAAGCACAAAGGTGCCCACAATCTCAGCACCCAAACCTCCATTGTTGTATCCATGCCTCACAACATTGGCTTCCCCCCCCCAAATCAAATAAAGATAACAAAAAATGGCCCTTTTGGAACATTTTGACCACACCAGCCCCACAAATTGGCCCCAAGCATCACCATGTAGAAACAGCCCTTGTCAGGGACAGTTTCCTAGCCAGCAACAGCCCATAGGTCAAAGCTGGGTTTTGGTGTTCACCTGAAATCCCAGACGTACAATAGACCAAGGCAAAGATCAGGCCACCAAAGGCCCATGCAATCCCCTGAATATACCCACACTGGCACACATGGTAGGTGTCCTTTTGACACCCATAGCAGTAAGGATGGTGATGCAGAGGAATAGGAAGGTAGCCATGAAATCTGCAATCCCAGCCATCCAAAATGACCATGAATTGAACTCACCAGGCTCAAACAAGGGCGCTGGTGGTGGCTCCTTGTAGGCCTTGTCTTGGCTCTGTGCTGCTATCCCTATAGGCTGCCTCTGTGAGAACTTGTTTGCTCCCACCTTTTCATGACTAAAGCTATTTCCTTTGGCGGCTCGGTAAATTGACAATATAAATAGATATGATAATTTTGGAAGGTTAACATTCTTTAATTGAAATGAATTTGTAAAGGTGGCCTATAAATATGAGATGAACCGGCGGTCAATACCAATGATTTGACTCTCTGCTTCTGAAAGCAGTGTGGCACACTAAGGCCATGTCTGGATCCCAAGGATTCCATTCCAAACAATGGGAAAGAAAAACAGTTTTCCTTCGACATTTGTGATTTTTCTTGTTTAGATAATAAAGAAAAAGATGGATTACACAAGGATAAATATAATTAGATGACTTGTATCATGTTTTTTCAGTGTATAACGATATTATTCAACTTGCAAAATCTTGCCAAGCAGAAAATACTTGCATGTGATGACCGGATCGGTATCTTGAAGTCAGTGGTGGCAGTTTGAATTTGCTTCTTTCGGGGTTTGATCTTCTCCATTGTTATGTGCAGAGAGAATGTGGGGAACTTTGAATTTAGTGTTTGAATAATGATTTATATTTTGTTGGAACGAAAATTGTTATTTTCAAAGAACGAAATGTTAGATATCAGATAAAAAAATACCGTGTACAACGTGAACAATTAGCTGCCTATCTTGGGATTCACAGCTGCATTATCGCATACAACCTGAAGTTGATCGTGCTGGTTCATTGCGGCATTTTCACAAACACCTAGCATCTTATCTTGCTGATTCGACCGTGCTACATCTGCTGGACCCTCTTTGTCTTGGTTAATACCTCCCTTTTCTTTCGAGATGGAAAACTCTTGTCTGACCAGCGTAAGCAGCGGATTATATGACCATTCCCTATCTAAACGACACGTGTCGGAAGACCACATCATACAAATGAACGGACGCTACGTGAACGGAAGAGTTCATGTAGATGGGTCCACCTCGTTCATCAGCTGGCGATTATATAACCATTCCCTATCTAAACGACATGTGTCGGAAGATCACATCATACGAACGAACGGACACTCCATAAACGGAAGAGTTCACATGGATGGGGTCCACCTCGCTCATCAGCTGCACCATCCCATGTTAGGCCTAGTCACACAGGCGGACCTCTTCATAGGAGATGTAAAATCTGCCTAAATACTCTTTAAATTCGGTGTGGTGACTGTCTACGTAAGGTTATGAAACAGCAATGAGAGACAATTTCAAACACTCTCGGACAGCGTTCATTAATTCCATCATGCATGCTCCCTCATGGAGTAGATAGAATAGAAACGCCTATCATTAAAACTGTCTAGAATTTATACAGGCGGCCATACTTTCCAAATATATTATGTCCCATTCTCAAAATGCATCCATTAAGGATGGATAGACACCGCACCATGATGTATGTGTTATATCCATGTTATCCTTTTTTTTTTTTTTCTTTTTTAATATCAAATTAAAATACAGAGCCAAACGAAAAAATAAATGAGGTAGATCCAAAGCCCAAGTGAAACATACCACCAAAAACGGTGGGGATTGAATGCCTACCCTTTAAAACTTCTTAGTAGCTAGAAAAGTTTTGTAGATTATATTTGTATTTTCCCTTCATCCACGTCGTGTGACCTTTTGATCTCAAATAAGCATCTTGGTAGGGCCCTATGTAGGTTTCAATGGTGGGCGTGCAGTTTATTTTAGCTTTGGATTTGCTTCCTTTTTTTATTCATATCTTAAATGAGATGGCAAAATATAACTATTTGGGTCCAGTTTAATCATAACTTGGGATTTTACAAAGTTGAAGTTCTTGTTTTAGTTTTCTTATTATTAATGTTGGGTTGGAATACTTCGTCTATGAATATGAAACTGGCTCTCTCCATTGCCATCTCGTGAATTTTTTTTCTATTAGATTGATGGAAAGGCTAAAAGAGTGTTGATGTCAACAAACAGTGACACAAAAATGTTCCAGTAACCAACACAAAAAATTAGGTCAACACTATTTCGATGCCTCAAACCAGCCCCGTTCTGGCCAAAATGTTTTATGACAGGTCGGACATGCTCCTAGAAGGCTTGACATGAGTTTTAAGCCAAATTCGAGCTAATTATGGCCACGGAACCCTTGTTAACCTTGCTTGACCCCAACTGAGTTGGAATCGGGGCTATTAAGTTTTGATGTGTCAATAGAGCTCTGTTCGAGCTGATATATGGCTGACACGTCTAATGTGGTCCATCAATTTTGAGCCAATCTAACTCATTTATGGCCATTGAACCTTACATGACCCGCTTGACCCTACTTTAGCCTTAATCTGGTCTACTCTGTTTCAGCACCTCAAACAATCTCCGTTCAGGCCAAAAGTAATTTTGCTTACACGTTTGGAACAATTCTTAGAAGGCTCGACTCCAGTTTCAAGAAGAATTTGAGCCAATTGAGACCATAAATCCTAACTGACCCCACCAGAGCCTAAATTGGGTCTACTAAGTTTTAACGCCTTGTCGGCACATCTAATGTGGTCTTATGAGGCATGACACCAGTTTTGAGCTGAATCCAACCCAATTAAGGCCACTGAACCTGATATGACCCACTTGACCTCTCCCAAGCTGAAATGGAATCTACTACATTTCTGTGCCTCTAACTAGACTTGTTCCGACTGAAATTTTGCTGACATTTTGAACATGATCTTAGGAGGCTTGACAATAGTTTCGAGCAAAATCTGAGATAGTTAAGGCCACCAAACCCTAGATGACCCGCCAGACCCCACTTGAACAAGTAACGGGTCTACTAAGTTTTGAAGCCTTGCAGAGATACATTTAGGTGACTATAACATAGGAAACAATGATGATTGACCCTTAAGAGTCAAAAAAGTTCCCAACAAAGTTAGTATTTGTTTATTAACTTCATCGAGGGATATGGAACATTCGCAATAGATTTGATGGCACATACACAGTAAATAAACAATTACACGAGTCATTAGAAGTTTAAATGATACAACACTCAATCTCCACTGATTTCTAGATTATGGTCGACCTGATATTTAGATCTTTTTTATTCTTTGCCAAATCCACTAGAATGATTTGCAAAAAAAAAATGGATGGAAAGAGTAGATATAGAAAACATACATCGAGGTTGGCCCCACGGTAAGGGGTTGGACAATCTTTGGTATGACCGCGGATCAACTAAAATGCGCCTATCCTCATGTAGCAGTATTCAACGAGTGTACTTGTACGTGGGAACGGAAACGGATTGGCTATTCCCCTGTCACCAGCCAACGGCAGGTGGTTGGTGCTCTGTGGGCCCCACCATGATGTATGTGTTTCATCCATGCCGTCCATCTATTTTTATAGATCATTTTAGTAAAAAATACAAAAAATGAGGTATATGAAAATCTCAAGTGGACCACATTACAGGAAAAAGTGTTAAATCAACGTCAACCATTAAAAACTTTTTGGGGGCCATAAAAGTTTTGGATCAAGCTGATCTTCATCTAAGTCTATATTACCTAATCAACAGATTGGATGTCAAATAAAAATTACAGTGGGCCTTAGGAGGATTTTAATGGTGGATATCCAAACACTATTGTTTTTTTGTGGTATGGTTCACTTGAGATTTATATACCTCTCATTTTTTGATTCAAGCAATAAAATGATCCGTAAAAATGTATGAACGGCATAGATGAAACACATACATCATGGTAGGGCCCATAGAGCACCGACCACCAGCCACCGGAAATCGATTGCTACTCCCCCTGCTACCACCCCCGTGGCTGATGGTCGGTGCTCTGTGGGCCCCACTATGATGTATGTGTTTCATCCATTCCGTTCATCTATTTTTACAGATAATTTTAGGCTCATTCCATAAAAAGAGAGGGATATAAATCTCAGGTGGACCACAGCACAGGAAAACAATATTGGTTAGATATCCACAATTAAAATTCTCCTAAGGCCCACTGTACTGTTTATTTGACATCTAATCTGTTTATTAGGTCATACAGACCCAGATGAAGGGATAAAACAAAAATAAGCTTGATTCAAAACTTTTACAGCCCCCAAAAGGTTTCTAATGGTTGACGCTCATTCAAAATTGTTTCCCGTAATGTTGTCCACTTAAGATTTGGATATACCTCATTTTTTTCTCATACCATAAAATGATCTGGAAAAATATATGGACAGCATGGATGAAATACATACATCATGGTGGGGCCCACAGAGCACTGACCATCAGCCATTGGATGGTGGCAGGGGGAGTAGCCAATCAGTGGCTTGTGGTAGGGGAGTATTCAAACCGTTTCCGTGGAAACATACATACGTAAGCCCCACTATTTCTTATCTTCATGATCCATACCATCCAATGAATTTTACTGTAAATATTGTAAAATGACTAAAAAACTAACGTAGATCAAGAGATCAACCGGACCAGCGCGGACAGATGACTTTTAATGATCCACAAACTCCACACTATTAAGGCTTCATACAGCCCACCAACTACTAGATCCACGCCATTTTTCGATCAATAACCTAAAGAGAAAATGACCACTGTAGACAAAACCTTTTACCCAGCGGTTTTTACGAAGGCATACAAACTTAAGTTACCAACTTAGACTAGCACGTGCGGACAGCGACTTTGAGGACGAAACTACCCCTCCTTTTCACTGCGAAGATGAGCGCTGACGCTCCTCCAACTGAGAGTTTTACGAACGGCTTAAAAGAGATCAAAGTTACATGGCCCCACAGCTATGTATTTATTATATCCACAACGTTCATCCATATTTCGAGATCATTTCGGAGCATTATCTAAAAAAAAAAAAAATCATATCCGAAGATCAACTGGGCCACACCACAGAGCAGCGGAAATTTGATTTTCATCGTTGAAACTTTTGTAGGGCCCACCATAACATTTATTTTCCATCCAATCTATTCATAAGGTCACAAAGACCTGGATGAAAAGGAAAAACAAATTTTTTAATGATCCAACACTCCTGTGGTCCCTGAAAGGGTTCAACGGTATACGTTCAAGCAGAATGGCAATGGGGCATGCAGGGAGATACGGATATAGCTACGGTTATAATCCGTAGCCATAACATTCGCTCAGCGATCAACCATAAATCCCGCGATTCCACTGCAAGTCGCTGTCCTTATTGGCGATTAATCGTGGATATCACGATTCCACCCCCGATCTATGGCTACGGATTATAACCGTAGCTATAACCGTATCCCTATGCACTTTCTTTTTTCTTTTTTCTTTTTTTATTTTTATTTTATTTTTTACATGGAGAATTTTATTCTACCTACATTTTTTTCTAACACATATTTATATAAATATAAGCATATAAAAAAAAATTTCTCTTTTTTTCATTTCTTTCTTTATTCATATAACAAGAATATTTTCTAAACCAAAATTAGTTACTTGACGTACCATATATAATTTTAGGGCTGAAAGTTGGGCGGGCTCAACCCGACCAACCTGTGACCAACCCGACATTGGGTTGGGCTTGGTCAGGATGTATTGGGTTTGGTCTTGGGGTTGGGCCATACAAACAGCAACTCGATAAAACTTGGGTTGGGCTTGGGTTGAGGTCTTGGGAATTGCCAGGAAATGCATGGAAATGACCATGAAATGAAGGAAAATGACCGTGAAATGATGGGAAATGACCGTAAAATGCATGGAAATGACCATAAAATGTATGGAAATGACCGTTAAATGAAGGGAAATGACCATGATATGTATGAAAATGACCGTGAAATGAAATGGAATCGTCGCGATTGATCATGAAATGCATGGAAATGATTGTGAAGTGAAGGGAAATGACCATGAAATGCATGGAAATACCGTGAAATGAAACGGAATCGCCGGGATTGACCATGAAATGCATGGAAATGACCGTGAAATGAAACGGGATCGCCGGGATTGACCGTGAAATGAAACGAAATCGCCGAGATTGCCCGTGAAATGCATGGAAATGACCATAAAGTGACAAACTAGAAATTGAGCGGGCCAAACTGGAAATTGAGCGGGCAAACATGGAAATGAGCGGGACAAACTAGAATTTCAGCGGGCCAAACTGGAAATTGAGCGGGCAAACATGGAAATGAGCGGGATAAACTAGAATTTCAGCGGGCCAAACTGGAAATTGAGCGGGCAAACATGGAAATGAGCGGGACAAACTGAAAATTGAACGAGACAAACTAGAAATTTAGCGGGACAAATTGAAAATTGAGCGGGCCAAACTGAAAATTGAGCTGGACAAACTAGAAATTGAGCGGGCCAAATTGAAAATTGAGCAGGACAAACTGAAAAATAAGCGGGCCAAACTGGAAAATGAGCGGGCTAAACTAGAAATTGAGCAGGATAAACTGGAAATTGAGCAGGACAAATTGAAAATTGAGCGGGCAAATATGAAAATGAGCGGGACAAACTAGAATTTCAGCGGGACAAACTGGAAATCGAGCCGGCAAACATGGAAATGAGCGGGACAAACTAGAAATTGAGCGGGACAAACTAAAAATTAAGCGGGCCAAACTGAAATTTGAGCGGGATGAACTGAAAATTGAGCGAGACAAATTGGAAATTGAGCGGGCCAAGGTGAAAATTGAGCAGGACAAACTGGAAAATGAGCGGGCCAAACTAGAAAATGACCGTGAAATGCATGGAAATGTGGGTTAGCTTGCTAGTAAACACCCATGTCAGTACACACCCTCCATGTTAGCCACCCCCACTAGGGATCGATACCAGGACCTCAATTGTTGAAACGAGGTATCTCCACTCAATCTGCCAGTTGGGCTATGGAGTTGGGTGTAAGCATCTTTTGTTTAGTGTATTGTATGTGCTCGATTCAGTCTCGATATTGAGGTAAATAACCTATACCTTATGGTAATTCTACAAGTGGGCCAAAATGAGAATTGACTGGGCTAAACTGAAAAATGGGCGGGCCAAATTGGAAATTGAGCGGGACAACTGTAAATTGAGCGGGCCAAACTGGAAATTGAGCGGAACAAACTGGAAATTGAGCGGGCCAAAATGGGAATTAAGCAGGACAAACTGGAAAATGAGCGGGCCAAACTGGAAATTGAGTGGGATTGGATGTTCATTAAAAGCTCCTGTTTTCTGTGTAAGTAGAAAAGCTTTGAAAGAAAGGAAAGACTAGTGGGGTTAGATGTCCAACCCTACTGTGTTTATCAAACAAAATATGCAATTTACATAAAATACACCTAAGTAAAGTTGGTTTTATTTCCTCATGATATCTGAATAGTCCTTGGAATATTCATTTGAGCGGGACAAACTGAAAATTGAGCGGGACAAACTGGAAATTGAGCGGGACAAACTGGAAAATGAGCGGGCCAAACTGGAAATTGAGCGGGACAAACTGAAAAATGAGCGGGACAAATTGGAAAATGAGCGGGATAAAATGGGAATTGAGCGGGCCAAACTGGAAAATGAGCAGGCTAAACTGGAAAATGAGCAGGCCAAACTGGAAATTGAGCAGGACAAACTGAAAATTGAGCGGGCCAAACTGGAAAATGAGCCGGCCAAACTGGAAATTGAGCGGGCAAACATGGAAATGAGCGGGACAAACTAGAATTTCAGCGGGCCAAACTGGAAATTGAGCGAGGCAATCTAGGATTTGAGCGAGGAAAGCTAGATATTGAGCGAGGGAACCTACAACAATGCCGACGCTGAGACTGTGTGGCATTTCTACGCTTCAATTCGAAATCCAAACATAAAGTCACTGACCTTTGACCTAGCAATCGAAAATTCCTTGATACCCTTTAAGGTGACTGACATTGAGAGGATTTTTGGGGTACCACACGGGACAGTGATTGTTCGACATAGGGATTCGAAGCAGTCCAAGCACAGGGACGAGAGGACTGGCTGTTTTCCTCCCCCACTATTTTTAGGTTGCATTTGGATGCACTATCCATTTGTATCGCAATCATCATGAGCTAAGCCTTATCCTGACTAGTGGGGGTCAGCTGCATGAATCCTTTTCAACCATTCACTCTACCAAGGGCCATGACTTCAGGTAGACCATTCACTCTACAAGAAACTCAATTACAGTTGGTCATTTTGAGTTCATTATTTCAATTCAATTTAAGAATGCATCCAAACATCCCCTTATCAATGCATGTCAGTTGGCTTTTCATCTGCATCTCGTTCATGGAAATGTGTGGGTGTGTTCAATTGTTCTTGGTTACCAAGGACAACATCAATTCACTAGCACTGAAACACAAAGGAGATAGGTTTGTACATATCTTAATTTTGAATTGGGGCAGGAAATGCCCATGCTGACTCCCCTTTCATTGTGTCCCAGCAACAAACTGCAGTTTGTTGGCTTTGAAGTACTGCCACCCACAATATATTTCTTCCACCACAGTGCGATGTGACTTGTTTGAGTTGAATTTTGCTTGTAATTGTAGAAACAATGTCAGCAGTCAATCTTTTGACCATCTAACAAGCTCTTAGACCTTGGAATTTTCAAAGAGTACGAAAGATACAGATTTGGAAGGCCTCCAACCTAGTCACACCTTTAAACTCTAAAGGGTTGTTTATTTACTATTATTATTATTATTATTATTTTCAATAAGTGCTGGCAGATAGTGATGGTATTCATGCTCTCCAAAATTGTGCACGCTACATGTGTGACTCAAACCACTCAGTCCAAAATTGTGGGACACACTTGCATTAGGAATCAAAGGCATCTTTGAACATTTTCTGACATTCATTGCCCTATAATAGAAAAAGGATTAACTATAGTAAAAAGAAAAAAAAGGCTATTACTAGGGTGCACTTAACATCGAAATTTGCTTCAAATGAACTGCAGGATGTGCTAAGCTGAGGTTTGTTCTCTTCAACTTGACCAGGAAAGATTGCATACTTATATTTTGAAGTTGTTGGAATGGGATTTGAAGTTGTTGGTGATTTAATGCTGACCATGGGGATTGTATGTGGTAATTGTTTATCTTGCTCAATCATCGGTGTGAATTGGAACGACTGGAAGAATGTGGTTGAAACCTGCATGTTGGTGTCTCTTGGAAGATTTGGGGGATAGATTATGGTCTGTAATTGGTCAGCAATGAGTCTTGGGTTTGAGAATGGAACTTGAAGTTGTTAGTGGTTAAGTACTAAACCTGAACTTTCCGAGAAGTGTAAGAAAGTTGTTAGTTCAATTGCTGGAAGTTGGTATTGGTTTGGTGAAGAGGTACTTGGTTTCAAGAACCTTACCTACCTTGACACTCAGAAGTGGGTGTTGTACCCATTTACAGCACTTCAATTCTTGGTTGATGTATCATGTATGAGAATTGCAATGATAGGGAGAGATGTGCTTTTTTTTTTCTTTTTCTTTTTTTGTCTTTTCTTGTGACTGCTTGGATTGAAGGCATCCAGGGATTGTAGACCTCGTTAGCTTTCTCTAATTAGTGCTTCACTGCAATCCTTGATGAAAGAAATTGCTTGCTGCAGGGAATCCAAAAATCCTTAAAATTTTTGTGCCATTTAAAAAAATGATTTCCATGTAAAATAACCTAGGATTTTAGAAGATACAAGCAAGCCCTAGCCTAGGTTAAGGAAGGTTGATTTTAGGTAGGTAGCCCATTGTTGGACTTTTGTGAAGCAGTCATGAGACATTTTGTTTCAAGATGATGATAAAAAAACTATGAGTGTAGTCTCAACAGCCAGTGAAATCTACCTCCACTTAGTCAATTAGAACTTATCTGAGAGGATTTCTAATCATCCTGGATATTCAAACTGAAAACTTGGATTTCAGAAATTACAGCCTGTCCAAACTATAGGCCACTTCCTGGGTTGACCGGGTCAACCGTTGTTCAGCTATACCTGGTTCAATGATCTGATTAGCCTGCCAACCAAATCAAAGATCTGGCAGATCCAATTGTCCATATTGAAGATCTGGACGTTAATTAAAGTTCCATCTGTACAGTTTGATGGTGTCAACTGTTCAGCTGTCCATATCGCTGATGTAAACCACATCAAGTTCCCAATTCAACACATAACTAAACAGGTAATTCTTCTATTCTTTATAACTGTAAGGTGATTCTTCCTCAATTCTTTTCTTATAATATTCCAACATACATCATCTGCACCATCACATCTTATTTCACTTCAACAAAATTCAGATGTCCAATAAAGGGCCATTCTAGAAGTTATTCCTAATTTAAAATTCCCATCGTTTAACAGATACCTGGAAAAAAAAAAAAAAAACAAAACAAAGCTAAGACTATATCTTCAAATGACAGCCCACAAACTAACAATTCTTTGCTAAAGATAGTTTGATATTAGCACCAAGAGGAAGTTTATTTAGTACTAATCAACCCCTATAGCAAGTATCCTAAGATGGCATTTAAGGAGATATTCATCACTAGCAATAGTTTGCAACAAAGGGTTTAGTTTAGAAAGCGACAGTGGATCCTTCACATGCATCATTAGATGATATCCAGTAACTAGAAGAATAAGGTGCATGTATAAAATTCCAAACATATGTGAATAAGAAAGATTCATGGAACCTCACAAAGGTCCAGTAACTCCAATTGCTTCTGTGTTTCTTCTTCTTACAGCAGACAGAAAACCTATGTTTAGAAACCCATGGGCTGTTACTAGGGTGCACTTAACATCGAAATTTGCTACGAATTAACAGCAGGATGTGCTAAGATGAGGTTTGTTCTCTTCGACTTGGCCGGGAAAGATTGCATACTTATATTTTTGGGAACAACACTACTACACATGGTACAATAGCAAAGTGGAAACAATTTCATTTATAATCTGAGATCATTTGTTTTTGAAAATGGCATTAAATCATGCCAATATTTATTTCTTTTAAATTAAATGGCAAAATCATTTTAGCAGTTGAAGTTCTGTGATATTTGGTGGAGGTATCCAGAAATGGCCTCTTATGATATTTATGTCACTCAACATTAATTTGTTATAGGCTATGACAGGAATTACTGGAAAAGAAGATTGAAGAAATGCAATTGGAAGAGATGCAACTTCAATTCAAAGAAACTGAAAAGATGCTAGTGAAGAAACAAGAGAAAGTGTGTTGTTGGATAAACTGACCTTTGAAAATGAACAACTGAAGGTGGGATTGCAATCTCAAGGAGTTTTGTGATGAATAACATAACTTTTCAAATTAGTTTGATGACCCCAATACATGATGAATAACCTTCTCCAATGTGTGTAAGTAATACTTCTTCCTTAGATCCATGCACTGCCTGAATCCTGAATTCAGGTTTTGATGACCCCAATACATGATACTTCCCATAATCAAAACTTTGTAGCATTTCCTTATTAGCACAAGTAATTTATTCTCTACCATGTGAGAGACATGATGATAATGGTGCAATCTTGGTCCCTTTTCTAACACACATAATTCACTTAGTTCACACCTGCCATTGCTTTTTTACCCTTCTAACATAGAAGGCCATGCTGCTAATACCCTATTAATCAATCCATGACAATGAGTTCTTGGCTCCCTCTTCTGCATGTACAAGAGGCTAAAATTCAAGCCCATTTGGTTCTTCCCCCTTATTTCCAGGCATGCAGTCCCCACCATTTAGAACTTTCACATGCACTAGTCGAAAATAAGATTTCCATGTTTTCTTTGTATGTTATGGATATTGTGATTTCTTTGCAATCATTGTCGAAAAAAGATGAAATTTTCTTGTGCTATGTTTCAATAGTAAGGACAACCAGAGTAGCATTAGAAGAATAACTAGAATATCATTTAAGGATGTTAATTTTCTTTTCTAAGCACCTCTAATTACCCTTTTCTATTCAACCATGATCTCCATTGACAGGTTATCTTGCGTCTCTCCCCAAACTTAGTCTTTCTTGTGCTATGCTCTCATCCTGCCCAAGCCCAACCCAATGTTGGGTCGGCCACAGGTTGGTCGGGTTGAGCCCGCCCAACTTCTAGCCCTAAAATCATATACAGTACGTCAAGTAACTAATTTTGGTTTAGAAGATATTCTTATTATATGAATAAAGAAAGAAATGAAAAAAAAAACGATAATTTTTTTTTTCATACGCTTATATATACATATTTATATAAATGTGTTAGAGAAAAATGTAGGTAGAATAAAATTCTCCATGTAAAAAAAAAAAAGGATACGGATACGGTTATAGCTACGGTTATAATCGGTAGCCATAGATCGGGGGTGGAATTTGTCACGCTCATTTTCCAGTTTAGCCCACTCAATTTCCATTTTGGCCCGCTCAATTTCCAGTTTGTTCCACTCAATTTTCAGTTTGGCCCGCTCAATTTACAGTTTGTCCCGCTCAATTTCCAGTTTAGCCCGCTCATTTTTCAGTTTGGCCCACTCAATTCTCATTTTGGCCCACTTGTAGAATTGCCATAAGGTACAGGTTGTTTACCTCAATATCGAGACTGAATCCAGCACATACAATACACTAAACAAAAGATGCTTACACCCAACTCCATAGCCCAACTGACAGACTGAGTGGAGATACCTCGTTTCAACAATTGAGGTCCTGGTATCGATCCCTAGTGGGGGTGGCTAATGGAGGGTGTGTACTGACATGGGTGTTTACTAGCAAGCTAACCCACATTTCCATGCATTTCACGGTCAATTCGCTTCACTTCATGGTCATTTCCATGCATTTCACGGTCAATTCACTTCACTTCATGGTCATTTCCATGCATTTCACGGTCATTCCAGTGATTCCGTGTTGATTCATGGTCATTTCCACGCATTTCATGGTCAATTTGCTTCACTTCGGCCCTAAAATCATATATGATATGTCAAGTAACTAATTTTGGTTTAGAAGGTATTCTTACTATATAAATAAAGAAAGAAATGAGAAATAAAGAAAAGAGAAATTTTTTTTTATATGCTTATATATATACATATTTATATAAAATATGTGTTAGAGAAAAATGTAGGTAGAATAAAATTTTACATGTCAAAATAGAAAGATAAAATCGCACAGGGATACGACTATAGCTACGGTTATAATCCGTAGCCATAGATATCAGTAATTCGGCGATCAATCGCGAATCCCACGATTCCGCCCCAACTTGCTGTCCCATTCGGGGATCAATCATAAATCCCGCGATTCCACCGCCGATCTATGGCTACGGATTATAACCGTAGCTATAACTGTATTCCTATGTTTTTTTTTAAAAAAAAAAAAAAACATGGAATCAATCCTCTTTGCCTTAACCTTTCCCTCACTACTTTCACCCTCTTTACATGAATTTTTTTTATTAGTCGTTATTGCATTTGTTTTTGAAAATGGCATTAAATCACGCCAATATTTAGTTCTTTTAGCTTGAATGGCAAAATCATTTTAGCAGTTGAAGATTTGTGATATTTGGTGGAGGTATCCAGAAATGGGCTCTTATGATATTTATGTCACTCAACATTAATTTGTTATAGGCTATGACAGGAATTACTGGAAAAGAAGATTGAAGAAATGCAATTGGAAGAGATGCAACTTCAATGGTGCAATCTTGGTCCCTTTTCTAACACAAATAATTTGTTATAAGCCGAGTTCAAGCCAATTTCAAGCCGAGATAAGCCGAGTTCAATTGTCCTCTGATCGAAGAGTCTGATGACTTTCACGATTTTAGCCTCCACACAAGATCTTGGGTTCACCATGAACACGCACATGCACATAATCTCTAGTTTGATATAACTCTAGAGTTGTCAACCAAACAACTTTCAAATGACTTCTAGGAAGGTTTCTTCTCCCTTAAGTTGACTTCCATGGAAGACCACTCTCCCAAGGCGCAGACTCTGCACATCCAAATCTTCCAGCGTTATCTGCAAATACCATTACAGACTTCAAAGTGAAACATTGGTCTATGGATTTACAATTTTCTCTCTTTTTATTTCACATCAATGAGATAATAGCTATATTTCTTCCGGTTTTGCTTCCAATATCAACTAATCAACAGGCTTTAGTTTGGATATTTAGTCTCCACATTTTTTTTTGTTGAATGGCATTGGTCTTGAAAATTTGTATATTAACCATTCTTCTTGAGTTGTTGTCCAATGCTGTTATGCTATTTTTGCAGATGTGCTGCTTGATGATCTTCTAATCGCAAAAAATTCACCTCTTCAGTCTGAAGTTAATTCTCCCATCTTCAGTTCCGATAGAACTCCAACTATGGCAAGTTCCAAGCTTAACCAGTCAAATGCAAAGACCGAGTCAGCATTTGTGCCACCTACTTCAACTGTCAGATCAGAGAGTGTCTCCTCTAACTTGAGGTTTTGGCTTCCTATAGTTCACTCAATTCCTTTTTGGCTTCTTTATCCAGGTCGATCAATTTCACACAATCTGATTGCCAGTTTTCATCTTTATCAGCATGGATAAGAAATCTATGGAGAACCTGGCTGAGGCTTCAGCAGCTGAAGCTGAGGCAGTTAGTGCTGTCTGGCAAGCTGTAAAGTTAGCTTCTGCAGGCCCTGCAGAAGAGGAGCTTCCAGATGCGAAAGCATCTGGAACTCGCATAAACGATAAGATGCAGATCTCAGAAACCTCCTCAGATAGCAGCGACACTGATACCCTTGAGGCAGATGTCCGCCTCCACCCCAGAGCTGTATGTTGTCTTTATTTTCATTTTATTTGTTAATTTTTCAAGTAATGCTACGCTACTGTTATGGGCGTTTAATGGTGTTCCACAAAATGTGCACCAAAACATCTTTATTGTAACGATCAAGATGGTTGATCTGGTGAGCTACCATGTGAGTGTTGTGTATCTTGAAAAGCAAATCAATCGAACTGTGCTAGCCATACAATCAGTGGCCTGAAAAGGGGATTGCTAGCTCAAACAAGCAACATTCAATGGGAAAAACCTACAACAATGGTCCAGAGTTGCCAATCACTATGATTTCTGCCTTATTGCCTGTCCATATAATGGTCACTGGATCAACACTCCCAACCACATCCATGTGTGGTGTGGATGGCATTTCACACAATGTCTGCGAAGCATGGATCATACACTATTTTGCTTGTTTCTTAGTTACTTCCATCTTTTTCATGTTAACAAAGCTGCAATCACGATGCTACAGGTGGTGGTTGCTAAAGAGGCTGCTGGTAGCTTGGGTTGGTTGGTGAGGCAACTTTCATTGGATCAGTTCAAGAATGAAAGCAGACGAATGGTTCCGTCTAGGTTTTTAATCAGGCATACCCTAACAAAAAGCTATTCACTAGACAGAAGTCTCCTTAGGGCCTGCACAAGAAGGCAAGCATGATCAGGAAAATATCTAATTTTATGGCTCTCTTAAGCAAGAGGCAGTCTGTTTATTACGATTCACTTTTTTGCAGATTATATCTATGTTGCTTAGGCCTTGCAACTGGAAAGCTCCAATGAATGGAAACTTCTTTATGGACTCATACGAAATGGGTGAACTTTGTTATGCCGCAGAGTAGATATTTATGCAGGAACCCACGGTCTTGCAATTGAAGGCTCCAATTAAAGTATTCGGTGATCTGCATGGTCAGTTTGGTGACCTGATGCGCCTATTTAATGAATATGGATTTCCTTCAGCTGCTAGAGACATAACGTAAGTTTGAGTTTGGATGTCATTAAACTTTTTCTGGTCATTTGAGGGAAATAATTAAGTTAAAATGGTGAAATGGGGTTTTACTTGCTTTCAAAATATTTATACATTATTCGATTTGGAAGGTAGGGTATTGGCAGTTACTCTGGTAGGCAGGATGTAAACTAGCCGTCTACATAGTAATTTACTTTGATATTCTTCAGTCTTGAAATTTTGTGCAATCCAGTTATTGAGTTAATGAGATCTTGACACTGCAATCGAGTTATCAAGTTAATAAGATCATGACACCCGAATCACTGATATGGAAAAGTGTATACTTGCAACTATATTCAAATCGAATGCATAACATTGAGAGTGTATGTGATGATCATTTCATCAAACACTCCTAAATACTTCAAAATTAGTCTCAATTGACAGCTAGTTGAAGAGAAATTTTGGGAAAAAAATAATTTTTAATTAAAAATTAATTTTTATTTCTTGAAAATTAACAAGGACTTAATAAATTAGTAGATCAACCCTCATACATGCTTGATTTCATGTTTGGAGTAACATTGCAAACAAATTGGGAGAAATTGAAAGTTTTTGAATTTTCCTAAAATTTTCCCAAATTAGACCAACTACACTTAAATTTCAAAATTAGTGTATGTGATGATCATTTCATCAAATACTCCTTAATACTTCGAAATTAGTCTCAATTGAGAACTGGTTGAAGGAAAACTTTGAAAAAAAAATGGAGAACATGAAGAACCAAGGATATCGAAATCAAAGCTCCAACTCCATGATTTTTCATGCAAAACATGAAGAACCAATGGATTTATAACCATTTGACACCGATTTAACATAATTTTAACCAAAAAAAAAGGATCGAAAATTGAAAATGCTCACTGGATCAAGATGCATTGAACTCGGCTTATGTACCAAGATTAATTTGTTATAAGCCGAGTTCAAGCCGAGTTCAAGCCGAGATGATGATAATGGTGCAATCTTGGTACCTTTTCTAACACACATAATTCACTAACTTCACACCTGCCATTGCTTTTTTACCCTTCTAACATATAGTGTTTAGCAATCAAGGAATCAAAGAAGTGTAGCATACTTTGTGCAATTTCGACAACCCTCTAAGAATCAGATCCTTTGAACCGGAAGAATGCTCTTTGATATCACCAAACAAAATTTCTGCAAATGACTTTCCACCAGATATGGACTGCCATGGAATTAAAATGGATCACCCTAACATGAAATGATATAGTAGTAAAAATATCTGAAATACCACTAAACCACAATAACCAATAAAAAATCAAATTGAAAATGCACTAACATATTTCCATGCTAGGAATTCAAACAATATATAGAATCACAAAGAAAATCAATTTAATTCAAAAGGCTAAAAGGGAGATGGGATCACATAGGTAATGTAAACAATAGAAACATCATGGTAAGCAAAGAGGAATCATAAATGTAACTTCAATTCATTATTAGGTGAGAAAGATATAAAAACTGGGTACATAACTGAACTCAAAAGGGATAAAGACCAAGGTTGAAGTAGCAGACAAAGATGAACAAACCCAATAAATGGAAACCAATAGAATTTTGAATTTCTCAACTTAAATTCCAGCAACAATGAGTGCATGTTAGAAACTAGGTCTTGAATGACAACAAAGGGTGGACAGAAACTTACGTATGGGCATTTGATCCTTTAAGTAGAGTTGCATTTTTTCATAAACGGTTGTGACCCTTGGGGTTATGTCATTTCCTAATCAAAATGATAGGAGAGCACATCATGTCCCAACATTATGGAATCACTTTGCCAAATTCCTCAACATGGCGAAAAAAATCTGAGATCTCAAATGGAGAACCCTTCACTTGTGAGATGAACACCCCAATAAAAACCCAACCTATCAGCCCAATCCATTTATTAAAAAATAAAAAATAAACATCTCAAAAGCTATAAATCCTAAAATGTAGGACCATATCCATGGTAATGGTGCGCCGATACATTTTCCTCCTTTGACAAAAAAAAAAAAAAAAAAAGACCATTACAAAGTCGTGACGCCCATTACAACCCATATCATCACCTAACCTAACCCTACGATCAGTGCAATGACCAATTCTTAAAAGGCCAAAGATCAGCTCACCAATTCCTAATGACCCTAACTGACATGACCAGTTGCTGAGCAAAAGGAAAGCAGAGGTCCAAGGAGAGCATCCATTTAGAGGACAAAGCAAGTAGGCTGTAACACCAAGCTGGAAAAAGAATGGTTTTTTCAGAAATGCAAGAATCTGCTCAACAACATAACTAGAAGGAAAGATCAGCACATTTACAGAGAGGTGAATAGTGAAGCAGATATTTTGTCTGCATGTGCTTAATTGCTTCTGTTAATAATTAATGCCTTGAAGAAGAAGAAGAAGAAGAAGAAAAGACATTCCTTCAACATGGTTCTCTCGAGCTTCTAGTATATAATTTTTCACCTGTGTCAATAGGGTGTATAGTCAGTTCACTGGGAGAATCACCCTCCCAACTCAAAAAGTATTTTTTGGTTGGAAGAAATCGATTTCCATGGATATGTATTCCACTATTTCTATTACATAAAGTATCTGTTGAAATTGATTGTCATTATTATGCTTTTCCTCGAAAAACAATTGAATTGAATAAAATGATTATTGTTTCCAAAAATAAAAAATAAAAATTGAATTGATGTCTCCCAAACAAGCTACTCCGTGGGCATTTCCTCTCCTCGCTGGAAACACTAACCAACCATTGAGAGTTCTTTTTGGTTTTTCACACTAAAAAGAGCATCAATCCAAACAATGGCAAAAGTAAAAACAAATAAATTTCCGTGGAAATTTTAGTTGCAAAACAAATTGCAAACTATGGATTCCTTCCATGATTTTCACATTTTTAGTTTTCCATGGAGGTTTCCAATATGCACATTTTGGATTCTTCCTATCCAAACAGGCCTGACTATGAAAACTCTTGATATTCTAGATCAATGCTATCCTTGATGACCAGCGAGGTGTTGGCCGGTGGATATCGAGGTGTCCAATGGCTTAAATCCTTAGTTGCACAAACCTTCTGCCTAGGTGCCACTCCCACTATAAATCTCACTCCCCTCCCATTTCCAAGTTGTTCACATTTGCTAACATTTTGAACAAACACTTCCCCACTCCCATACCCAAACCTATTTTTGCTTCCCCCTTACCCTTTGTGCAACTGTACTCCAAAACATAACACTTCAAGAAACAATGCGACTTCAATCCACCACACAAGAATATCTCAACAGTTGACTTTAACAAAACAAAGCTATGATGATATGCAGTGGCCATAGAAACAAGATATGACTTTTGTTGAAATAACTCGACAGCAAGAGGACTTCCTTCTTAGATAGAAGAACAAGAACACGAGAGGAATCTCAGTAAGTGGACCTGAGATTTTTCTAGGGTGCTCAATCCATCAAAAGTAGGAAATAAGCTTTAAAATGATATATTGTTGACACAGTCACATAGAGACTGCCCACGAATTAAACATTGGATAAGAAGAATTACCTGGTTGTGGTTTTCAGCATACATAAGCATCTTATCTGCATTTGTTTTGCTGCTCGAGAGCACGCTCACCATCTGCATTAGTTTATAAACTCCCTTCAGCACTTGAAACAACAATAAATATGAAGGTTATAAAGCTTTGGGTCAATGTGAAAGAGAAACTCAGAGCAATTTAATAAACAAAGCACACCAAACTGGAAACGGTGTTGAATGAGCGTCGACCATTAAAAACTTTTTGGGGGTCCACTGTGATGTTTGTGAGAAATCCTCCCCGCCTAAGTTCATTCATAGGGTCACAAAGAGCTGGATGAAGAAGAAAAATAAATTTCATAATGATCCAAATCTTCTATAACCCCTAAAAGTGTTTCAATGGTAGACGTTCAATTCCCCATTGCCTTATACAGTGTGGTCTACCCGATAGTTAGATCTATCTTATTTTTCGTCTCAAGCCTTAATATGAGCTCGTCAAATTGATGGACGGTTTGGATATAACACAGACCTCATGATAGGACCCATAAAAGGCGGTGGGGATTACAACAAAAAAAAAAAAAAAAAGAATGGAAAAAAAAAAAGAAAGAGGAAAGAACCTATGGCTACGGTTTTCTATGGCTACGGATTATAACCGTAGCCATAGACCGGTGATCCATCGCAGTTCCCGTGATTCCACCGCAAGTCGCTGTCACAATCGGCGATCAATCGTGGATGCGGCGATTCCACCCCCGATCTATGGCTACGGATTATAACCGTAGCTATAATCGTATCCATATCCCTTCTTTCTTTTTTTTACATGGAGAATTTTATTCTACCTACATTTTTCTCTAACACATATTTATATAAATATGTGTATGTAAGCATATGAAAAAAAAAAATTATCACTTTTTTTCATTTATTTTTTTATTCATATAACAAGAATATCTACTAAACCAAAATTAGTTACTTGATGTAACGTATATGATTTCAGGGCTAGAAGTTGGGCGGGCTCAACCCAACCAACCTGTGGCCGACCCAATATTGGGTTGGGCTTGGGCAGGATGTATCGAGTTTGGTCTTGGGTTGGGCCATACAAACACCAACCTGATAAAACTTGGGTTGAGCTCGGATTGAGGTCTTAGGTTGCCTGACCCAACACGAACCCGATTAATATATAAGTTTCTTATAAATTAATTATAATTGAGTGCAGATCATCTATGTTAAAGGTAAAGGAAATTCCAATGCCTCCCCTCAAGTTAACAAGATATGCTGGATTTTCCTCTCCCAAATAAATTGCTTGATACAAAATACGACTTGTAATGGAGTAGTCTTATACTTTGGTTTGTTTGTTTAGAAAAAAATGCATGGAAACGATGGTGAAGTGAAGGGAATTGACCGTGAAATAAAACGGAATCACTGGAATTGATCGTGAAATGCATGGAAATGACCGTGAAGTGAAGGGAAATGACCATGAAGTGCATGGAAATGACCGTGAATCAACACGGAATCGACGGGATTGACCGTGGAATGCATGGAATTGACCGTGAATCAACGCGGAATTGCCGGGATTGACTGTGAAATGCATGGAAATGACTATAAAGTGGAGCGAATTGACCGTGAAATGTGTGTAAATGACCATGAAGTGAAGGGAATTCACCATGAAATGCATGGAAATGATCATGAATCAACACGGAATCGGCGGGAGTGACCGTGAAATGCATGGAAATGACCGTGAAGTGAAGCAAATTGACCGAAAATTGAGCGGGCCAAACTGGAAATTGAGCGGGCCAAAATGGGAATTAAGCGGGCCAAACTGGAAAATAAGCAGGACAAACTGGAAAATGAGCGGGTCAAACTGAAAATTGAGCGGGATTGGATGTTCATTAAAAACTCCTATTTTCTGTGTAAGTAGAAAAGCTTTGAAAGAAAGGAAAGACTAGTGGGGTTAGATGTCCAACCCTACTGTGTTTATCAAACAAGATATGCAATTTACATAAAATACACCTAAGTAAAGTTGGTTTTATTTCCTCATGATATCTGAAAAGTGGGGTCCTCAATCTCTTCATCATGGATTCCTATGAAAAGTTGGTTTTATTTCCTCAAGATATCTGAAAATTGCAAAAAGCACTATTCAAAAGAATCTAGAGCTGGATATCTTGTGGCAATTGCCATGAAACTTGATTGACTTTCTGGAAATGTTTATCTATTTCTGGTAAGCTTATCTTATGTTTTTGTTGCTGAAAAATCATGAAAGTATATAATTCCTAGAATTCCTCAATCGTTA
This sequence comes from Magnolia sinica, assembly GCF_029962835.1. NCBI lineage: Eukaryota > Viridiplantae > Streptophyta > Magnoliopsida > Magnoliales > Magnoliaceae > Magnolia > Magnolia sinica. The sequence goes on along the minus strand of NC_080581.1, from coordinate 89,813,697 downwards.
CTGCTGATCCATATCACTATCAGATGCGCATTCCAAGCATGTAAACGCGAAGCCTATTCATTATTGCAAATAATGGTTGAGACAGGTCTTATTGGAAGACAAGCCAGTGGGTCTGTTACCATAACTGATCAGGAAACTTTAAGTTGCTATGTTTTCTTTATGTAGGCATGGTTTATTTTCCCTTGTAAGAAATAGATTCTTTCATATGCATATTACTCCTTTTAGTTGGGGATTTATTTTAGTGCTCAACTAGTAGTCCTCAGAATATTCATTTGAGCGGGACAAACTGAAAATTGAGCGGGACAAACTGGAAAATGAGCAGGCCAAACTAAAAATTGAGCGGGACAAACTGGAAATTGAGCGGGCCAAACTGAAAATTGAGCGGGACAAACAAGAAATTGAGTGGGCCAAATTGGAAATTAAGCGGGCCAAACTGAAAATTGAGCAGGCCAAACTGGAAATTGAGCGGGCCAAATTGGAAATTGAGCGGGCAAACATGGAAATGAGCAAGACAAACTAGAATATCAACGGGCTAAATTGGAAATTGAATGGGCCAAACTAGAAATTGAGCGGACAAACATGGAAATGAGCGGGACAAACTACAATTTCAGTGGGCCAAATTGGAAATTTAGCAGGCCAAATTGGAAATTAAGTTGGCTAAACTGGAAATTGAGCGGGATAAACTGAAAATTAAGCGGGCCAAACATGAAATTGAGCGGGACATTGAATGAATTTTAGCGGGCCAAATTGGAAATTGAGTGGAACAAACTGGAAATTGAGCGGGCCAAACTGAAAATTGTGGAAGTTGCAACTTGTTCATTGTCAAATTGCCCTGGGTATACTTCTAAATTCAAATCAGCCATTTGAAACCAGTGAGGTACTAACAGCAACTAGGTTACAGTGCTGAGTTGTAGTCAATGGGTAATAGGCAGTGCAGTAATGTGATTGTTCTGGTATGCTTCCCATATCCACCAATTCATCCTTTTTCTTGTTACACTTTTCTTTTTTTCGTATATAGGTGCAGATTCTACCAAAGAAAGCAGCTGCTATACAGGCCATTTATTTCTCAAATTATCATGCCTTAATCTTTTATAACTTTTCCTCGGTACTGTCACGTGGTTGATTGGAATGTTCTTTTGCCATTTTTCCACATATGTTGTCTTCACTTGACTTTCTTAACCAAATGTACCTTTTCTTTTGTGTTTCTTTCCTTTTCTTCTCAATTTTTTTGTTTTCTAACATTCCTCTTAATTTCCTTTGTTCCATTGTCATCTTTGTATCATCATGTAATTGTCCAGCCTTAGTTTAATGCTCAGGTGCTCCTGGCAACTTGGTTTTACACAATAGATTTTGAACATGGCTCCTTATGCTTGTGTCAAATACTCGGACTATCATATCAGTGCCAATATATTACAACATAAGAAATTAAGTGAGGCAGCATAAGAAATTCAATACGACAAACTGAAAATGAGCGAGGTTACTTAGAAATTGAGCAAGACAACCAAAAGATTATTGCATGAGAGGAAATATATTACAACATATATCATACAAAATACTAAATAAATTACAAAGTATGCTACAACATGAAATTGAATGACTCTAAAATGAAATTGAGTGAGCCCTAAAATGAAATTGAGTGAGCTTCAAATGGAATTAAACAAGTTTCACATGAATTTGAACGCTCCACACATAAAATTGACTAAGCCTAACAAATAAAATTGTAAGAGCCTGACATGAAATTCACCGAACTTCACATAAAATTATATTAGTCGATCAATTGTCGTTGACTTCTGCTCGTCTCAATTTCCGTGAGTTCTTTCTTCAAATTAAAGTGTGCAATGGCTAAGTTTGACCAAGCACCTTTGCTGAATTACAAGCTGAATTTCCACATGTACTTAGTTAATTGTTGTTCAATACTACAAAGGAAAGAATCTATAAACCACACTAGGGTTTTTTTTTTTTTAATCTGTACCTCCAGCAACCGTAGCCTCGCTCAATGCAAGTTGAGGACGAATGCTTTCAAATGAGGGATTAATTTGTACCTTTCTGAAGATTGAAGGTGCAACCACTTTGAAGGATTCCACGTAACCCTCACCAAGATAGAAAATGCCAAATGTGGAATGATAATACGGAGATGATAAAGTTCGAATTTTAGTAAGGAAAATGATAAGTAAAACGGCCGTGCGTCGGTTTTTCGTTGCAATGGAACGTAGGGATGTGTACAGAGAAAAAGCGCACGTGTTTTCTGTTAAAGGCAGTAAAAAGGAGGGGTAGTTTCGTCCTCAAAGTCGCTGTCCGCACGTGCTAGTCTAACTTGGTAACTTAAGTTTATCTTCCTTCATAAAAACCGTTGCGTAAAAGATTTTGTCTACAGTGGTCATTTTCTCTAACCTAAAAGGATACGAGCAAAAGTACGAACGGTGGTGTGTAGCACACCAAGCAACCTGCTTCCGACTTCCTCATGCATCCTTAGTTTTGGTGGACCCCAATTGAAAATCCAAACCGTCCACCATTTTCACCATCTCTATTTTATGGTGTAGGCCCAAAACCCAAGCAGATTCAATATAAAGGTGTGTCCCATGACATGAAAATGTGGGTACACGGCTTACTACCATTAAAACTATGAATGGTTCAGCTTTGATATTTCTAGGCCATCCAAACCATTAAAATAACACTTCCAACCGTTCAAAATGTCATTTCCAGTGGGTTACATATAACTATCGGTATTTGCCCCTGATCTAAATTTTTTGTGGCCTCATGACCAATTGAAAACCAATTGAAGATAGTAGCGTCAACGTGTACTCTTACATGCCGTGTGGCCCACCTGAGCTTTGGATCTAGTTCCTTTTTTTGGGCTAAGCCATACAGACATACGAGGATATAGCAGACAACACAATTTTTTCAAAGAACACAATGGTTCCACTGTCAGAAACGACATCCACTTGGACACGGAAACGGATTGGCTACTCCCCTGCCATCATCTCAGTGGCTGATGGTAGCTTCTCTGTTAGCCCCACCATGATGTATATGTTTCATCCATTCCGTTCATATTTTTAAATATCATTTTAGCATTTAATCATAAAAATGAAAGGGATATAAATGTCAGATGGACCACACCACAGGAAAATAATAGAAATTGGATATTCACCATTAAAATCCTCCTAAGGCTCACTGTACTGTTTATTTGACATCTAATCTGTTGATTAGGTCATAAAAGCCCAGATGAAGGGAAAAAAATAAAGAAGATCAGCTTGATCCAAAATTTTTATGGCCCCTAAAAAGTTTTTAATGGTTGACGCTAATTCAACACTGTTTCCTGTAATATGGCCCACTTGAGATTGGGATAAATCTCATTTTTGGTCTTATACCAGAAAATGATCTGTAAAAATAGATGGAAGGCATGGATGAAACACATACATCATGGTGGAGCCCAGAGAGCACCAATGGTCGGTGGAGTAGCCAATCCGTTTCCGGTGTCGTGGGAGCGTATTAGGTGCGGCCCTGGCCTCACTCAAGATGGTGTGGACCTTATCATTGTGCACACCATGACATGTTTATTCTATATCCACACTGTCTATCCGTATTTCTAGATCATTTCAGGGTATGCGCCCAAAAATGAAGTAGATTTAATTTTCAGGGGCACCATACCATATGGAAACAGAGGAAATTGACCATTAATGAGTTACAAAAGTTTTGGATCAGCTTCTGTTTGTTTCTTTCTCTTTATCCAAGTTTACGGGACCTTATCAAGGGTTTAGATGATAGATAAACTTTACCGAAACTTTATGATAGGCCTTAGGAAGTTTTTAATAGTAGAGCGTTCAATCAATAGTATTTCGTGTAATATAGTCCACCTGAGACGAGACTTGGATCTTCTTCATTGTTGGGCTTATGCCCTAAATAATTCAGGAAAATGGGTGGACGGGATGGATGTAGAATAAATACATTAAGGTGGGCCCATGGTAAGGGTAGCATCATCTTGGGAGAGGATGGGGCGCACCTAATCTGCTCCCCGTCAAACACAGAGACGGGACTTCTTCATGCAACCATAATTTTGGTGGACCCACTTTCCTGATACTTATCGCAAATCCAGACTATCGGCCAATTTTGTCATCTCATTTTAGCGGCAGGGGCTCAAAGTATAGATGGTGGGAGCCTATCCGCTTCCTATTGAGAGGATGGTGCGCAGTTAAAACAAAATAAAAAATATTCAAAATATGTTCATTTGGGTTATCTGGCTTTTAAAGTTAAGTCTGGGTCGTCCAGTCTCAAAAACTTTCTCATTCCAATTTTTTTCGTTTTTTTCGTTTTCGGTTTTTTTTTTTTTTTTTTTTTTTTTTTTCAAACTTAAGATTAACAAATCCTTAATGAAATTAATATTAGGAATTTATTAATCTACAATAAATTCAACCGATCAAGTTAGGCCGAGAGGCCTGGCCTAATTTAAACGTTCCTCATTATTTATTTATTCTTTTTCTTTTCTTTTCTTTTCTTTTTTTTAAATTAATAATAATAAATCCCTAATTAGATTAAGATTAGGAATTTGTTAACCCCCAGTTCCTTGAAAGCCCAAGGTGGGACCCATCTAGATGGGTTGATAACTTGTTCATGCCCATCCACATGTGGAGCCCATCTTAATTAATTAAAGCATCCCAAATATACACGGCTGAATAGAGGTTGGCTTCGCGCCTTTGCCGGGTCATCGTAAGTTGAGTGGGTCATGACTCACCACATTCTCATTATGGACGGCTGATTATGGACTGCAAAACAGAGGTTGGCTCAGCCGAGTCACCTTGAGTTGGATGAATCAAGACTCATCACAATCTCGTTCCAGTATCCACATCTTTTTTCTTTTTCTTGTTCTTTTCTTTTTTTTCGTATTTAAGAAAATGAAATCCCAAATTAATAAAAAACCTAAAATCACTAACTCTTAAAATCCTATCATGTAAGATGTATCTCATTGCCAGAGGTTTGCTCCGTCAATATCGATGGTTGCTCAAAAAATCCGGGAGTAGCTCTCACAGCTGCAGCAATGGAGAGAGCGAGAGAGGAGGTGGGTTGGAGAGAGTTTGAATCGGAAGTGGATTGCGTGGTCTGCCACACCACGCTTCATCAGTTTTGCAAGATTATTTGAGGGGATGGGCTAAAATATTATATAAATCCAAAACTTATCGTACGGGGTCACGAAAAGGGTGTAGGTAAATTATTACCGTCGAAGCTTTCCCAGGTCCACCATAAATTATTAACGTTTATATACCATTCATACTGTTCGGAAGGTCATTCCCACTAGGATGAACTGAAATCATAAAAATTAGCCTGATTCAGAATTTTTGAGGCCCCATGCATCTTTCAACAGTGCATGTTCAATCCTCTGTCATGTGGCTCACTTGAGTTTTGGATTTATGTCAGTTTTGAGCCCAGTCCTAATATGATCTAGAAAAATGGATGGAACAGGTGGATTTCTCACAAACAACAAGATGGGGCCCACTAGCTTCCCGTAGGAGAGGATAATCCCTTCAACTCTTGTATATGGTCTGGCACACCTAAGTCAGGGATTGACTTGATTTTTAAGCTCGTGGGCCACCCAAGTAGGGCTGTTCACGAGTCAAGCTATCTCGAAAAGCTTGCTCGACTCGGCTCGAGTCAGCTTGGATTGACTCGACTTGAATGGCCGATTCAAATCAAGCCAAGCTAATTATTTGAAGCTCGAGTTGAGTTCAAGCCAAGTTTGACCAGGGGGCATTTCAACTCGCCTCGACTCAATTAATATATATATAAGTTTTAAGTTTAACCTTAAAAATAAAAAAATAAAAAAACAAACTCTAGAGTCTTTATTCAACTGCACGCACTCCCTTCCCTTTCCCTTTCTTCTCTTTTTCTGTCCACTGCCAGTTGCACGCCTGCCCCGACCACCACCACCAGTTTTCATTTCAGCTCCAACAATAGTATGATTTCAATCTCTTGATATCTACTTCTTAGGCGAGAAACTCAAGAAATTCAAGATGAGTTTTTTTCAGATTTGTTAGAGCTTCAAGGAAATCCAATGATCTGATTGGCTAGAGCTCTTTACTTGGATCTCTGATTTGTGTTCTGCTCTGTTTCTTTTCTAGTACTTATATTTCTGTTGGTGGAAGGAGATCAAGAACAAATTGATTCTTACAGGTTTCCTCATTCGATTTGAAGTTTTGTTTGATTTTTTCATTGGGTTTTGCTTTGATTCTCTTAAGATTTTTGAATTTGTCATCAATAGAGGAGGATCAAGAACAGAATCCATTACTCTCTCACCCAACAAGCTTGAGCTCGACTCGAGGTAAACTCTACTCGCCTCAAACCACTAGCTCGACTCGAACTCGCCTCGACAGCTTTGGCAAACAAGCCAAGCTTCAATGTTGAGCACTGTAATGCCCTGAAATTCAGGGGTCGAGCATAACTCAGCTCCCGAGTTCCAAAACATCACTTATGCAACATATTTAATGATGGATGTATGTTGTCTGTATTAGTGCATAAAACATGGAATAGATTAAGCCAAAACACAGATATGATTCAGGGATGAATAAAGCAAGCGGAAGACCTATAGAAAAATATATGTGCAAGTGTAAATCCCTGAAGTACATATACAAACCAGGTCGTATGAAAGTGTTACATAACAAAATTATAAGTATCAAGTTACATCATTTAAATTCTCAAAAATAATCCCAGCATCCCGCGCATCAGACCAAGGCTCGCTAGAACCCGTCTGAAAACTGCATATAAGAGAAGGCAGCCTCATCATCATCCATCTCCAGCTCTGCCTCAGAAGTCGCATCAACATCTGCAACATCAGACCCTAAGACAGAGTCTGGTGGGTGTTTAACACTGCCCCAGAAACGTGGGAGTGAGTGATCAACTCAGTGGAACAATAAGGCATTGGTTAACATGTTATCAGTTCAATCAAACAGTAATGATAAGGCAGAACAATTAAATAAATCATAAGTACTCTTGTTAATGCAAGGATGTATGCAATATGATGCGTGCCCTCATGCGTACACCCTCAGCGTCTTCATCTTACGTTACGCATGACACCACCTCAAAGTGCGCCACATCTACAAAGCACATGCAAATACGGTGCATGGATATGATTATCAAGTTGTTATTAGTCTATTTCATACAGCAGGATTGGGAAACTAAGATACCTTCCTCATATCACCATCCAAACAGTGATCCATACTATGGTCGTCAATCCTAGGCATCTCATACGATCATATGGTTTTAGGTCATAGCAAAGGGTTCGTCACCAATCAAGGCACGCCTTTCACACCTTTACTAACACAGTTCGGCTCGTCACATCATTGCGGTATCCAGGTATGCTCGAGGTCACTACAAAGGGCTCGTCATCAATCAATGTAGGCCGACAGCACGAATATAATGTCTCATACCACCATAATCGACTCACGAGTTTAGTTGTTCACTGATCACTACGAGGAGGCTCGTCACCCCAACGTAGGCCGACAGCTCGACCACGTTGTCCCATACCACTATGTCCGGTTCATGAGTCTTAGCGGATCAAGTATCATGGTTAATAGGATTTCACTGGTAAGTTCGGTACCCTAGATTCAAACAGTAACGTCCATACATGGTGAACATACATCGGACAATCGGGTTACTTGACGAACTCGACTAGCACGAGCGCACGTTGCGTTGAATGACATAGAGTGCGCAAACACTCCGCGTGGCCAAACCACTGCCGCCAACTCTAATACGGCTCGGGTTCGTCTAATACGTCCTACGTAGCGAAAGCAACCTCAACCACGATCATAAAGCAGATTACCGATTTCCTGGACTAATGCATAATCCCAAACACATTACACTACAACAGATATATGAATTGAATGTAGAACAGTAAAGGAAACAACAACTCAAATCATGGTACATAAGCACTTGAGGAATATCACCTTAACATAAATGTAAGCATAAGTAATGCTTGAATTTAAATAACATGGAATGTAACTTGCATAAAGGAAATCATGAACATCAATAGGAGTGTTGAGAATTACTTCTCAACGCCTGCAATTAGTGTAATAAGTTACACTTTAGATCATTCAGGCATTCTTACAAACACTTAGAATACATAATACAACATACCTGACGTATGTTGAAAAACAAGTATTTGGACAATTCCTTTTACCAAGGAGTCGTCACACATACATCTAACATACATGCATGACAAATAATCATGGCAAACACAAGTGCATATTTTATACGTATACGGTACTTTATACATACACATAGAATACACAAATCTCAATATAACACATGCATATCAGGAAAGTAACGTAAACACAACATTTGGCATGTGAAATCTCATCCATAACAAGAATAAATCATTAACTAGCATTGAAAGCCTTGAAAACCATAACCTATACACTTAAAGTCCGCACCTTAAGTAAGGAAAGAAACACCGAACTGATTTAGACGAGTTGTCTTCGTCAACGGCGATATAATACCCTAAAACAAGGACAGAAATGAGATACAACAACACCAAGACTAATCTAAGCTCTAACACAAATTAGGGTTAGGTTAACTTACCCCAAGATGAACTCAGAACCGTCAGAATAACGATTCAAAGTGAAGGTTCAAAGATGAAGAAGAACAAGAAAGAATCCAAGATGATTCACCAACTTCTCTCTTACTTTCTCTCTCTTTTCCACTCTCTTTCCAAGCTAGGGTTAGAGAAAATTCGTATGGAAAAGAGGGCTAGGGTTTAAGGACTATAAATAGGCCTCAAATTGATGGAAATAACCCCAGGGCCAAGGTATACTTAAAGTATAACCAAAACCTGCCTCTTACGATCCAACGAAGCACTTCTGGTAGGTCTATAACCACGAAAGGTCGGACTTAAGCTCACTGACCATGGATCTAGGTCAGGCTGAGTTTTCGTACCGACCGGCTCTTCAGATCAGCCGTGGCGGACCACACTCAAATCAATAGTCACGGGATCTCGATCAGGTCCACAAGCACAAGGATATGCCTGGGCCACCTTCCCTGATCAGAGGGTGAAATTGGGTCAGAATCCAACGGTCAGATAGCTTAAAATCATCACGCAAGCGACACGACTCAGATTTCATAAAAACTTATTAAATATCCAACCGTTCTCACATTCTTCACTCCGAACTCAAACAAATCGACCCAGAACATCAGATGGACTTGATTTTCAAGGTGATGGTCAAGCCCAACATGGTGACCGCAACAGCCTAAGATCATCCCCATCGGACTTTCGACGCGCGGTCCAGGTTCGATCCAGATCTTCCAAAAATTTCCCAGAACAACTGGATTTAGCGATGGATCTCAGATTTCATAGTAACATAGCGCTAACTAATCTACAAGTTTTGAGCCATGCAGATACAATTTAAAGTGACTGATACGAATTTCACAAGCAATCGAGTATAGCGCTAATTACCCTAAAAGCAACTACTTAAGGAAAGATTAGCACAAAAATTTTCAAGGTCGTTACAAGCACGAGGCCAAGCTCGAGCTCGAGTACATCATGGACATGCCAAGCCAAGCTTGGCCCACCTCGATTCCACTCGCCTCGATGCCCACCTCTACACCCAAGTCATGGATTGGACCACACGACTCATGAGAAAATGGCAGGTTGGCTGTAAAAATTGGTCGATGATCAAAATCCTATGCGCAATTAATCAGATTGCCCTTTCTCGGATCACATAACATACGCTGTGGGTCCCACCTGATGAACTGTGTGGATCTCACGCACGTGTGGGGTGAGTAAATTTGGGCGGTGGATGATGCACTATAAAAAAATATCTTAAAGCCTGATGTAGATTGTGTAATGAGGAACTCACCATGTTACAGCTAATTGAGTAAACTCTGTGGGCCCACCATGATGTTTGTATCTTACCACGTTGTCCGTCCATTTTTCTAGCTCATTTTAGGACATGAGCCCAGATTTCAAGCATATCCAAAGCTCAAGTGGACCACACCACAGGAAATGATGGGATAATGACATCCACTGTTGAAACCTTCCTGGGACCCACGGTGATGTTTTTGTTATCCAACCTGTTCACATAAACATGGATACAAATATCAGCTTGATCCAAAACTTTTGTGGTCCAAGAAGATTTCAACGGTAGGCATTCAATCCCTACCGTTTAACGTAATGTGATGCACTTGAGCTTTTGATCTGCCTCATTTTTTGGTTCATGTCTTAAAATGAGATGCAAAAATGGATGGACAGCTTAGATAAAGCACACACATCACAGTGGGCCCCACAGAGTTTACTCACACCGCAGCTTCCATTGAAGGCAAGCAACTTTTCGATGCTGCCATGTGGGGCCCACCCACAATCAGGAGAGAAAAGTGGGTTGGAATGTGTGGACATCAATAGGGACTTATCGAGACAAACTTCTTTTATTTTTGTGCTTTTTCTTTCCGTCCATCTGCAGTAGAAATGGCCCACCATGGACAGCTGGTGTGATGTATATCCATCTCTCCACCGTACACGTGACAGCGAGGTGAATCGATCTGGCCGTCCATCTAGTGATTCAATAATGGATGGCTAATGTTTCAAAAATCACACAAATTAAACAATCCTATCCATCACATTCCTCCAATTTCCCTTAATGAATTATTGACCACTAACGATTTTCATCTCACACCGTCACTTTTACAGCCACCTTTCAGATGGATAGGATAACCAGATATTTCTGTATTTGGAACCAATGTCTATCGAAAGTAGGGGCAACTAGATGGACGGTCCTGATTAATTCATTATCCTGCCACTTGTACAGCTAGTGGAGATTATCTCTTGTGCTCTACCATATTGAAAGCTCCATCCTCTACTGGATAATACAAGCGAATTTGAGGGAAGCAGAAGCAGTGGACGTTGATTGATAGGGACCACCCAAGTATTGCCTGGGCCTGGTTGGATCTCCACCGTAAACGTGAGCTGTTTACGGTGATCGGAGCTGTTCATCTGGTGGGCCCCTGTCTGGATGGGCCAGGGCGTAAAATTAACATCAAAGGGAGGACTCTAACATTTTGATCATTGAACTTTTAGCCGTTTGATTTTGATCGTTGATCCTTTCTATCCTAACCGTCCATTTGAAGACCTCCAATTTAATGGTCAGCATTTTCAACGCACAGAGAGCAGTAAGTGGACCATCTACTCCAAGTTTCTAACCGTTGCCTACTTTTCTTTAAAGCCGTCCATTTTAAAGCCAACCACTAGCGGTGCTGGACAATTTAGCTACTCCATGTAGAGGCTGGAACCTCTGCAACGTTTGTAGAATAAGCTTAATCTACAACATGGTGTATAAGGCCCACTGAGATGCATGCACAAGATCCAATCAGTTCATCATATTCTCCTCTTCATTTTCTCCTCAGATCCAGAAAATCAGGCTAATCCAACACTCAGGTGGGCCACACCATGTAAAATCATGCCTAAAACATCTAAAACCTCCAGGTGGGTCCCACAATTGAGTTTCTGAATGCCCTATATTTTGGAGTGTGCATTCATCAGGGTGGGGCGCACATGTATGGAATATACAAACACGGTGGGCCCCACATACAATTAGATCTGGCAAAGGGCGCCCGGATTTTCAATTGGTTGGGTGGGGCCCATTCAAAATATAGACTGTGCCTGGCCACTGCCGGTCCCACACACAATCTAAAACATTTTAATGGTAGGCAATCCCTCCCATCTCTTCCCTGTAGTGTGACCCACTTTATTTGTTAGATCGCGATGATTTTCCGTCAACGGTCGAGCTTAAGGTTTGATATCTTACGGACGGTGTGGATGAGGACACTTACATCACACAAATTAAGATACATATAATATAATTTTTATTATAAATATATCAACATTGCCGGGATAGCTCGGTTGATCTGAAGGTCGCGTGTTCGATCCACGGTCATATCATTTTTACTGGCCCACCTGATGACTTTCAATTGGCTTATCCACTCCGTCCATCCTTTTTTTCAGATCTGACCCACCTAATGAGTTTCAAGTGGCTTATCCACTCCGTCCATCTGTTTTTTCAGCTCATTTTAGGGTTGTACTTTTAGTGGGCCCCACAGATTTTACTTTGAGTTACTCAATCTGCAATCGGATTTCTCCTATCTTCTTTCCTTCCATCCTCTCTTTTTGTCCTTCGCGGAGTCATATATGATACTCAGGCTGCGTATGACACTCGATACGCAGGAAATTAGAAATTGCACACGTGGCATGTATTAACTAAAATCAAAACCGACTACAATATGCAATTCACTGTTGGAAACTCACAATCCCATTATCAGATTGGTTGGAAAATCCTAAGCTCTTGATTCTTGGAATCTTGTTTATGGATTAAGGTAGTTGCATTTTTCACTTTTAACCGTCCAATAAATGTCCACAAATCCTATACCCAGACTATCAAATGAATTTAATTTTTGTTTCATCATACTTCTATACTACGTACGATAATTTGAACGGTTTCATTTGACTACTTGTATGCCACGTGTTCCATTTGTGAGAATTTTCTAACTGCCTGTGTATCATCCATCACACTCTGCGAGAGTATCAAAGTTTTTTCCTTTTCGCCGAACGTCCACTTTCTCAAATATTTAATCCTTTAACCGACCGTCCAACGGTGGGCCCCACTATTCGCCTACTCTCATCAGGACGCGAGTTGCGTGTAACCCTGGTACACGGTCCCCGTGTGACCCAAGGCTATGTAGGGCCACCGCAATGTCCGTGTGACATCAACTCCGTCCATCTGTTCACAAGATTATTTTAGGATGTGAGCCCAAAGATACGTAGATCCAAAACTTAAGTGGGCCACACTGCAGGAAACAGTGGGATGGAATCGCCTGTCATTGAATCCTTCCTGGGGCCCACCATGATCATTATATGCCATCCAACCCGTTCATAAGGTGATTCAGACGTGGTTGTAGAGAAAACATAAATATTATCCTGAACTGAAAATTATTCGGGCTCCACCCTAATAAGGTTCCATTGGTGAGCGTTCAATTCCCACCGTTTCTTGTAGTGTGACCCACTTGAGTTCAGCCTTGGTTTTGCTCTTGCATCCACCCAACTCACCCAACTCATCACACATGATGTGGGCCCAAAATCTAAACCGTCCATGTGATGCAGTACTCTATGAAACTGCCAGTGCCCGACTTTTACTCTAATCCAAAACTTCGATAGGCCATGGCAAAAGATACACACACACTACCTGACTGGAGTCAAGTTGAGTTTTGGCTCAAGTCAAGCCGAGTTAATGGGTGATGCACACTTGACTTGATTTGAATTCAGATTGGACAAAGTCTACTCAGTTCAGATCAACTCACCCATTTAGTTCGGGTTGAGTTGGATTTGAGCAAGTCGGATAAGCCGAATTTGACTTGTCAAACTTGTCCTATGCCGGGCTCTAATTAGGTCCCCCGGTGTCTTTATCAATGATAAAGAAAACAAAAGGCCTTTTGAATAATGCATCCAAGTGGACCCATCTTATCCTGGATGCAAGGCCAAAATAAAAACTCCAATGTACATGGTTGGTGGCCTTTCTTAATCGAAAAAATAAAAGCGGTTTGAATAATGCATCCAAGTGGACCCATCTAGTCCTGGTTGCAACGTGGTTGGTGGACTTTCTTAGTCAAAAAATAAAAGCAGTTTGAATCCAAGTGGACCCATCTAGTCATGGTTGGTGGCATTTTTGAATAAAAAGAATAAAAGTGGTTTGAATAATGCACCCAAGTGGACCCATCTAATCCTGGATGCAAGGCCAAAGTTGAGTGAGGATGTCCGTTTCCAGCACACGTGGACTTTCTGTGCCCTAAAGTTTAATTGGTCCACATCATCTGTGCTGAGTCATCATAACACTTTAATAAAATAAAAAATTATTTATAAAATACTGCTTGATTGAAAAGGAAGGCCACGTTCCAGTGCCTGATTCAAGGACGCGTCTTAGCTGCGACCCAAGATCCGGCGACGTTGGTGGGACCCTGACCGTGGCCCGCCTCCATGTTTGCTTTGTATATCTATGCTGCCAACTATTTTTCCACATTCAATGTCCTAAAAATGTAGCAGATACAAATCGCAGGTGGACCACACCACAGTAAACAGTGGTCACAGAACAACCACCATTGAAAACTTTCTAGTGTCCACCGTAATGTTTATTCGTCGTCCAACCTGTTGTTGATGAGGCCACACAGATCGGACGAAGGAAAAGTACAAATATCAGCTAGAACTTTAACCTTTGTAGCCCACAAATTTTTTTAACTGTGAATAACTATTGTTTCTCATGGTGTGGTCAACCTGAGATTTGCATCTGTTTGGTTTTTCCTGATGCAGAGAGCGGGTCCCAAACACTTTCACGGCGGCGAAGATGGACCAAAGAAGGCCCAATCGGAGGTGGAAATGATCCTGACTGTCGGAACTTTAAATCGGCCATATCTCGCACATCGGGATGAGTTTTTGGATATATCATATATGATTTTGGAATAGAAAAACCTACTTAAGGCAAGCACCCCCGCTATATTGGGTTGCCCATGCTGAATTTGTGAGAGATTCCATAATTTAGTTTTTACTGTAAAGAGTAAGTTTTAGTTCGAGTATAACTCCCGATCCTTTTAGTTGTATTACTCATGCCCAACATGAAAAGGGCTTAGAAACATTAGTAAAATAATGTGGTTGGGTTAAATTGGATTGGCTGAAAACCACGACTATATATAATAAGTTTCCTATTTACAATAAATCGCAATTTTAGAGTGTTTTAGTTGGAGTCTAGGAAAGCTACTGTTGGGGGCCTTGCACAAAACCTTAGGATCTAGCCTCCCAAAACAAACCAGAATTATAGAATAATAATGCAATGAACTAAATCAAAACATAAACCACACAACACCAGGGAATTTTTACGTGAAAAACCCTCAAAGAGGTAAAAACCACAGGACCTTGTCCAGATCAACAATCCACTATAAAGCAGAACGTTACAATCGATCACAAGCACACATCGCTTGGATCAAACCTTCTTCACTTACGCAGGAGTAGATAAACAATAAGAGAACAAAAGAAAAACGGAGAAATCTCACCGATCACGAGGACGTAGAAGCGCGGAGACGTGGACTGCGAAGTAGATCACCTCTACGAGCAGAATCTCCCTTCCACAAGCTTCCTCTCTCTCTCTCTCTCTCTCTCTCTCTCTTATACCTTTGATAGTCCTAAGCCCTCCTAGAAAATCTTTAGGAAACCTTAGAATACTCTGGAATACACCCCAATCCTATATACACCCCTTTATATAAGAATAGAAAGAGGTAGAATCCAAATAGGAAACAAAATCCGTAAAATTTGCATTTTCTCAATCGCATCTGCGGAACTCTTCGATGTTATCGAAGGTCTCTCGATGACAGCTTCGATATCATCGACGGTCCTTCGATGATATCGAAATAGGACCAAAACTGTCCAGCGACCGGGGTGAAAATTCTGACAATTATCGATGTCATTGAAGGTCTCTCAATGACAGCTTCGATATCATCTAAAGTCTGTCGATGATATCGGAACAGGATAAAAACTGTCCAGCGACCAGTGGTGAAAAATTCAGCAATTATCGATGATATCGAAACCAGTTTTGATTTCATCGAACCAAGAAATGAGGAGAAAATCCCCATCAAATCTCCCCCTTTTCGACTTAGAAGGAATCCACTTTCTTCAAGCCAGTCCGGTTTGTACAAACCTCAAACTTGCCCTTGAGCAAAGCTTTGGTCATCATGTCTGACCTATTATCGTCCATGTGGACCTTCTCAAGCTATAACACCTTCTGTTCGAAAGTATCCCTGATCCAGTGATACCGAATCTCTATGTGCTTCGACTTGGAGTACTGACTTGGATTCTTGCTCAAGTGTATAGCACTTTGATTATCACAATAAACCACGTGCTGCTCCTGCTTCAGGCTAAGTTCCTGTAGGAACCTCTTCATCCAAAGCATCTCTTTACATACCTTTATGTCTGCAATGTAATCGGCCTCTGTCGTCGACAATGCTACGACCTTCTGTAGCTTGCTCTGCCAAGAAACTGCTCCCCCTGCAAACGTGAACATGAACCTCGATGTAGACTTCCTGGAGTTTATGTCACATGCCATATCTGCATTTGTGTAGCCCTCTAACACAGGTTTTTCGTTACCATAGGATAGGCTTAACCTAGAGCCTCTTAGATACCGCAGTATCCACTTTACCGCTGCCCAATGCTCTTTGCTAGGATTGACAAGATACCAGCTGACAACACCAACCGTATATGCTATGTCTAGGCGTGTACACACTATAGTATACATCAAACTTCCTACTAATGATGCGTAGGGTATCTTCTGCATCTCTTCCACCTCTGCCTTCGTCTTGGGACACTGTCTATCGCTCAATCTAAAGTAACCATTCAATAGAGTACTGATCGGCTTCGCTACATTCATATTGAACCACTCTAGGACTTTCTCAATATACCGCTCTTGTGACAGCCAAAACTTCCTGCTGCTTCTGTCACAGGTTATCTCCATTTCTAGGATCTATTTAGCCAAGCCCAAGTCTTTCATCGCAAAAGACTTGCCCAACTCCTGTTTCAGCCTGTCGATCTTCTTGATGCCTTTTCCCATGATGAGCATGTCATCAATGTATAACAGCAGAACTAAGAAATCACCATTTGAAAACTTGCGCGTGAACATGCAGTGGTCCGAGTCTATTCTGTCATACCCATGCTTCAATATAAACGAGTCGAACTTCTTGTTTCATTGTCGTGGAGCTTGTTTCAGCCTATATAAGCTCTTCCTCAGCCTACACACCCTATGCTCCTTGCCCTTGACTTCAAACCCTTCTAGTTGGTGCATGTAGATCTCTTCTTCCAGGTCACGATGGAGGAATGCAGTTTTAACATCTAACTGCTCTATCTCCAGATCCATGCTAGCCACCAACACAAACAACACACGTATAGATATTATCTTTACCACTAGTGAGAATATCTCCTCGAAGTCTATGCCTTTTCTCTGACCAAACCCTTTCACCACATGTGTGGACTTGAACCTCGTCTGTGAATTCTTCTGCTCAATCTTCTTTCTGAACACTCACTTGTTGCTCAGAGCTTTCTTGCCCTTAGGCAGTTTCACCATGTCATAGGTGTGGTTCTTATGCAAGGATTCCATCTCCTCTTGCATAGCTTTCAACCACTCTCCCTTATACTCATCGGCTAGGGCCTTAGAATAATCTTATGGCTCTCCCCCATCAGTCAGCATAATGTACTCATGCGGTGAGTACCTCTTAGATGACTGTCTGTCCCTAGATGACCTCCTCACCTGTGGCTCAACAAGCGGATCAAGTGGAGACTGCTCCCTTGGTCCATCTTCTAAAGGAACTCCCTCGTCTTCTACACCTTACTATACTCCCCATCATCAGGCACCATGGGAGGAGTAATCGGATCCATATCCTTTAGCTCACCTGAACTAAGCTGATTCTTTTCTGGCTTACCAATGTCTTCTATACATTGATCTTCAAAGAAAACCACATCTCTGCTCCTGACGAGCTTCTTCTCGGTCGGATCCCACAATTTGTAACTGAACTTTTCATCACCGTACCCCAAGAACACATACTGTCTGATCTTCATATCGAGCTTCGACCTCTCGTCCTTTGGTACGTGAACGGATGCCCTGCATCCAAACACCCAAAGATGAGTATACGATGGATCCTGTCCAGTCCACACCTTCTCAGGTACTTCTCCATTCAACGGGGCTGACGGAGACCTGTTTATCAAATACACCGCCATGTGTATTGCTTCTCCCCAGAATGTCTTGGGCAATTTCGCTTGGGATAACATGCATCTGATTCTCTCTACAATGGTGCGATTCATTAGCTCAACTACACCATTATGCTGGGGGTCCTGGGAACCGTCTGTTCATGCCGTATACCCAGGGACTTACAATACTCATGAAAGTCGCTAATGTATTCACCACTATTGTCAGTGCGGATGCACTTTAATGATCTACCTGTCTCTCTCTTGACCATAGCATGAAACAATTTAAACACACCAAAGACCTCATCCTTGGATTTCAAAGCATAAACCCAAACCCTCCTAGATGCATCATCTATAAAAGTGATAAAATACAATGCTCCACCCAAGATTTTTGTCCTCATAGGACCACAAACATCAGAATAAACCAAATCTAATGTATGCACTTTATTAACATGAGAAGCAGTTTTAACAAATAAAACTCTATGTTGTTTCCCTGATAAACAATCAAGACAGGTTTTGAGATGTATACCTATCATGTCTGGAAGGAGCTGCTTCCTCGCTAGTAGCTGAAGCCCTTTTTCACTCATGTGGCGTAGACGCCTATGCCACATGCTAACATTTAAATCTTTCGCTGCATTCAACCTACTCTTACACACACTGACACTTGCCTTGTAAAAGGTGCAACACTTCTTTCTTCTGGCTGCGATCAACAAACCCTTGATGAGCTTTCAGTGCCCACCAACAAACTGGCTTTCATAACTATCATCATCTAACATTTTCATCGACATTAAGTTGAGGCGAAGGTTTAGGATATGTCTCACATCCCTAAAAATCAATGTGCAGCCCACATCAGTCTTCACACAAATATCACTGACCCCTACGATCTTCGATACGCCAGAATTTCCCATCTTTACGATCCCATAGTCACCTGACTTGTAGCTTGTGAAGAAGTCTTTGTATGAAGTCACATGAAAAGAAGCTCTCCCAAGTCAATCACCTAGTCGGTGTCCTGACTCGTGGCCGTGAGACATATATCGTGATCTACTGAAAGAATAACTACAACGTCGCCATCTGAAGCGACCGTAATGAAATATGATTCATCTTCCTTTCCTTTTCCTTTCTTGTCATTCTTATCCTTACGACATTCATGCTTATAGTGGCCCTTTTTGCCATAATTCCAGCATTCAACATCTTTGCTATTACTCGACTTGCCTCTTGATTTATCTCGGGCCTTCTCGCCCTTCCTGTTCTTTCCTCTCCCCCGTTCATGTGTCACAAGGGCCTCTTACTGAGTAGACCCCTGAGACTTCTTCCTTGTCTCCTCATTGAAGAGACAAATGGTTACCTGTTCCATGGATATCTTTTTGTCTGGTGCGGAGTTACTTAGAGACACCACCAATGTCTCCCAACTGTCAGGCAATGAACTAAACAAAAGTAAAGCCTGCAATTCATCATCCAAGACCATCTTCATAGAGGAAAGTTGGTTCTATATCGCTGACCTCATTCATGTGCTTGACCACAGAACCATCATCTTTAAACTTGATATTCACAAGTCGCCTTATCAGAAAATTTTTATTACCGGCTGTCTTCCTCTCATACAGCCCTTTTAATTTTAGCCATAGGCTAGCGGCTGAGGTCTCTGTAGACACATGGTGGAACACAGAATCATCCAACCATTGTCTAATAAACCCCACCGCCTTTCGATCCATCTTTTTCCAATCATCATCAGACATATCCTTTGATTTTGCTGATATGCCTAAAATTGGTGAATATAGGTCCTTGCAATAAAGCAAGTTCTCCATCTTAGCCTTTCATATAGTCCAGTTAGAACCATTGAGGCTAATCATCCTTGATGAGCCACATTCCATAATTCAAAAAATCGATCCTACCCGTTCAATGAACTTAGCTCTGATACCACTTTGTTAGGGGCCTTACACAAAACCTTAGGATCTACCCTCTCGATACAAACTAGAATTATGGAATAATAAAGTAAGAAAATAAATCAAAGCATCAACCACACACCACATAAGATATTTTTACGTGAAAAACCCTCAAAGAGGTAAAAACCACGGGACTTCATTCAGATTAACAATCCACTATGAAGTAGAACGTTACAACCGTCTTCACTCACGCAGGAGTGAATAAACAATGAGAGAAACAAAGAAAAATGGAGAGCTCTCACCGATTACGAAGACGTAAAAGCGCTGATATATAAATTATACAGTAGATAACCTCCATGAGCATAACCTCCCTTCTACAATCTTCCTCTCTCTCTCTTTCTCTCAATGAAATAAATTAAAGCATTAACCACACACTACACAAGAGATTTTTACGTAGAAAACACTCGAAGAGGTAAAAACCACGGGACTTTGTCCATATCAACAATCCACTATAAAATAGAACGTTACAACCGTCTTCACTCACGCAGGAGTGGATAAACAATGAGAGAAACAAAGAAAAATGGAGAGATCTCACCGATTACGAGGATGTAGAAGCACTAAGATATAAATTACACAATAGATAACCTCCCTTCTACAATCTTTCTCTCTCTCTTTCTCTCTTTCTCTCACACCTTTGATAGCCCTCTTGTATTTTTCATTACACTAGAAAAACCCTAGGAACCCCTATTTATAGTTTTAAGAAACTCCTTTCCGCATCCCAGTTGCGAAAGGACTCAAAGTCCGCAATCCGCATAAAATCGCGGAACGAATCTGCATAATCACGACCGGTTGAGACGATGCCACGACCGGTCGAGCGCCACCCACGACCGGTCGAGCACCCCAGAGAAAAATAGTACAAAGTCACTGGACTTTGAGTCGAGTCAGGGCTCAACTCCACGACTGGTCGTGCACCAGTCCTCGACCGGTCGTGTAAGGCTCACGACCAGTCGAGCACGGGTCAAAAACCCCATCAATAAATAGGTCGGGCTTAATTTCCCGGTCCCTGGGCTGGATCTGATTTTTCCTAACCCCCCGTGGGAGAATAAAATATTAGCAAGGCATATTTGTTGCTCTCGAGATTCGAACATAGGACCTTCCGCTCTGATACCATGTCAAACAACCATTTACTCCTAAAAGCTTAAGCTGTCAAAGTGTGGTGTATCAATGTATATCAAGGGATTTTATTACTCTAACACCCCCCGCACGTGCGGGGTGGGAACTTCGCACGAGAGCATATTGAGAAGGGTGGAGGGATACTCACACCATAAATAGGTCGGGCTTGATTTCTTGGTCCCTGGGCTGGATCTAATTTTTCCTGACCCCCCTGTGGGAGAATAAAATATTAACAAGGCATATTTGTTGCTCTCGGGATTCGAACATAGGAGCACCGTCGGATTTAACGGCAATGGGTGCTTGAAATTCTTGTCAGTTTACCAGTGAGGCATGAGTGAGGACCTAGAGCCAAGCTCTTATTACGCAGGTTCCAGCACAAACTTCATGGCAAGGTAGGAGTTCTTCAGAACACGGGGGAGCTCATCACTATTAGAGATAGCAAGCATAGTCTTTTTATTCTTTTTCTTTTTTTCCGCTCTCAAATGCTCCTATTTTGGAGTACATGAGTCTTTCAACATACTATTCATTCCACACCAAGCCCGTAAAGCCATGGCATGATATAGGGCACCCATGGCTTGCTTGAGCTGCTTGGGGCATGGCTCTTGCTCCGTTAACTAACGCGAATTGGCAGACGATCTACTGGACTATCGTTCTATACATCCTGCTGAACAAAGTGCACAGGGATCTGAGATCTGGACATGGACGAGACCTCCCCGCCTCGATTCTTTTACATAGTCCAGGAGCTGGCTGCAGCAGAGAAGTGGGGCATTGCAGGGCGCTGGCTTAGTACCATTCCTGGACCTAGCAGCGGAATGGAAGGCTAGGCCTGAATTCAGACCGCACCGGAATCTCACGTACGGTGGGAGTGTTATAATATTTAGTGTAACAAAATACACCCTAAAACAAAAGGAAGAAAAATACCTGAGAGGAGGAAGTAGATCAGAGAGACGGACGGAGGCAGGCTTTCTCAGCCAGACACTGTTGGTATTTATCGAGGGAGAGATGGACGTTGGTTTTGGTTGGAAGCCGACCCGGGTGGACAGAATCGATCCAGGCAGGGGCTCTGTGGGACCTAGTATGATGTATGGATTTTATCCACGCCGTTAATCCATTTTTACATATGATTTTAGCGTATTATCCAAAACACAAGACAGATCAAAGGCTCAAGTGGACCACACAATGGGGATTGAACGCCTACCATTAAAACTCCTTGGAGTCCACAGAAGTTTGGATCAAGCTGATATTTATATTTTACCTTCATCCAGGTCTACTTGACCTTATGAACAGGTTGGACGGATAATAAACATCACAGTGGCCCTGAGAAGGTTTCAACGGTAGACATTGTTACCACCAGTGCATCCAGTGGTGTGGTCCACGTGAGCCTTCAATCTATCTCATTTTGTTTTAGCTCCTACCCTAAAATGATCTTGAAAAATGGATGATCAGTATAGATAAAAACCATACTTCATGGTGGGCCCCACAGACCCCTTACCTGGGAAATCGGATTGCCTACTGAGTTACTCAGTACTCAGTAGGCTCTTATTGTACTGAGTAAACTCAGTTGGGCCCACTTTGAATGTATGTGTTCAATCCACGCCGTCCATCCATTTTTTTCATCTAATTTAAGGGGTCGAGTCCAAAATTGAATCATATCCAAAGATCAAGTGGATCATACCACATGAAACAGTAGGGATAATGATTTCTACCATTGAAACATTGCTAAGCCCCACAGTGATGTTTATTTGTCATCCAACCGGTTCATAAGATCATAAAGACATGGATGAATGTAAAGCACAAATATAAGCTTGATACAAAACGTCCGTGGCCCCTAAGAAATTGTCAACGGCAGAAGATCAATTCAACTGTTTCCTTTGGTGTGATCCATTTGAATATTGTATATGCTTCATTTTTTAGCTTAAGAAATAAAATTATCTAGTAAAATGGATTGACGGAGCAGATAAAATACATAAATCATGATGGACCTCAACGAGTTTACTCAGTACGCAGAGCGTAATGAGATACTCACTACTCGATCCGCTTCCCCTACCTGGACCGATTTCTGTATGTGGGTTGGCAGGACCCAATCCCAACCCGTACATCACGGTGGCCCCACAGAGCCATGCCTGGACCAATTCCTATCCAGCCGAGGCCGGGCAAGATGGACGCGGATTAGCTACTGACAGGTCGGGTAGCAAGACTAGCTACTGAAGTGACGTCACCCAGTTATGTGGGTCTCACCATGATGTATGTGGTGTATCCACACCGTCCATCCATTTGGAGAGATAATTTTAGAGCATTGTCCAAAGGATGAGCCAGATACAAATCTTTGGTGGACCCCACTACAGAAAACAGTAGAGAGAGTGACCCCACGGTTGAAATCCTCCTAAGGTCCATTTATTTGATATCCAATCAGTTCATAAGTTAAAATAAATATTAAATAAGTTAAAACACAAATACCAGCTTGATCGAAAACTTTTATGGCCCTTATTAGTTTTTAATGGTGGGCATCACTCTCTCTATTTTTTTCTATGGTGGGGTCCACTTGAGCTTTGGATCTGACTAATTCTTCGGCTCATACCCTAAAATGGTCTCTCCAAATGGATGAACGGTGTGGATACAAATATACACCATGGTGGGATCCACAGAACTTGTGACGTCACTTCTGTGGCGATTCTCGCTACTCAACCTGACCGTAGTGCACCCGCGCCCAGGCAAGACGCAATTAGCTTCCATTTGTGCAGGACGCTTATTAATTGCTGAGAGCCCACTCGTAAAAAGACTGGCGGAGGGCGGTCCTTGCATCACTTTCGCCAGCTTGGGTGCGGCTTGAGTGAATCCGCGGGGATCTATCGAGGTGGGTAGGATTTATGTCTGCGGGGCCCGTGTTCTATATGCTTTGTATCCGTTCGTGCTCGGTTTGTTTTTGTTTCATGTCATCTGTAGTGTGTGGGCGTGCAAGTTCAATATAGCAATTCAATTTAAACAACTCGACTTCAACCCCAAGTGTCAAAATAAGCATATATATCAAATATAAAATTGTATGTGATTAGATTTTGAGAAAATCGGTCACTTATTTACCTATTTGTAAAATTTTATAATGATCAAGCTATAATTAAAGGGTGGGGCTTCTTCCAAAGATGGGTTATTTTATGCTTTATGCAAAAAAAGGACTTTTGGAATACTGGTGCAATCAAACAAAACGAAAAACTCATAATCGATCATTAGAAGCAACTGTGAGAGAATGTCTTTTGAAAGAACTATGTGATATTAAATAGATAACAAATCCAGCCTATATGTAAAGATTTGGATTACAACTAAAGATAAAAGATAAATTGATAGATTTGTTCGATTATTTTTGGATTAGTTTTTTTTTTTTTTTTTTTTAATGCTTAGTTTGTTGATTTCCTCTGTTATTTATAGAGTTCTTTTACAACTTATTTTTCCATATCATTCTTCCATTACTGCAATTGTTATGGCAATCGAAAAACTTTTCTAGATCCTTTTCTTATATATATATCCTTCTTTTGTTACGTTTCTTTTTTGTGACAGTTATTCTTGTATTGGCCAAACTTTGTTCCTCTCGATCGCATTTTGTATTTTAAAATGATCAACCCCGTTTCTCTATTCGTCATTAGACTTTTGAATAACTTGACCACATCATTCCGTTGACCATTTACTAACGTTTAAAATTGAATTTATGCTAACTATAATTCTGAAAAAAATACTTCGAGTATTTTAAAGATCTTTTTTTATGCAATATCATATGTCATATTCCTATTAGCTTTCCTTAGAATAGCCAAAAATAGGGTACAAAAGCATCCACCCGTCCATCTACATTGAAAACTCATTTTAGGTCATGAACCAAAAATGAAGCGGATACAAATGTCAAGTTGACCATAGTATAGACATGGATGAAGGCAAAAACAAATTTTAGATTAATCCAAAACTTTCATGGCCTCTTAAAAAGTTTTCAACAATACACGTTCAATTCATAAGGCTTCCTATTGTGTGGTTTACTTAAGCTTTGCATATGCTTCAGTTTTTAGCTCAAGCCCTAAAATGTAATGTCCTGAATTTTTGCTACTTTTGTTACATATATATATATATATATATATATATAGAGAGAGAGAGAGAGAGAGAGAGTCATGCTCCCCTGCGCACCTACGCACGTGCGCACCTTTGCACATGTGCCATGGGTGTCTAATCTGAACGGTCCATGTGATGCGGAATCCCATAAAACCTCACGTGACAAATTTTCACCCCGATCTAATATTCTGGTGGGCCATAGCAAAGAGAAATGCAAATCAAGGGAGGAAACTGTTTTCATTTTTCATGGCCCATCAAAGTTTTAGATCAAAGTAAAACTTGGGCCCGGGAGGTTTCAGGAGGTGCTACTTCACATGAACAGTTCAGATTTTGGATCCACATCACGTATGATGGGTTCTCAAAAAAGTTCGTACGTAGTACGTACAAACTGCTTCGCAGGTGAGCGTTTCCATATATATATATATATAGCATATATTATCACTTACTGACCCTTGACACTCGAGGTGAGCTTATACGTAGGTGATACCAATAAAGAAACACACGAATCCGATTAATCAACCATACGAAGCCAATCAATCCGCCCAATCACTTAAACCTCAGGTATAGCCTCGTGATTTATTCATATAGGGCTCAAATCTATCCAACATATCACTGACCAATCGAGACAATCACAACTAAATTAAAGATCTACGTATAGTCAAGATAACTAAGGGTCAAATCTTAATTAACAAACCAAAGTGACACAATTATTCGTTTAGCTTAAGAACTGATGGTTCAAAGTGATTATGACCGAATCGCCATTTTTGATAATTGTGAATAGGCCACAGTATGGACTTAGGTAATCCAGACCCTAACCATTGCACACAAAAAATCTCCCTACCCAATTCATTCCAGAAATACCCCAATTATCTAAATAAGTTAGATACCGCTCGTTAGTGGGCTACTAGTTCTAAAATAATAGAATAATGTCCGTCTCACTAGGGCTTAACGCCCATTGCAGGTGGCGAACCAAGAAAGTACCCAGAACTATTCAACTTGGGCCAGAAGCTAAGTGCTTGAAACGCGCAAATCTCGTAAATTGAAATCTAAAAACTTAAGTGAAATAATCCTTCCGCTATTTCATGAACTTGAGGCTTTCCGACCGCTAGATCGCAACCAAATTTGAGGCATGAGTTAATGATATTTTTCTACTCATATCCGTATAACTGTAGCCCCGATCATTCACCAACGATCGTCCATCGTGAGTGGGACCCCCACGGTTGATTAAAGTATCTGATTGCCACCCGATTCTGACAAACCCTAGATCTTGTAGTGGGGCACCTTTCCATTGACTCGAATGAGATAGTGGGCCCCCAAAAAGACTCTGTAAATCAAAATCAACCCCCGAATGAGCAAGTATAATGGAAAAGAGGCCCCTAGGGCCATTTGAGCACAAGTGAACTGCATTCTTTTTCCGGATCATGTTAGAAAATGGCCCAAAAATGAGGTAGATCCAAAACTCAAGTGAACTGCAATATGGAAAATAATGAGGGTTGAATGTCCACCATTGAAACATAAACGGGGCCACAAAAGTTTTAGATCTACATGTATTTTTGTGTTTTGAACAATGGCACATAAATATCACAGTGGAAACCAGAGAGGATTCGACAAGAGGCAATTCTCTTGCACATTTTTTCCTGTTGTGTAACCCACATGAGTTTTAGATTTATCTTATCTTTGGGTCATCTCATAACATTACCTGACAAAATCAATGGATAGGTGAATTTATCATAAACAACCTGGCTACACTCGAGCCAGCTGGACGCACCACAACCAGCCAGAATGCACCTGAGCAAACCCGAACCAAATACAAGTATCTGACGCATTTCAATTTTTCTACTCAACCATACCTAACCCCAATTTTACAAAACTCTCAAATTAAAATACCCTAGCATGATATATTTCACAAGAATAGATAAAAATCATGAAATATCAATCTTTTCGAATACAAAATTACTTAGTTGATTTGGAGAGATGGGTGGCTGTCAAGAGTCGGCAATGATCGGGTAGGCTAGGTGGGTGCGAATGAGCTGCTTATTCGAGACGAGCTAGTGGTTGTTGGGTCGGGACCGTCGGGTGTGGTCATGTTGTAAATGAGAGAGAGAGAGAGAGAGATTTAAGAAAATGTGTTGGAAATATCAAAAAATAAAATTAAATTAATTATATTCTTTCACCAGGCTGAATCACGTAAAATATACACTATCCTTAAAGTGCGATTCGTTCCCTTATCAAATTGTTGATAGGTTACAGGCGAATTGCTTCTAGGATAAGACAAGCCTGTTTGGATCCTGCGTTCAACAATAACGAAGGGTCCACCTAGGAACAATTTCAACGCAACAAATCTTCTGGCAGAATCAAAATGAGAATGTGTTAACAATATTCTAAAATGGAGATGCAATCCTTAGGATCTGATAGATGAGGAGAGATGTGAGTTTGAGACGATGAAAATTGGACCAGAATGGTCTAGTTTATATAGGCACTAGGGAGTGGACCGTTGTTAGGTGGCCATTAATGGTTCAGAATGTTTGAAAAATGTTTCTGTCCGTTGTTCGTTAATTTCAGTTGTTTTTGGTCATTGGATCGGAAGATCTGACCGTTGGATCATCATATCCCGTTCGTTTTTAAACCAAGGCTTTCAAGGCTCATAGTCGTTTTTAGAAATGGCTGACCGTTTCGGATTAATAATCTGACTGTTCTCAGTCACCTATAACGTCCTGACTCATTTCAGACCCATCGCACCTGGGTTCATACTAGACCACTCGCATCGTCTCACGATGTTCCGCATAAGGTTGCGAGAGAGCGACCTATCTGCGACATGATGTGCATGTGCAAAGTGCAAGGTGTGCCAACTAGCGCTATTACTGCCACACTGCTCACACCCGTGCCCAAGCGTGAGTGCGTGCATGTGTTCCAGTGTATCACTGGAACATGCAACCCGAGCATCACAATCTCCAAAGCTCCAAGTAAGGATACTACACAGACATTCTCATATAAACCACGATTTTCTTCTTTTCATTTTCGATGTGGGACAAAAGCAAACACTGCACTTTTCAATTTGAAATTCCCAAAAAGCATTTTGGTGGCAAAATCCCAAAATTTTGAAATATATGTTTTTTTTTTTAAAACCACAAATTTCAACAGGGGTTGGGTCGGGTGTAATGTGTAGGTTAGATTAAGTCTTTAAATAATAATAATAATAATACACACATACACACATGCAACCCGAAACCAAGTTGAGGAGGGTTTCGAATCGAGTTGGATTTCAGCTTGACTAGGTTACCCAAACGCAACTCAGTTTGAGTTTAGTTTGGACAAAGTCTACTCGGTTCAAATCAACTCACCCACTCAATTACGCCGAGTCAAATCTCAACAAGTCGGACGAGTCAAGTTTGCTGAGTCAACTCATCCCATACCCAGCTCTCCTCCCAATGTAGGATGTCTCCCTACCAATAATTTTATTTTTTTATTTTTTAAGTTTGAATAATGCATCCAAGTGGACCCATCTAGTCCCGAATGCAAGGCCAAAATCAAAATTCTAAAGTATGTGGTTGGTAGCCTTTCTTAATCGAAAAAATAAAAGCAGTTTGAATAATGCATCGAAGTGGACCCATCTAGTCCTAGATGCAACGTGGTTGGTAGCCTTTCTTAATAAAAAATAAAAGCGGTTTGAATAATGCATTTAAGTGGACGTGTAGTCCTGGATGCAAGGCCAAAATCAAAATCCTAAAAAGGCCTGTTTGGCCGAATTGATCCCACGATATTAGGAGGGATGAGATCGCAATATCCAGGGATATGCATGATGAGCCAAACAAACCTGGTGAACTTCTCCCAGGTTATAAGTAATCCCATATATCTTAAAACAATCCACTGACATTACCATCATTACCTTAAACTTGATCCCATCCCTTGGTTGGATGGATTAGAAGAAAAAATCCTGCGATATGCCACGTGCCAAACAAACCTAGTGAACTTATCCCGGATATAGCAATCCCACGTATCTTAAACCAATCCACTGGCACCACTATCATTACCTTAAAATCCATCCCATTGGATTCGCCCGGCCAAACAGGCGTACGTGGTTGATGCCCTTTCTTAATCAATGAATAGTCTTGTGTTTTTAAATCAAAGTCAGTCAACAAAAACAATAAAAAAAAAGTTGGAATGACCACTTTCCTAGATACTTGGTAGTAGCCAAGACACGTCCTAGATACTTGGTAGTAGCCAACAGCCCACTGACACCCGTGGATCCAAGGATAGCATAAGGTATTGGAGGAAGCAGATTGGCTGGTGTACAGGTACGTATCGTGCGGATAGTATAAGTTTTCGGAGGAAGCGGATTGGCTGGTGTGTGGGATAAGGTCTTGGAGGAAGCGGATTGGCTGGTGTAAAGTACTTGTCATTCGAAGAGGAGCGCTGACGCTCCACGAGCTCGGAAGTTGTACGAACGGTTCAAAGGAGATCAAAGTTTCATGGCCCCACAGTTGATGTATTTTTTACCTCCACCACCGTTTATTCATTTTTCGGCAACACCACGAATAGCAGTGGGGATAATAATTTTCACAGTTAAAAAATTATTAAAACTCGCTATAATGATTATTTTCCATCCATATGTTGATAATGTTAAAAAGGCCTCAAAGAAAAGGAAATACAAATTTCATATTGATCCAAAACTTCCAGGACCCATAAAAAGGCTTTGATGGTAGATGTTTAACTCTCAGTGCCTTTTGCAGTGTGGTCCACTTGATAGTTAGATCTATCTTAATTTTTCATCTCAAGCCTTAAGATGAGCTCACCAAATGGATGTGCGGTTTCGATATAACAAATACCTCGTGATGAGACCGGTAGAACTGACTGATCTACTGACAGAGTAGGGAGGTGGTTATTTACTGTGCTACGTAAGCCTTATAATAATTCCATCCACGCAATTTTATGTTTTTTTTCAGACTATTTTATTCGTAAGTGAGGCAAATTCAAAAATAACGTGGAACACATCAAATGAAAGACTAGTAGTTCAACACTCACCGTTAAAAAATAAATACTTGGTGACGCTAAAAAGTATTAGGCTGACACCGCAAGTTCCGTGGGGTCACCATTGTGTATGTGTTGTATCCACACCGTCCATACATTTGAAAACATCATTTTAGTGCATGATTCAAAGAACAAGGTAAATCCAAAACTAGAGTGGACTCCATCACAGAAAACAGTGGGGAGAGTGATGCCCACCGTTGAAACCTTATGAAGGTCCACCATTATGTTTATTTGAAATCGAACCTGTTCATGTGTTAACGCAGACATAAAAGAAAGGAAAACACAAATATCAGCTTGATCGAAAACTTTTGTGGCCGTTATATCTTTTTAACGGTGGATGTCACTCTCCCCTCTCTTTCCTGTGGTGGGGTTCACTTGAGCTTTGTATCTTACTCATTCTTTGGGTAATGTCCTAATATGATCTCTCCAAATGGATGGACGGCGTGGATACAAAACATACATCATGGTGGGGCCCACATAACTTGGTGACGTCACTTCATTAGCTGAGTCTCGCTATTCAATATCTAATCCGCGTACGTATTTTGTAATTAAATTTTTTTTAATTAAAGTATAACGGTGACGACAGCGAAAATGACGTGGACCAATTACATTTTAGGGTACGGGAAACCCTGTTCGCTGGAAACAGACGATATGCAGAAATAATTGAGTGCCTTTGCTTTTGCAACGGATGTATCTTCCTTGTTGTAAGAATAATTCAGAAAGACTTGTT
Organism: Magnolia sinica; assembly: GCF_029962835.1. Taxonomy (NCBI): domain Eukaryota; kingdom Viridiplantae; phylum Streptophyta; class Magnoliopsida; order Magnoliales; family Magnoliaceae; genus Magnolia; species Magnolia sinica. The sequence continues at coordinate 89,783,060 of NC_080581.1, read as the reverse complement.
TTCAAGAAGTGAGAGAAAAAATGGAGAGTATTGTTCAGTTCGCCGTACAAAAATTGAACGATTTTGTAAGAAAGGAAGCAGATTTGCTACTCGGAGTAGATGAGCAGATCATATCCCTTCGAACCAAACTTGAATGGATGCGTGCCTTCCTCAAAAACGCACATCGGATGCGCATAGAGAATGAGTTATTTAAGCTATGGATGTCTCAAATAAGAGAAGTAGCCTATGATGCTGAGGATGTCATCGACTCTTACATCTTTAACATTGAACAGAAACGACGAGAAGATACAAGTGCTGGATTTATGAGATGCCTGACTAGTTTTGCTGGTTGCATCAAAGACATACCAGCCATCCACGACGTTGGAAAGAAGATCCTCAACCTAGAAAAAAGGCTCGGCGATATCAAGGAGAACATATCACAGTACGACGTCGGCAATATATTAGTTGGTGGAGAAGCTTCATCTTCTTCAAATCAAAGCCAGCTGCGGAGGGAGAAGATGGCTCCCATCGTCGAGGAAGCCGATGTGGTCGGTTTTGAGGAGGAGACAAAGACACTGGTGCGGCAGCTGACTGAAGGAGATGCGCGGCGTGCTGTTATTTCGATCACGGGTATGGGAGGATTAGGTAAGTCTACTCTCGCAAAGAAAGTTTACAATGACATCCATGTAAAGACGAGTTTCGATTTTCAAGCTTGGGTGTATGTCTCTCAACAATATCTAGTCCGAGAGCTTTTACTGAGCATTATAAAATGCTTTAGAGACGTCAAACGAGATGAAAAAGAGATGACGCCTGAGGAAGACCTGCGGCAGGAACTCTCTCAGCACTTACAAGGGAAGAGATATCTGGTGGTAATCGATGATATATGGAGTAGACAAGCTTGGGACAGTTTGGTTTCTGCATTTCGAGATACAGAAAATGGCAGCAGAGTGCTTCTTACGACTCGCAATGAAGATGTAGCAAGGCATGCAGACGCACAGAGTACACCCCATAAACTCCGTTTGCTGGATGGAAACGAGAGCTGGTCACTGTTCTGTAAGAGAGCACTTCCCGGAAATCTTGCTCCTACGTGCCCTCCAAATCTGGAAGAGTTGGGAAGAAAGATGGTCGCCAAATGTGGAGGTTTACCTCTAGGAATTGCAGTATTAGGAGGCGTCCTATCAAGAAAAGAGAAGTCAGTGAATACGTGGGAGAAGGTGCTTAAAAGTGTGGAATGGTGGCTAAATGAAAGCAAAGAAGATGGGATCTCAGGCATATTGGCCCTGAGTTACCATGACATGACCTATGAATTGAAGCCCTGTTTTCTTTATTTTGGAGCTTTTCCTGAAGACTCTGAAATTGACGTGGACGACTTGATTAAGTTGTAGATAGCAGAAGGGTTCGTGCAGCAAAGAGGAGAAGAAGAACTGGAGGATGTTGCGGAGGATTACCTGGATGAGCTCATCAGTAGAAGCATGATTCAGGTGGCGAGCAGGAGGATCAATGGAACGATTAGAAGATGCCGTATTCATGATCTTCTACGAGACCTCTCAATATCAGAAGGGAAGGAGGAGAGATTTCTGGAAGTGCATGGGAACATGGCGCCTGAATTACCTACCAAGGCACGCCGACTTGCAATTACTTCTGGTGACATCAGTAAGTCCATCTCTCTTAACTGCTCCATTCTACAACTCCGCTCTTTGTTGCGCTTCAGTTATGAGGTTCAAATGCTGGAGAAACCGCAGTTGACAATCATCTGTAGAGCTTTCAAATTGCTGAGGGTGATGTATCTCCGACGCGTACAACTCTCTAGTCTCCCTGATGAAATAGGGTATCTAATCCACTTGAGGTACCTATGTCTCAGGGGGAGAAGGTTGGAAAGGCTACCATCTACCATAACTCGCCTCTCCAATTTACAGACTCTCTATCTACTAGCTACAAATATTCTCATCCTACCAGATGATATTTGTAAGATGGAACAGTTAAGGCACCTACACCTAATAACTGAAGGAGGACCTCCCTGTCAAATCAGAAACGTCATGCATATCCATCGTTTAAGCAATCTCCAGACTCTAAATTTAGTAGAGGGGGGTAGCTGGATAGAAGATGGGTTGGAGAAACTAACCAATTTGAGAGATTTGGGAATAAAGGGAGATCTCAAAATGGCATTGTCCCATTCCATTCATAAACTGGCAAGCCTCAGATCATTGCGGCTAGAGGCAAGTCCTAATTGCTCGATTCCAGCGTTTCCATCCTTCTCAAATCATCACCATCTATTTCACATGACTTTGGACGGACCCTTTGGGAGATTACCGGACGTGCATGAGTTCCCACCTAACCTCACAGAGCTATACCTGAATGGGTCCCAATTAGAGCGAGACTTGATTGGAACGCTGGAGATGCTGCCGAACCTTCGGATACTCTATTTATCCTGGAAATCTTACATAGGAAAGGAAATGGTTTGCTCCGTTGGAGGGTTTCCACTGCTCGACGATTTGAGTATCTATGGATTGGATGACTTAGAGGAATGGAGAGTGGAGGAAGGTGCGATGCCGAAGCTTAGATGTTTAATTATTCATGATTGCGAAAGATTGAAGATGCTTCCCGAAGGATTGCGACATATCAGCACCCTACGAGATTTGAAGTTAGAAGAGATGCCAGAAGAATTCATAGAAAGGGTACGAAAAGACGATGGAGAAGACTGGTTTAAGATCCGACACATACCGTCAGTCAACATCGACCCATACTGATGTCAGTAAGTGTATGGGAATCTTTCCATGTAGGTAATTGGTGTTGGATTTGTTCGCATCCATCTCATCCATCCATACCGTCCTTTAGGTTCAGTCCACTCATCTTCTATTCCTTAGAAAATTTATAATGATTGGATGATCCAAACGGTCCATCTAGTTTCATGGAGAAAGTAGGGACAGGATTGCTTCTATAGGTTTAGTCAAGAACGCTTACAGTCGTTTGATTGTTGTGATTTTTACATAGTAGTGGAGAAGAGTGGACAGTACCTTATGGACGGTCTCCATAGATGATATTGATTCGTACGGGTTCAAATGCAGTCCAGGTGCAGGTAAAAGTTCAAATATGTGAGCTATCTACTTCTCTTGTAAAATTTAGGCTTTTTATAAAAATGTCCTCTTGTATGTTATTTCTTTGTATTATCAGTGTAATAAAGATGGAGTATGTCAAGGCAATGTAACCGATTTGAAATCACGTATTTTTATTTTTTTTTATCATTTAAACAAAGTTAGAGGTGATGTACTCTCACCTTTCTCTAATAAAAGTTGGGATGACTAGTATCTTTCTTCCAACTTGTATATATTTGACATAAGAATGTTGCCATGCATAAAATGTTGACATGTGGTTGGCTTATTTGTGTTGTAAGTAGGTGATGATGGGTTGACTTTACTTCTTTCATGATTTTCTTTTGACTTGTTTACGTTGTTAGTAGTAAAGAGTGTGTGTGTGGAGGTCGTTGGACAATGTTCTCATATGGTACTCTTATGTTTCATTCAAATTCCATCAAACAAATACTTATATGATGTTTGATGTAACTTCTTTTCATTGTGTATTTCGATTAAATGAATTCATGGATTACCAAATATTAGATATTGATGTTTACTTGATTTTCCTTTTGAGGAGATGAGGTTGATGTCCCCCTCTTTTATGTAATTTTTTCTTCAATCTATCAATAAAATTCAGTGTGATCTGATCATTGAGCACCAAAGAGGCAAGGAAATGAATGACAAAGGAACCTACTCATCCAAATGAGTAGGGGGATGAGTAGGTGAAATAGACCAACTTCAGCAATGTTCTAAAGCACATTGGCATGGTATAAGCCTCCTGTTCGAACTAGAGTCTGAAACAAAGTTCTGCTCAGAATCTTTTCTGAGATTAAGGAATAGGAACTGATTCAATCTATTTATGGAGTTTGAAACCAAACATGTCCACAGTTCATCAGTTTAGACTATCCAATTAGTTTGTTCCACTTTAATTGAACAGCATGAGAAGACACACACATCATAGATGAACTTTTCCATCCCATATAATAAAAAACAAACCTTTGGAGCAAAGGTCCAATATTCCAGTGAGTTTGCATTAGATATCATACTCCAAGGAACCATTTTGGTCACATGACTACATCTCTGTTTTTCTTTTTCTTTTGGCAGCAAACTAGACAGCATAACCTTACAATCATCATCAATATCAATGCCACAATTCATCTTGAGCATCCATCCATCCAAAAGGACAACATAAGAACGAAACACACACACACACACACACACACACACACACACACACACACACACACACACACACAGGGGTTTACACAAGAAAAATGACAAATAAAGAAAACCCAAGAAGAGAGAGTGATGATGATAGAGAATCTAAGCCTTGGGCTTGAATGGGATTGGCCTTATCACAATCTGATGGTACACTGCTGCAAGCGCTGCCCCAATGAATGGGCCTACCTAGAATATCCAATGGTCATCCCACGCATGGTCCTTTTTGTAGATGATGGCAGCTCAAAGGCTCTTGGCTGTGTTGATGCTGCTTCCAATGATGGGGAGGGTGGCCAAGTGCAATAGGAACACAGCTAACTCAATTGGGAGAGGTGCAAGGATAGGCACATGAGAATATCTGGCATTACTCTTGGCATCAGTGGCAGAGAAGACAGTGTAGACAAGAACAAATGTGCCCACAATCTCAGCACACAAACCATCTCCCTGGGTGTAGCCATGATTCATAACATTGGCTCCCCCACCCAACATCTGGTAAGGGCCCTTTTGGAATCCTTTCACCACACCATTCCCACAGATTGCTCCCAACTACTGCATCACCATGTAGAAAACAACCCTCATCAGGGAGATCTTCCTGGCCACCATAGGGCTGCTGCTGTTTTGTTGGCACTTGACGGAATGGTTGTACAGAGCTGTTTCCAGTCAAGAAATTTCAGGTGAGTGCTTCCATGTTCCATTAAAAAATAAAAATAAAAATAAAAATATAAGGAAAAGGAATGAGAAAAGACAGCAGCAGCCCAAACGTCACAGCTGTATTTATGTGTCCACGTGAAATACCAGCCATACAATAGACCAAGGCAAAGATCATGCCACCAAATGCCCAATCCCCTGAATACCCACACTGGAATACATGGCAGGTGTCCTTTTGACACTAATGACAGTGAGGATGGTGATGTAGAGGAATAGGAATGTAGCCATGAACTCTGCAATGCCAGCCCTCCAAATTGATCATGATTGAGCTCACTAGGCTCAAACAACGGTGGTGGTGGTGGCTCCTTGCAGTCCCGGTCTTGGCTCTGTGCTGCTGTCCCCATGAGCTGCCTCTCTAAGAACTTGTTTGCTCCCAGCTTTGCATGACTATAGCTATACCTTTGATGGCTCCGTAAATTGGCAATATGAAACTGCTGAAGCATTAAAATGTCTAAAAAAAAATGCATTAAAGCTTAACAAAAAATTCTTTACTTGAGGTTACCTTAATAAATTTTGTTGCAAGCATTTAAAAGTGAAATATGTTATGATATACATGCATGCATATGATATGTTGGCCCACTAAAATCCTTCCATCAGTTAAGAGGACCCCTCGTCTTAGGGCTTTTGGATCTAACCGTGCCGTTCAGTGGTACATGGGAGCACAAATGAATTGATCCATAATTGGTGGAAAGGATAGGACCCACTATTCACACGCATCGTCTCCTTTCTTTTCAATGAATGGGTGTTTTTATTACTCAAAAGATGCAAATAATTACAAACCCATGGAAGCTAAATGAAGAAATATACAGAGGCATGGCACAAGGAAAAACTGAGAACCTAGCAATAGCATTGTACAAAAATTTCATGCTATTCCAACTTTATCTTATAATCCCTTCCTCGCGTCACTGCCCTTTGCTTTCCAATAGGATTGCTTCCCAGATCGCCTAAAACTGATTCCGCTGGATTCCCTTTGCCCAACTATCAAAAGATGTCTATTCCACCATCAGGTTCAAAATTCTGTGCCAGAATATCCCAGAGGAGAACTCTTTCCTTTCAAAATACAAGCATTGCTCTCTTTCCACTATCTTCCACTTAGATTCTATCCACCCTTCAGAAAGCTCCAACACTGTCATCCGAGTGACACAAATCACCCCAAATTGTCTGAAAATTGTTGCCCACATTTGATATGCATAGTTACAATGAATCAGTAACCGTGAGTATTTCTCCTCTGCTTCACTGCACATTGGACATCTATTAGGCATTTGAATCCCTCTTCTCTGCAGCTTATATATGGTTAGAATGTTATTTCTGTATGCTTCCAAACACAAAACACTTAATGTAACTCTTTCCCAAACCACTAAAGTGCATTCCACCCCCGACAAAGAGCTACTCCCACATGTCATCTGCTTAAGGGGACAATACGGGCAGGTTGGGTGTTTTATGTAACTTATTTTCATGGTATATTAGACTATATGTTTTCATGGATTACCAAATATTAGATATTGATGTTTACTTGGTTTGCTTTTCGTGAAGTCAGGATGATATCCCCCTTATTATATAATCTTTTCTTCAATCTATCGATAAAGTTCAGTATGATCTGATCGTTTTGCATCAAAGAGGCAAGGAAACAAATGACAAAGGAACCTATTTTACTCCAATGAGTAAGAGAAATAGGCCAACTTTAGTAGACTCAATTCCAAGGCACAATAGCATGGTGTTCTCCTATTTGAATTTTTGACACTGAACTTCTGCTCAGGATCTTTTTCTGAGATTCAGTAATAGTAATCAATTCAATCAATTTATGGAGTTCCCAATGTCATTCTCTACCACCCATAGCATGCCTGGTGCATTGACACATCAACAATCTTCTCAACAGTTTAGACTATCAAATTAGTTTGTCTCACTTCACATGGGACAGCAAAAAAAGACACACTTCATAGACAAATTTTTCCATCCCAAATATGCCACATATAAAAACAAACCTCTGAAACAAAGGTCTAATAATAGTCCACTGAGTTTGCATTAGCAATCATGTCTCCCACGAACCATTTTGGTCATATGAATATAGCTTCTTTGCAAACCAGACAGCATAACCTTCTTAGTTTACACACATAATCATCATCAATATCAACTCCACATTTCATATTCATAATGCTCCACACATCATCCATCCAAAAGGACAACATAGAGAGAGAGAGAGAGAGAGAGAGAGAGAGAGAGAGAGAAAAACAGTTTAAAAATAAATACCAAGATGATGGCATGGCTTTGAACGGGATTGCCCTTGTCACAATCTAATGGTACACTGCTGCAAGTGTTGCTCCAATGAATGGGCCCACCAGGAATATCCAGTGGTCATCCCACGCATGGTCCTTGTTGTAGATGATGGCATCTCCAACGTTCCTGGCTGGGTTGATGCTAGTTCCATTGATGGGGATGGTGGCCAAGTGCACTCGGAAAACTATAACCCAATTGGAAGAGTTACAAGGATAGTCACATCTGGCATTTCCCTTGGCATCAATGGCAGAGAAGACTGCAGCGAAGCACAAAGGTGCCCACAATCTCAAACATCTGGTAAGGGCCCTTTTGGAACATTTTGACCACACTAGCCCCACAAATTGCCCCCCAAGCATCACCATGTAGAAACAGCCCTTGCCAGGGACAGTTTCCTAGCCAGCAACAGCCCAAAGGTCAAAAGCTGGGTTTTGGTGTTCACCTGAAATCCCAGACATACAATAGACCAAGGCAAAGATCATGCCACCAAAAGCCCATGCAATCCCCTGGATACCCACACTGGCGCACATATATGGTAGGTGACCTTTTGACACCCATGGCAACGAGGATGCTGATGTAGAGCAATAGGAAGGTGGCCATGAAATCTGCAATCCCAGCCATCCAAAATGACCATGAATTGAACTCACCAGGCTCAAACAAAGGCACTGGTGGTGGCTCCTTGTAGGCCTTATCTTGGCTCTGTGCTGTTGTCCCTATACGTAGCCTCTGTGAGAACTTGTTTGCTCCCAGCTTCTCATGACTATAGCTATTTCCTTTAATGGCTCTGTAAATTGACAATATAAATCGATATGCTAATTTTGGAAGGTTAACATTCTCTAATTGAGATGAATTTTTCAAGGTGGCCTATAAATATGAGATGAACCTAACAGACGGTCAATACCAATGATTTGACTCTCTGCTTCTGAAAGCACTGTATCACACTAAGGCCATGTCTGGATCCCAAGGATTCCATTCCAAACAATGGAAAAGGAAAACAGTTTTCCTTTGATGTTTACAATTTGTCTTGTTTAGATCATAAAGAAAAAGACGGATTACACAAGGGTAAATATACTAAGATGACTTATATCATGTTTTTTCAGTGTATAATGATATATATTCAACTTGCAGAATCTTGCCAAGCAGAAAATGCTTGCATGTGATGACCGGATCGGTATCTTGAAGTCAGTGCTAGCAGTTTGATTTTGCTTCTTTCTTGGTTTGATCATCTTCTCCATTGTCATGTGTAGAGAGAATGTGGAGAACTTTGAATTTAGTGTTTGAACAATGATTTATATTTTGTTGGAATGAAACTTGTTATTTTCAAAGAATGAAATGTTAGATATCAGATATAAAAAAAATACCGTGTACGACGTGAACAACTAGCCGCCTATCTTGGGATGCACAGCTGCATTATCGCATACACGCTGCAGTTGATCGTGCTGGTTCATTACGGCATTTTCACAAACACCTAGCATCTTATCGTGCTGATCCAACCGTGCGACATCTGGTAGCTCCTCTCCCTTTCCTTTCGAGATGGAAAACTCATCTGACTAGTGTAAGCAGCAGATTACATGATCATTCCCTATCTAAACAACACGTGTCAAAAGAATACCTCATGTGAACGAACGGGCGCTACATGAACGGAAGAATTCATGTAGATGGGGTCCACCTCGTTCATCAGCTGGCAATCATATGACCATTCCCTATCTAAATGACACGTGATGAAAGATCACATCATACGAACGGACACTACGTGAACGGAAGAGTTCAAATGGATGAGGTCCACCTCGTTCATCAGCTGCACCATCCCATGTTAAGCTCGGTCACACAGGCGGAAATCTTCATAGGACATTTAAAATCTGCCTAAAATCTCTTAAATTCAGTTTGGTCCATTTGAGGTTCTGAATTACCAACACTACTTTGATCTTGTACATCCATCTTAGATCGGCAATTTTACTTGTGAGTTACAAATTTCCTGCTATTCTTTTTTCTTCTCTCATAAAAATAACTAACCACTTTTCCCTTATTAATAACTCACTCAAGGGTCGTTTCGATGACTGTAATTTTCTCTTTTCTCTCATTAAAAAAAAAAACTTAAGGCTTTTCCCTTATTAGTAAATCACTCAAGGGTCGTTTCGATGACTGTAATCAGTTTGGCTTTTTAGGTTCGAACATGTGTCATGCCTTTTTAGCCGTAAACAATATTCACATTGTCGATGCTGTCAGGCAAAATATCAGCCTATATTATTGATATTGATGTCCAGCCGATAAATCCGTAAAAATCTTCAAGAATTTAATTTAGTTGAGGAGGATTCGGCGATTTCACGGTTCCGAATCCTTTTCTCTCTTTCGAAAACGACTTACCGGAAGTTTGTTACTCAGTACGCTCTTATGAGACTGAGAAAACTTCGTGGGCCCACCGTGAAAGATTTCCTGCCAAAGCCTCTCAAGGGAAGTTTATGTGTGGGGCCTACTTAGATGTTTGTGAGAAATCCAACCCCTCTATCCGTTTTTTAAACTCATTTTATGACGTGAGATAAAAAATGAGGAGGATCCAAAACTCAAGTGCGCCACACGAAAAGAAAGAGTGGATATTTAGTGACCACCGTTGAAAATTTTATATGGCCATAAAAGTTTTGTAATGGCCTAATTTTTTTTGGTGTTTTCACTTTATCGAAGTGATAATGAGCTTATAAACGGTTTAGATGGCGTATGAACAGCAAGGCGGAGCCTAGGAAGGTTTCAACAGTAGGCATTCCTTTCCCCATTGTTTTATCTCCTATGGCCCACTTGAGTTTTGGAACCTCCTCATTTTTGGTAGCATGTCTTAAAGTGAGGTCAAAAAATAGATAAACGGATTTAATTTTTCACGAACATCGCAGTAGGCCCACCCAGAATCCTTGCGCAGGAGCTTCCCGCGAAAGCCTACCCCGTCACCTGTGGTCGGTGCTCTTTACGCCTCACCATAATGTACATGCTTCATTCATTACGTTCATCCATTTTTAAAGATCATTTCAGGGATTGATCCATTAGAGGAATATAAGTCTCAAGTGCACCACACCATAGGAAAATAATATTGATTGGATATCCACCATTAAAATCCTCCTAAGGTCCACCGTACTGTTTATTTGACATCCAGTCTGTTAATTAAGTCATACAGACCTAAATGAAGGGAAAAACAAAGATCAGCTTCATCCAAAACTTTTATGGCCCCAAAAAGTTTTTAATGATTGAAATTCATTCAACACTGTTTCCTATAATGTGGTCCACTTAAGATTGGTATACAACTCATTTTTTTTTATATCATAAAATGATCTAGAAAAATAGATGGACGGAATGGATGAAACACATCCATCATAATGGGGCCCACGTATCACCCACCACCAGCCATTTGCTGGTGGCAGGGGAGTAGTCAATCCGTTTCCTCCGCGATGAGATCACCCGCTGCGCAAAGTAGATTGGCTACTCCCCTTGACCCCATGCCTGTGGGTGGTGTTTGGTGCTCCGTGGAGCCCATAATGATGTATGTGTTTCATCCATTCTATTCATCCATTTTTAAAGATTATTTTATGGTTTGATCCCAAAAATGAGAGGTATATAAATCTCATGTGGACCACACCACATGAAAATAATAGTGGCTGGATATACACCATTAAAATCCTCCTAAGGCCCACTGTATTGGTTATTTGACGTCCAACATGTTGATTAGGTCATAAAGGCCCAGATGAAGGGAAAAAGCAAAAATCAGATTCATCCGAAACTTTTATGGCCCTAAAATATTTTTTAATGGTCGACGCTTATTCAACACTTTTTCATGTAATGTGGTCCACTTAAGATTTTGATATACCTCGTTTTTGGTCTCATAATGTAAAATGATCTGTAAAAATAGATGGACGGCATGAATGAAACACATACATCATAGTGGGGCCCACAGAGCACTGACCACCAGCCATTGGCTGGTGTAGGGGGAGTAGCCAATCCGTTTCCGTTGGAAGCGTTGGGCGGAAACGTGCCCTCCCATTCGAGGGAATGTAGATCACAGTCTGTTGATCTTTGGGTAGTGCTCTAGCTCTGCACATACAAAATCACACATGACCAGTTAAGAGTCTCGAAAGAGCTGTAGTTAACAGTGTCATGGGCCCTGTCTTTGCATTTGGACCTGAGGAGATTTAGCTGATCACGTGAGATCTTCAAGAGGGCGACAGTAGGACTCGTTTCAGATGTGTGAGATTGTGGTGGGGTATTCATGAAAGGTGGGGGTTGGTATTCGATGTGATTGAAGAATGCGGTAGGTGGGTCCCATGCTCGCATTAAACTTGGGTCGATGAATCGCTGGATGGTGGGATTGAGCCCGTAGGCCACTTCTGACCAGTATTTGATGAAATGGAACTGTGAGGGCCCATTGGCGACTGTGTGGTGGGAACAGGAGCCCAACGAGACGCCTCCACATTTGAAGCAAGTTACCTGTTGGTCATTAGAAAATGTAGCATTGTTTAAAATACTCAAAACTCACCTCATTTAGAAAATCTTGGCAAGTTGAGACGAAATAAAAAGTGCAAAAGGAAAAGAAACTATTCGTGTTGTACAGGAAAATATCTACATCATTAGTGGTTAGAATCTTCAAATTCGGTGGTTCATCCACTGTGAAACCGGATTGCCCGGTGGCCCTGACCTAAGTGGCATGACTGTTGTTGATGTCTCGAATCTGTCAATAACATGGGTCTATCGGTGCAGCATTGGGTAGTGCTGACACACAGGTGCTCAAAGTCATGAAAAAATTCAAAAATTTTATGTTGGTTGTTGGAATGTTTCGGTACTGCTATTTGATGGCACCAAAGGAGTTTGATGCCATCGAAGAATCCTTGATGAGTGGTCAATTCCATGGACACATCTTCAATGGGTGCTTGATTCCATCCAAATCCTATCCAAAATTGTGTTAGTGCGGGATTAGTTTTCTATTTCAGGTGTAACACGATATATATCAAGTGTAATCGAGATTTTGGTGTGAGAGAAGTACTTTAGGGCTTTTTAATTTGTTCTAAATGGTTTTAAGGGAATAGATAGGGCTTGTAAAGACGATTTGAGACTTCTTCGAATTAATAAGACTCCATCTCTTGTAATCTATTTTCATAGTGCATTACTTATCACTTTACGCCATAGTTTTTTTCTGTAAAAGTTTTTCCACGTAAAATTTGGATTGTTATTGTTTGAACTTAGTTGTGTGATTGTGTGTACTATGCTTGATTCATGTTTAAGTGTTTCCACAGTTTCCACCAATAACTTTGTGGGGCCCACCATAATGTATGTGTTTTATTCATTATGTCCATTCCTTTTGCCAGTTCATTTTAAAGCATGAACCTACAAATGAATAGGACTTAAATCTCAAGTGGACCACAATACAACAAATAGTGGGGGAAATGATGCACACCGTTGATCTAAAGCTTTTGTCTTCCAAGAGTTTTTCATATGTAGGCAGTCAATCCACACTATTTCCTGTGGTTTGGCCTACTTGAGCTTTGGATATACTTTATTTTTCATCTGTTCCATAAATTGAGCTGATAAAATGGACTGATGGTGTGGATAAAACACATACATCACGGTGGGCCGCACAGAGTCTTCCCACTGATCATAGGGATAGCATCATTCGATGTTTCTTGTATTTCAAACAAATTTTCATCCAAACTATAGATAATTAGATGGACACTTCTAATTGACACTTCACCCTATCACTAGTGTTGTGGAGATGAAGTTCTACCACATTGTAGTTCCAAAGGCTTTATCCTCCCATCTATCTGGATGGACCTTATTGAGGGAACGTGAATTGCCCACCCCTTCTGTCCCGAGCTCAGCATGGCCAGGGCCTCTGAGGGGCCACTGAGATGCATGGGTTTTATCCACAGTCCATCTATTTTGCCATACCATATTTAGGTCTAATCCTAAGAATGAGGCAAATCCAAGGCTGAGGAGGACCACAAAAGTTTTGAATCAAGCTCACACACACACACACACGGAAACGCTCACCTGCGAACCAGTTCGTACCTATAACGTACAAATTTTTTGAGAACCCATCATACGTGATGTGGATCCAAAATCTGAACTGTTCATGTGAAGCAGCACCTCCTGAAACCCCCCAAACCCAAGTTTTACTTTGATCTAAAACTTTTATGGGCCATGAAAAATGAAAACAGTTTCCTCCCTTGATTTTCATTTCTCTTTTCTATGGCCCATTAGAATATTAGATCAAGGTGAAAATTTGTCATGTAAGGTTTTATGGGATTCCGCATCACATGGACCGTTCAGATTAGACACCCATGGCACGTGTGCAAAGGTGCGCACGTGCATAGGTGTGTAGGGGAGCATGACTCTATATATATATATATATATATATATATATATATATATATATATATATATATATATATATATATATATATATATATATATATACCACTTTCGCCAGGATCGTATATTTTAACTTATGAATAGGTTGGATCTAAAAACTACATCATGGTGGGCCCTATAAATGTTTGAACGGTAGGTGTAACTGATCACAGGGTTTTCTTTGGTATTGGTCCCCTTGAACTTTAAATCTATCCCATTCTTTTTCTTATGCCATGAAATGATCTCTACAAATGGTTGGACAATATGGATACGACACATGCATCATGGTGGGGTCCACAAAGCTTGGTGCGCAACAAAATCGCTAATGGGCAGCGGATTGCATATGGAGTAAACTCTGTGGGTCCAACGTAATTTATGTATTTTATCAATTCTGTCCATCCGTTTTAACAGATAATTTGAAGGCTTTGGACTAAAAGTGAAGTATATCGAAAACTCAAGTGGACCACACCATAGGAAACAGTGTGAATTGAACATCTACTGTTGAAAATTTTTACGGGCCAAAAAAGTTTTGGATCAATCTTCTATTTGTGTTTTCCCTTCATCCATGTTTGTGTGATCTTATGAACAGGTTGGATGAGAAATAAAAATCACTGTGGGCCCTAGAAAGGTTTCAACGGTGGAAGTCATTATTCCAACTGTTTCCAATGGTATGGTCCACTTGATCTTTGGGTATACCTAAATTTTGGTCTCAACCCATAAAATAATACAGAAAAATTTATGGTTGGTGGTGATAGACCAGATACATTCATGGTGGGCCCAAGAGAGTTTACTCAGTTTTTTTTTTTTTTTTTAACACACGCAGACACACCATACACACTAACGCCGTAGTGGAATTTCACCACCTATGGTACTCAGTTACTCAGCACGCAATCCGATTTCCACTAATGTACGCTGTTAGTGATGCAGTATTTCGTTGACGCAGATTGCCTCCCGATGGTGTTAGTAGTCGGTAGCTACTTGACGGTTCTCTGTGCCATCAACTATGATGTATATTTTATTCATGCCGTCCATCCGTGCCTCCTGAAGATGTTAGTAGTCGGTGGCTACTGGGCCGTGCTCTGTGCGATCGACTATGATATATATTTTATCCACGCCGTCTATCCATCTTTTAAGATCCTTTTAGGTAAGGAGACCAAAAACTAGGCATATCCATAAGGTCTGAGGACCACACCACAGGAAGCAATAGTGATTGAACGCACACTATTAAAAATTTATTGGGGCCACAAAACTTTTGAATGAAGCTGATATCTGTGCTTTAACTTCATCCATATCCATGTTACCTAACCAACATGGTGGATGGAAAATAAACATTACAATAGGCGTTCAATCACCTTTATTTTCTTGTGATGCGGTCCGTTTGATATTTGGATCGGTCTAAATTTTTGACTCATGCCATAAATTAATTTTGAAAAATAGATGGAAGGCGTCGATAGAATAAATAAATACACCATGGTAGAGCCCACGTAGCACAGTCCAGTAGCAATCTCGTTACCGGTAAGCGGGTAGCGTAAGTATCAATCCCCGTCCGTATTTTTTATTATTAAAGTATTATGCTGACATCAGCGAAAATGACGTGGCCAATTATATTTTAGGGCATCGCAAACCCTGAACGCTGGAAACAAACGATCCGCTGCTTTTACTTTAGCTAAAAGCAAACAGTCCGGATCCTCTGTTACCTGGTCAACAGGGATTTCCTGTTAATGGTTTAGCGTCCGAAGCTTTTTGTAATTTTTTTAATTTTTTTAATGAGTGGTGACGTGGACCAATGAAGATTGGTTAGGGTAACAGGAAATCCCTGTTATCATCCCCACTCAAAAGGAAAAGATGAAATAATTGAGTGCCTTTGCTTTCGCTAAAGCAAAAGATGAAATTATTGAGAGCCTTTTCTTTTGCAACGGAGGTATCTTCCTTGTTTAAAGAAGAGTTCCAGAAAGACTTGTTTTGAAGACAAGAGCCTTCTCAAGAAGAAGAGAGAGAGAAAAAATGGAGAGTATTGTTCAGTTTGCCATACAAAAACTGAACGATTTTGTAACACAGGAAGCAGATTTGCTACTCGGAGTAGATGAGCAGATCATATCGCTTCGAACCAAACTTGAATGGATGCGTGCCTTCCTCGAGGATGTCGATAGGATTGGCAGAGATAATAAAAGATTCAAGATCTGGGTTACTCAAATAAGAGACGTAGCCTACGATGCTGAGGATGTCATCGACTCTTACATCTTTAACATTGAACAGAAACGACGAGAAGATACAAGTGCTGGATTTATGAGATGCCTAACTAGTTTTGCTAGTTGCATCAAAGACATACCAGCCATCAACGACGTTGGAAAGAAGATCCTCAACCTAGAAAGAAGGGTCGGCGAGATCAAGGAGAACATATCACAGTTCGGCGTCGGCAATATATCAGTTGGTGGAGAAGCTTCATCTTCTTCAAATCAAAGCCAGCTGCGGAGGGAGAAGAGGGCTCCCATTGTCGAAGAAGCCGATGTGGTCGGTTTTGAGGACGAGACAAAGACACTGGTGGGGCGGCTGACTGAAGGAGATACGCGGCGTGCTGTGATTTCGATCACAGGTATGGGAGGGATAGGTAAGACTACTCTCGCAAAGAAAGTTTACAATGACATCCATGTAAAGAAGAGTTTCGATTTTCATGCTTGGGTGTATGTCTCTCAACAATATCTAGTCCGAGAGCTTTTACTGAGCATTATAAAATGCTTTAGAGCCCTCGAACGAGATGACAAGGAGACGACGCCTGAGGAAGACTTGCAGCTGGAACTCTCTCAGTACTTACAAGGGAAGAGATATCTGGTGGCATTCGATGATATATGGAGCAGACAAGTTTGGGACAGTTTGGTTTCTGCATTTCCAGATACGAAAAATGGCAGCAGAGTGCTTCTCACAACTCGCAATGAAGATGTAGCAAGGCATGCAGACGCACAGAGTACACCCCATAAACTCCGTTTGCTGGATGGAAACGAGAGCTGGTCACTGTTCTGTAAGAGAGCACTTCCCGGAAATCTTTCTCCTACGTGCCCTCCAAATCTGGAAGAGTTGGGGAGAAAGATGGTCGCCAAATGTGGAGGTTTACCTCTAGGAATTGCAGTATTAGGAGGCGTCCTATCAAGAAAAGAGAAGTCAGTGAATACGTGGGAGAAGGTTCTTAAAAGTGTGGAATGGTGGCTACATGAAAGCAAAGAAGATGGGATCTCAGGCATATTGGCCCTGAGTTACCATGACATGCCCTATTACTTGAAGCCCTGTTTTCTTTATTTCGGAGCTTTTCCTGAAGATTCTGAAATCTATGTCCCCCAATTGATTCAGTTGTGGATGGCAGAAGGATTCGTGCAGAGAAGAGGAGAAGAAGAAATGGAGGATGTTGCGGAGGATTACCTGGATGAGCTCATCAGTAGAAGCATGATTCAGGTGGCGGACAGGAGGTTCAATGGAACGGTTGAAACATGCCGTATTCATGATCTTCTACGAGACCTCTCAATATCAGAAGCGAAGGAGGAGAGATTTCTGGAAGTGCATGGGAACATGGCGCCTGAATTACCTACAAAGGCACGCCGACTTGCAATTACTTGTGGTGACATCAGTAAGTCCATCTCTCTTAACTGCTCCACTCCACAACTCCGCTCTTTGTTGCGCTTCAGTAATGAGAATCAAATGCTGGAGAAACCGCAGTTGAAAATCATCTGGGGAGCTTTCAAATTGCTCAGGGTGATGGATCTCCGTTGTGTACGCATCTCTAGTCTCCCTGATGAAATAGGGTATCTAATCCACTTGAGGTACCTAAATCTCAGTTGTACCTGGTTAGGAAGGCTACCATCCACCATAACTCGCCTCTCCAATTTACAGACTCTCGATCTGCAGTTAACAAATGTCAACATGCTACCGGATGATATTTGGAAGATGGAACAGATAAGGCACCTGTATCTATTCACTACGGCAGGACTTCCCTGTCAAATCAGCAACGTCATGCAAATCCATCGCTTAAGCAATCTCCAGACTCTAAAATTTGTAAAGGAGGGCAGCTGGATAGAAGATGGATTGGAGAAACTAACTAATTTGAGAGAATTGGGAATAAATGGAGATCTCAAAATGGCATTGTCCCGTTCCATTCTTAAACTGGCAAGCCTCAGATCATTGCTGCTAGGGGCAAGTCCTAATTGCGCGATTCCAACGTTTTCATCCTTCTCAAATCATCACCATCTATTTCACATGAATTTGGACGGACCCTTTGAGAAATTACCGGACGTGCATGAGTTCCCACCTAACCTCACAGAGCTATTCTTGAGGGGGTCCCAATTAGAGCAAGACCTAATTGGAACGCTGGAGATGCTGCCGAACCTTCGGAAACTCTCTTTATTCTCAAGATCTTACATAGGAAAGGAAATGGTTTGCTCTGTAGGAGGGTTTCCACTGCTCGACTATTTGTATATTTACGAATTGGATGAATTAGAGGAGTGGAGAGTGGAGGAAGGAGCGATGCGGAATCTTAGACGTTTAGAGATCAGGAATTGCATAAAATTGAAGATGCTTCCTGATGGATTGCGACATATCACCACTCTTCAAGATTTGCAGTTATCACTCTTGCCGGAAGAATTCAGAGAAAGGGTGCGAAAAGACGATGGAGAGGACTGGTTTAAGATCCGACACGTACCCGCGCTCACCATCTACCCGTAGTGTATGGGAATCTTTACATGTAGGTAATTTGCTTTGGACTTGTTCGCATCCATTTCATCTATCTAGACCATCCGTTAGGTTCAGTCCACTCATCTTCTGTACTGGATGATCCAAACTGTCCATTTAGTTTCATGGAGAAAGTAGGTACAGGATTGCTCATAGAATATAGGTTTAGTCAAGAAAGCTTACTCTCATTTGATTGCTATGATTTTTACAGTGGAGAAGACTGGACAGTACTCCTGTGGACGGTCTCCATAGATGATATTGATTCCTACAAGTCCAAAACTCTGTTCTCATATTTCAATTTCATGGGGTGTAAATATGTAAGCTATCTACTTTTCTTGTAAAATTTAGGCTTTTTATGAAAATGTCCTCTTGTATTTGTTGGCTAATCTGTGTTATAGATGTAATAAAGGCTGAATATGTTTAGGTGAGGCCTTTGGCCTTCTGTGGTGCCTGTTTGAAATCTTGTACTTTTTTTTTAATCATCATTTCAACAAAGTAACAGGTCCTGTGCTCCCACCTTTCTCCAATAAAAGTTTGGATGACTAGTATCTTTCTTCCCACTAATATATATTTGACATATGGATCGATGTTGCCATGCATAAAATGTTGGCACGTGATTAGTGGATTTGTGTCATAAGTTGGTGATGATTGGTCAATTTACTTCTGTCATGATTTTCATAAGACTTTTTTTTAAGTTGTTAGTAGAGAGTGTGTGAAGGTCGTTGAACAACGTTCTCATACAGCATTCTTATGTTTCATGCAAATTCCATCAAACAACTATTTATATGGCGTTTGATGTAACTACTTTTCATTGTATGTTTAGATTGCATGAATTCATGGATTATCAAATATTAGATATTGATGTTTACGTGGGTTTCCTTTTGTGTAGGTCAGGTTGATGTCCCCCTCTTTTATGTAATTTTTTCTTCAATCTATTGATAAAATTCAGTGTGATCTGATCATTGTGCACCAAAGATGCAAGGAAACGAATGACAAAGGAGCCTACTCATCCAAATGAGTAAGGGAAATGGACCGAAAAAGGGAAATAGACCAACTTCAGAAGAATAAGTTCTAAAGCACATTAGCACGTTGTTCGAAACCTAGGATCTTTTTCGAGATTCAGGAATAGTAACTGATTCAATCCATTTATGGAGTTTGAAACCAAACATGTCCGCGGTTAGTTAATCACTTTAGAATGTCCAATTAGTTTGTTCAACTTTACTTGGAACATCGTGAGAAGATACACACATCATAGATGAACTTTTCCATCCCATTTATGCCATATAAAAACAAACCTTTGGAGCAAAGGTCCAATATTCCAGTGAGTTTGCATTAGACATCATACTCCAAGGAACCGTTTTGGTCACATGACTACATCTCTTTTTTTCTTTTTCTTTTGGCAGCAAACTAGACAGCATAACCTTACAATCATCATCGATATCAATACCACAATTCATCTTCATAATGCTCTCCTCATGTCATCCATCTAAAAGGATAACATAAGAACCAAACACACACACTGTCACGCACGGAAATTTGGTACCCGAGTTGGCCAGACCCAACTCTAAATCCCAGGTCATGATTTAAAATTAAACATTCAGAACCACACTTAATTAATCTCATTACAATAACAACATTCATCAAATACAATATTTAATTATTATGGCCTAAACTCACTTCTAAATTCTTATTATACTTTTTTTTTTCCATCAGTACAAATAAAAGATAAGTAAATTGATGATTGGATCTTCATTCCACTTTGCTCTTGACTAAACTCTGATGCCCTGAGACACTGTTATTTTGGGTATGAGCACAATTGCTCGTAGGATCTTATCCAACCAAATTTGAAATTTCTAAATTTATATCAAACAAATAAATAATAAAGTACTTTCTTAAAATTCGAAACATAATTCAAAATATTGAATGTTAAAAATGACATGAATGCGATGCTGGAATCATAAAGACGCACCGAATGCTACACTATCATGAATTCAATAATAAAATTAAATAATCATCACATCTTACAATACCGTACCTAGGTGTATGGTCACGAGCATTAACGCCCACACACTGGTACTTCGTGGTGAGAGACCCATTTATACGTTAGCTGGTCAGACTACTGCTCCGGTTGTACCTTTGACATATGTCCGCGCACATAATTGTACTCATACACTGTACACAAAAAAGACTCTGAAGGATCTAACGGGTTCTAAGGTCTTTCACCCAAGGGACACAATTGCCCTACTTGCTAGCTTTAGGGTCTCTCACCCAAGAGACATGATTGCCCTACTTACTAGCTTTAGGGTTTTTCACCCAAGGGACATGATTGCCCTACTTGCTAATATCACAATCATTTTCCCATTTTTCTTTCTTTTTCCATAATTTTGTAATTAGTAGAGATGAATGCATGTCATGAATTATTCCAAAATCAGTAGCGAAATAATTTAATTGTTTAAATCCCCATACAACAATGCAAGTTCTATACAAAATGTGCAAAAATTCGATGCCGTAAAAATTCAATTCCTAAAATTTACTGAAACATCAAGCTATTTTCTTTGCTTTTTTTTAAAAAAAAATCAAAAATTAGAATCAAATTAATTAATATTATTTTAAAGCAATTAATTTAAATCAATTACTTTAACGCAAATTTAAAGTCTAATTCTTAACACCTGATTTTAGAAATAAAAGTTAGATTAAAACCTAACTCTATAAGTTAATCAGATTCAGTAAATGCTAAAATTTAGAAAAGTAGATATTAGGTATAAAGGAATTTGACAATATTAATTTAAAGTCATTATGTCAAAAAAAAATTAAAAATAAATAAAATTAGAAAGTTCAGAAATGGAGGAAAATCACCCACCTGATTTTTGGACCATCGATTTCTGGACTACACCATATGCCCACGACCTACTTAGTGTCGCATGCTAGACCTGACCCATGCTTACGCTCTCAACGAGTTTCTCCCGCTGATGCAACACATAGCATTAATTTGCTATCTACACTCGCTGGATGCGTAAGAAGTTGAGTTTTGAGATACCATCTACCCAAAGAAAATAACACCTAAGTGGTATATTTGATAAATGATTTAGATTTCAGGTTAATCTGTTTTACCATAATTGTTCAATCAAGGTTTTCTATTGTTCATGTTGTTGGACTGATATGGTATGTAAGATGAATCATTGTTTCACAATCGAAAATATCAATAATATAAATTTTTATTTCTAATTAATAATTCTAGTTATTATTTTGTTAAAACTTTAATAATTCAAATACTTAAATAAAAATTATTTTTACTATTATTTAATTTAAGAATTACTATGAAATAATGTACAAGAAATTTTATTTAAATTCTAACTTTAATTAAATCAATTTTTTTTACACTTAAATAATGTTAAATATTAGCATAAAAATATTTATTATTTTTATTCACTAAATTCTAAAATTAAAATTTTTATTTTATTTATCACATAAACTTAACAAAAAATATATATATATATATATATATATATATATATATATATATATATATATATATATATATATATATATATATATATATTGAAATAAATTGATTATTTTATAACCAATTTTTATTTCTCTTTGATAATTCATTAACAATGTTTATTTAGGTTTAATCGATAAATTATCTAAATTTTAATTTAAACAAAAATTTTAAACTATAAGGAAAAGTTTTTTCTTTAAGTTAAAAATCTAATAATGTACTTTATTAAAATTTTAATTTAATAAAGTTTTAAATATACATTAATCGCTAAAATTTCAAAATATAGAAATCTAATCAATTTAGTTTCGATTCCAAAATTTTGAAAAAATTTCTTAAACTTAAGTTCATTTAAATTTAAATTAATTAACTCTTTAAAATTTTAGAATTAAAATTTTAATTTTAATTTTTACAGAAACAAAATATTACACTGATTTCTATAATATAACATTAATAATGTAATGAAATTATTATTTAATAATTTAAGTTAATCTATCTTAAAAAATTTTAATCTAATTATTTTAAATCTAAATTCAGAATTTTAGTATTATTTATTTTTATATCTATATTTAATCAGTTAAAGAAAGTTATTAATTTGAACTTTCGATACTGCTTGTTCCCTAGACACTTAAAAATGAGTTCATCTTGTATTAGTTCATAACAATTATGAATTAGAGACTATGATTGTTGGCTATAAGATTTTTTTATCCTTATAAAAAAAATTTATATATATATATATATATATATATATATATATATATATATATATATATATATATATATATATATAATTTATTAATTACACGATTAAATTTAATAACTAGCATACTCATTAATTAAAAATATTTTAAAAGTAATTCAAATTTACTAATTTAAATAAATTCATAAATTAATTTGAATTTAATCTATTTTTAATAATTTACTTTCATATTAATTAATTTTAAAACAATTTAGGAATAATTTATATTTAATTTTTAATCTTAACAAAAAAATTAAGAATTAATAAATTAAAATATAAACTTTGATAAATTATATATTTTATTCTGTATATTTTTTTCTCTCTTTTCAAAAGGACAGAAATAAAGCAATTAATATTTACTCTAATCAAACAAACTTAAATTAGATATTCTAACTTAGAAGTAAAGTCTAAATTTAGTGAATTTAATTTAATATACCTAAAACTAAATTTTAGATTTGATGTTAGAATAAAATTGAACTTTATGAATTAATAAAATTAAATTAATATTAAATTCAAAAATATAAACATCATGTATAAATGAATTTAATAATTCTATTTATAAGAAATTTATTTCAAATTTTAATTCATAGAAATATATAAAAATAGAAAATTCATAAATGAGTAGGATTACCCACATAATAATTAACTGAAAATAATATTCCTATTAAAATTTTGTAATAAATAATCATCATAATTAACTGAAAATGATAAACTTCAGGATAAGATTACCTACCTCAAAAATTTAATAATCCCGCCCTGCTCTAGTCTGTCTCTCTCTCTCTCTCTCTCTCTCTCTACAGAGTTTTCTCTCTCCCACTCTCTCCTTTCGATATGATTGAATCTTTATTTATATCTTTCCTTCCTTTTTAATAGATGTGAGGAATGAGGCGGAAGAGTGGGGATGTGGGCAGTTTCGTTTCATGGGAGGGTTTGGTGCCCATTATCGTACGAAAATGAATGAAGAATGGAGAAGGTGGGTTAGGCGGCGGCGGAAGATAAAATTTTTATTTTTATTTTATTATTTTTTAAAAGATATGGTGGGTCCCACTAACGATGATATAAATCTACTCCGTCCATCATCTCGGCCTGGCCATGAGAGGATATAAGGTAAAAAATGAGGCTGATCCAAAACTCAGGTGGGCCACACACAAGCGGACGGTGGGGTTGGTTCCCACAAAAAATGGGTTGTTCTCGATTTTTATTTTATTTTTTAACAACAATCTAGTGGTTAAGATCAGTTTAATCTCAGTGCACAGTCAATAGTTGATGTTGGCTAGATTTGGATTAGTTAATAATTAAACACGTGGTCTTAAGTATATGAGTTGAGAGAGTGCATTATAAATAAACTTATATATATTCTACCAAAATCATGTAATCATTAATGACATTAATTAATAGTTCGCACTAAACAAAACGATCACACATATCAACGGTCACAATTTGCATGAGCCGATAGATGCATGCGTGCATGGATGCATAGATGTATGCATGGATTTATGTGTGTATACTCCAATGAAGGCAATTGTACATACATGTATGTGTACGCACGTGTACCAAAATCTTGGGTCATTACACATACAGGATTGCACAAGGAAAATGACAAAGAAAGAAAACTGGAGATAAGAGAGTGATGTTGTAGAGAATCTAAGCCCTGGCCTTGAATGGGATTGACCTTAACACAAATTGATGGTACAATGCTGCAAGAGCTGCCCCAATGAATGGGCCTACCTAGAATATCCAATGGTCATCCCACGCATGGTCCTTTTTGTAGATGATGGCAGCTCAAAGGCTCCTGGCTGTGTTGATGCTGCTTCCAATGATGGGAGGGTGTCCAGTGCAATAACAACACAACTAACTCAATTGGGGGAGGTGCAAGGATATGCACATGAGAATCTCTGGCATTTCTCTTTGCATCAGTTGCAGAGAAGACAGTGTAGACAAGAACAAAGGTGCCCACAATCTCAACACACAAACCATCTCCCTCAGTGTAGCCATGCTTCGCAACATTGGCTCCCCCACCCAACATCTGGTAAGGGCCCTTTTAGAATCCTTTCACCGCACCAGCCCCACAGATTGCCCCCAACCACTGCATCACTACGTAGAAAACAACCCTTATTAGGGAGATCTTCCTGGCCACCATAGGGTTGCTGCTGTTTTGTTGGTACTCGCCAGAATGGTTGTTCCGGTCAACAAATTTCAGGTGAGTGCTTCCACGTTCCATTAAAAAAGAAAGGAAAATAAAATGAAAGGAAAAGGAATGAGAAAAGAAAGCAGCAACGCAAACGTCACAACTGTGTTTATGTGTCCACCTGAAATCCCAGTCATACAATAGACCAAGGCAACGATCATGCCACCAAATGCCCATGCAATCCCCTGAATACCCACACTGGAAAACATGGTAGGTGTCCTTTTGACACCAATGACAGTGAGGATGGTGATGTAGAGGAATAGGAATGTAGAGATGAACTCTGCAATCCCAGCCCTCCAAAATGATCATGATTGAGCTCACTAGGCTCAAACAAGGGTGCTGGTGGTGGCTCCTTGTAGTCCTGGTCTTGGCTCTGTGCTGCTGTCCCTGTGGGCCACCTCTCTAAAAACCTGTTTGCTCCCAGCTTCACATGACTATAGCTATCCCTTTGATGGCTCTGTAAATTGACAATATGAAACTGTTGAAGCATTAAAATGTGTTAAAAAAATGAATTACTGCTTAACAAACTATGCTTTGCTTGAGGTTACCTTGATAAATTTTGTTGCAAGAATTTCAATTTTAAAAGTGAAACATTTAACCAGGCAAGTCGACTCGGTCGAGATGAATGGAACTCGCAAGATCAACAGTTGCGATCAGTTGATCATACCTTCATGTTGGCTCTCTTGGGAAGCACATGCTGATGATCCAGAGGATCCACAGCATGCGTAAAGAATTCTTCCCCAGGCCAGATCCAATACGAAGTAGGTTTTGTCTAAACTTTAGAAGGGCAATCTTCATGGTGGGGCCTATTGTCTCAATGGATTTCATACATAAGTGTCATGGTTGAATTGATTTCTCTGTGGATAGCAGAAGGCTTGGTACAGAGAAGAGGAGAAGAAGAAATGGAAGATGTTGAAGAGGATTACCTAGAGGAGCTGGTTCATAGAAGCATGATTCAGGTGGCAGAAAGGAAAAGCATGATTTCCGCACATGTAGATCTTTACACCTCTGTTCATTCTTGCGCTTCACCCAAGAGCATGAAATGCTTGGGAAAAAGCAGTTTGGAATTCATTCTGGAGGTTTCAAATTTCATAGGGTGATGGATATCTGAAACACACAGCTCTATGGTCTACTAGATGCAATTGGGTCTCTTATCCACCTTAGGTACCTATGTCTTGAGTATAGACTAGTGATATACGCTCTGCTTATATTAACAGGCTGCAGAATGATATGGGAAGATGGAACAAATAAGGCATCTTTGACTAGACAGGATCAAGCACCACTGTGCAGAATCAGAAAACACATGCCACATCATCACTTAAACAATGTCCAGACTCTACCAGTTGTTGAGGGTGGAAGCTGGATGGAAGATGGGTTGGAGAAACTAACCAATTTGTGAGAATTGGGAAGAAGTGGGGATCACAAAAAGGCATTATCCTGCTCCACTTGTAAATTGGTCTGACTTACATAATCGCAACTGCTGTGTGAATTCCCAATTCCAGTTGGTGAATGCCCAATTCCAGTTGTCTTTTTCAAATCATCAGCATATAACATAATATGGATTTGTTTACACACATAGAGAAACCACTATACCTGTATGATTTCCACCATACCTCATCGAGCTATGCTTGATAGGTTCTAAGTTAGAGCAAAACCTGATGGGAATGGTTGAGAGGCTGTCAAACCCTTCAGATTCTGAAATTAAGAAAGGAAATGGTTTGCACAGTTGAAGGATTTCCTCTGCTCGAAGTTTTACATATTGGATTTCTTGAATTAGAGTGGGGAGTGGAGGAAGGAGAAATGCCGAAACATAGATGTTAAGAGATTGGCGATTGCTCTTAATCGAATATGCTTCCTGATCTGCTGCAACATGTCATGACCCTCCAAGAACTGCAGTTGGCAATATGCCTGAAGAATTCAAAACAAGGGTACAAATGGATGAAGGAATGGACTGGTTTAAGATCTGACATGCACCCTCACGCATCAATAAAGGATAGGAAGGATGGTTTTCTTTATATTAACCAAGTGATTCGTGCATATCTCACCCTTCAATTCTTCTTCAATTTCATCTCCAGCTGAAATATGTTATGATATGCATGCATGCATATGATATGTCCGCCCACTAAAATCCTTCCATCAGCTAGAGGACCCCTCATCTTAGGTCTTTTGGATCTAAACGTGCTGTTTGGTAGCACATGGGAGCACAAATGAATTGATCCTTGGTCTCTAATTGGTGGAAAGGATAGGACCCACTATTCACACGCATCGTCTCCTTTCTTTTCAATGAATGGGTGTTTTTATCACTCAAAAGATGCAAATAATTACAAACTCATGGAAGCTAAATGAAGAACTATACATACGCATGGCACAAGGAAAAACTGAGAACCTAGCAACAGCATTGTACAAAAATTTCACACTATCCCAACTTTATCTTATAATCCCTTCCTTGTGTCACTGCCCTTCGCTTTCCCATAAGATCACTTCCCAGCTCACCTAAAACTGATTCCACTGGATTCCCTTTGCCCCGATTATCAAATGAGGTCTATTCCACCATCAGGTTGAAAATTCTGTGCAATATCCCAGAGGAGAACTCTTTCCTTTGAAAATACAAGCATTTCTCTCTTTCCACTATCTTCCACTTCGATCCTATCCAACCTGCAGAAAGCTCCAACACTGTCATCTGAGTGACTCCAAATTTTCTGAAAATTGCTGTCCACACTTGATATGCATCGTTACAATGAATCAGTAACCATGAGCAATTCTCCTCTGCTTCACTGCACATTGGACATCTATTGGGCATCTTATATATGGATAGAATGTTATCTGTATGCTTCCAAACAAAAAACACTTTCAATGTAACTCTTCCCTAAACCACTAAAGCCCATTCGACCCCTGACAAAGTGCTACTCCCACATGCCATCTGCTTAGGGGGACAATATGGGCCGGTTGGGTGTTTTATGTGACTTCTTGTCATGGTATATTAGATTATATGTTTTCATGGATTACCAAATATTAGATATTGATGTTTACTTCGTTTGCTTTCCGTGGAAGTCAGGTTGATATTCCCCTTATTATATAATATTTTCTTCAATCTATCAATAAAATTCAGTACTTTACTATGATCTGATTGTTTTGCATCAAAGAGGCAAGGAAACAAATGACAAAGGAACCCATTTTACTCCAACGAGTAAGAGAAAGAGGCCAACTTTAGTAGACTCAATTCCAAGGCACATTAGCATGGTGTATTCCTGTTTGAATTGGAGCTTGAAACCAACCTTCTCCTCAGTATCTTTTCTGAGATTCAGTAATAGTAATCGATTCAATCAATTTATGGAGTTCCCAATGTCATTCTCCACCACCCATAGTATGCCTGGTGCATTTACACATCAGAGGTCTTCTCAACAGTTTAGACCATCAAATTGGTTTGTCTCACTTCACATGGGACAGCACTCATGCTTACATAGATGAACTTTTCCATCCCATCTGTGCCACATATAAAAACAAACCTCTGTAACAAAGGTCTAATAGTCCACTGAGCTGCATTAGCTATCATGTCTCCAATGAATTGTTTTGGTCATATGAATATAACTTCTTTTTATTTCAGCAAACTAGACAGCACAACCTTCTTAGTTTACACACATAATCATCATCAATATCAACTCAACATTTCATATTCATAAATGGGATTGCCCTTATCACAATCTAATGGTACACTGCTGCAAGTGCTGCTCCAATGAATGGGCCCACCAAGAATATCCAAGGGCCATCCCACGCATGATGATGGCAGCTCCAAGGTTCCTGGCTGGGTCGATACCAGTTCCAGTGATGGCGATGGTGGTCAAGTGCACTAGGAACACTAAAACCCAATTGGAAGAGTTACAAGGATAGTCACATCAGGATATCTGGCATTTGCTTTGGCATCAATGGCAGAGAAGACTGTACGGAAGCACAAAGGTGCCCACAATCTCAGCACCCAAACCTCCATTGTTGTATCCATGCCTCACAACATCGAAAAATAATAATAATAATAATAATCAAAAATCAAAAAAATCAAAATCAAATAAAGATAACAAAAAATGGCCCTTTTGGAACATTTTGACCACACCAGCCCCACAAATTGGCCCCAAGCATCACCATGTAGAAACAGCCCTTGTCAGGGACAGTTTCCTAGCCAGCAACAGCCCATAGGTCAAAGCTGGGTTTTGGTGTTCACCTGAAATCCCAGACGTACAATAGACCAAGGCAAAGATCAGGCCACCAAAGGCCCATGCAATCCCCTGAATATACCCACACTGGCACACATGGTAGGTGTCCTTTTGACACCCATAGCAGTAAGGATGGTGATGCAAAGGAATAGGAAGGTAGCCATGAAATCTGCAATCCCAGCCATCCAAAATGACCATGAATTGAACTCACCAGGCTCAAACAAGGGCGCTGGTGGTGGCTCCTTGTAGACCTTGTCTTGGCTCTGTGCTGCTATCCCTGTAGGTTGCCTCTGTGAGAACTTGTTTGCTCCCACCTTCTCATGACTAAAGCTATTTCCTTTGGTGGCTCCGTAAATTGACAATATAAATAGATATGATAATTTTGGAAGGTTAATATTCTTTAATTGAAATGAATTTGTGAAGGTGGCCTATAAATATGAGATGAACCTAACAGGCGGTCAATACCAATGATTTGACTCTCTGCTTCTGAAAGCAGTGTGGCATACTAAGGCCATGTCTGGATCCCAAGGATTCCATTCCAAACAATGGGAAAGGAAAACAGTTTTCCTTCGACATTTGTGATTTTTGTTGTTTAGATAATAAAGAAAAAGATGGATTACACAAGGATAAATATAATTAGATGACTTATATCATGTTTTTTCAGTGTATAACGATATTATTCAATTTGCAAAATCTTGCCAAGCAGAAAATACTTGCATGTGATGACCGGATCGGTATCTTGAAGTCAGTGGTGGCAGTTTGAATTTGCTTCTTTCGTGGTTTGATCTTCTCCATTGTTATGTGCAGAGAGAATGTGGGGAACTTTGAATTTAGTGTTTGAATAATGATTTATATTTTGTTGGAACGAAAATTGTTATTTTCAAAGAATGAAATGTTAGATATCAGATCCAAAAATACCGTGTACAACGTGAACAATTAGCTGCCTATCTTAGGATTCACAGCTGCATTATCACATACAACCTGAAGTTGATCGTGCTGGTTCATTGCGGCATTTTCACAAACACCTAGCATCTTATCTTGCTGATTCGACCGTGCTACATCTGCTGGACCCTCTGTCTTGGTTAATACCTCCCTTTCCTTTCGAGATGGAAAACTCGTCTAACCAGCGTAAGCAGCGGATTATATGACCATTCCCTATCAAAACGACACGTGTCGGAAGACCACATCATACAAATGAACGGACGCTACGTGAACGGAAGAGTTCATGTAGATGGGTCCACCTCGTTCATCAGCTGGCGATTATATAACCAGTCCCTATCTAAACGACATGTGTCGGAAGATCACATCATACGAACGAACGGACACTCCATAAACGGAAGAGTTCATATGGATGGGGTCCACCTCGCTCATCAGCTGCACCATCCCATGTTAGGCCTAGTCACACAGGCGGACCTCTTCATAGGACATGTAAAATCTGCCTAAATACTCTTTAAATTCGGTGTGGTGACTGTCTACTTAAGGTTATGAAACAGCAATGAGAGACAATTTCAAACGGGCGCGGATTAGATACTGACAATGTCAGTAGCCAAATCGCTACTGAAGTGACGTCACCAGGATTTGTGGGCCCCACCATGATGCATGTGTTGTATCCATACCGTCCAACCATTTTTAGAGATCATTTTATGGCATTAGCACAAGAATGAAATAGATTTAAAGTTCAAGTGGACCCACCACAGAAAACCGTGGGATTAGTCACACCCACTGTTGAAACATTTATAGGGCCCACCATGATGTATTTTTTTTAGATCCAACCTATTCATAAGTTAACATAGACATAGATGAAGTGAAAAAAAAAATTATAAGCTTGTTCCGAAACTTTTGTGGCCCCTGAGAAGTTTTGAACGGTGGATGTCACTGTCCCCACTGTTTTCTATGGTGAGGTCCACATGAACTTTAGATCTATCTCTTTATTTTTATCATGCCATATAACGTTCTCTACAAATGGATGGACGGTATGGATATAACACATTCATCATGGTGGGGTCCACAGAGCTTGGTGACGTCATTTGGATACTGACCTTGTCAGTATCTAATCCGCGCCCATTTCAAACACTCTCGGAGAGTGTTCATTAATTCCATCATGCATGCTCCTTCATGGAGTAGATAGAATAGAAACGCCTATCATTAAAACTGTCTAGAATTTATACAGGTGGCCATACTTTCTAAATATATTATGTCCCATTCTCAAAATGCATCCATTAAGGATGGATGGACACCGCACCATGATGTATGTGTTATATCCATGTTATCCTTTTTTTTTTCTTTTTTTCTTTTTTAATATCAAATTAAAATACAGAGCCAAACGAAAAAATAAATGAGGTAGATCCAAAGCCCAAGTGAAACACACCACCAAAAACGGTGGGGATTGAATGCCTACCCTTGAAAACTTCTTAGTAGCTATAAAAGTTTTGGATCAAGATGATATTTGTATTTTCCCTTCATCCACGTCCGTGTGACCTTTTGAACAAGTTGGATCTCAAATAAGCATCTTGGTGGGGCCCTATGTAGCTTTCAACGGTGGGCGTGCGGTTTACTTTAGCTTTGGATTTGCTTCCTTTTTTTATTCATATCTTAAATGAAATGGCAAAATATAACTATTTGGGTCCAGTTTAATCATAACTTGGGGTTTTACAAAGTTGAAGTTCTTGCTTTAGTTTTCTTATTATTAATGTTGGGTTGGAATACTTCGTCTATGAATATGAAACTGACTCTCTCCATTGCCATCTCGTGAATTTTTTTTCTATTAGATTGATGGAAAGGCTAAAAGAGTATTGATGTCAACAAGTAGTGACACCAAAATGTTCCAGTAACCAACACAAAAAATTAGGTCAACACTATTTCAATGCCTCAAATCAGCCCCGTTCTGGCCAAAATGTTTTATGACAGGTCGGACATGCTCCTAGAAGGCTTGACATGAGTTTTAAGCCAAATTCGAGCTAATTATGGCCACGGAACCCTTGTTAACCTTGCTTGACCCCAACTGTGTTGGAATCGGGGCTATTAAGTTTTGATGTGTCAATAGAGCTCTGTTCGAGTTGATATATGGCTGACACGTCTAATGTGGTCCATCAATTTTGAGCCAATCTAACTCATTTATGGCCATTGAACCTTACATGACCCCGCTTGACCCTACTTGAGCCTTAATCTGGTCTACTCCGTTTCAGCACCTCAAACAATCTCCGTTCAGGCCAAAATTAATTTTGCTGACACGTTTGGAACTATTCTTAGAAGGCTCGACTCCAGTTTCAAGAAGAATTTGAGCCAATTGAGACCATAAATCCTAATTGACCCCACCATAGCCTAAATTGGGTCTACTAAGTTTTAATGCCTTGTCGGCACATCTAATGTGGTCTTATGAGGCATGACACCAGTTTTGAGCCGAATCCAACCCAATTAAAGCCACTGAACCTTATATGACCCACTTGACCCCTCCCAAGCTGAAATGGAATCTACTACATTTCTGTGCCTCTAACTAGAGTTGTTCCGACTGAAATTTTGCTGACATGTTGACACAGGGATGAACGTGATGAGGATAACTATTCCGAATCCATGGAGCTTCTCTGGACTCCTCACAAAGACTTCTCGAATCCATGAGGAAAGAAAGCAGAAAATAGAAATAAATTCTAAGAAATTCGAAATTGATTAATTGATGAATAAAAACGAGTTCACAACCCTTTAAATAGGGGTACCAAGCAATGAGAAAGAAATTAGAAACAAACTACAACTCAAACTCCTAGAATCCATGACTTACTATAAATAGTAAACTTCTTATTTATAGACGGTCGTGATGTCTACTAGTGCGCAAGGTTTTCGGCCAAAAATAATAAGTGTCCTATTTGGCTTCACCAAACCGTTCTCCTAATTATTCTAAGCTCTTTTCACATTGGGCGCAACTCCTAAAGCCCCACGGATGAAGAGTTATAATCAAACTAAAACTTACTATTTATAGTAAAAACGAAATTAAAACAGGGAAACAACCGTCGATCCAGGGATTTTTCGCAATTCCGGGCTGTGCAACCCGGCATAGCTGGGTTGGTTGGCTTCAGTAGCTCGTTCTACCTCAAAATCATATATTTTACGTCAGATAACTCATTCTGGATTGCAAGATACGCCTGATTTAAGGTTCGATGGTCTGGATCACTTCTATCGTCAACCGGGCCTTTTCTGATCCATCTTGGCCACATAACTATCCGCGACCCACTTTACATCACATGTTGAACATGATCTTAGGAGGCTTGACAATAGTTTCGAGCAAAATCTGAGATAGTTAAGGCCACCAAACCCTAGATGACTTGCCAGACCCCACTAGAGCAAGTATCGGGTCTACTAAGTTTTGAAGCCTTGCAGAGATACATTTAGGTGACTATAACATAGGAAACAATGATGATTGACCATTAAGAGTAAAAAAGTTCTCAATAAAGTTGATATTTGTTTATTAACTTCATCAAGGGATATGTAACATTCGCAATAGATTTGATGGCACATAAACAGTAAATAAACATTTACACGAGTCATTAGAAGTTTAAATGATACAACACTCACTCTCCACTGATTTTTAGATTATGGTCCACCTGATATTTAGATCTTTTTAATCCTTTTCCAAATCTACTAGAATGATTTGAAAAAATGGATCGACAGAATAGATATGGAAAACATACATCCAGGTTGGCCCTACGGTAAGGGGTTGGACCGTCTTTGGTATGACAAGGGATGCAACTAAAGTTCTCTAATCCTCATGTAGCAGCATATTGAACGAGTGTACTTATACATAGGAGCATACATATGTACGCCCCCACCATTTCTTATCTTCATGATTCATGCCATCCAATGAATTTTACTATAAATATTGTGAAATGGCTAAAAAATTGATGTAGATCAAAAGACCAACTGGACCAGTGCGGACAGATGACTTTTAATGATCCACAAACTGCACACTATTAAGGCTTCATACAGCCCACCAACTACTTAGATCCACGCCATTTTTCGATCAATAATCTAAAAGGACAGGAGCAAAAGTACGAACGGTGGTGTGTAGCACACCAAGCAACCTGCTTCCGACTTCCTCATGCATCTTTAGTTTTGGTGGACCTCAATTGAAAATCCAAACCGTCCACCATTTTCACCGTCTCTATTTTATGGTGTGGGCCCAAACCCCAAGCAGATTCAATATAAAGGTGTGTCCCATGACATGAAAATGTGGGTACACGGCTTACTACCATTAAAACTATGAATGGTTCAGCTTTGATATTTCTAGGCCATCCAAACCATTAAAATAACACTTCTAACCCTTCAAAATGTCATTTCCAGTGGGTTACATATAACTATAAGTATTTGCCCTTGATCTAAATTTTTGTGGCATCATAACCATTTGAAAACCATCTGATGATAGTAGATTCAATGCGTACTATTACCTGCCGCGTGTCCCACCCAAGCTTTGGATCTAGTTCTTTTTTTTTTTGGGCTAAGCCCTGAAGACATGAGGATATGGCAGACAACACAATTTTTTCAAAAAACACAATGGCTACTCCCCTGCCATCATCTCAGTGGCTGGTGGTCGCTTCTCTGTTAGCCCCACCATGATGTATATGTTTCATCCATTCCGTTCATCCATTTTTATATATCATTTTAGGGCTTTTACACAAAAATGAGAGGGATATAAATCTCATGTGGACCACACCACAGGAGAATAATAGAGATTGGATATTCACCATTAAAATCCACTTAAGGCTCACTATATTTTTTATTGGACATCTAATCTGTTGATTAGGTCATAAAGGCCCAGATGAAGGGAAAAAAAGAAAGAAGATCAGCTTTATCCAAAACTTTTATAGCCTTTGAAAAGTTTTTAATGGTTGACGCTAATTCAACACTGTTTTACGTAATATGGTCAACTTGAGATTGGGATATAACTCAATTTTTTATCTTATACCAGAAAATGATCTGAAAAAATAAATGGATGGCATGGATGAAATACATACATCATAGAGGAGCCCACAGAGCATCGACACCCACCATTCGCCGGTGGCCATGGAGTAGCCAATCCGTTTCCCGTGTCGTGGGAACGGATTAGGTGCGGCCGTGGCCTCACTCAAGATGGTGCAGCCCTTATCATTGGGCCAACCATGATGTGTTTATTCTACATCGACACTGTCTATCCGCCATGCGCCCAAAAATGAAGTAGAATTAATTTTCAAGGGGACCATATCATGGGAAACAGTGTAGATTGACCATTAATGGGTCACAAAAGTTTTGGATCAAGCTTCTGTTTGTTTCTTTCTCTTCATCAAAGTTTACATGACCTTATCAAGGGGTTGGATGGTAGATAAACATTACCGAAATTTTATGATAGGCCTTGGGAAGTTTTCAATCATAGAGCGTTCAATCAACACTATTTCCTATAATATAGTCCACATGAGACTAGACTTGGACCTTCTTCTTGTTGGGATTATGCTCTTAAATGGTCCAGCAAAATGGGTGGACAGCATGGATATAAAACAAATACATTAAGGTGGGTCCATGGTAGGGGTCGCATCGTCTTGGGAGTGGATGGGACGCACTTAATCTGCTCCAGTCAAACACATAGACGTGACTTCTTAACGCAACCATGATTTTGGTGGACCAACTTTCCTGATACTTATCGCAAATCCAGACTGCTGGCCAATATTTTTTTCATCTCATTTTAGGGCTGGGCCTCAAAATTCAGGCCGATCCAGTGCAAAGGTGGATCTCATAGCAGGAAAAGGTAGGTGTGTGGCTTATCACCTCTGAGAGGAGCCCGAATCAGGTCAACTCCATTTCAACACCTCAAACGAGCTCCATTCAGCTGAAATTTTTCTGACACGTCGAACATGGTTTTAAGAGACACGACATCAGTTTTGAGGCGAATCCAAACTAGTTAAGGCCACGAAACCCTAGTTAACCTTGATTGACCCCACCAAGCTGGAATCGGGTCCACTCTGTTTCCATGCTTCGAATGGGGTTCCACTCCGCTTCCATGCCTTAATGGAGCCTGTTCTATCTGCAATTTTTCAGACATGTGGGACGTTGTCCTATGAGGCACAACACTAGGTTTAAGGCGAATCCAAGTTAAAGCGACATAACTCAAGTTGACCTCGTTTGACACTTAAGTCTATTTCGGTGCCTCAAATGAGCCTCGTTCCGGTTGAAATGTTTGATAGGCCCAACGTGCTCTTAGGAGACTCAATATGAATTTTGAGCCGAATCCAAGCTAATTGTGGCCACAAAACCTTGGTTGACCTCGCTCGAATTAGGACCACTAAGTATTGGCGTGTCAATAGAGCTCTGTTCGATCTAATATATCGCTGACACGTCTAAGGTGGTCCTAAGAGGCTTGACACCATTTTTGAGCTGAATCTAACCCAATATGGCCATTAAACCCTATATGACCCCACATGACCCCACCCGAGCTGAAATCGGGTATACTTTGTTCTGGCACCTCAAACGAGCATCTCGTTCAAGCTGAAATTTTGCTGATATGTCGGACCTGGTCTTAAGAGTCTCAAGACTAGTTTCAGGAAGAATTCAAGCCAGTTGAGACCACTAAACCCTTGTTGACCCCACCTGACCCTATCAGAGCCGAATTCCGGTCTACTAAGTTTCAGCGCCTCAAACAAGCCTCTTCGGGCTGAAATTTCTCTGACACGTCTGATGTGGTTTCATGGTGGGTCCTATGTAGGTTTCAACGGTAGGCCTGCTGTTTATTTTAGATTTGGATTTGCTTCCTTTTTTGTTCATATCTTAAATGAAATGGCAAAATATAGCTAATTGGGTCCAGTCTAATCATAGCTTGGGGTTTTACATATTTGAAGTTCTTGTTATAGTTTTCTTATTACTAATGTCTGTTTGGAATACTTCCATTTATGAATGTGAAACCGTCTCTCTCCCTTGCCATCCTGTGAAATAATTTTCCATCAGATTGATGGAAAGGCTAAAACAGCGTTCATGTCAACGAGTAGCGAAGTCAAAACATTCTAGCAAACCACAAAAAATTAGGTCAACACTGTTTCGATGCCTCAAATAAGCCTTTTTTTTGCTAAAATTTTTTGTAAAAAGGGGATGGGTTTGTTTGAAAAATTGTAAAAAAGGGATGGTGAGTGGAGAGAGAGTTGACTTAAGGGAAAAGGAAGGATGGGTTGGTTGTACTTGAGGTATGGTTGTACTTGACATTGATTAATGGAACATATCATAGAGATTCTCTCGATAATCACAACACACGGCATTTCTTCGGAATGAATGTAGGCTTACATCTCCTGGCCTGGGTATCGGTTCGGTGCGCGAGTCACGGCGTTGGAACCGCGACGACGATGCGGTCGCTAAGATATAAGTTTCGGTTCGAACTAACTTAGGTATGCGGGACCCGGTTTAGGATCGCTCGCAAACGTCGGATACGGGTCAAGGATTACCGGAACTCGACCGGGAGGACCGCGGAAGCTAACGGAACGGTACAGACTAGAACACGGGCCTTACATATCATTTATGGTTTTATCTAATATTATATATGTATGTGTGTGTATTATTAATTAAATATTTGATTTGGGGGTTGGGTCGATTGGGTCGGGTTACTGGGTTAAGTCAGGTGCTGGTTGCGGATTGCGTCAGGTTAGGAGCAAGCTTGACTCGACTCGAGGTAAGCTCGCCTCAACTCGATCCATCAGCTCGCTTCGAAAGTTTTGGAAAACAAGCCAAGCTTCAATAGTAAGCTCGAGGCTGAGCTGGAGCTCGAGCTCGAACTCGAGAAGAGCACGGACTTGGCTTGGCCCACCTCGACTCGACTCGGCTCGATGCAAAGCCCTGCCGGGATTTGTGTCAAAAATCAACTAGGTACATATGATGGGTCTCCTTTAGTTTATGGTATATCCCAAAATTCAGCCGTATAGGGATTTTCGATGGGCCATTACTATCTAAAACCATATGAAGACATGCCTAAAACATATAAAATCACTTGGTGGGGCTCATCTTAGTTTTGGATGTGGCTATAACTTGGTTTGATCCCTCATCCAAGTGGGACACACAATGGATGATACTAGATTTATAAATCACATCTTGGTGGGCCCAATAAAGCATCATGAATGTTTTAAGAGAAGATAATCCCTCTCAACTGTTGTATATGGTCTGGCACACCCAAGTCATGGATTGACTTGATTTTTAAGCTCGTGGGCCACCCAAGTCATGGATTGGACCACACGACTCATGAGAAAATGGCAGATTGGCTGTAAAAATTGGCCGATGATCAAAATCCTATGCGCAATTAATCAGATTGCCCTTTCTCGGATCACATAACATACGCTGTGGGTCTCACCTGATGAACTGTGTGGATCTCACGCACGTGTGGGGTGAGTAAATTTGGGCGGTGGATGATGCACTATAAAAAAAATAATCTAAAAGCCTGATGTAGATTGTGCAATGAGGAACTCACCACGCTACAGCTAATTGAGTAAATTCTGTGGGCCCACCATGATGTTTGTATCTTACCACATTGTCCGTCCATTTTTTTCAGCTCATTTTAGGACATGAGCCCAAATTCAAGCATATCCAAAGCTCAAGTGGACCACACCACAAGAAACGATGGGATAATAACATCCACCGTTGAAACCTTCCTGGGACCCACAGTAATGTTTTTGCTATCCAACCTGTTCACACAGACATGGATACAAGTATCAGCTTGATCCAAAACTTCTGTGGTACAAGGAGATTTCAACGGTAGGCATTCAATCCCTACTGTTTAATGTGATGTGATCCACTTGAGCTCTGGATCTGCCTCATTTTTTGGTTCATGCCCTCAAATGAGCTGGAAAAATGGATGGACGGCTTGAATAAAGCACACACATCACAGTGGGCCTCACATAGTTTACTCACACTGCACAATCCCCTTCCATTGAAGGCAAGCAACTTTTCGATGCTGCCATGTGGGGCCCACCCTCAATCAGGAGAGAAAAGTGGGTTGGAATGTGTGGACATCAATAGGGACTCATCGAGACAAACTTCTTTTATTTTTGTGCTTTTTCTTTCCGTCCATCTGCAGTAGAAATGGCCCACCATGGACAGCTGGTGTGATGTATATCCATCTCTCCACCGTACACGTGACAGCGAGATGAATCGATCTGGCCGTCCATCTAGTGATTCAATAATGGATGGCTAATGTTTCAAAAATCACACAAATTCAACAATCCTATCCATCACACAAATTAAACAATCCTATCCATAGAATTTCCCTTGATGAATTATTGACCACTAAAGGATTTTCACCTCACACCGTCACTTTTACAGCCACCTTTCAGATGGATAGGATAACCAGATATTTCTGTATTTGGAACCAATGTCTATCGAAAGTAGGGGCAACTAGATGGACGGTCCTGATTAATTCATTACCCTGCCACTTGTACAGTGGAGATTATCTCTTGTGCTCTACCATATTGAAAGCTCGTGATCAAGTGGACCCGATTCTTATTACCGTTCAGCTGTTATGACTTATGATGTTCTCTGCTAGCCACACGTTTGCTACCTGTGTCCATCACTGGATTGCCTGGGCCTGGTTGGATCTCCACCATAAACGTGAGCTGTTTACAGTGATCGGAGCTGTTCCTCTGGTGGGCCCCTGTCTGGATGGGCCAGGGCGTAAAATTAACATCAAAGGGAGGACTCTAACATTTTGATCATCGAACATTTAGCCATTTGATTTTGATCGTTGATCCTTTCTATCCTAACCGTCCATTTGCAGACCTCCAATTTAATGGTCAGCATTTTCAACGCACAGAGAGCAGTAAGTGGACCATCTACTCCAGGTTTCTAACCATTCCCTACTTTTCTTTAAAACCGTCCATTTTCAAGCAACCCACTAGCGGTGCTGGACAATTTAGCTACTCCATGTAGAGGCCGGAACCTCTGCAACGTTTGTAGAATAAGCTTATTCTACAACATGGTGTATAAGGCCCACTGCAATGCATGCACAAGATCCATTCAGTTCATCATATTCTCCTCTTCATTTTCTCCTTCGATCAAAAAAATCAGGCCAATCCAAGACTCCGATGGGCCACACCATGTAAAATCATGCCTAAAACATCTAAAACCTCCAGGTGGGTCCC
Organism: Magnolia sinica; assembly: GCF_029962835.1. Lineage (NCBI taxonomy): Eukaryota > Viridiplantae > Streptophyta > Magnoliopsida > Magnoliales > Magnoliaceae > Magnolia > Magnolia sinica. Next base: position 89,742,965 of record NC_080581.1, on the reverse strand, counting down.
ACAATTGAGTTTCTGAATGGCCTATATATATTTTGGAGTGTGCATTCATCAGGGTGGGGAGCACTCGTATGGAATATGCAAACATGGTGGGCCCCACATACAATTAGATCTGGCAAAGGGCGCCCGGATTTTCAATTGGTTGGGTGGGGCCCATTCAAAATATAGACTGTGCCTGGCTATTGCCGGTCCCGCACACAATCTAAAACATTTTAATGGTAGGCAATCCCTCCCATCTCTTCCCTGTAGTGTAGATCGTGATGATTTTCGGTCAACGGTCGAACTTAAAGTTTGATATCTTACGGACGGTATGGATGAAGACACTTACATCACACAAATTAAGATACATATAATTTTTATTATAAATATGTCAATGTTTGATATATGATACTCAGGCTGCGTATGACACTCGATACGCAGGAAATTAGAAATTGCACACGTGGCATGTATTAACTACAATCAAAACCGACTACAATATGCAATTCACTGTTGGAAACTCACAATCCCATTATCAGATTGATTGGAAAATCCTAACCTCTGATTCTTGGAATCTTGTTTATGGATTAAGGTAGTTGCATTTTTCACTTTTAACCGTCCAATAAATGTCCACAAATCCTATATCCAGACTATCAAATGAATTTAATTTTTGGTTCATCATACTTCTATACTACGTACGACAATTTGAACGGTTTCATTTGACTACTTGTATGCCACGTGTTCCATTTGTGAGAATTTTCTAACTGCCTGTGTATCATCCATCAAACTCTGCCAGAGTATTAAAGTTTTTGCCCTTTTCGCCGAACGTCCACTTTCTCAAATATTTAATCCTTTATCCGACTGTCCAACGGTGGGCCCCACTATTCGCCTACTCTCATCAGGACGCGAGTTGCGTGTAACCCTGGTACACGGTCGCTGTGTGACCCAAGGCTATGTAGGGCCCACCGCGATGTCCGTGTGACATCAACTCCGTCCATCTGTTCGCAAGATTATTTTAAGATGTGAGCCCAAAGATACGTGGATCCAAAACTTAAGTGGGCCACACTGCAGGAAACAGTGGGATGGAATCGCCTGCCATTGAATCCTTCCAACCCGTTCATAAGGTGATTTAGACATGGATGTAGAGAAAACATAAATATTAGAACCGATAATTATTCAAGCTCCACCCTAATAAGGTTCCAATGATGAGCGTTCAGTTCCCACTGTTTCTTGTGGTGTGGCCCACTTGAGTTCTGCCTACCTCGGTTTTGCTCTTGCATCCACCCAACTCACCCAACTCACCCAACTCATCACACATGATGTGGGCCAAAAATCTAAACTGCCCGTAGGAAAAAATTTGAAACTATCAAGGTCCGACTTTCACTCTAATCCAAAAGTATGATGGGCCATGGCAAAAGATACACACGCTGCCTCCCGACCTGAGTCAAGTTGAGTTTCAGCTCAAGCCAAGTCAAGTTGATGGATGACGCACACTGGACACGATTTGAATTCAGATTGGACAAAGTCTACTCGGTTCGGATCGACTCACCCAATTAGCTCCGGGCGAGTTGGATTTGAACAAGTGAGCGAGTTTGACTTGTCAAACTCATCTTATAATAAAGAAAACAAAAGCCATTTGAATAATGCATCCAAGTGGACCCATTGTATCCTGGATGCAAGACCAAAATCAAAACCCTAATGTAAATGGTTGGTGGCGATTCTTATTCGAAAAAATAAAAGCGGTTTGAATAATGCATCCAAGTGGACCCATCTAGTTGGTTGGTGGCCTTTCTTAGTTGAAAAATAAAAGCAGTTTGAATAATACATCCAAGTGGACTCATCTAGTCATGGTTGGTGGCCTTTCTTAATAAAAAGAATAAGAGTGGTTTGAATAATGCACCCAAGTGGACCCATCTAGTCCGGAAATGGATTGGCTACTCCCCCTGACACTAGCCAATGGCTGGTGGTTGGTGCTCTGTGGGGCCCTCCATGATATATGTGTTTCATCCATGCTGTCCATCTATTTTTAAAGATCATTTTACGGTATGAGACCAAAAATAAGGTATATCCCAATCTCAATTGGACCACATTACAGGAAACAGTGTTGAATGAGCATCGACCGTTAAAAACATTTTGGGGGTCATAAAAGTTTTGGATCAAGCTTATTTTTGTTTTTTCCCTTGATCGGGGCCTGTATGACCTAATCAACGATTGGATGTCAAATAAACAGTACAGTGGACCTTAGGAGGATTTTAATGGTGGATATCCAATCACTATTGTTTTCATGTGGTGTGGTCCACCTGAGATTTATATACAGATCAAGCTCTAAAATGATCTTTTAAAATGGATGAACGGAATTTATGAAATAAATACATCATGGTGGGGCTCACAGAGCACCAACCATCAGCCCCAGGGCTGGTGTCAGGGGGGAGTAGCCAATCTGTTTCCATCTAGTCCTGTTTGCAACGTGGTTGGTGGCCTTTCTTTGTCAAAAAATAAAAGGCAGTTAGAATAATACATCCAAGAGGACCCGTCTAGTCGTGGTTGGTGGCCTTTCTTAATAAAAAGAATAAAAGTGGTTTGAATAATGCACCCAAGTGGACCCATCTAGTCGATGCAAGGCCAAAGTTGAATGAGGATGTCTGTTTCCAGCACACAGAGACCTTCCGTGCTCTGAAGTTTAATTGGTCCACATCATCTATGCTGACGTCATCATAACACTTCAATAAAATAAAGAATTATTTATAAAATACTGCTTGATTGAAAAAGAAGGCCACGTCCCAGTGCCTGATTCAAGGACGCTTCTTAGCTGCGACCCAAGATCGGCCCATGTTGGTGGGACCCTGGCCTCGCACTTCCATGTATGCCTTGTATATATCTCCGCCACCATCTGTTTTTCCACATTCAATGTCCAAAAAATGTAGCACTTACAAATCGCAGGTGGACCGGTGGTCACTGTCCACCGTAATGTTTATTCACCATCCAACCTGATGTTGATGAGGCCACACAGATTGGATGAAGGAAAAACCTTTGTAGCCCACAAATTTTTTTTGACTGTGAATGACTATTGTTTCTAATGATGTGATCAACCTGAGATTTGCATGTGTTTGGTTTTTTCCTAATGTAGAGCGGTCCCAAACACTTTCATGGCGAAGATGGACCACAGAAGGTCCAATTGGAGGTGGAAGTGATCCAGACCGTCCAAACTTTAAATCAGCCACATCTTATATCATATATGATTTTGGGATAGAAAAACCTACTTAAGGCTACCAACCCTATATTGGGTTGCGCATGCTGAATTTGTGAGATTCCATCATATCTACGGTCAAAAGCCCCATTTAATTTAGTTTCTACCGTAAAGAGTAAGTTTTAGTTCAAGTATAACTCTTGATCCTTTTAATTGTATAAGTCATGCCCAACATGAAAAGGGCTTAGAAACATTAGTAAATAATGTGGTTGGGCTAAATTGGATTGGCAGAAAACCACGACTCTATATGATAATTTTTTTATTTATTTATGGTAAATCACAGTTTTAGAGTGTTTTAGTTAGAGTGTAAGACTAAAACTACGCCCTATTTATAGCATGTTGAGCTTGAAGGCCAAGTTCAGCTGAGCTCAAATTGGGGTTAGAGTGGGAAGGAGTTGAGTTGAGATTGGCACAACTCGGGTCAATGTACATCTCTACCTAACCGTCGGACCCACCTGGATGTGCTAAGCCGACTATCCCCTGACCAAAAAATAAACTTAATCCAAATCCCAGGTTGACCACATCACAAGAAACCATAGTTATATAGATCAAGTAGATATTTCTGCTTTCCCTTCATGGGTTTGTGTGGCCTTATCAACAGCTGGTTAGATGGCAAATAACCATTAATATTAGGAAGCTTTTAACGGTGACCATTCAATGACCACTTTCCTAGAGGAAGCGGATTGGCTGGTGTACCACACACCAGCTATACCGACGCTCGTCGAGCTCCTAGTTGCACTAATGGTTCAAAGGAGATCAAAGTTATATGGCGCCCACAATGATGTATTTATTATATGCACACCATTCATCCATTTTTTGAGATCATTTTAGAGAATTAGTAATAAAATGAATTATATCCAAAGCTCAAATGGACTACACCAAAATAGCAGTGGAATAATGATTTTCACTGTTAAAAAATTCGTAGGCTCCACCATAATGTTTATTTTCCATCCAATCTGTTGGTAAGGTTAAAAAATACCAAGATGAAGAAGAAAAACAAATTTCATATTGATTCTTAACTTTTGTTGTAATAACTCTAAATTTTGGTACATTATAAAAAAAAACTAAATTAAATATTTAAAGATTTTAGTTTTAAATAAAAAATAAAAACAAGTCAATAGTTGAGTTAGTAGTAAAATTCTTAATTGAGAGAGAGGTTTAGGGATCGATTCTTGAAGTAGTAATAATAAATTTTTTTAATCAAATATCATAAAAAAATTCAAATTCAGGATAAGAGAGGATGTGCTTATCCTATCGAGATAGAAAGCCTTAAAGTAAAAGGAAGAGGAAATTCTAAGAAAGCTAGGTAAGTTCTAATCATTAGATCTTTTTAACTTTTTATTAAGTTGTTAATTTCTTTTTGATTTATACAATGGATGGCGTGGATCATCCACACCATCATTGTATAAGTGTGTAATGTCAATTTTAATAAAGTGATGTTTTTATGATTTCGGTCTAATTAGTAATATTTTAGGAATAAATTAAATAGATAGAATCTGATTGTGCTAAGATAGATCTGTACAGATCATATGATCCTTAAGGTCAAAATATACAAGGGCCATAATTTTTAGATCAATCTAACAATCAGATAGGCCACATTAGTCAGATCTAAAAGTGTTTAATAAAGGAATCTTAGATTTTTACGCAAGTGTTGATATCACTTGGCGTAGAAGGTCGAGATGGGCCATCGATATATGTGTGGTTAGATCCACACCATTCATCTAATGTTTAAAGGCAAAACATAATAATACCTCAAGAATCTGGATGATCCAATCATCCGGTGGACCACCCCGATTAATTATTTGACATTTAATTTCAGGATCTTAAAAAGAAAATCTAAATCTTGATAATTAAATTTATATAAACATATAAATTTTAATTATTTGATTATTTTAGATTTGGCCACTTAGAATGTTAATCAAATGTGGACCCCACCATGTAATATAAATAAATAAATAATAATATCATTGATATAATTGATAGGATCCCGGAATTCAAATCAACCTAATTACATTGCAGAGTCAATACTACCAAACTCAGGTGAGTAACCCAACTTGTCTCATAATTCATTAAAATTAAAATAAATCATTATGATTGTTTGATTGATTTACTGGTTTGAATATTTTGATATGATAATTGTACGATAAATTTATATGTGAATATTTTAATCGAGACAACTATGCCAAATATGAAAAATATGCATTCAGATCAACCTAATTACATTGCAAAGTCAATACTATCAAACTCAGGTGAGTAACCCAACTTGTTTTATAATTCATTAAAATTAAAATAAATCATTATGATTGTTTGATTGATTTACTGGTTTGAATATTTTGATATGATAATTGTACGATAAATTTATATGTGAATATTTTAATCGAGACAACTATCCCAAATAGGAAAAATATGCATTTACATATCATCCATCATTCACTGCATTGCATAATGCATGGTCAATCCTAGAGGCCCTCCCTGAAAGAAATGTCCATCCTGGTAGAGCGTTACCGGATGCGGGCTATGCCCAAACCTACCGAAAGGTAGAAGCCTACCTAACGGGTGGATGCGGGTTGACGACCTCCAACCCAAGCAGATAGACGATCATCCCATCTGATGCATTCATACATCATTTTACATTCATATCTTTGTACATATATTTATGTATTATTTTAATTGCTATGATTATGAACCATGCTGGGTTATATCACTAAGCCTGTCCGGCTTACATTTTTATTGATGGAAAAACCGTAAAGAGGAGCCATTAGCAGATGATGTGACGCAAGGACCGGAAGGATCTACTATACCTGAACACGACCTACCTGAAACATGGCCATACTTATCCGAGGATGAAGTGGCGGAATTAGAAAATTTTTGATCATATGTTTTATTTTGTTAGCACAGTTTAATTAACGAATAATGCATACTGACATTTATTTCGAGACTTTAAGCAATTATTTAGATTTATTTTTTTGTAATAATGTTAGCATGGAATAAATATTATTATATTATAATAGTATAATAAATGAATGATTTTAAGGTTCATTTTATTTTAAGAGTCGTCAAGATTTATATATGTTTAGTTGATTGGTGTTAAGTATTATGCATGTGTGATTGAGATTATGGTGGACCTTATATTGAATATAATTATCATCTCTAATTAAACTGATTAATGAATTAAATTAGTACACTTTATGTACGAGTTACGAACTGAAACTCGGGTCTGAGGGTGCACACTCTACTTGAATTTTGGGACGTGACATTTGTGATCCCAAAAATATTTAAATGGTAGAAGTTTCATCCTCCACAACTTTTTTTCAATGTGGTCCACTTGATTTGTAAATCTACCTTATTTTTCATCTCAACCCTTAAGACTAGGTCACAAAATGGATGAACAGTTTAGATATAACAAATACCTCATGATGTGACCTGGAACTTACTGACATACTCGCTGATGTCAGTACACCGGCTATATAGCAGGTGTGTGGTACACCAGCCAATCCGCTTCCTTTGCTTAAACACTGGTAGCAGATAAGACAAGACCTTGAATAAGGTGCTGACGTGCAATGCGCACTGCGAGCCTGGCTAGCAAATGACAGTGCTCCATGGCCCCATTATAATGTATGTGTCCTATCCATGCCGTCTATATATTTTTTTGGACTATTTTATCGTATAAGCTAAAAAATGAGACAGATCCAAATTTAACTGTGACCGTACTATTAAAAACTTCTTAAGAACCATAAAAGTTTTAGATTAATCTTATATTTGTGTTTTCTCTTCATTCCGGTGTGTTACCTAGTCAATCTAACAACAAATAAACATTACAGTAAGCCTTATAAAGTTTTTAATGGTGGGCATTCAATCTCCACTGTTTTCTTGTGTTGTGGTCTACTAGAGATTTCGATATACCTCATGTCTAGTATAATACCTTATATTGAACTGGAAAAATAGATAGACGGCTTGGATAAAACACAGTACACTAAGCGGGGCTCACGTACCATTGTCAGTAGTCACCTCGCTGCTGACACTGTGAGTACGCAATCAGCGTCCCAAACTTTCCCAACTTTCTGTGTTCGCACGGAAAATCTGTACGCTGGAAACAGACGATCCGCACTCATATAATTGAGTGCCTTCGCCTTTGCAACGTAGGTCTCTTCCTTGTTGAAAGAAGAGTTCCAGAAAGACTTGTTTTGAAGACAAGCGCCTTCTCAAGAAGAAGAAGAAGAAGAAGAGAGAGAGAAAAAATGGAGAGTATTGTTCAGTTTGCCGTACAAAAACTGAACGATTTTGTAACACAGGAAGCAGATTTGCTACTCGGAGTAGATGAGCAGATCATATCGCTTCGAACCAAACTTGAATGGATGCGTGCCTTCCTCGAGGATGTCGATAGGATTGGCAGAGATAATAAAAGATTCAAGATCTGGGTTACTCAAATAAGAGACGTAGCCTACGATGCTGAGGATGTCATCGACTCTTACATCTTTAACATTGAACAGAAACGACGAGAAGATACAAGTGCTGGATTTATGAGATGCCTAACTAGTTTTGCTAGTTGCATCAAAGACATACCAGCCATCCACGACGTTGGAAAGAAGATCCTCAACCTAGAAAGAAGGGTCGGCGAGATCAAGGAGAACATATCACAGTTCGGCGTCGGCAATATATCAGTTGGTGGAGAAGCTTCATCTTCTTCAAATCAAAGCCAGCTGCGGAGGGAGAAGAGGGCTCCCATTGTCGAAGAAGCCGATGTGGTCGGTTTTGAGGACGAGACAAAGACACTGGTGGGGCGGCTGACTGAAGGAGATACGCGGCGTGCTGTGATTTCGATCACAGGTATGGGAGGGATAGGTAAGACTACTCTCGCAAAGAAAGTTTACAATGACATCCATGTAAAGAAGAGTTTCGATTTTCATGCTTGGGTGTATGTATCTCAACAATATCTAGTCCGAGAGCTTTTACTGAGCATTATTAAATGCTTTAGAACCCTCGAACCAGATGAAATGGAGAAGACGCCTGAGGAAGACTTGCAGCTGGAACTCTCTCAGTACTTACAAGGGAAGAGATATCTGGTGGCATTCGATGATATATGGAGCAGACAAGCTTGGGACAGTTTGGTTTCTGCATTTCCAGATACGAAAAATGGCAGCAGACTGCTTCTCACAACTCGCAATGAAGATGTAGCAAGGCATGCAGACGCACAGAGTACACCCCATAAACTCCGTTTGCTGGATGGAAACGAGAGCTGGTCACTGTTCTGTAAGAGAGCACTTCCGGGAAATCTTGCTCTTACGTGCCCTCCAAATCTGGAAGAGTTGGGGAGAAAGATGGTCGCCAAATGTGGAGGTTTACCTCTAGGAATTGCAGTATTAGGAGGTGTCCTATCAAGAAAAGAGAAGTCAGTGAATACGTGGGAGAAGGTTCTTAAAAGTGTGGAATGGTGGCTACGTGAAAGCAAAGAAGATGGGATCTCAGGCATATTGGCCCTGAGTTACCATGACATGCCCTATTACTTGAAGCCCTGTTTTCTTTATTTGGGAGCTTTTCCTGAAGATTCTGAAATCTATGTCCCCCAATTGATTCAGTTGTGGATGGCAGAAGGATTCGTGCAGAGAAGAGGAGAAGAAGAAATGGAGGATGTTGCGGAGGATTACCTGGATGAGCTCATCAGTAGAAGCATGATTCAGGTGGGGAGCAGGTGGAGCAAAGGAACGGTTCAAAAATGCCGTATTCATGATCTTCTACGAGACCTCTCAATATCAGAAGCGAAGGAGAAGAGATTTCTAGAAGTGCATGGGAACATGGCGCCTGAATTACCTACAAAGGCACGCCGACTTGCAATTACTTGTGGAGACATCAGTAAGTCCATCTCTCTTAACTGCTCCACTCCACAACTCCGCTCTTTGTTGCGCTTCAGTAAAGAGGAACAAATGCCGGAGAAACCGCAGTTGAAAATCATCTGTGGAGCTTTCAAATTGCTGAGGGTGATGGATCTCCGAGATGTAGGCCTCTCTTGTCTCCCTGATGAAATAGGGTATCTAATCCACTTGAGGTACCTATGTCTCAAGGGGACAAGGTTGGAAAGGCTACCATCCACCATAACTCGCCTCTCCAATTTACAGACTCTCGATCTACTGAATACAAATGTCAACATGCTACCAGATGATATTTATAAGATAGAACAGATAAGGCACCTACTGCTAAACCCTATGACAGAATTTCCCTGTCAAATCAGCAACGTCATGCAAATCCATCGCTTAATCAATCTCCAGACTCTAAAATTTGTAAAGGGGGGCAGCTGGATAGAAGATGGATTGGAGAAACTAACCAATTTGAGAGATTTGGGAATAAAGGGAGATCTCAATATGGCATTGCCCCGTTCCGTTTGTAAACTGGCAAGCCTGAGATTATTGTGGCTAGAGGCAAGTCGTAATTGCTCGATTCCAGCGTTTCCATCCTTCTCAAATCATCATCATCTATTTTGCATGAATTTAGGCGGACCCTTTGAGAAATTACCGGACGTGCATGAGTTCCCACCTAACCTCACGGAGCTATTCTTGAGGGGGTCCCAATTACAGCGAGACCAGATTGGAACGCTGGAGATGTTGCCGAACCTTCGGAAACTCTGTTTATTCCCGAAATCATACATAGGAAAGGAAATGGTTTGCTCCGTCGGAGGGTTTCCACTGCTCGACGATTTGAGAATTTATAAATTGGATGAATTAGAAGAGTGGAGAGTGGAGGAAGGAGCGATGCTGAATCTTAGACGTTTAGTGATCAGGAATTGCAAAAAATTGAAGAAGCTTCCTGATGGATTGCAACATATCAGCACCCTTCAAGATTTGAAGTTAGAACGCATGCCGGAAGATTTCAGAGAAAGGGTTGGAAGAGACGATGGAGAGGACTGGTTTAAGATCCGACACGTACCCTCGCTCACCATCTACCCGTAGTGTATGGGTATCTTTCCATGTAGGTAATTGGTTTTGGACTTGTTCGCATCCATTTCATCTATCGAGACCGTCTGTTAGGTTCAGTCCACTCATCTTCTGTAGTGGATGATCCAAACTGTCCATTTAGTTTCATGGAGAAAGTCGGGACAGGATTGCTCATAGAATATAGGTTTAGCCAAGAAAGCTTACTGTCATTTGATTTCTGTGATTTTTACAGCGGAGAAGAGTGGACAGTACCCAGTGGACAGTCTCCATAGATGATATTGATTCGTACAAGTCTAAATGCAGTTAGGTGCATGTAAAAGTTTTCATACACCATGGATTTGGAGATCGTTTGAAGGGATTTCAAAACTCGGTTCTCATATTTCAATTGTAGGGGGTGTAAATATGTAAGCTATCTACTTTTCTTGGAAAATATAGGCTTTTTATGAAAATGTCCTCTTGTATTTGTTGGCTATTCCTCTATGTTATTGATGTAATAAAGACAGAATAGGATTAGGTGAGATAATTTTCTCTAATACCATGCACGACAAAAATAACTTATGAATAATTTTCTTGTATGTTTTCTCCACATGAATGGTGTATAAATACAATAAAGATATAACGAATTAATATGAACACTGCTCAAAGATGGAATTCCCATATTTAAAGGCCTTAATCGATAATCAATTACCTAGAAAGATGCGGTTGCCTAATAGATTAGCTTAATACAATCCCGTCCATCTACACTACTATGCTAGACTGGATTTTTTGTTTAGTTTTAGTGTAATTCCCTTTATCTAGGCCATAAGCTTTGGACAAGGCAGAGCTTATTTTAGGCCTTGGCATCCACCTCACAGTTACCCGAACATACATGATTTTTTTACTTTTTTTTTCTAAGTGTTTATCTTTGTAGGCATTTATAAATGCAACTTTATTTTTATTTTTTTGGTTAATTTTATTATATTATAGTTTATTAATTGTTACAACCACGATGGAAAATATCCTTTCAAATCATAAAAGGCAAAAGGAACTCATTAGGAAAATAAATCCTCACATTCACAAATCAGCTGGTTTCTGTAATAAGTAGCTAAATAGACGGCTGATGTGAGGTTTTCAATCTCTCGATCTATCTTGGCTCTTGAGGTCAAAGGAATTCATCTTAGATCAAGCTACACTAGCTTCGACACCTCAGCATAGCATACGCATATCACATGACCCAATTTGAGTCAGATAGACACACCTTTATAGGCATCCAACAGTTTCCAGGTGGAGCCACCATGGTGTTGGCATGACATCTTGTTGTCCGGACATGTGTTGTCCTATCATGAAAATGGAACTGTTAGGTAGGAAAGACGGAAAAAAAACATAGACAATCACATAAAAAGCTCTATATTTAGGTACAACTCCCCCATTTTTAGGGTTTAATCTACCTGATTTTTGGGCATCCCATTTGGTGGACATGTGAGATGTTATATAAACATGATAGTGGGCCCCACACTCTTAGGTGGGAGGTTATGTGTGGATGAGATCCGACTAGTAGAGGGTAATACCGACTGATTTCATTCTGATTTTTGAAATCTAATTTACTAAATTATTAAATTTAAGACTCATAATTAATATTAATTAATGGGCTATTTAAATATCAAGGTAATGGTCACTTCGATCAATCGAGTGAGTTACACATGAGATTATGACTTTTATAAACCTTGTATTAAGGGTTTGATATGAAAGAATCTAATGGGATCATGTTGTGGACTCGATTTAGAAACCGGTTCTAACCTTGATCAATCCAAGGTGAACCCCATCATATGAATTCATATAAACCGGAAAGATGATTGTTATTGGTACACTATATTTAGGAAATTCTTAAATCCTGTTGAATCTGATTCAATTATTTTAAGAATCTGATTCAATTATTTTAATGAAATTCACCTCATTAGATTTTTGGGTGAGTGATCCCAGCATATTTTCTTTCCATTGGAATTAAGAGAGTATCATTGTTGCTGATTATATTTGATTTATGTTATGTTGTGACCTTTGTAATTTAGATTTGATTAATTTAGCACTATTTAAATGATGTTTTATTTTACTGCATGATTTGATTTAGCTACAATTACAACTACTTATTTATGGTTGTTAATTGTTCAATCATATAGAAGCTTGATAAACCATGATCATACTTGTACATTGATTGACACGTATATGTGCTATGAAAAGCATATACACTATAAAATATCAATGGACCGTGAAAACCAATATCATGTATGAATAGCACGTGTATAGTTTTTCTAGGGACCATCCAGATGAAAAGTTGTTCCTAGAAGCCTTGCTTTCGCATGTGGGCCTTGCTCATGCCTACCAATATTGTAGATGCCTTCTTTAAAGGGTGGATGTGGATTGACGATTTTCCAACTTAAATAAGTGGACGAAAATCCCACTTGATTCATTTATACATCTTTATGTATTATGGATAAACCATGTTGGAAACTTTCATTAGGCTCGGCTAGATTATGTTTTATTAATGAAAAATCGTACAGATATAATGAAAGTAAATCATTCTGTGCAAGAGCAGGACGTGGCTGAGTTGGTGAACAGCCCATCAGGCACCTTAACTTATTTGGCTGAAGAAGAGCTTGATGCATTAGACTGATTATTTATAGCTTCTTTTATTTTGTTTATTTAGGACTAGATTAGTTACATTTTTGGAATGAATTACTGGATTACTTGGAAATATGGCATTTGACTAATTGTTAGGTTTGAGAATCGTTTCATTTATCTTATTACTTTGGAACAAGCTATTATTAAAAATAAATAAAATTGAATTGAGGTGAATTTTCAGTTTTAAGTTGAATAGTGGATATTTACGATTGAATAAGGTTACAAATGAGTGGTCCTTGTTAATGGTTCTAAATGTTAGTTTTCTTTATTTTGTGCACATGAAAGTAGATGAAAACGTAAAATCTACTCCTGGATCGACCTCAAACGTTTGTAGGCTGACCTTATCTTACAAGTGGTTGTGTATCACATCATGGCTCGCTCTTCAAATCCAATCCGTTCATCACATGCATCCCTCGAGGTTTTCCTTGGCCGAGAGAAATCACTGCAATCTAGATCTTAAGTGGGCCACTGCACAGAAGAAATCTTTCCCACTCTTCTTTAGTATTAGATGGGTGTTTTCGTCATTTTGTGAAAAAAAAGAAAATAAAAAGAAAATAAAAATACTCACGTCTGGGTAGTACTGGTCGAGTCCTACACGCAGATGACGATGCGGATTTCCTGCTCAGGAAGTTCCTTCGATGGGGAGCTAGATATGGACCGCCGTGATGTTTGTAGAAAATCCACCCCCAGCCATCCGTTTTTTCCGGATCATTACGGGACATCAGACAAAAAATGAGACAGTTACATAACTAAGGTGCGCCACACGTCAGGAAACAGTAAGATTGAACGTCCACCATTGAAACATTGGTAGGGCCACAAAAGATTTGGACCCAGATAATATACTTGTATTTTTAGTTAATATCAGTAGTAATAATCTTATGAACGGTATGGATTCCATATAAATATCACGGTGGAACCCAGCGGGCATTCAACGGTAGGAATTTTCCTGCCCAGTTTTTCTTGTTGTGCGGCCCACTTGAGTTATGGATCCACTTAATTTTCGGTCCCACGTCCTAAAATGATCTGAATAAACGTATGGACGTGGTGGATTTCTCACAAACATCTAGGTGGCCCACATATTTTCCAATAGCATGAACTTCCCTTGAAAGGCTTTTCGTGAAAATCCGCATCATTACTGAAGCGTTCGGACGTTACCAGGGGATGTACCGAGTAAATTCCGTGGGGCTGCCGTTATTTATATATTTTATCCAATACGTTCGTTCATTTTTCTAGATAAATTTGTCTTGGACTAAAAAATGAATTATATATAAAGCTAAGTGGACCACACCAGAGGAAAAGAGCATGAATTGATATTCTATGGTTGAGAAAATTTTGGGTACATTGAAGCTTTGGATCAAGCTGATATTTGTGTTCTCCATTCATCCATTTCTTTGTGATCAAATGAAATCGTTAGATGACAACTAAATATTAATGTAGTCCCTAGTGAAGTTTTATTTCGATGTAAATCATAAATGACTCTATTTTCCATGTCATGGTCGGCTTGAATTATGTATGTATTCTCGGTTAATGGATTTTCAAGATATTTTAAGGAGCGTTTAATGCAAAATATTAGATGGGATTAGGTGGGATAGAATTACATTTGGTCATGTCCAATTCCATCTAGCATTTGGAGATGATGAGAAAGGTTGGGATTGTAATTGCATTTGGTCCATACAGGATTTCTTTAGATTTTGAAATCTACTACATATGTGGGCCCTGTTGGAATATTTGGTTGAATTAAATAGACTATTAAAATCGAGAACCAAAAAAGAAAATAAAATTTTTGAGAAAGAAAACTTATTGAATTGATTCGAGGCATGACTGAGTCACTTGGCTTGAAATCGAATTTGCTCCCCTTGGACAGCGGCCCAAGTGCAATAGGTTTCCAAAGCAATCGATCTCCAAGATACAACGACTATGACCCGGTCTCAGCAGTGCACTCACTGCACATGAGCTCGAACCACTTGCAGTTTAACCCGAAAGTGCTGAGTTGACTCAGCGATGAACTAAGTGAAATTCTTAAAAAAGTATCAGAAAGAGTTTTATAAGAGAGATGATAATTTTGTATATTTGAAACTGGAATCGGTAATCTTTATATAGACTCCGAAGTGGTGCATAAACACCTTTTACGAAAGGTTAGGTCCGTTGGGTTTAAACCCAACAGGTGCGACAACCGAAACGAATGCATCTCTCTGGTTTAACATGAAAAGGCGTAAATGTGAGTACACTCTCGCAAATAAAGTCTCGCGAGTACCCATACACACACATACCCACGCGAGTACACTCACACTGTACCTGCACCGATGCCCACGCCCAGCACAGCCCGACCCGGCCCAGCCCATCCCGTCCCGTCACGCACACACACACGGACTTGGACTCGGCTCGGCATGGCACGACTCGGCTCGGCTTAGCGCGCAAGCGCGTGTGTGGTCAATGGCATAACTTAGAGTTATTGGCATAGCCCCCCCTCAAAATGAATGCATATCTCTGGTTTAAAACGAAAAGGCGCAAATGCGAGTACACTGTCACAAATAAAGTCCCGCAAGTACCCATACATGCACACACCCACGTGAGTATACTCACATCACACCCGCACCCGCGCCCACGCCCAGCACAGCCCGGCCCGGCCCAGCCCATCTCATCCCGTCGCGCACTCGCACGCACACACGCACACGGACACGGACACGGACTCGGACTGGGACTCGGTATAGCACGGCACGACTCTGCTCGACACGCGCGCTTGTGTGTGGTCAATAACATAGATTAGAGTTATTGACATAGCCCCCTAGGACTAAATTCACATGCCCCTTAAATGGGGCTCAAGCCCAAGACAAAAAGACTATCTTATATATAAGATAGTTTTCTTTGTCAAATCCGATTTGGGATAAAACTCACAACTCAAAAGTACTAAAACTTTTCAAATGTGAAAGGAAACTGAAAATTTAAAAACCAAATTTTTAATATTTATTTTAAAACAAAATACAACAATCCCCCACATGTTTTAAAATAAAACTCTTTCAAATTAAAGCGTGATAGTTTTGTAATGGTGCCGGTGTCACCATAGACTTAAACTGATATTAGAGTAAGTAAGACAGGTCTACAGGAATCAGGTGACACCATAGTCTTGAACCTGAATCCTTTTAATGTAGATCGCAAGTACATGTCACTCACACAACTCTTCTTCTGCAAGTGATTCTGTGGTTCGGTGCGTTTCGGCCATACACCATTATCTGAATTTCATGAGTGCTCTAAAGAATTCGCATAGATTTTTATAGAAAGCTGCCTCCACCTCCACACTCATATATGTGAATTCTATCAAGTGTATGCAGCAATTGTATACACTACAAAATATATGGCTATGGATCCATTAAGAGTTCTAAAAACTCATCCTTCTGCAATGCTGCTCGCACTGTATACCATAAAAGGGACTCATATAACTCAGTGCAATCGTCTACCCCGTGTCTTGTTGTTTACCCATTGAACCTATCTCATGGGATCTCCACTTGTATAGGTTGGGTTGCCGACACTGGCAGCTCATATATTAGGCTCAGCCTCATTCCTTCGATGTATCATTGACTAACCTTTTAGATAGTCCTTTAGTCAGAGGATCTACCAGATTCCTTTCTAACCTCATAAAGTCAATAGACATGACTCCATTACACAACATGTGTTTCACTATGTTGTGTTTAAGTCTAATATGCTGCTCTTTCCATTATATATTTTACTATTTGCTTTTACTACAGCTGCTTGACAGTCACAATGAATATCAGCTACGAGATTTCTAAGCCACTCGGCTTCTGATCCAGTCTTTTCTAAGGCAATAAATTTAGATTCCATAATCGACTGAGCGATACATGTCTGCTTGGTAGACTTCCAAGAGACTGCTCCTTCACCTAAAGTGAAGACATATCCACTAGTAGATTTTGTCTAATCTAAATTACTAATCTAGTTAGCATTACTGTATCCTTCCAATATAGCAGGAAAACCATTATAATGTAAACTATAGGCTATACTGCCTTTTAGGTATCTTGAAATCCTAGACAAAGCGTTCCAATGCTCTTTTTCAGGGTTATGTGTATATCTACTTAGCCTTTCTACTGTAAAAGCTATGTCTGGTCTAGTGTAGTTTGTTAGATACATGAGGCTACCAATTATTCTGTAATACTCCAATTGATACACACTATTTTCTGTATTCTTCATGAGAGTCACACTATAATCATAAGGAGTACTGACAGGTAGACAGTCAAAATGGTTAAACTTTCTCAATATCTTTTCAATGTAATGAGATTGTGATAATATAATAACACTATATTTCCTGTTTACTTCAATACCCTATATTACACTAGCCTCTCCTAAGTCTTTCATGTCAAACTTAGATGACAAGAATTTCTTAGTTGCATTAACTAATTTAATATTAGTTTCAAAAATGAGCATTCATGTCATCAACATAAAAATATATAATAACATAATCATTTTCAAAAATTTTACTATATACACATCTATTTACATCATTTATAAGATAACAATTTGATTTTAAAATACCATCAAATTTTTCATGTCATTGTTTAGGAGCCTGTTTTAAATCATATCGTGATTTAATTAGTCTACATACTTTATTTTCTTTACCTGATATTTTATAACCTTCAGGTTGCTCCATATATATTTTTTCTTTTAAGTCTCCACTTAGGAAAGCTGTTTTAACGTCCATCTGATGTACCACTAGTTTAGATATGGAGGCTATCACTATTAAGACCCTGATAGTTGTAATTCTAGTTACAGGGGAATATATCAAAGTAATCTATTCTTTCCTTTTGTTTGAAGCCTTTCGATACCAACCTAGCCTCAAACTTATTAATAGTTTCATCTGGTTTTAATTTCTTTCTAAACACCTATTTACAACCTATTGGTTTGTTTTTATGTGATAGATTTACAAGTTTTCAAGTGTTATTAGATATTATAGATTCCAACTCATTATTTATTACTTCCTTCCAAAAGATTGCATCTGAAGAGTTAATAGCTTCTGTATAGGTTATAGGATCATCTTCTATTAAGAAGGTGAAAAAACCATCTCCTAGGTTTGTAACGCCTTGAAAATCGGGGGTCGAGCATAGGCCCAACTCCCGAGTTCCAACACATCACTTATGCAATATAGATAATAATGATTTAATGTTGTCCGTATTAGTGCATTAAACATGAATGGGATTATACCAAAACAGCATATCCTACTCTAGAGACAAGTGAGATTTGCAAGCAGAAGACTGTAATACGTGTATAAGATATATGAACTGTAGTATGTCTCTGAAGTGTGATCATGTTACCAGGTTAAATATATACATGTGTACTCCCAAAATGTACAAAATGAATATACATGTGTGGTTCAAAATACAGAATAACAGTGTAAGGTCATCTAGTCAGTGTCCTTATAGCCCCGGCGATCAGGACACGACTCACATGAACCCGCCCGATAACTGCATGTAGGAGAATGCCTCTTCATCATCTTCGAAGTCTGGCTCTGCATCGTAGGCATTGTCACCACCTGAAGTTAAGACAGAGTCTGGTTGATGTGTATAACACCATCCCAAAACATGGGAGTGAGTGATCAACTCAATGGAGCTATAAAGCAAAGGTTAACATGTTATCAATTCAGTCAAGTAGTAATGATAAAGCAATACAACAAGCATTCTTAAGTACTCTGGTTAATAGAAGGATGATATGTATTAATGATGTATGCCATCGCCTGCACTCCATCTGCGAACTTCATCTCACGGTCGGGGCATGCATCCTTTCCACAGTGCTCAATTCCAACGCCAAAGGCACATGTAATGCGGTGCATCAACATGATTGCCGAGTTTTTATTAGATCATTTCATACAGCGAGATTGGGAAGTTAAGGTATCTCCCTTATATTAAATCCCAAATGATGATCCATTCTAGGGTCGTCAGTCCTAGTAAATCTCATACGATGTTACGGTTTTGGGTTGCTACAAAGGGCTCATCACCTGATCAGTGTAGACCTAGTTTGTACTTTAGTTGCTACGGAAAGGCTCGTCGCCTCTAAGCAGACTCAAAGTATGCTCGAGGTCACTACAAAGGGCTTGTCACCTGATCAGTGTAGGCCGACAGTTCGAATACAGTGTCACATACCACCGTATTTGGTTCACGAGGCTGTATTGCTCAGTGGACACTACTGGGAGGCTCATTGCCCCAGCGTAGGCTGAAGCTTGACTACGGTATCCCATACTACCATGTCCAGCTCATGAGTCTTAGCGGATCGAGGTACCAAGGTTAAACGGAATTTCCACTGGTGAGTTTGGTACCTTAAGTTCAAGCAATAACGTCCATACATGATGAACATACATTCATACATGGTGAACATACATCGGGTCAATCGGGTTACTTGACGAGCTCGACTAGTACGAGTGTATGTCGAGCCGATCGACATGGCACTCCATGTGGCCTAACCACTGTCGACAACTCAAGTACGACTCAGATTCATCGAACACGTCTGGTGTGGCGAAACAATCTCAGCCACCAATCCAGGACTTGTTATCGATTGCCTGGACTATACCATAGTCCTAAACACACTCCAAACAATTTATTTCACATGTGATGATCAAGAATAACATGTGACATTCAATCCACATAAAGATCTTATTTAAAACATTTTTAACAAACACATAGTGTACATGTTAACACACACAGGCATTTCATCACGAATCACGTAATACTAAAATAGGTTACACAAAGGAAACCATAAGTATGGATAAGGGGATTGGGAATACTGTCTCAACGCCCTTATATCATACCTTAAAATGAGCATTTACTCATTCAGACATTTTGTCAAACACTTAGACTACACATTTTAGCATACGTGTATTAGACTAGTTATAACATATATCCTGGCAGCCCTTTTTGCAAAGGAGTTGCCACCTACACAACGAGCACATATTTAGGGTTAATAATTATGGCAAGCGCAAATCCAAATTCTATATGCATTCAAACATTTCAACAAACATATGAAATACAATATATTCAACATAGTTCATATATAACTGTAAAGCGAATCAAGCATCGTATTTAGCATGTGAAATGACACCCACGTTAGTTATAAATCATTAACTAGCATTGAAAGCCTTAAAAACCATAACCTAAACGTTTATAATCCACACCTTTCGCCGGTAGACTCGTAACAAACTCAATTCGTTCTTTAATTTGTCGTCTACGGCACAACGGCAACCTATAGCATGAAATAGGTTAGCTATTTCATCTCTAACACTATTGAAAACTCTAAAACAGATTATGTAAGCCCCGTATCCTAGACCGTACCGTTCCATAGACTTATGCGGTCTTCCCAGTCGAATTTCGACAACCTTCGACCCTTAACCGGTATTTGCACGCGACCCTGATTCTCATGTCGTCAACCCGAGTCGACTCAACCCAAGAGCTTTACCTTAGCGACCGCGTCATCACCGCAGTTCCGATGCCGCGACTTGCACGCCGAGGCGATACCTTGGTTGGGAGATATGGGCCAGCGTTCGGTGCGAGAAAATCGCCGTGCGTGTGAATCCCGAGAGAATCTCTACAAGGTGTCACATCAATCAATCAACCCATCAATCCCATCATGTCAAGTACACATCACCTTTCACCCATTCCCAAGCAAGCCCCAAAAGTCAAAAAGATCTTACAAACCCATACTTCTCTTACACCATTAGCCACAAAAGTCAAAAAACATCTTACACCCATCACCACCACATCCATCACTCCATCACCCATCACTCCCTCTCTCTTTCTCCTTTTACAAGTCTCTCTCTCTCATTTTCAAACTCTCCCAAAGCAAGAAAAAAATCCATACGTATGAGCCTCTCTAACTCTTCCAAGCTACAAGTGTGGCCCACTTTTCCATCCCTAGATCTCCCATCCTAGCTATCCATTTCTCATCTTCCTCCATCAAAGAGAAGCACAAGGAGCTAAGGAAGTCAAGGGAGCAAGAAGATTAAGCGGTGGGTGCTTTGATAGGGTAGTTTTAATCTTTTTTTTTATGGGCCAAGTGAGGCCAACCGATCAATGGTTTGGATCTCACTTTGGACCCTAAGATGTGGCCGATGGCCCACTTGGATCATCATGATCATTCCATGATGGGGCCATTCTCCATGGACCTCATTATGATGTTTATTTTTCTTGCATATTTAGGGTCATCTAGACCGTCTAATTTAGTGGAGAATGGATCTCCACCGTTGGATTTTGATTTAATGGGCCTATGTGTAATGGGACCCACTTGATATATGATTTAGTGTAAGGGAGGGCCCATAGTGCCGGGGTCCCTCCATCACGCGGGTCCCACTCTCTATCCCTCTCTCTCCCTCTCTTTTTTTAATGTGTGATGATAATGAAGTTGTGTGGCCCACTTGAATGGACCCCATCACGAGGTATGTATTCTATCCAAGCCATTTACAAGTGGGGCCCACTTTGTGTGTATTGTACCCACACCATACCCCACTTGGTGGCCCACCTAAGCGGGGCCCACCTCTAATGTATATGTTAAGTCCAGCGTTTAGGGACGCTGGACGTTTGTTGGAAAGAAAAACAAATATTGGCTTGGTTCCAAGCCAATGGGGGAGGCCCACTTATTTTGGCCCCACCTTGATGAATGTCTTCAATCCACGCCATCCATTCCGTTCCCAACCTCCTTTTAGGCATTGAACCGAAAAATGGTGTCAACCCGAGGTACTGGCGGGCCATACCATATCAAATGGTGGTTTTCACCATTGAAACCTTCCCTGATTGTTTATATGCTGAAATATGCCCAATATTGGGCTTGTTTTGCTTGTCTTGAGCCATTGAGAGCCATTGGACGGAGTGAATTTGTAAGATGTGGACCCCACCTGTAAAATCCACAGAAAAACTAAAAATAAAAAAAATAACATCAGCAGCAACAGCGCTGCTGCTGTGTCAGAAAGGCAGCAGGCGTTGCCTGCGCACCAGTGCCCGGGCGGACGGGTGGACAGGCAGCCACCCACGGCTCTAGCCGTGGGCCCCACCTTGATGTTTATTTGTCATCCAATCCGTTCATGAGGTGGGCCACTCTCAGTAGTGGGCCCCCTCCAAATTTCAGGACCATCCAAGACTTAGGTGGCCCACATCGTTAGAAACAGCGGGATTGAACCTCTACCTTTGAAACCCCTTTTTGGGTCCACAGAAGTTTTGGATCAAAGTGAAATTTGTTTTCACTCTTCATCTAGGTCTACTTGACCTTATCAACAGGTTGGATGGAGTATAAACATTATGGTGGGCCCCACATGGAGCCCACTGTGATATTTGTACGATGAAGCCCACTGTGATATCTGTACGATGGAGCCCACTGTGATATCTGTGCGGTGGAGCCCACTGTGATATTTGTGTGTGCCTGTGAGTGCGTGTGTGGGTGTGTACGCGTGTGTGTATATATATTTATATATATATATATATATAATATTATATTATATATAATATTGTATAATGTATATATAAATTATATATTATATTATATTATATATAATATACTGCTGGTGGGAGGCCCATCTCAATTTACTTGTGGCCCATGGGTCGAGGCCCATTTAATGTATTAGGGGCCCATGGGTCGAGGTCCATTTGATGTATTAGGGGCCCATGGGTTAAGGCCCATTAAGATGTATTGGGGCCTATGAGTTGAGGCCCATTTGATGTACATATGGGGCCCAATCGGTGTGGCCCATTTGATACACTTAAGGCCCATAAGATTAGGCCCATTTGATGCATTTTAAGGCCCACGGGTTATGGCCCATTGCAATGCACATAAGGTCCATTGGTGTGGCCCAATGATGTGGCCCACTTGGTGAATATAAGGCCCATATGATATGGCCCATTTGATGTATTTAAGGCCCAATGGGATGTACCTAAGGTCCATTGCAATGTACGATCCCAACGTGGGTTATGTAATGATGTTTACGTTGGGCTATGCCTTGGGAGCAATGGTGGTTTGACGTCCACATTGCAAGTATAGTGTTGGTTAAATGTCCACATTATGACTTTTTCTAGGGCCCATTGTTAGGCTCGTACGTGTTATGTGAGGCCGTCTAGGCCCATCTTCGTTATGAACATCATCCATCCCATATAACATGTTTAGTTCCATGATTCATGATCATATGCATCATACGTATGCTTGATATGAGAAATGACTGATCATCGTATATGCTTTCGGGCAAATTGTTTAGGGGCTCCCAGATAAGGGGTGTTGCCTTACATGAGCGCACGATACGCGCAGGACTGCTGCATGACTGGATAGTGTGATTCATGCATTCGCATTGTGTGATATGGTACTGTACGCCCTAGCGACATCAGGGCCGTAGCCTCCACAGGCATATCGTGGTTGACAGGATTGGATACCGAAAATCTTGTTCTACATGGGGTGCTATAGATATCCCTAAGTGAAAGTCCATAAACCCTTATGGTACCAAGAGGTTGCTCTAACGTCTAGATCGAGTGAGTGCATTAGCGCCGAGTGCTGATTACCAGACAGTTACGCTTTCCACTGTGTCGTGGTCGGTTGGAAGGGGGTGTGGCTTTATCCGCCTGAGAGTAGGGGGCAATGCTAGGCTGAGTCTGACCAGCTCGAGGAATGGGTCCGCTATTGACGAGTCGAGCCCGATATTGGCAGGCGGATAGTGAGGTCTTTTCCACTCACCTTATTGCGCGCGATGGGGCGGCAATCTGGCTTGGAGTGTACTAGACCCCGGTGATATTCCAGATTTTGAGCTGTATCGATATGTGGACTTAGATGAGGATTTGTATGCTTGAGTTGCATTTCGCATTGCATGGCCTTGGTATGGCCGAAATCATTCATGATTTGCACCGCATGGCCGTGGTACGACTATGGTATTCTTGACTTTCATTAGCATGTTCCGCATTACTCTGATACTGCATAACTGCACTACTACCTTACGCACACACTTACACCACCCTCAAAGCTTTCTATAAGCTTATGCACGACCGTTACGTGCAGGTGACGTTGGATCGCAGCAGCGCTGAGGCAGGAGCACTTATCAGATCATTTTAGAGTTCTTGTTCATCATCATTGTATTTCCCTTTATGCTCATTGTACTTGTAAAGTTTTTATCATAGTGGAAATGTGATGGAGTTTTTGGTTGTTGTTTGTGTGTTATGCCTTTGGTTATGCTTATTACGAATCAAACTGATGTTGAAAATCCTCCTTGTAACATCCTAGGATCGGAACTTGGCGAATGGGCACTGGGAGCCGAGAATGGGGTTCTACGGAGGCTGTCAGCGCCAGATTCGGCGATCGAAAATTTTGTGAGCCCGATTTTCGAGTTTTGAGCGTGACAGATTAGGGTTAGGTTTTCTTACCCAAGCACGGAGTTGGAATCGCCAAAAAAGCAATACAGGTGTGGTGGTTAAGCACGTGGAGCGGTGAGATTGAATCCCAGGAAGAAACGCCGACTCTCTCTCTCTCTCTTTTACTCTCTTTTCTTCCCTTTTTCTCTCTTCTCTCTCTTAGGATTTTCCAAATTCGTATGGAATGAGAGAGAGAAGGTTTAAGGCCCTTATATAAGCTCAAACGTGAGCTCAATGGCCCCAGGGCCATGGTATACTTAGGTTATAGCCAAAACCCATCTGTTTAGGCTCAATGGAGCACTTCTGGAGGCCCCTTTTCTGTGTGCGGTCGGACTTAAGTTTTCTGACATTAGATCTAGGTCGAGTTAAGTTTTCGGTCCGATCGGATTTACAGATCGACCGTGGTGGACCCGTTTCAGTTCAACAGTCACCGGTATTCGATCAGGACCACAAGTGTACTGACATGTGTTGAAAATTTTTTCTGATCTGAGGGTGTAATTGGGTCAGATTCCGACAGTCTGAATCCTTAAATTTGGCCTGCAAGTGAAACGACTCAATTCACTTAAGTCCCAGTTCATTTCCTAAAGATATTCGCATTTCTCACACACTTCACTCCAAGCTCAAGTTGTGTGTTTCTGGATACTGTTAGGACTTGATTTCCGAGGTGGTTGTCAAGTCCAGTAATACAGTCATAACCCTATAGTTTTGAAGTAATCGGACTTTCGACGTGTGGTTCAGGTCTGATACGGAGTTTCAACGTACTCCCGAGAGCAACTGGGTTTAGAGATGAGTCCTAAGTTTTAAGGTAATGTAGCGGTAACGATTTTACACATTTTGGGTCTTACAAATTGTATTTAAAGTTATCAGTGCTAATTTCATAGGTAATCTGGTTTAACACTTAGTTGATTTCCACCTAATTTCTAAAGGATTTGGTCCTTAGTGATTTCTGCCTGAGGTGGTACTCGGGTCTTTGTACGAATTTTTTCGAGACGTTACAATCTACCCCCCTTAAAAAAAATCATCCTTGAAATTAGTACCTTTTTGTACTTCTCAAGAATCTGAGGGTAGTTCTTTCGAACCTCGACTTCTGTTTCTCAAGTAGCCTCTTCTTCAGTATGATGGTCCACAATACCTTCACAAGTGGGATAACCTTGCTACGCAATACCTGCTCTTTCCTGTCTAGGATCCGTGTCGGTCGTAGTATATATGTAGTGTCCTCACTCAACTGTACCTGCTCCCATCTGATAATGTGGGAAGGATTGGGAACGTATTTTTTTAACATAGATACATGAAATACATTGTACACGCCCGTAAGTGGTGTGGGCAGAGAAGGCGGTATGCCACCACACCCACTCGATCAAGTATCTGAAATTGACCAATAAATCTAAGCGTGAGCTTCCCCTTCTCACCAAACCGAAGAACTCCCTTCATAGGAGAAACTCTGAAGAACACATGGTCTCCGACCTCGAACTCTAGTTGTCGTCTCCTCGTATCGGCGTAGCTCTTCTGTCTACTCTGTGCTGCCTGAAGTCGACGTCTGATGATATCGATCTTCTCTAAGGTCGCCTGTACTAACTCTGGGCCAATCAGACTCTTCTCGCCAACCTCTGCCCAGTAATGCGGTGCTCTACACGGGCGCCCATACAGTGCTTCGTAGGGGGTCATGCCAATACTCGTCTGAAAACTGTTGTTGTAAGCGAACTCGACATAAGGAAGACAGTCATCCCAACTGTCCTTGAAATCAAGTAAGCAAGCTCGCAATATGTCCTCCAACACTTAGTTTACAAGTTCCTTCTGCCGTCAGTCTGTGGGTGAAACGCGGTACTGAACTTCAATTTCACACCTATTGCTTCCTGGATACAAGTCCAGAAGATATATGTGAATTGCGTGTCTCGGTCTGACACGATCTCCAGAAGAACTCCATGCAGATGTACAATCTTCTTGATGTACAACCTGGTCAACTCGTCTGCTGAGTTCGAAACTTTAATCGGGAAGATGTGAGCCGATTTCGTCAACCGGTCCACGATCACCCATATGAAGTCATGCCCCTTCCTTGTCTTCAGCTGCCCTGATATAATATCCGTGGAGATGAAACCCCATTTCCATTCAACTATGGGCATGGGCTGAAGCAGTCTAGGAGGTCGGCGATATTCAGCCTTAACCTGCTGGCACGTGAAGCAATGTGATACATACTCTGCTATGTGAGCCTTCATGTTGTCCCACCAGTACGACCTTTTCATGTCGCGGTACATCTTCGTACTACCAGGATGCATTGCCATCCTCGAATCGTGGGCAGCCTCGAGGACTTTTTTTCTCAAGTCAGGAAGATTTGTGACGCATAGGCGGCCACAGTAACGTAAACCCCCATCCGTACCAACTCTCCATTCCGAGTCCTCACTGTCATTGACCTGCTCCCTCATCTTCTCCAATAGCTTGTCGTCTCTCTGAGCTGCGATGATCCTATCATCAATAAGTGGCTGCACACGAACATGCGCGACATTCTCGAACAGCTCCTCAACAGTGAGCTTCTGCTCGAAGTCTCGCATGAACTCTACCATACCCCATTCTGCCACCATCAGCGGAGCCGCAAACTCTATGGTGTTTTTACGGCTCAACGTGTCAGCCACAAGGTTAGCCTTACCCGGATGGTAGGAGACCTCGAACTTGAAGTCCTTTAAGGTTTCCATCCATCGCCTCTGCCTCATATTCAGGTCCCGCTGAGTGAATATGTATCTGAGGCTCTTGTGGTGGCAAAAGAGCTCGAACTCCTCTCCGTAGAGATAATGTCTCTAGAGCTTCAGTGCAAAGATGACGGCTGCCAACTCTAGGTCGTGCTTAGGGTAGTTCTTCTCGTGTTTCCTCAACTGTCTCGAGGCGTAAGCAATCACCCTGTCCCTCTGCATAAGAACACAACTCAGACCAACGTAAGACGCGTCGGTGTATATATTATACTTAACCCCTTGCTCTGGTAATACTAACAAAAGGGCGGACGTTAGCTTGTCCTTCAGCTCCTGAAAAGCTGCTTCCGCCTTCTCATTCCAGACGAACTTCAGATGCTTCTGTGTCAACTGAGATAGCGGTCTGGCAATCTTGGAGAAGTCCCAAATAAATCGACGGTAGTACCTTGCCAGACCAAGAAAACTCCTCACCTCAATAACCGAACCGGGCTACTCCCAGTCCTGAACTGCGGCTACCTTAACGAGGTCAACTGTTATCCCTTCCTTGGACACCACATGTCCCAGGAATTTGATTTCCTCTTTCCAGAAGTCGCACTTCTTGTACTGTGCGAACAACTGGTTCTTCTTCAGAGTACCCAAGACTGCTCACAGGTGTTTCTCATGCTCTTCTCGACTCTTAGAGTATATCAGAATGTCATCTATAAACACGATGACGAATCGAAACAGAAACAGCCGAAACACCCTGTTCATCAGGTCCATGAACACGGCCGGTACGTTTGTGAGGCCGAACGACATAACGAGAAACTCATAGTGCTTAAAACTGGTCCTGAAAGTCGTCTTCTGTATGTCCTCATCCCTGACACGCAACTGGTGATACCCTGACTGCAGATCGATCTTCGAGAAGTATTGTGCCTCCTTCAACTGATCAAACTGATCATCTATCCTGGGCAACGGATACTTGTTCTTCGCCATCACCTGGTTCAACCTGCGATAATCAATACATAGTCATAGTGAACCGTCATTCTTCTTTACAAACAACACAGGTGCTCCCTACGGAGACACACTCGGTCGTATGAAACCTGCCTCCAACAAGTCATCAATCTGCCTCCTCAGTTCCTCCATCTCGCATGGAGGCATGCAATAGGTTGGTAGCGAAATGGGTGTCGCACCGAGTGTCAGGTCGATAGT
Organism: Magnolia sinica; assembly: GCF_029962835.1. NCBI lineage: Eukaryota > Viridiplantae > Streptophyta > Magnoliopsida > Magnoliales > Magnoliaceae > Magnolia > Magnolia sinica. The sequence goes on along the minus strand of NC_080581.1, from coordinate 89,714,932 downwards.
AAAGTGGATCTCGCGCCGAGGAGGTAGACCAGGTATCGCCCTGAACACGTCCTCAAACTCCTGAACTACTGGCGTGTTCCCTAACATCGGCTCATCAACAAGCTCTAACCAGGCAGCGTAGTAATCAACTCGACAGGGCCAACTAACATGAACTGGGAAAGAAAAGACCGTGCCCTTAGGTTCGTAAGCTGTCACAACCCTGGTCTCACAATCTATCTCTACCCTCATCTCGGTGAGCCAATCCATACCGAGGATAACGTCGTAGTGCCATAGTGGAGCTACAGTAAGGTCAACGAGCACTATCCTGCTACCCAAATCTACTGAGCAACCCTCACAAATTCGGGTGACATCTGAAAAGGTCCTTGTAGTGGTAACGATTCTCACTCCCTTCGTAGGAGTAGTATCGAACGCTAGTCGCTTGACTGCCGCGCATGAAATGATGCAGATAGTGGACTCAGTGTCCACCAATAAGAAAACTGGAGTACCTTGGATCTGTACCGTCACTTCGAAAGCCACAGGTGCTACGTCTGATGCCTCGGATGCCTCAGCTGTAAGTGAGTGCACCCGAGCCTACTATGAATGGTTCGGCTGTGGTACTATGGGTCGCTGAGGCGGCCTAAATCGAGGTGCAGGCGGTCGAAAGGATGGATGTGCTGGTGTTGACCGCAAAGGTGGTGCCGATATGGCCTGAGGAAGCTGACGGTTGATCCTCTGAGGTGGCAAAAACCCGCTGTCCCTCATCCTATAAATGTAATTTGTCTCCGTGTGGCCTGACCTCTTGCAGTAGGTACATCACACGTCTGATCGCCTCGTCGGGGCTAGTGGAGCCATAAGCCTGGGCAGTGAATCTGTACGCGGCCTCTTACCGAGGAACGGTCTACTCGGAAGGTCTGGTCGTGACCTAAGAGCCATAGGTGCTCGCATATGGGACTGCCTGTCCCCGTCCTGCTCCGCTCGCATAGACATGCTCACTAGCTCAGCATAGCTGGGTATGCTAGCGCAGCACATCTTCGAGCGGATCTTAGGTCGCAGACCCTCAGAAAATCGCCGCATGCATATCGGCTCATCGGCCAATATCAACAGAGCGTACCTGCCCAACTCCGTGAATTTATTCTCATACTCCGCCACTGTCTTCCCTCCCTATCAGAAGCAAAGGAACTCACTCTCCTTCTCGTGGCGATAAGTGAGGGGATAGTACTTCTCGTGGAAGCAAGTCTCAAAGGCTGCCCACGTTCATACATGTCTGACCGCAACAGTGCGGAGAATGCTATCCCACCATAAGTTGGCCTCCTTCTCAAACATGAAGGTGACTATCTCAACCTGCTCTGCCTCAGTGCAGTGCAGCAACTTTAACATCTTAGAGATGCGGTCAAGCCAATACTCAGCCTCCTCAGGTCAATGAGTACCCACAAAATTAGGAGGCCGTAAGCACTGGAATCGCTCGAACTGGCCGCTAGCACCTGCATTTTCAGCAGGGGACACAAATGGAGCAGGCGAAGCTACACCTATGCTCTGGGTAAAGAATCCCCTAAGGTTGGCTAAGAGCTACTGCATCAATAACATCATCTGCTCCAGCCTATCAGTAGGAGAAGCGCCCTAAGGCATGTGGGGCGCTAAGGTGGACGCACGGTTCTACTCAGGAATCGGTGGTACAACTGGTGGTGCTGCAGGCGTCGACCCATTAGTGGGGCCAGTGGCCGGCTAAGAATTTGGCATAGTGTCGCGAGTAGGGCCCAAACTGGGGTCCGTTTGGCTATCGCTTAGGGGAGGAGCCCCGTCAATCGAGTCGCCAGGAGTGTGACGTGCCGTAGTCCGTACGGCCTTAGGTGGCATTCCCTATATTCAACATAGGGTGCAACCCAGGTCAGATTCAGCATAGTCACAAACTCAAACACAGCATTCACACACATCTTAAGGAAACTTCATGCATTTCATTTACCAAAACTGTCACAATACATGAGATGCAGTATTACATGGATCATGACGGAAGATGCATGTGAGCTAATATAAAAGGCTCCAAACACTTAAAATATGTTAACTATTCGACCACAGTACTAAGCCTAACAAGGTTATACATAGCAACAAAGAAAGAAACATATAAAGTAACTAAAAGGACGACTACGTGCAGGACTAGTCGTCAGAATCTGGCGATGGTGGAGGTGCACTCTTATCCTGTACATAGCACAGGATGGACCTCAAGGTGTGAGACACCTTCTTGAATTTTCGTTTCATGAAGGCCTCGGTCTCTTCAACCTTGGTTCAGATCTGCATGATCTCCTGTTGCAGGGCAACTTGGCCCTCTTCCAGTTAAGCCAAGCGGGCCTCCCTAGCAGCCCGATCACTATCATGCTCTCGCGTAGCAGCAGGAGGAGAGCCCTCATCAGTATCCTGGGCCTCCTCTTCTTCCTCAGCCTGCTCTTCTTCTATCTCATCTCTGTCTTTCTTATCACTCTCTTCCTCTTCGCTCTCCGTCTCATCCTCACTCTCGTCAAGTCGGGCTTAACACTGTCGTGGCCCAATCTCTATATTGTTGAGAGTAGTGTCGTTGATGAAATGGATTGGCACAGGAACTTCTGTGTTAAGTCTGTAGGCGAATTCACGTGCAAGCTTGCATATGAGTCGGCCGAATGGGAGTGAAATGGACGTCCTAGTAGAGCGTGCCCGTCAGCACTATCTGTTGTAGTACATATGTAGGTATGCATAGCTTCTCTCCTTGCCCAGTCTGGTACAGGAAGTATACCATCAGGCATGTGCACTCGCTGTGATTGCTCCATCTAGGATATACGTTATACGTGAAGATGTGATGGAACAGGCGGAAGTTGTCAGTCATATTGGTCGCTAGTCATATTGGTCGTTAGGAAGCTATTGTTTGGATTCCAGTGGGCCAATTGGCTACAAAGGAATCGCGTGCAGTTTCACGTGCGGTCTTAAGGCTCTTCTCACTAGCATGGACCTCACCAAGTGGCATTCCCATGACTCAGGCTATCAAGCTAACGGTGACCATGAGGTCTCGCCTTCTCATGGAAAATTTGAACTGCAAAGGCTCCAGCGTAAGCTCCCGAATGTGCGCATAGAAAGCTCGGACAGTGCTAGCATTCGCACGAGACTTGCCCTCGAATAAGGGACCTCACCTGGCCTCGACCAGGTAGTCCATCAACAGATATTCTCCAAAAAGCTTCTCGTCTACGTGTGCTTCAAAAAGAACCCTACGGCCCTAAAATCTTCCATGGGATAGATCCGCCAGTAGAGCTCTTTCGAGGGGAGCCTGGGGATCGAGATCCCGCTTCGTCCGTATCTCTCGATCAACACTTGTACTTGCGGTGGTGCCTCTCGGTCTCCTTGAACGAGTAAGGTGACTAGGCCTAGCTTCATCCATGGGAGCCCTCTTCTTCCCCATGAAAGAAAGAAGTGTGAAAAGTGAAAACATAGCCACCACAAGCTCGAAAAGAGCCATTTGAGTGAGATAACAATGGGGAATAAGATGGGTTGTAGGACTTAAAGATATATGAGTCACAAATGGAAGGTTTGTGCACTCAAATCCAAGAAAATGAGAGAGATAGGAGGTGGGTGTTGATAAAAACGGTGGAGGGGTATAAGTCTTGAAGGAAAATGAGAAAATGGAAGAATGGAGGGGAGATTTGAGAAGGGAAATGGAGGTTTTGGGGAGAAAGGAGAGCTTAGAGGTGTGTAAAATGAGGGAGGGGATCAAATGAAATGGAAAAATCCATTTCTACTCGATTGGGTGGGCCACACAGCAGCCACACGCGTCGGCCCGACAGGCCCGGACCGTCCGGGCGACGAGGGCTCACCGATCAGGCTATGCCATCGCCGGTCCCTGGATAGTCCGGTGATGGCTCGCCCCAGGGGCGATGCCATCCCCCTCGAGGTACCGAAAATGTGTGGGGTCTACTTTGGGCCCCCCTGATTTACACCATTTGGGCCCCCAAGTCCGTTTAAGTCATTTCGGGTCCCGTTTCACTTATATTCACATGTTTCAAATTGTTTGAGGTTGGGATGGGTTAAATCTTTGTCTAAACCCATCGATTAATGGTCTAGAAGTGATTCGGGATCACCTCAAGTGATCACAGGTGTGTACGGGCCCGATCTCGGTGGTTGATTTCGGTAAATTTCGCCGATTGGTGAAACTGGGAATCCTATGCCTGTTCTTACATTTTTTCGCTCCCTCCTAAGTCAAAGTACGTCAGTGTACGTCGTGTGACCATAACCCAGGTCCAGTTTAATCCAAATCATGCTCTGATACCAACTTGTAACGCCCTGAAAATCGGGGGTCGAGCATAAGCCCAACTCCCGAGTTCCAACACATCACTTATACAACATAAATAATGATGATTTAATGTTATCTATATTAGTGTATTAAACATGAATAAGCATATCCTACTCCAGAGACAAGTGAGATTTGCAAGCGAAAGACTGTAATACGTGTATAAGATATATGAACTGTAGTATATCTCTGAAGTGTGATCATGTTACCAGGTTAAATATATACATGTGTACTCCCAAAATGTATAAAATGAATATACATGTGTGCTCCAAAATACAAAATAATAGTGTAAGGGCATCTAGTCAGTGTCCCTGTAACCCCGACGATTAGGACATGGCTCACATGAACTCGCCCGATAACTACATGTAGGAGAATGCCTCTTCATCATCCTCGAAGTCTGGCTTTGCCTCGTAGGCATCGCCACCACCTACAGTTAAGATAGAGTCTGATTGGTGTGTACAACACCGTCCCGAAACGTGGGAGTGAGTGATCAACTCAGTAGAGCTATAAAGCAAAGGTTAACATGTTATCAATTCAGTCAAGCAGTAACGATAAAGCAATACAACAAGCATTCCTAAGTACTCTGGTTAATGCATGGATGATATGTATTAATGATGTATGCCCTCGCCTACACTCCCTCTGCAAACTTCATCTCACGGTCGCAGCATGCATCCCTTCCACAGTGCTCAACTCCAACGCCAAAGGCACATGTAATGCGGTGCATGAACATGATTACCAAGTTCTTATTAGATCTTTTCATACAGCAGGATTGGGAAGCTAAGGTACCTCTCTTATATCAAATCTCACACGATGATCCATTCTAGGGTCGCCATTCCTAGTAAATCTTATACGATGTTACAGTTCTAGGTCGCTACAAAGGGCTCGTCACCTGATCAGTGTAGGCCTATTTTGTACTCTAGTTGCTACGGAAAGGCTCGTCACCTCTACGCAGTCTAAGAGTATGCTCGAGGTCACTATAAAGGGCTCGTCACCTGATCAGTGTAAGCCGACAGCTCGAATACAATGTCCCATACCACCGTATTCGGCTCACGAGGCCGTGTTGCTCATTGGACACTACAGGGAGGCTCGTCGCCCTAGCGTAGGCCAACAGCTCGACCACGGTGTCCCATACCACCATGTCCTGCTCATGAGTCTTAGCGGATCAAGGTACCAAGGTTAAACGGGATATTCACTGGTGAATTTGGTACCTTAGGTTCAAGCAATAGCGTCCATACATGGTGAATATACATCGGGTCAATCGGGTTACTTGACGAGCTCGACTAGTACGAGCGTACGTCGAGCCGATCGACATGGAGTGCATAAGCACTCCATATGGCCTAACTACTGTCGACAACTCAAGTACGACTCGGATTCATCGAACACGTCTGGTGTGGCGAAATAATCTTAGCCACTAACCTAGGACCTGTTACCGATTGCCTGGACTATACCATAGTCCCAAATACACTCCAAACAATTTATTTCACATGTGATAGTCAAGAGCAGCATGTGATAGTCAATCCACATAAAGATCTTATTTGAAACATTTTTAACAAACACATAGTGTACATGTTAACACACACAAGCATTTCATCACGAATCACGTAATACTAAAATAGGTTACACAAAGGAAACCATAAGTATGGATAAGGGGATTAGGAATACTATCTCAACGCCCTTATATCATACCTTAAAACGAGCATTTACTCATTCAGATATTTTGTCAAACACTTAGACTACACATTTCAGCATACGTGTATTAGATTAGTTATAACATATATCATGGCAGCCCTTTTTGTAAAGGAGTTGCCACCTACACAATGAGCATATATTTAGGGTTAATAATCATGGCAAGTGCAAATCCAAATTCCATACGCATTCAAACATTTCAACAAACGCATGAAATACAATATATTTAACATAGTTCATATATAACTGTAAAGCAAATCAAGCATCACATTTAGCATGTGAAATGGCACCCACGTCAGTTATAAATCATTAACCGGCATTGAAAGCCTTGAAAACTATAACTTAAACGTTTATAGTGCGCACCTTTTGCCGGTAGACTCGTAACGAACTCAGTTCGTTCTTTAATTTGTCGTCTACGGCACAATGGCAACCTATAGCATGAAATAGGTTAACTATTTCATCTCTTACACTGTTGAAAATCCTAAAACAGATTAGGGTTACGTTTTCTTACCCAAGCACGAAGTTGGAATCGCTGAAAAAGCAATACAGTTGTGGTGGTTAAGCACGTGGAGCGGTGGGATTGAATCCCAGGAAGAAACGTCGACTCTCTCACTCTTTCACTCTCTTTCCTTCCATTTTTCTCTCTTCTCTCTCTTAGGGTTTTCCAAATTCGTATAAAATGAGAGTGAGAGGGTTTAAGGCCCTTATATAGGCTCAAACGTGAGCTCAATGGCCCTAGGGCCATGGTATACTTAGGTTATAGCCAAAACACATTTGTTTCGGCTCAACGGAGCACTTCTGGAGGCCTCTTTTCTGCATGTTGTCGGACTTAGGCTTCCTGACATTGGATTTAGGTCGAGTTAAGTTTTCAGTTCAATCGGATTTACAGATCGACCGTGGCGGACCCATTTCAGTTCAACGGTCACCGGTATTCGATCAGGACCACAAGTGTACTGACATGTATTGAAAATTTTTCCTGATCCGAAGGTATAATTGGGTCAGATTCCGATGGTCTAAATCCTTAGATTTGACCTGCAAGTGAAACGACTCAATTCACTTAAGTCCCACTTCATTTCCTAAAGATATTCATGTTTCTCACACACTTCGATCCGGGCTCAAGTTGTGCGTTTCTGGATACTGTTAGGACTTGATTTCCAAGGTGGTTGTCAAGTCCAGTAATGCGGTCATAACCATATAGTTTTGGAGTAATTGGACTTCCGACGTGCGGTCCAGGTCCGATACAGAGTTTCAAAGTGCTTCCGAGAGCAACTGTGTTTAGAAATGAGTTCTAAGTTTTAAGGTAATATAGCGGTAATGATTCTACACGTTTTAGGTCTTACAGATCGTATTTAAAATTATCAGTGCTAATTTCATAGGTAATCTGATTTAACACTTAGTTGATTTTTACCTAATTTCTAAAAGATTTGGTCCTTAGTGATTTCTGCTTGAGGTGGTACTTGGGTCTTTGTATGAATTTTTTTCGTGATGTTATATGGTTAGTTGCTCTTCTAACCCTAATACTTTTTCTTGGTTGTATCTCTTCTACTACTTTCTCATAAGCACTTTTACTTGTAAATGCGATATATGATTTATTAACTTCCTCTTTTCCTAAAGATTTAGATTTCATAGGGAATACGTTCTCAAAGAATTCTACATCCCTAGCTTCTATAGTTGTATTAGAATCTAGAATATTATCTTTACTTTTTAAAACTAGAACCTTTAGGCTACACTATTTTGTGTGTAATCTATGAATACATAATCGGTCGTTTTAGGACCTAACTTTCTTTTCTTAGTTTTAGGTAATCCTACTTTAACAAGACACCCCACACTTTAATATATTTAAATTAGGAACATGATTCTTCCAAAGTTCATATGGTGTTTGTTCAAAAGATTTAGAAGGAATCATATTTAGGATATAACAAGCAGACAGAATTGCTTCTCCCCACATATTTGAGGGTAAGCCTGAACTATTTAACATGATATTCATCATCTCCTTTAGCGTTCTATTCTTACGTTCTGCTATTCCATTCTGTTCTGATGTATAAGGAGCTGTAGTTTCGTGAACTATTCCATTCTTTTCACATAATTCTCTAAATTGAAAAGATTCATATTCACCTCCTCTATCTATTCTAAGTCTTTTAATTTTTATATTTAATTGATTTTCAATTTCAATTTTGTATTTAGAAAGAGCATCTAAAGCTTCATCTTTGTTTCTTAATAGATAGACTCTAGTGAACCTAGAGTAGTCATCTATAAAAGTTATGTAATATCTTTTTCCACCTCTAAACATTTGATTTTTAAAATCACCTAAGTCACTATGTATCAATTCTAATAAAACAGAGGATCGTTCCATTTGTCTAAAGAGTTTTCTAATGAATTTTGATTCTACACATGTTTCACATTTTTCGAATTCTTTATTAGATATATTAGATAATAAACCTAATCTTTTCATTTTCTTCAAAGATACTATATTCACATGACCTAATCTACTATGCGATGGATAAAAATGTTTAACGATATAAACAGAACTAGATGTCTTATTATTATTATCATTGGATACATTTCTAATGAATAAACCATCACTACAGTATCCCTTATTAACAAAAGTTCCATTCTTAGTCATTACAAGCTGATCTGAATCAAATACTAACTTGATACCAATCTTATTAAGGAGCGAACCAAAGACCAAGTTTCTTCTAATGTTGGACACATGTAAGACATCATTCAACATCAGAGTCTTTCCAAAAGTGAGTTTCAGAAGTACTTTCCATTTTCCTACAACTGAAGATATTCTAGTATTACACATGACCACATGTTCATCATTTCCTGATACTTGGTAGAAGGTAAACATGCTACGATCCTTGCACATGTGCCTAGTTACACCAGTGTCTAGTACCCACTCCAAGTTGTTTACAGCAATGACTTCTGACGTCACAGCTACTATCATGTCAGATTCATTACCTGTTTCTGTAATATTAGCTTACGACTTATCTTTGTTTTTCTTAAGCCGACAGTTTTTAATGTGATGCCCTGACTTTCCACTGTTGTAGCAATTTTCCTTTTTCTTGAATTGATTGTTTGCATTCTTCTTTTTGAGCATACATTCATTTGCGTAATGTCCAGGTTTGCCACAGTTATGACAGTTGTCCTTTTTCTTATTATTTGCCGGACTTGATTCCACAAGATTCGCCTTTGAATCTATCTCATTTCCATTTTCTTTTTGGTCCCTGATTCTATTGACCTCTTCTATTCGTATATATACGATAGTGGATTCCAAAGAAACACCGTTTTTTTATGTTTCATTCTATTCTTATATTTTTTTTAGGAGGGTGGTAGTTTTTTTATTAGCGTTCTTAACAGAAATACTTCATCCAACTTAATTCCTTCTGTCGATAGTTCGTGAACTAAACTTTGAAAATCGTGAATCTGATTTGTGAAAGGTTTATCGTCCGTCATTTCATAATAAAAGAAATTAGCAATTACATGTTTCTTAACACCTACATATTCTAATATGTACTTCTTTTTTAAAACAGTTCATATGTCTTTAGCAGATTCATAAGAAGCATACACGTTATATAGTTCGTTAGACAAAGAGTTTAGAATATAATTTTTACAATTATTTCATCTGCTACTTCGGTTTGATTTGCTGGATCTATAATAAATGATTCAGATAGTATGTATGAAACTTTAAGGGTGGTTAATGTAAACATTAGTTTCTGTTTCCACCGTTTAAAGCATTGTCCAGCAAACAGTTCGATTTTGGCTAACTCAACAGAAGCATTTACTGTTACTATAGCTATAGTCTATGTAATTCAACGATTCGATTTCAAGATTGTTGAAATATTTGGTTGAATTAAATAGACTATTAAAATCAAGAACCAAAAAAGAAAATAAAATTTTTGAGAAAGAAAACTTATTGAATTGAGTCGAGGCGTGACTGAGTCATTCGGCTTGAAATCGAATTTGCTCCCCTTGGACAGCGTCCCAAGTGCAACAGGTTTCCAGAGCAATCGACCTCCAGGATACAATGACTATAACCCGGTCCCAGCGGTGCACTCACTGTACATGGGCTCGAACCACTTGCAGTTTAACCCGAAAGTGCTGAGTTGACTCAGCGATGAACTCAATAAAATTCTTAAAACTGTATCAAAGAGAGTTTTATAAGAGATATAATATTTTCGTATATTTGAAACTGGAATCGGTAGTCTTTATATAGACTCTGAAGTGGAGCATAAACACCCTTTACAAAAGGTTGGGTCCGTTGGTTTTAAACCCAACAGGTGCGACCAACCGAAACGGATGCATCTCTTTGGTTTAAAATAAAAAGGTACAAGTGCGAGTACACTCTTACAAATAAAGTCCCGCTAGTACCCATACACATACATACACCCACGCGAATACACTCACACCGCGCCCGCGCCCAGCCCGTCCCGTTGCACACGCACACACGGACACGGACTCTGCTCAGCTCGGCGGGCGCGCACATGTGGTCAATGGCATAGATTAGAGCTATTGACATAGCCCCCCCCACATGACCAAATTCACATGCCTCCTAAATGAGGCTCAAGCCCAAGACAAAAAGACTATTTTATAGACAAGATAATTTTCTTTGTCAAATCTGATATGGGACAAAACCTACAACTTAAAAACACCAAAACTTTTCAAATGTGGAGGGAAATCGAAAATTTGAAAATCAAAATTTTAATATTTATTTTAAAACAAAATACAAAAGGCCCCACATTAATGCATACATTTATTTATGCTGTCCATCTATATACACGGTTTACATGTGACATTTTGGTTGTATATGTGTACTAGTGAATGATATTAGTTGTAAATTTAACACATTGACTTTAATTCTATGGTCCACCAATCATGATTTTGCTTAATCCCGTATTTTCCCTTTGAAAATTTTGTATCCCAAAAATGATATTGTATGGTATTTCCCACCATGCAATCATGGTGCAATAATATGTTAATCCCATCTAATACCATTCAATTCCAAGGACCAAATATATGAAACATCCAAGGATATGATTGATAGTTGTTTTTTAACTTCATACAAGGATATGTGACATTATCAACGGATCTACTGGCACATAAATAGTGAATAAATATTTATTACAGCATTTAGAAATTTTAATGGTATAACATTCAGTTTCCACTATTTCTAAATTATGGTCCATTGAATATTTAGATTTTTTTAATTCTTTGACAAATTCATTAAAATGATAGGAAAAAGCAGATGGGCGGAATGGATACAAAATACATATGTTAGGTTAGGGCCACGGTAAGGGGGAGGATCGACTTGGGTAAGTGGGAACGTACCTTGATCCTCCATTCGTGTCAGTTGAACGGATTGGATGACATAAACAATCCTTGGTGGCCCAAACTCAAATGACGGTGGGCCTTCCACATGAAATCTGATTGCGTACTGAGTTACTCAGTTAACTCTTATCGTACTGAGTAAACTCTATTGGGCCCACCGTGAATGTATCTGGTCTATCCATGCCGTCCATCCATTTTTCCATATTATTTTAGCGGTTGAGACTAAAATTTAAGCATACCCAAAGATCAAGTGGACCGTACCATAGGAAACAGTTGGAATAATGACTTCCACCGTTGAAACCTTTCTAGGGCCCACAGTGATGTTAATTTCTCATCCAACCTGTTCATAAGATCACACAGACGTGGATGAAGGGAAAACACAAATACAAGTTTGATCCAAAACTTCTGTGGCCCCCAAAAAATTTTCAACGGTAAATGTTTAATTGACACTGTTTCCTATGCTGTGGTCCAGTTGAGGTTTGGATATACTTCGTTTTTAGGCTAAAGTCCTAAAATTATCTGATAAAATGGATGGACGGAGTGGATAAAATACATAAATTACGGTGGACCCCACGTAGGTGTACTGAGTTACTCAGTACGCAATCCGCTTCCCTTCCACACCGGACGCATGTTGCTTGGAAAAGGGCATTTGCAGGAAGTTCCTGTGGTGGGAAGTCAGGAGGGGCAACCATCGTGTTTGCTAAAAATCTACACCGTCCATGTATTTTACCAGATCATTCCAAGACATTAGGCAAACAACTGAAGCATATCCAAAACTCAACGAGCCCACGCGAGGGTAAAAAAATAGAAAGAATTGCCAACCGTTGAAATTTTCCTGAGGTCTGCTTGATGTTTATATGCCACTCAAACCGTTTATCAGCTCATTCCCACTGCGATGAACTGAAAAACCCGAGACACTTTGCCTGATACAGAACTTGTGGCATGCGAATGTTTCAATGGTGGGAGTTCAATCCACACTGTATCCTCTCGTATGGCCCACTTGAGTTATGGATCTATCTCATTTTCGGTCTCTTGCCATAAAATGAACTGAAAAAATAGATGAACGGCGTGGATTTCCCACAAACATCACTATGGGCCCCACCTAGCTTCCCAGCGCAGGAACTTCCTGCGTAAGCCTTTCGCAGGCAATCCGCGTCCTGCCATCCCAACTCTTTCCCCGTGTGGCCCACCTGATATTCTGACCGACCCGACTTTCGGGTTCGATGATGGATACGAAGCAAAGCACTTGGACGGATTGGATCTCATACACGTGGTCTTCCACGTGCCGCACGGTTAGTAGTAGCTGGTGCGCTTCCTACTTTTATGGGAAAAGGAAGAAAAGATCCCTTCTTTTCTACATTACAATCTCTCTCTATTTCCACGGGAAGATCCGAAGCGTTTGCAATAAAACGCTAACCCTAGAAATCGTGAAAAACGCCACCCGTCGATCTCTCTCCAATTCTCCCTTTCTTCCCTCATAAAGGTATGTCGCGATGGATTTTATTTTATTTTTTTTCCCCTTTTTTATTTTGTTTTGGAATTCGGTTTTCATTAGATTCGCATATCTGCGGATTTTGATATGAAGCTTCAAAATCCCGTTCTTTGATGACTGTATTGTAATTTTTGCTCCTTTGATGGGTTATTCTGGAGTGTTTTCCCTATTTCTGTGGATTGCTAAGATCTTTGATTTTTCTTTACGTTTTCTTTTCTGATTTGAATTTGGGATTTTTTGTTAGTGTAAAAAACCTCTACTTTTTCGATGATCAGTTAGTAGTACTGGGAACCACTTGAAGTTGTAGTCCTGTGGGGCGTGATTCTTGGTGATCGGAACCATTCATCTGGTGGGGCAGCCAAGATGGCCCACTTTGCAAAAATTGAACCAGGATAATTCTAATTGTCTGGTTTTAAATCTAGGTTTTGCTTCTATGATGCGAACTAGTTTTAACCGTTCATTTCCCAACCATGGTTGTATCCATAATGGATGGAATTTTTCCAGCGCGAGCCGTCCATGGTGGGGGCCAGAAGGTGAATGTGATGTGTTGCTTACCCTGCAGTTCACAAGAAGCTGGATTTTTTTTTTTTTTTTCGGGAAATTGATTTGTGATTTTCATGATTCAATAACTCAAATATATTGATGAGTACAAGATCAATTCAAGATCTTCCCAACAAGGTATCCAAAAATGGTAAAGGCCTGTTTGGATGGTTGTTAGTTGGGTTAGTGGGAAGTGACTTACAGGGAAGTCACTTACAGGTGGTGTTTGGGAGAGGAAATTCACCTGTAAGTTACTTGTTGGGAAGATCTTGACTACCAGGAAAGTTCTAGGGGCTGGGGTGAGAAGTCACTTCTCTGTACAGCCTGTACTTGACTTACAGGCCAACGGTCTGATTTTTGAAAGGCGGGGAATATGGAGGAGATGCAGCTCCATTACAGCAAAGCTCCAGCTACAATCATCTGTGTGTGTGTGTGTGTGTGTGTGCAATTAGGGTCGTTGGGCCCCCCCCCCCCCCCCCCTGCAGTTAGGGTTACAAGCATCTGTTTTATTTATTTATTTTCCTTTTATTCAAATCAGCCCAATTTGGTAAGGCTGTGATAGTGGGCCCCACCTTAATGTATTTTTTGGTATATCCACACTGTTCATCAGTTTTGCCAGCTCATTTTAGGGCTTGGGCCCAAACATGAAGCAAATCCAAATCTCAAGTGGGCCACACCACAGGAAATAATGGTGATTAAATGTCCACCATTACAAACTTCCTAGGACCCACCATAATGTTTATTTGCCATCCAACCTGTTTATAAGGTCACACATACCTGGATAAAGGGAAAGCACGGATATCTGCTTGATCCAAAAGTTTTGTGGCACACAAGAAGTTTTATTGGTAAGCATTCAATCACCACTGTTTCCTGTGGTGTGGCCCACCTGAGATTTGGATCTGCTTCATTTTTTGGGCCCAAGCCCTAAAATAAGTTGACAAAATTAATGGACGGTGTGGATCTAGAACTTGGACTTTTTGTGTGTGTGTGTGTGTGTGTGTGTAGCCATTGGTTTTCCAATCCATGGATGATATGTTTAGGAGCATATAATCAAAGGGTTTGATTACAACCATAAGCAATCAACTATTTATTTATTTTTTTTTATTATTATTTTTTATAAGTAACGAAGATATATTAAGAAGAAAAACATAAGCAATCAACTATGGTCCCTCCAAATGAACGTTTTAAGTTCTTGATTGGACCTATTATTTCCATAAACAATCATTGCTGTCCATTTTTTTTTTGCTATTGACTGGATGGTATACATGGTCCTAACTGATGTGCTGCATTTGTTTATATACAAGCCACCAATTGGATGGCTGGGTTCATCTATATTGCAGATGTTGATTATGATGATCGATCGGATGAACAACTTAGCTTACTGAAATTTGGGTCCCACCTGTAATATTGTAGGGTCAAATAGCGTGTGTTTGCTGCACAGAGATTTATCTTAGTAGGCATCTGATTATGTAATCTAGCACTATTGTAAAATGCCTCTCCTCTTCTTGTGAGTTGCAAATGAGTTGTATTAGGTCATTGACTTGTAATTTTTTGTTTTGGCACATCTTAACATTACCAGGATTTTACATTGTAGGTATTTTGAAATCGTGGGCCCATTTATATGATCAACTTAATGATTGGTTTAGCCTAAGAATTGGTTTAAATATTCTTCTAGATGAGCTTAACAAAATGACATTTTTGGTGCTAAGATTGCTTATGTGATTATAATATTTCGGAATGATTCCTAACTCCAAGCTTTGTTTGGTGTGAATATACAACTTTTTACCTGCAACTAACTTACAAGCTATCTAAATACAAAAATCAACTTACCTGTAAGTGAGTTGTAGCTTACATCCAAACATGATTACTTGTAAGTAACTTTCATCTGTAAGTGACTTATAAGTCACAACTTAAAGAACTTACATGCATCCAAACAGGCCCTTATGTAACGGCTGTTGCAGCCCTTATGGGAAAATGGCCCTTAATGGCTGTTATGGGGTCATTACAGTGTTGTTGTTGTGTCTTTTTTCTTTTTTACAAATAGGTGTAACGGCCGTTATAGCCCGTATTGTAATGGCCGTTACGGCCTGTACCATAACGGCAATGACTGATTACCTATTGAATACCTTTCTGCATAACTCAAAACAAGGTCATGATAAACCCAAAAATAGCAGAAAAAATAACAAACCATTCTTTGTTCTAAAAAAAACTAGTCCCTATCCAACTGGAATGAGATTTATTTAAAGGATGCTATCATTTTAATTTTATTCAAAGGATCCAATCAGAATAGTTCTGGTCACAGAGGGCATTAGAATGGATGCCCTTGGACTTGTATTTTTAGATTGTCACTCAAACAACCTGCCTTTTCCCCTTTTGTTTCGGTTTGTTCTTCGTATGATTATGGTGTTGGGTTTTCTTCTTTGGATTGATTGGAAGGTGTTTGCATTGGATTTCACCTTATCAATTTCGTAAAGTTTTTGATTGGTTATGATCATACAGTGACTGAAGAAATGTGGTATCTGCAAGGTTTTTGTCATACATAACAGGATTGTTTTGGAAAATGATTATATGAACTGAAGTTAAAAGAAGATAAAAAGAAGCAGATATAATTGATGGATGACTGCTTTTGAGGAAAACCTTGTCAGAAATGAATGAATACTTTTTCTTTCTTCTTTCCACAATTCTCAGCTACTCTCCTATTTTTAACAATCCTATAATACCAGAAATGGAAGTAAAACCAATCAATTTTAGTAATATCAACTAACTCAGAATGTCTGCCACACTTAATCTCTCGTGTCTCTTCCTAATAAACTAGATCTCCCCATATTTATTCTCCCAATTAGGCTTGATAGCCTTATCAACTAGATCTACTGAGTTGGAGATGATACTATAATTTTGGTTTTGGATGGACACTTGTGAGGATTATGCTACATCCCTGACAATGCAACAAAAATTCATTCCACTTCACTAGGTATTGTTTATGGAAACTCAATCAGACCATGTTCAATCAAATACATAAAACAAAAATATCCAAGGATTATATATATATATATATATATATATATATATATATATATATATATATATAGTAACGGATTTGCATTAAAAAAGAGGACAAGCTACAAAACGGGGCTGGTGAGGTAGCAGAGCCGAGAGCCTACAAACCCAAAAACAGAAGATTATAATCTTTAAGACCCATTACATTAACCACCCTCTCAATAATTAGATATTTTAGCAAAAGAACCGACTGCTTGAGCCGAACTATGGATGTCGTTGAAACATCTATCA
The DNA here is from genome assembly GCF_029962835.1 of Magnolia sinica. Taxonomy (NCBI): domain Eukaryota; kingdom Viridiplantae; phylum Streptophyta; class Magnoliopsida; order Magnoliales; family Magnoliaceae; genus Magnolia; species Magnolia sinica. Next base: position 89,698,316 of record NC_080581.1, on the reverse strand, counting down.
TTTCTTTCCTTCCAAACAGCCCACCAAATGGCAAGAATAGCCATCCTCCAAATACGGGTTTTGATACCATAATACCATAGGAGGATAAACAATTCCACAATCCTTTATTGGAATTTTTTAATGAATTCCTTTTTGTTAAAATAGTTAAGGGGAAAGATGTGTTATGTAAAAGCAATTGTTGCTTTCCATGTCACATCTAGTGAAAATGTTATATAGAGGACTCTAATTTTGCACATAGCTTGTAGATAACGTATGTCGTTGAAAAATTCTTGCCCCCATTCAGATGTGGGACGTTTTTATTTGTGGGCAAAAAAAAGTTATTAAGAACTAAAAAAGCACTATACTGATCTGATTTAGTTAGATCATCCGCCATGAAGTAGCTTCTCGAGGGACAACCGGTCAGGACTAAAAGTGATGGAACTATGGCTTATAAGATTCTTACATTATTATATAATCATTCTGCTTCCAAGGAATCTGCAAAGTGCATGCTTTTTTTTTTGGTGGTTAACAGAAATTTATTAAGAAATGAAAAAAAAAAAAAAAAAACACCATCCAGACCTGATTTGGCAAGATCATCGGCCATAATGTAGCTTCTCAGGGGATAAGGCTAAAAGTGATAAATCTATGGCTTATAAGATTCTTAATTTTTTAATTTATCATTCTGCTTCCAAGGAAGTTGAGTTAGCCAGTTGAGTCCCAACCTTCAATGCTTGTAATTCCGCATGATTGTCTCCAACACCAATGGCCTGGAGAAAGCAAACTTGACCTTTCCTAGATCGCTCCTTAGTGCTCTATCCCCCTGCTGAAATCACCTTAGTTGCCAAGATAGCATCCATTAACGTTGGGTTTCCAAAGCCCATAGGATGATGCTTCCATAAAGCAACCACTTTGACTAGCTTCCTAGTGTCACTAATCCCCTCCAACCAACCTTTTCTAGAACTGGACAAAGATACATCTTTGAATTCTTTTGCTGCACTGCCCTACTCCATTTGGTTTCTACAAGAATTCTTTTGCTGAAACGTGAGTATGAGAAATAATTTCCTGGTCAGTCCTCTCACAGGCTTTCAAAATGGATCTATATGGTACTTGAAAACCTCCTTTAATCAGCTTACAGTCTCCTGCACCTCCATGTTGTGCTCAACCACCGTCTGTTTGTCTCTAACTCATCTTTATGGCACTGTCCTTTCTCTTATGGCAGAAAGCAACGCCAATGGCAGAAAGCAATGCTAAAGGGATGTCTTTCAGAATCATCAATTGGGGAAAGGAATAATTGGTGCTTTTGGAATCGAAATGGGTTGGCTATGGAGGTATTTAGGAGGGCCAAATTGGATGTCTTGGGATGGGCCTCATGTCTAGAATCCTTTGAAAATTGTAATATTTCCCCTTTGTATTGGGCATCTTGTTGTCATTTGCCTAATCTTCGGTTAGGCTCATAGCTTAACCAAAGTAGGTAACTGATTCGAGAACTCCCAAGTACAGATTTTAGGAGCAAGCGACTATTTTTTTTAAAATTTTTTTTATAAAATTATTGTGTATGCTTTATTTCTGGGGTGCGCTGTAGTGGTACTTGGCAGAAGTGGGGAACGTAACTATTTACAACAAATGACCCATCCATCCGATGTGTCACCTCATGTTACCCCTAGGGCCCAAAAATCAGCCTAACAGAAATTCATGTCGGCCACATCACGGGACAGGTTGAGAGGGGACAGACACCCTTGATTTTATTGGTGGGCTCGTCATGTCGTATATATGGAATCCATGCCATCCAGACACTTCATCGGGATGAAGGGTCAGGACAAACATCAGGCTATTCTTCAACTCAAGGAGGTTCTCGTGAGAATCAGGGGTGAGCATCCCCTTCCACCTTGTTCCCTGTGCTCTGGCCCACCAGATTCTTTGATCGAGCTGATTTTCTGGTCCTGGAGTTAACTTGAGGGAACGCATCCGATGGACAGATTGTATGTGATACATATGCCACGTGGGCCCCTCATCTGCCTGGTACCACTGTGAACCCACTGGAGTGCACCTTTTATTTCAGTAGATAAGACACTTGTGACAGTTATAATATACAGAACTGATGCTTCGTCTTTGTGAAAGGTGACTTCAAGTTTGCTACTTCTGATTAAAGATTGTTATTTATGCATGAGTTAACTTTGTTTTGTTCTCAATGTCAGAGACGTAGATTTTATTTTCTGAGCCTACTGAAAAGGAAAAAAGTTCCTATTTGTGATCGTGCAAAGTAAGAATGGATCAACAAGGGCATGGACAGCTCCCAGTCATGGGGGTAGTTAGTGGTGCGGCCCAAGTGCCATATGGCGGGGCTGGGTATCAGGCTAACCAGATGATGGGCCCTAGCCCTCCTGGCTCGGTTGGGACGCCAGGTCAGCTAGCGCAACAGCAACTTGCTTATCAGCACATCCACCAACAGCAGCAGCAACAATTGCAGCAGCAACTCCAGATGTTCTGGGCGAACCAATACCAAGAAATCGAGCAGACGAACGACTTCAAGAACCACAGCTTGCCATTGGCGAGGATCAAGAAGATCATGAAGGCAGACGAGGACGTGCGGATGATCTCAGCGGAGGCCCCGGTGGTATTCTCCAAGGCCTGCGAGATGTTCATCCTGGAGCTGACTCTGCGATCATGGAATCACACGGAGGAGAACAAGCGGAGGACGCTGCAGAAGAATGACATTGCAGCGGCGATCACGAGGACGGATATCTTTGACTTTCTGGTTGACATTGTGCCAAGGGAGGAGCTGAAGGACGAGGTGCTTGGATCAATCCCGATGGCTGGGGCCATGCCGGTTGGAGGTCCTACAGAGGCCATTCCATACTACTTCTTGTCTCCGCAGCAAGCCCCACCGGGGCTGATAATGGGTAAACCTGTCATGGATCAATCTTTGTATGTGCAACAGCCTTTCATGCCCCAGCAGATGTGGCAACAACAGACACTTAATGAGCAGCAGCAGCAGCAGCCGCAGTCGTCTGATGATGGTTGAGTTGGAAAGAGAATATAGGCCACTTGCAGACGAGTTTGGAGTACATGTAAGTATGCTACCCTTTTCAATATCATGTTCTCAGAGAACTGTCCTAACAGATATCCGTTCGTAAAAGTTTCTTTGTTCAGTCATGGATTTTCAATTATCTTTTCAAATTTCACTTTGGCTCGTCGTATATTTATTCGAATTCAGTCGCAAAATGCATTGCATTTTGGCCGAACAGCTTAAATTATGAGATCTCCTTTTCTTAAACATGTCATCTCTGTGATTCTACTTGTGTAGAACTGTGCTTCTTCTTCTTCTTCTTCTTGAAATTAAGTTGGAGAATGCATTGCTGGTCATTAAGAGCTGTAGGTGTTGAATTGTATTATAGCCTATTATGATGTTACTTGGTTAGCAGGGCCAGCGGGATGCTTTTACACCCCCATGCACGTTACATTGTTTAATGTGGATTTGGGACGGTAGAGGCTGAAGGCAATTCCACCCAACTGAGTTTCAAATTGGGTATCAAATATCTGAAAAATGGATCCTAATGTCGCCTGGACCTTTCTGGATTGCTATTTTTTTGACTGCCCACTTTGATGGATGCTTCTTTTCAGTTAGTTAGCTATAAAATCTCTAATTCTATCCACTGATCACACCGCACCATCTGCCAGTTATTTTACTTCTGATTGAATTCCCATATAATAGGGACTGAAACTATTTTCCAGTGAACTCTTTCTGTGATTGGAAAGGGCCTCACAGAACCCCCCGTCCATGTAACTCTCTAATCAAGCCATTCAAAACACATTGAATGTCAACATGGATGGAGAAAATTATTCAAAATTTTTGTAACTTTATAACAATGGATAATAAATCGAAAAATGAAAAATAAATACAACTTATGAAGTGGGATTTATTTGATTTACAAAGATTATCCCGACAAATGTTTCCACCATAGGTGAGCTATGGTCCACCCATTCTTCATGCAAGGCAAGATTACTCCTCCCTGAGGAGAGGTAACGGCTAAGAAGGATTTGGAAGAGAATCGGCCCCACTTTGAGGATCCTCCAACATCTTGTTCGATAGAGGCTTCTTCAAGAGAACTTATTCATAAATTACAAAGGCAACTTTATTTCCAAATTTTATTTATATGTTAGAGATTAGTACTTTAGAAAGTATCGATACTAATTATCAGAGGGCTGAGGCGATAATACAATATATTTATGTAATTAAGCAAAAAAGATTACGATTGAAAGCTGAAGGTATTTGATAGAGGACACAGACTAATTTCTTGTACATTCCCAACTCTAATTTTTGCCACCTTATCCTCCTCTGTTGCAAACATCCTTGACTCCATTTTATCCTCCTCTGTTAGCAACCCCTACATGCTTACAGGCATCACCAACCTGGGCCACTTCTTAGTTCCCTGGACAAGACCATAAACAATTAGAAACTTGCTATAAAGCAAAAATATATTCTTACATCCCTGCACAGGAATTCAACATTGTGGTCTTAGGTTCAAACTTAGCTTACATTTGGGAAAGTTTGCCTGTTTCGATTAGTCGAAAGAAAAATGTGGACGAGGAAAGGAAAACCCCACATCTGAGGAAAACTGTGGAAATTAAATTTATGGAAAAAAATCTTTAAATAACCTGCTTATTTGAGCATTTGTGATTTCAAAGAAAATCTGGAATGGTCAATGGTCAAACAGTGGGAGTTGTATCTCAAAAGGGTTGAAATCTCCATTTCTTAGGTTTGAGGGAGGAAAAGGACATAAGTCTTTTCCGAGGAATTCTCAGGAAATGAAAACTGATTTCCTCACCCCTCTTCTTGGCTTTTGCGAATGAGGGGAACCGTCAGATCAAAGAAAAGCACTTTTCTTTTCCTTGTTGAATCCTGTTTTCCACCAATCCAAACACACCAGAAAGAAAAGAAAGTGAAACAGTCTAAACTCACCTGTCTTTTATGACGTTTCAGGTCCATTTCGGTCGGTTATAGCAGGATTAATGAAGAAGAAAACCACCATCCTCGGTAGTAGGCTTTGACTATGAGAGTGGGTATGTGTTGGATTTTTAACCAGTCCTCTCCCTTATTCCGTCTCAACCTTAGAATTCTTCAGGCATCATCCACAATTTCAACTCTTGGAGAGTGATTATGTGCTGCGGTCCATCTGGAAGCATCTTCTGTTTTCTACATCCACCAATCTCTAAATATCTAAGATTTGGCATTGCTCCTTCCTCCACTCTCCAGTCTCCACTCTGTTTCATCCAACACATTGATGCCTACAACTTCAAGCTGAGGAAATCCTCCTGCAGAGCATACCATTTCCTTTCCTATATAACAATGCTCAACTAATGTGAGAATCCGAAGGTTTGACAGCTTCTCCAGTGTTCCTAGTGGGTCTTGCTCTAATCTGGATCCGTATGAGAATAGCTCAGTAAGGTTTAGTGGGAATTGCTGCAGGTCTGGTAGCTTCTCTAGCCGTCAGAGCAAATCCATCTTATAAAGATGGTGATGATTTGAGAAGGACATCAATGCTGGAATTGAGCCTTCTCTACCCAGTCCGTTCAACCACAGTGATCTGAGGAAGACCAATTTCATGATAGCATATGATAATGCCTTCCCATGCGAAATAAGGTCTCCCTTTATTCCTAATTCTCTCAAATTGGTCAGTTTGTCCAACCCATCTTCTATCCATCTGCCAGCCCTTACTGGCTATAGTGTCTGGAGGTTGCTTAAGCAATAGGGTTGCATATGATTCCCAATGTGGCGTGGTCTTGGTTCTTGTCGTAGGTGCCTTAGTTGCTGCATCTTCCAAATATCATTAGGTAGTGAGCCGATGGGAGTATAGCTTAGATCCAACATCTGAAGGTTGTACAAGCGGCTTATAGCAGGAGGTATACTTCTTAACTTATTTCCCCTGAGGCATAGGTACCTCAGTTGGATTAGATACCCAATTTCATTTGGTAGGCTAGAGATATTTGCATCCCTTAAATCCATCACCCTAACGAATTTGAAACTCCCTAGAGAATTTTCAACTGTTCTTCACTCAGAGTTTCATGCTCTTGAGTGAAGCACAACAAAGAATGGAGATGTATGGTTGAGCAGTTAAGAGATATATATTTACCGATTCCAGGATGAGTAATAGCAAGTCGACGTGCCATGGTTGGTGAAGTAGAGCCAATGCCCCGATACACACCAAGGAATTTATCTTCCTTAGCTTTTGAAATAGAGAGTTTGCATAGAAGATCATGGAGATGGCATGTTTCTGCTGTTCCATTGGTCCTCCGTTTCACCACTTGAATCATGCTTCCGTCAACAAGCTCTTGTAAGTAATCCTCTTTGACATCCTCCAATTCTTCTCCTCCCCTTCCTTGCACGAATCCTTCAGCTATCCATAGGGAAATCAAATCATCCATTGAGAATTCGGAGTCTTCGGGTAAAGCACCGAAATAAAGAAAGCAGGGTTTCAAGTAATAAGGCAAATCATGGAAGCTTAAGGCCAATATGCTCAAGATCTGATCTTCGCTTTCATTTAGCCACCATTCAATGCTTTTAAGCACCTTATGCCACTCCTTTGGCGACTTATCTCTTTTCAATAGGAGACCTCCTAGAACGACAACTGCTGGAGGTAATCCATGGCATTTTGCAACGATCTCTCTCCCTAGCTTCTCTAGATTGGAGGGCACGTGGGATGAATATTTCCTAGAAATATTTTCTTGCAAAAAAATTCCCAACTCTCCTCTTCATTTAGGAAACCCATTTCATGGGGTGTGCTTTGTGCATCTGCATACAAAGCGATGTCTTTCTTGCGAGTTGTAAGCACTACTCTATCATCCTTTATGGAAATGTGGCAGTCAAACTGTCCCAAGCTTCTCTAATCCATATATCATCAATCACGACCAGATATCTCCTCTTTCAAGTGCTGCCAGAGTTTCTGTGCCAACTCTTTCGTTGAGCATGGTCTCCATTTCTTCCCCATAAAGCGTCTTTGAGCATTTTATAATACTCAGTAAAAGCTCTCGCACTTGATGTTCTTGAGACACATGCACCCAAGCATGAAAATCAAAACTCTTCTTTACATTGATGTTATTGTAAACTTTCTTTGTGAAAGCAGTCTTACCTATTCCTCCTGTACCTGTGATTGAAACAACCGTGAGTCGATCTTCTCCTTCAATCAGACGATCTTCTCCTTCAATCAGACGTCCCACCACTTTCTTTGCCTCATCTTCAATGCCCACGACATTCACTTCCTCAACAACTGAGCTCCTTCCGTGGTTGACCTTGATTCGATGAACTTGAAGCTTCTCCACCAACTGATATGGTCTCAATACTGTACTGTGATCTGTTCACGCAGATCTCATTGAGCCTTCTCCCTCTCTCTCTGCTTCAGACAAATACCCTCCTTTTCAAACTACAGACAAGTATTGGTAAATAAATCCATACCTTTTCAAACTACAGAAAAATACCCTCCTCAATTGGGTTTTTTTTTTTTTTTTTGGCCTTAAGCTGAAGGAAAGGACTGTTTTCCTATAGTCTCCAATAAGGGAATGAAAACACCAGTTACCTCTCTTGTATGTTTTTAAATGTAGAATTACTCAAAAACAATTGGTTTACCTGATCAATGGCTTCTACGGCGGGCTGACATTGATCAATTCAAATTGTTGGTCAATGGTCTACACCTACCTAGACAATGCAATCTAGACCTTTCCCACGATTGGGTGCAGTTTCACGCACATTCCCCAATCAATAGATATACAGTCATCGACTGCTGGGATTATTTTGACTAATAGAAAAAGGTTTGGATTCATCGAGGCAGACCTAAAAGGTAGGGGGGTTATTTAGGTATGCTCCAAAGGCAGTGGTATATATGTCAAAAGCCCTTTATTTTTATTGGGAGCCAATATTGGTTCAGAGAAAGGTCCAATGAGTTAGCTGTTTTGGGTCCACTTTATGTAGGCCCTTCAGCCATTCCTGTTGGTTTGGGCTGTTGATGTGGTAATGTGATGGATTACATCGAAGGATTGACTGCCTCAGAAAGGAGCTGAGAGGGGAGCTATTTGATACTCTTGCAGAGCATGACACTTGATGTGCGGAAATTGTACATGCTGCCTATCATAACTCAAATTAAACCAATCGAAAATGGGACTTGGACTAGTTTTTAAGTGGGCAGAAAAAGCCAGCTTCTGAGACATGATTATTTATTTATTTATTATAAAGCTTCCCATACCAAACATGGAGAACATCGTAAGAACGGTATAGATCACCATTGGTTAGTAGGGCCCATGAAATGGATAGTCCTGATTGACATCCACTACCACATGTACGATAGCGAGATGGCCCTACCATGTTCATGTTCTTCCCTATCATCTTCCCTTGATGCACACTACCAAATGTGCTAGGTTGATCCGAACCGTCCATCTAGTTTGTACAACTATAGATGGGCCACCATCCAAAAACCATTGGGCGATCCGAATCTTTGGTCGTTGAATTAGTACCACTGGCTTATCCATTTTAACCATCCATCAAGTGTACATAAATCGGACAGCTAATTTGTCATTTCAGTTACCGAATGACACATTCTGAGCACGTGTATGAACCATCACGCTCAACCGAGTATCAAAGTACTTCTCTTCTCAGCCGTCGTGGACACGTTCTAGTCGTCTTGCACGCACAAGGGAATGATCAGTTCCAGTTGTGTGAACCCTGAGTGCCATCCAATCCATTCATTCGATGCTATTCCTCATCGATAACTCAGGTGGGCCACACCAAAGGAAACAAGTGATCAATTTCCTCCCTGCCAGGATGGACCAAACAGCCCAATCCATAACTGGGCGTAATTGTGCATTTCTACTCTTGATGTGTTCCACCTTGATCTTGCACCGAGATGATTCTTGGGATGAACGGTCCACATCAGGTGGCACACCTGATGCACGGTTTGGATTTCATATACACATCAAGGGTGGGCCGCAAACAGGTGGAAGATACTATAATTGCTACATTTGTGATCATTTCCTGACAATTAGCAGCTTCCAAAATTATAATAACAGTTTAAGATCGTTCAATCAATCTCAGTTTGTGGGCTGTCCCTCATTGATATGGGGATTACCAAAGTGGGCCCCACAGAAAATCTGGAAGGTTTTTAATAATGGGCGTACCCTTCCCAACCGTTTCCTGTGGCGTGGCAAACAATACCCCATGGCCCGAAATCCTACGCATTACGAAGTTTTGGATCGGCTGGATTTTTGGGCCCCAAAGACAACATTAGGGATTACACATGGACGGTATAGATGTCACTAAAACATTATGGTGGGCCCCAGTCAACTTTCACGTTAGTGACGGATCCAGCCTCTTGAGAAGATTCTGTAGCTGAGATACAGTTGAGATTCTCCACTGTACACGTGGCATCTACTTGAAATCTGAACCGCCCAAATAGTGACTCACTCTAGATGAATTACACACTAAAATTTACACTGGAAGTATGATCTTAACCGCTGGATGTTTATTGAACTAAAAATAAAAAAGTAGTAAATCATCCAAATTAATAAAAAAAAAAAATGTTCATTGATCATAGGTCACAATTATCTAATCAACCAATCTAAAAGTAGTTCCACTCTTTGGGCGGTTTGGATTTAAGGCCCATACCCCACGTCAATAGGTTGGGTCAGGGCCGAGCCCAAGTCTGGCCCACAATGGTTTGAGCCCAGCCATGGTCCATGACCGCAAAAATACTCTGGCTCAAGCCCAACTCAAAATGTTATTTTAGGACTAAGCTCGAGCCCAAGCCTGAGGGTTGGTTAGGAGAGAGACATCAACATAGTCCTTTGCAAGCCCAGACCGGCCCAAAACATTAATTCGAGTACCAGCCCAAGCCCGAGCCTAAGCTAAGGGTTTGAGAGAGAGAAAGAGAGGTGGGAGTGTAGGCTGGAGCAATATGAGTAAATGATAATTGTGTATATTACAAAATTGCCCTTGCAAACCCTAATGGACTCCGCTAGACTTGGGTCATACTGATGGGCTCAAGACCCGGCCTGATTGAAAAATGGGCTTGAATTGCAAGTCTGATTTTGGCCCTTTGGTTTGACACTTCAAACCAGGCCCGACCCATGATAAGCGGGCCCGAAGCCCAACAAGCCAGCCCGCCCATTGAGAGCCTCAACTACAACAATAAAACTCAAACACGAAGTCTCATCCACGATCAAGATACAGATATCTGTTTTCAACCGCCGCAGCCGCCGCAACCACCACAACCGCCACCACAACCACCAGCATCTCCGCCACCACCACAACTACAGTCACGGCTGTCACGTGGCCCACCTCCACTTGATCCACCACATGCAAAGATAACCATAGATATGATTGAGATGGCCACAACAATCATGAATAGCAAGAAGAAGCCTCCCGAGACATGAAACACATTTCCACCCGCCACAGCATCCAAAATCCTAGCCATTGGATTCTATTGCTTCCCCCACAACCACAACGAACCTTAATATAGTTGTTCATGACTTCGGAGTCGTCGCTTCAATTTCCATCCTGTTGGCTTCTGCTTGCATTAAACGCCACATTGCCTAAATCAGCCGACATTTCTTTAGTTATAGTACAAGCGGTAGGATCGAGTGTTACAGTCCAGTCAGTCGATAACATCCAAAATTTCATGCATGTGTAACATCCAAACCATCCAATAGGTTGTTCCCCACATGAAGATTACATTATGCGAAAATCATTCAATTTCACTCGTTGATTCTTTTGAAATTTATCAACGGTTAAAAATTGTGTTTTGTAGTGTTCCTAAATTATTAGTTAATAGAGCTGATTTTTACATTATTCAATCCTCATTGTAATTATAATATATTTAAAGGGTTGGATACTGAATTTAGTTAAGAAATTGGATATTTGACGGTTGATGGACCCTAAGTTGTCATCCAACCGCTTTAAAGTTAATGCGTTGTGTTGAAGGTGCGGAGGCGGATTGCGTCCTACCCCCGCCCGGACTGTAATCCGTCCGGGCAGGGATCTGTAGGGCCCACCTTAATGTAATTGTTTTATCCACGCCGTTCATAGATTTTATCAGATAATTTTAATATATTATCGTAAAAATGAAGCAGGTATACATCTCCAGTGAACCATACCAAAGGAAGCTGCAATAATAATGACACCCACCGTTGAAACCTTTCCAAGAACCACCGTGGTGATTTTTTACCATCCAACCTATTAATAAGGTCATGTAGACGTGGATGAAGTGAAAAAACAAATATCTGCTTGATCTGAAACTTATCCAGCTCCCAGAAGTTTTTAATGGTGAAAGTTCAATACGCATTTTGTGGTCCCCTTAAGCTCTATACCTGACTCATTTTTAAGTTCATGTCTTAAAATGATATGCGAAAAACTATAGACGGCGTGGATAAGACACTTAGATCACGTTGGGCCCCACAGATCCCTGCCCGGACGGATTACAGTCCGGGCGGGGGTGGGACGCAATCCATGTCTTCAAGGTGCAAGTCGGCGTGGAATTGCAATGACTGGGATATTATATGATGATCCAGGGTCACCTACAAAGCCAATGAGGGGCCCACATTGATTGTTGTTCGCGATATCCCATCTCTCCATCGTGTGCATCTCTATATATTGTCCATGGATTCCAAAATACAGACCGACACAAAACTCAGATGGGCCACACTATAGCTGATGGTTGAGATGGGGACGCCCACCGTTAAAATCTTCTGGATTGCATGAGGGGCCACCTATTTTATTTTATTTCTTTAACCTATGCCATCAAATACACTCGAAAGATGCAGCAGACCAGGGTGAGTGGACAACCCGAAATCAGGCCATCCCAAAACTTAGGTGGGCCACGCCATATAATTTTAAAGGTTTTAGGCCCAGTTCTACATGATGTGGACCACCAAAACTTTGGATCTAAATGGGAACATGAGGTGGCCACGTGATGAAACGGTTTAGTAGATTGCGGACGCGGATTCGCGGGGACCCGGGATCCAGCCAGATGTGTGCGACCCTGACTGTGGGGCCCACGTATATGTATGGTTATATATCCACGCCGTCCATCCGTTTTTCAATCTCATTTATGGCATGGTATTAAAAAATGAGACAGATCCAAATCTCAGCTGGACCACACCACAGGTCAGAAGATCAACCTCCTTAAGAGCTCATTCCTTTGCTCAGACAAAATCCCTGAGAGCAGGGTTAGGAGGATTGAGAGTTTGTTGGGGTTCCTTAGGGCCAGGTCAGGTTTGAAGTACCAAGGTGTTCCGTTTGTTGCAGTAGAATCAAGAGAATTCACTTCCAATATTTGCTGGATAAAGTCCAAAGCAGGATTAATGGCTGGTCCGCCAGACATTTATCACAAACGAGGAGGCTCAATTTGATTAAACATGTGTTGGGTAGAATTTCAATTCATACCCACGCTGCGGCAAAGGTCCCAACTTCGGTCCTGGTCGATCTGGATAGGAAGTTCTCCAATTTTCTTTGGGGTTGGGCTGATGGGAGGAAAAAGCTTCATTGGATCAGTTGGAGAAAAGTCTGCAAGCTGATTAATGAGGGTGGTCTGGGCATAAGGGTCCTTCAAGATGTGATGAGAGTCTTCAGGATGAAATTAGCTTGGGCAGCTAAATTCAGTGGTGGGTTAGGCCAGTGGGCAGAGTTGATGCAGGCGAAGGACCCCCAGGATTTCTCCTCTGCAGGTAGCGTCAGAGCGTCGGCCGAGGTTTCTCCTCTCTGGAAGTCGGTGCAGGTCCTTTTTCCCATGCTGGAGGAGAACATGTAGCGGCAGGTTGGAAGGGGAGAGAGAAGCTTATGGGATGATAATTGGACTGGCTTGGGGCCGCTGCTTCTTCAGCCGAATGTGGAAATACTGGATGCAATTAGAGGGCTGAAAGTGAAGGACTTCCTCGGTCCAGAGGGTCCCCTTCCTCCTTCTTCTGCTCTTTACTTTCTTCCGTAGCAGATTATCAATTTTATATTCCAGGGAGGCTATGCAACGTCTAGTGAGGAGGATAGCTACTTCTGGCTCTTCGACCCCTCTGGTTCTTTTTCGGTAAAATCGGCTTGGAGTCTCTTCAGACCAGCCGGGTCCCGCAAGAGTTGGGCCAATGATGTTTGGCAAGGGAAGCTACCTCCAAAAGTATCTATTTTTGTCTGGAGGCTTCTACAAGGTGCGATCGTAGTAGACGAGAGAGTGCAGTCCAAGGGAGTGGCCCTGGCATCCTCTTGTGTTTGCTATAGGGATCTAGTTGGTGCGTGTCCTCAGGCCGAAACCCTGCCTCATTTATTCATCCATGGGGGGCTGGCGTCCAGGGTTTGGGATCACTTTGGAATCTTAGCTGGGGTGCCTCCCTCAGAAGCTCATTCAGTAGATGTCAAGATGAAGCAGTGGTGGTTGACTGATCCGGGAGGTTGTAATGCTCTATTTAACAAGCTGCTCCCTAGTTTAATCCTTAGGGAAATTTGGAGAGCCAGAAACTTCATGAAGATGGAAGGTAAACACAGGTCCAGTGCTACAACGATCAACTTGATAAACAGATGGATAAAGGTTATATGGCCGGACGGGGTTAGCTACTGCAAGCACGTTCAATATAAGGTGGTTAGGTGGAGTTTGCCGAAGGAAGGTTGGGCCAAGTTAAGTGTCGATGAGTTGGCACGGGGCAACCCGGGCCCCTCAGGTAGAGGCGGGATTTGCAGAGACTCCAAAGGGAATCTCATTTTTGCTTTTGCAGTTGGCTTTGATGAGGGCTCCAGCAATAGAGCGGAGCTACGTGTAGTTTGGGTCAGGCTTTCTTCTTGTTTGGCCCATGGGGTGCCCAGGGTGGAGGTTGAATCGGATTCAGATTTTGTAATTAATCTCCTGTCAGGCAGCTCCAATCCAAGTTGGGTTTGGAAGAATTGGCTTAATAGGATTGAGGGCCTTAGGAGAGAAGGGGACTTCCTGTTTCGCTCTATCCTGAGGGAAGTGAATTCTCCAGCTGATGCCTTGGCCCGCATTGGTAGCATTGGCCCTGAGGAGTCCAGGTTCGTCTGTGCGTCCAGGCTTCCAATGCATATCAAGGGGATGTTGGTCCTAGATAGATCGGGCCTTGGAGCCCTCAAAAAATCCTCTAAGAAGCCGGGTTAGCTTGTCTGTACATGTCTAGCATATGATAGGTGCCACTGTTTTTGTCAAGAGGGGTACCTGAATTGTCCAGCCTAGCGTTGTAAATTGCTTTTTAGATGAATGAAAAGCTCAGTTCTTTAAAAAAAAAATTAATTTTTTTTTAAAAAAATAAGAAGTACAAAATCTGACAACTAGGTAGGTCATCATAGTATGAAAAATAATAAAGAACCACCTAAAAACTTCCATATTCATATTGGGTTGTATCAACTTTGATTTTGAGGCAAGTCATTTTCATTGCAGGATTGAGATGGCATACAAACACCACAATTGAGTCACAACATTTTTCAATTATGTTTATTATTGAAAAACCATGCTTTTGCCGACCTAAATCTGGTTGTAGACTCAAACATGAGCCTCCAACCTGATATTCTAGACCCCTCCAAAACCCATTTCAATTCCTATTGGTGTATGAAACCAGCAGCAAAGGACCCAAGGGCACATGGCACATAATCAAATAATATTCAGATGAGTACTTCATATTGGGTCCCAATCATGGTTGGAAAATGATTTTTAGCACATAGTATCAGGATCAAGAACCACACCGGTTAGAGACATGGGTTGGTACAAGTTGAGGAGTATAAAAGTGCCGGGGGTAAGCCCAAAAGGCCGTGGATGGATATAATAAGAAAAGCTTTAGTGTCCTAAGGTATAATGAAAGCTTGGCCGATAGATAATGCTTTGATGATGATGATGGTGGTATAAATAACTAACAGTATAAGTCTTTTCACCACTTCTCACCTTATATGGAGATGTTTCGGGCTGGTATGGGCTGACACAGCAGATCATTCATGGACGATCTTCGAACATATAAAGGCCATGCGTATAGATTTCAGATAATAATTTATGGGCCAAACCCCACCTGATAGTATACATATAGGGTCCGGATCCTAAGCCTATGACAGATGGGAGCAGTGTTAACAATGTCAGTGATGACATGGATGGAAACAGAAAATATTTATTTATATCAAATAGAGGATCCATATTCATACATAAAAGCTAGAACCGAAGGTTGTTGCTCATCAGCAAAACATATAGTGTAACGTTGCATGCGCGAACAATGAACTGACGTACAACAGTTTTTAACGGCAGCCCCCTCCACCACCACGGCAGCCACCTCCACCACCACCGCAGCCCCCTCTACTGCCACATCCGCCACCTCCATCACCACAACCGCCACCACCGCAGCCACCTCCACTGCCACCTCCGCCACCTCCACCACCATCCCCACAAGAAAAAATGATCATAGAAATGATGGAGAGCGACACAACCATCATACATAACAACCATACGCCCCCAGAAATATCGTAGATGTAAGCAACGCCACTTCCACCAGCCAAAGCATCCAAAGGCCTAGCCATTGTGAAATATCCTTCTAGCTTCTGAGATGCTAAGATCGTTGATATACATGTATATGTACTTTCCCACGCAACCCCTTCCTACTTGCTCAAGCTAAATATTTTTTAGACACGCAAGTTGTGCAACGTGAAGATTACATTAATACCAAAACCAGCCAACTGCACTCGTTGATTAACTACAGTTCTATTTTGCAATTCATCCGTGGCTATACATTGTTTTTTATGGTGTGGACCATCTAATGAGTGGATAGGTTGATTTTTTCACGAATTGATTCTTAATGTGTATCCAACCTATTGGAAGGGTTTGATTTCGTATTTACTTAAGACGTTGGATGTTGCATGGTTGGTGGACCATAAATTTTCATCCAACCGCTTTAAAATCAATGCGTTGACTTTGGGGGTGCAAGACGACCAGGAAATGCAATGATTGAGAAAATTATATGAAGCCGGGTCTACTAAAAAGTCTTCCAGTTTAAGCATAACCTAAAATGCGAATGAGGGGCCCACCTTTGCAAGACCGAATCTGTTGCATCACCATATTCTTAGGTGGTCCGGTCCGATCCAAATCTTAGGTGGGACACATCATAGTGGACAATTGAGATGGGGATGCTCGGCATTAAAACCTTCCGTATTGCGTGTGGGCCGGCCAACCTGTTTTGTATATGAAATCAAATGCCCTAGAAAGATGCAGCAGACCAGGGTGAATAGACACCCAGAAATCAGGTCATACCAAAAGTTAGGTGGGACACACCATATAATTTTAATGGTTTTAGGCACAATTTTGCATGGCATGGACTGCCAGTGCCTTAGATCTGCAAATGAGAACACGAGGAGCTTTCCTGATGAACTGGTTTGGATGGCAAACACATTTCAGTGGGTCCCACACATTGTGTTGCTTTGTTGTCTACTCCAAGTGTTCTTCTGAGTGGATCAAAGTAAAGTAACTACCAAATCTTCGTATCCACTTATACATACGTCAAATTAACATTCTGATTCGTCCATCTTATTTGTCACTTATGAATATGCTTAATTTACCGTCAAAATTATAATCAATACATTTTAGACCTGTGAACCAATAACTTGAATCTAACGTTATACATTTCTAACATATACCACATCCAAAAACCAATTTCAACGTATCCATTTGCGAAAACAACCGTACAATAACCCATAACTATGATTAACATTCTAACAATCTAATTATTTAAATTTTAGACCATCAATTGAACGACCATCACAGTCTGATCTACCAACTGGGCCATCCAAATGTCTAAATGAACCATTTATTAGGGAGATCATAGGGAATATATCAAAACTACCAGTTAATTTTTACATAGGATGTCAGTAAACATTGTTTTGAGTTATAAATAAGCATGAACCATTAAATAGGCATCTTGGTCATCCTTGAGAGATCAAGGCCCAAACTTGGTCTGTTTATAGGCCACGCAAAATGGTGATCTTTGGTAAAGTTTCGCTCTAAATTGACGGTCTTAAAAGAAAATATTTAAGTTTGAACTTTTTTATTAGAAATGTGAAATAAGACTCATCCATCTCCAGGAACCATACGGATATTTATTTTTTTAAAAAAAAACCTAACTGCAACATTTTACTACGTCTAGAAGCATACATTTCTTCAAGACTCCACCAACTACACTCTATTGCTATCGTCTATCTAGTCCAATATCAATCCATCCATCATCGTCCATCCACTATATGTGAAGCCAACACATGCATGATCTAGGCCATTCACCTGCTAGCCAAAATATTTAATCTTCACAATTTCCTATCCTATCATGCAGACCATTCAGATAATTGATCTGCTCCATTTCTTAAACTCTATCCTAACAAGACTCGACAAATCACAAGGACCTATATGATTTCACCAAAAACTGCCACGTTGGACCCCACATGATCAAACAACTCAAGGTAACTGACTGCACCAATTGCGTTCTAAACAAAGTTCCATATTTCCTCACCAAAACGAAAATATTCATTCCTAGTACTCCATCGAGATTCTTCCTTGAATCATAAAGAAGATTTCTTCTATGATCCCAACCATTCACGCCGATCACAGCTAAAGATCAAGATTCACGTGGGGAGAACGGTCGGACTTAACATTATCTCCTTCCCCTTTTCATGTACAAACTGAAATTTGAAACTAATGATCATGAATCATCAATCCATATCCTTCCTGCAACCTCTAGATAATAAGGAAATCTAAACCACACTATATCAAGAAAATATATCTTTCGTGAACCCACCAAGCCAACCATCACTGACCTTTGATTTGTGGACCCCACAAGCACGATGGGACCTATCCGAGACGTCCACAAGAAACAACTCAAATAAATATGTCCCTGGACAAAATCTGCCATTAAAACCAACTCATCTTCCTCATTAACACTATCAGCCACTAATTCTTAAAAACATTCTATCTTATCATCCAAACTGTCCAAGAAGCGGGCCACTCGAGTACTAGTTCTAATTCATTTTTGGACGCATATACTAACATGACAAGTCAAAGTTAATGGGTAGATTAGATTTCTCATAACATGTTAGTGAATGTCATCAATTGATAGGTACATGTATGCATGAAAGAATTCCTTTGAAACAATTCCCCCAAAAAATAGTTTTATCTACCTATTTTCCCTCCCTATTCAAGATCGACTCACCTTTATCTATAGGAGATACTTCTATTGTTTAGTTTGAGCTATTCATTAGTTAATCATAACTGTCTACTTGATTAAACTCATCTATCAAATCTCAACCACCAATATGAGATGTTCTCCATCGTCTCTGGACCCTAATTAAATCAAAATACATCCTTAGACAGTCTTTACGTATATTTCTAGTTGGTGGGTTGTTTCGAGCGAGAACTTAGAATCGTAGTTAGAAGAGTTAAATCCTAACCACTCGATATCATCAAATCCAAGTCATATCTTTGGTTGTTAATGAAACTTCCAAAATTGGAACCGAAGCATTTTTAAAAACTTCTCTTTTTCAAAATGCTTCGGAAATATAAGAGAAAAATGAGGAAACCATAAGTCGCCTTTAATACAGGTTAGTGATGGATATTTTAATTTTATTTTCTCATAATTTAGAATTATTCTTTAAGATCTATGTAATGAACTAGTTGGGTTGATCATACGTTCATCGCATCGGCCTACTAATGCATATGATAAAAATAGTAAATCTTAAGCGAAATCTCTTGCTACAGAGATTAGTGTGGGATCACCTGATTTAATTAGATTAGATCCATGTTGACCATATGATTCCTAAGGCTAAGATATATCAATGCCTCAAAAATTGGAGTGATTTGACCACTGGGTGGGCCACACCGATCAAATTAAATCGTGATCATTACCTTGAATATCTGATTTAATGGATTTTTAGATGCATTAGATCCTATCTATGCCATATAAATAGACTCCAGGTTAGATCTGGGATTGTATTCAAAATATTAGATGGATCTAATCGTTGAATGTTCCACAACAATTGAAAAGTAATATTGATGCTATATGAGTACTTTGGATCTTAATTGGTCCAGATCTGAACAATCTGTTAGTGGTTCCCTAATTTGATTTCGTGGAAATCAATGGATGGTTTAAATTAAACTTTAATAAATGTTAAAACCTTTAAAAGTTTACTAATGAATGTGGGTTACTTTGATTTAGTCAAAAGTGGGCTTCATTGAATGGAGTGATTAAATCAATTCATGATTTTGTTTACACTATTCATTAGGGATCATAGATTCAAACATGTATGATTTTCGTTGGATTTACCTCTACCAAGTACAGGTGAGTGATCCCAACCTGTTTCCTCTCCGTCGTACTTAAAGTAGTTGTTTGATTGATATGTTGAGTGTAATTCTTTGTAATAGTTGTTTTATTGTATTTTTAAAGCTTGAAATTCTATGGATATAACATAATGATATATGTGACAGCATGCTACTATGATGCATCGATCATTTTCATTCATTTATGTCATGCATAGCGCACCTGCGCTTGAATCCTGGGGGCACTTCCTGGAAGACCTGTAGGTACTTACAGTATTGGGTTACCTAGGGGACCATTCTTGGATGCGCACAATATGTGGAAGCCTACCAAGATGGTGGAAGCCTACCCAAAAAGGCGAGATGCGGGTTGATGGAATCCAACTCAAGCAAGTGGACGGTTTCTATTTATACCCACTTGATACATTCATGCATCCATGCATTTCGTAACATTTATGCATTTCTATTTTAATTATGACGTATATGAACCATGATGAGTTCACTCACTAGCCTGGCCAGCTAACATTATGGATTGACAATCGTACAGAGATAAAAGTGAAGAAAATGAGGACCATTTCCCAGATAAATCGAGGGACCATGTGTCGTATTTGGCAAAAGATGAAGATGCTACGATGGACTAATGACTTATTTAGGAGTTTGATTTCGTTTTGTATCTATTTGTACATAAATATGATGATCCTTGAAAAATATTTGATTTATTATTTTTATTTTATTTTTGTTGAATGAAATTTCAAATGGGTGGACTCGATGATTCCTGATGTGGTTTTGAATATATGATGATGGAAATTATAAGAAGGTAATACAAACATGGATGAATGGATGCTAAAATCGAATGTGAACTTAGAATTCATTAAATTGTGCCTCTAAATTACTGTACAAAGAATTAATTAAGTACACTCAATGTACGTGTCATGGGCCGAAACTCGGGTATGAGGGTGCAGACCCTGTATCCGAATTTCGGGGCGTGACAAAATGGTATAAGACCGAGGCTTTCTTAAAACTTGGAGTGACCTGTAGGTTATGTACCCCACTACAGTTCATAAATTGTAGACCCTTGGAATTAGAAACTTGACATTAGAATTTCTCCCTTGATTGATGTATGTAATGATGATCATAAATGCTAAAAACTAGATACCCTCTAAATTATTGTAGGACGTAAAAATAAAAGTCTAAATTTCTTACACTTTAATTAAATGTATTTTAGATTGAACTGGGTTATTCTGAATCAAATATAAAGTTTAAAGATATTTAGTCGACAATGTACCATTGGACAGTATGAATCACCCAACTTGTAAAATTCATAACTATAAAAGTATAACTCCAATCGACGCGATTCAAAATCCTGATCGAAGATATATAAGTCTAAATTAAAATAAAAATAATTAAAAAATCGGAATCAGATAGTCATTATACTGATTTGGGGACTTAGTGTAGACTTATCAAAATTCATCAAATTCTGGAAAAGTCATACCGCAGGAATTTTAGAAATTCATGTGAACTGCTAGTTAAGCTAAAATTTAATAAAAGGACTTGTACTTGTCATAGAATTCCAAAAATAAAAATAAAATAATAATAATAATAAAATAAATAAATAAATAAAAATAAATGTACAAAACATTGTTAGGATGTTTCCATGTACTCTGATTTAATAATATTTGAACCATAAAGTTATGTTAAAATATTAAATTCCCCAAAATCTTGCTGTCGACAGAAATGGATAGCATTAGTAGTCTAATTATAAAATTCATAACTATAAAAATATAATTCTGATCAAGGTGATTCAAAAGCCTACTTGTAGGTTTAATAATAATAATAATAAAAACAATTGAACCTAATATGAAATCTTAAGGTACGGGAAAATGTGATAGAAACAGTGCCGAAAATCAATATACCCAAACAGGTGTCATGTCGATTTAACTGACATAGTTTTTCATTATGATAATTTACTTTCATTAAATTAACATTTTTTAAGTACTTTATATATAAATAAATAAATAAATAAACATAATCTCTACTAAATTCTAAAATCTCTTGTTAGATGAACGTTGCTCCCATACTTTAAGAAAAAAAAATCTTATAAACTAAAACTATTGATAACATCAATGTGTCTAAAACTATTGATAACATCAATGTGACTAGAATTTTTTATTATTTTTATTTTTTTTATACTATATTTCAAATCTCGAGGACGAGATTTTATTTTAAGGTGGGTAGAATGTAACAACCCGAAATTTTGGGTGCAACTTCACACATATATAAGGATGTAGATCCATTAATATTTACGTAGTTTAACTTGAATCTAACCATAGGGAGCATTTTTCAACGGTTGATTAATAGGACAAATCCCTGAATACCTTAGTATTCTCACCTGTTCATCAAACCGACCGTTAAATCAACTATTTACCAGTATATGAGGATATCTAACTGACCACTTTGCATTTAGATCACTTGATCAAAGTAAAGTAACTACCAGATCTTCATATCCACTCATACATATGTCAAATTAACATTCTAATCCGTTCATCTTATTTATCACTTATGAATATGCTTAATTTACCGTCAAAATCATGATCTACGCATTTTAGACCTGTGAACCAATAAGTTAAATCTAATGTTATACATTTCTAACATATACCACTTATCCAAAAACCAATTTCAACGTATCCATTTGTGAAAACAACTGTATAATAACTCATAACTATGATTAACATCCTAACCACCTAATTACTTAAATTTTAGATCATCAATTGATCATCCATCACAGTCTGATTTGCCAACTTGGCCATCCAAATGTCTAAATGAACCATTTATTTGGGAGATCATAGGTTAAACATCAAAGCTACCAGTTAATTTTTACATAGGATGTCGGTAAACATCGTTTTGAGTTATAAATAGGCATAAGCCATTAAATAGGCATCTTGGTCATCCTTGAGAGATCAAGGCCCAAACTTAGACTGTTTATAGAGCATGCAAAATGGTGATCTTTGGTAAAGTTTCGATCTAAATTGACGGTCTTAAAAGAAAATATTTAAATTCAAAATTTTTTATTAGAAATGTGAAATAAGACTCTCATCTGTCTCTAGGGATGATATAGATATTTATTTTTAAAAAAAAATCAACTGCAACGTTTTACTTACGATGTATAGAAGCACACGTTTCTTCAAGACTCCAGCAATAACACTCTGTTGCTATCGTCCATCCAATCCAATATCAATCCATCCATCATCGTCCATCCACCGTATGTGAAGCCAACACATGCATGATCTAGGCCATTCACCTGCTAGCCAAGAAACTGTCAACAATTAATCCATATTTAATCTTCACGATTTCCTATCCTATCATGCGGACCATACAGATAATTGATCTGCTCCATTTCTTAAACTTTATCCTAACAAGACTCGACAAATCACAAGGACATATGATTTCACCAAAAACTGCCACGCTGGAGCCCACATGATCAAACAACTCAAGGTAACTGGCCGCACCAATTGCGTTTTAAACAAAGTTCCATATTTCCTCACCAAAACGAAAATATTCATTCCTAGTACTCCATCGGGATTCTTCCTTGAATCATAGAGAAGATTTCTTCTATGATCCCAACCATTCATGTCGATCTCAGCTAGGGATTAAGATTCACGTGGGAGAACAACCGCACGTAACATTATCTCCTCCCCCTTTTCATATACAAACTGAAATTTAAAATTAAAGATCAAGAATCATCAATCTATATCCTTCCTGCAACCTCCAGATAATAAGCAAATCTAAACCACACTATATCAGGAAAACAGATGTTTCGCGAACCCACCAAGCCAACCATCACTGACTTGTGATTTGTGGACCCCACAAGCATGATGGGACCTATCCGAGACGTCCACAAGAAGCAACTTAAATAAATATGCTCCTGGACAAAATCTGTCATTAAAATCAACTCATCTTCCTCACTAACACTATCAGCCACTGATTCTTAAAAACATTCTATCTTATCATCCAAACCGTCGAAGAAGTGGGCCACTCGAGTACTAGTTTTAATTCATTTTTGGACCCATATACTAACATGACAAGGCAAAGTAAATGGGAAGATTGGATTTCTCATAACATGTTAGTGAATGTCATCAATTGATAGGTACATGTATGCATGAAAGAATTCCTTTGAAACAATTCCCTAAAAATATTTTTATCTACTTATTTTCCCTCCCTATTCAAGATCGACTCTTCTTTATCTATGGGAGATACTCCTGTTGTTTAGTCTGAGCCATTCATTAGTTAATCATAACTGTCTACTTGATTAAACTCATCTATCAAATCTCAACCACCCATATCAGATTTTCTCCATCGTCTCTGGACCTTAATAAAATCAAAATACATCCTTAGAAAGTCTTTACGTAAGTTTTCTAGTTGGTGGGTTGTTTCGAGCAAGAACTTGGAATCGTACTTGGAAGAGTTAAATCCTAACCACTCAATATCATCAAATCCAAGCCATATCTTTGGTTGTTAATGAAACTTCCAGAATTGGATCCGAAGCTTTTTAAAAACCTCCCTTTTTCAAAATGCTTCTTAGTGGAAAGATAAGAGAGAAATGAGAAAATCATAAGTCACCTTTGATGTAGGTTTGTGATGGATATTTTAATTTTGTTTTCTTATAGTTTAGAATTATTCTATAAGATTAATGCAATGAACGAGTTGGATTGACCACACGTTCATCGCATCGGCCTATTGATGCCTATGATGAAAATAGTAAATCTTAGGCGAAATCTCATACTACAGAGATTAGTGTGGGATCACTTGGTTTAATTAGATTAGATATATGTTGACTATATGATTCCTAAGGCTAAGATATATCAAGGCCTCAAAATTTGGGGTGATTTGACCACTGGGTGGGCCACACCGATCAAATTCAATCGTGATCATTGCCTTGAATATTTGGTGATTCAATGGATTTTTAAATTCATCAGATCCTATCTATACCATATAAATAGACTCCGGGTTAGATCTGGGATTGTATTCAAAATATTAGATGGATCTGATCATTGAACGTTCCACAACAATTGAAAAGTAGTATTGATGCTATATGAGTACTTTGGATCTTAATTGTTCCTGATCTGAACAATCTGTTAGTGGTTCCCTAATTTGATTTCGTGCAAATCAATGGATGGTTTAAATTAAACTTTAATAAATGTTAAAACCTTTAAAAGTTTACTAATGAATTTCGGTTACTTTGATTTAGTCAAAAGTGGGCTCCATTGAATGGAGTGATTAGATCAATTCATGATTTTGTTTACACTATTCATTAGGGATCATAGATTCAAACTTGTATGATTTTTGTTGGATTTACCTCTACCAAGTACAGGTGAGTGATCCCAACCTGTTTCCTCTCCGTCGTACTTAAAGTAGTTGTTTGATTGATATGTTGAGTGCGATTCTTTCTATTGGTTGTTTTATTGTATTTTTTATGCTTGAAATTCTATGGATATAACATAATGATATATGTGATAGCATGCTACTATGATGCATCGATCATTTTCATTTATTCATGTCATGCATAGCGCACCTGCGCTTGAATCCTGGGGGCACTTCCTGGAAGACCTGTAGGTACTTACAGTATTGGGTTACCTAGGGGACCATCCCTATATGCCCACAATATGTGGAAGCCTACCAAGATGGTGGAAGCCTATCCAACAAGGTGAGATGCGGGTTGATGGAATCCAACTCAAGCAAGTGGACGGTTTCTATTTATACCCACTTGATACATTCATGCATCCATGCATTTCGTAACATCTATGCATTTCTATTTTAATTATGATGTGTATGAACCATGATGGGTTCACTCACTAGCCTGGCCAGCTAACGTTATGGATTGACAACCGTACAGAGATGAATGAAATAGGAAGAAAATGAGGACCGTTTCCCAGATGAATCACGGGACCATGTGTCGTATTTGGCAAAAGATGAAGATGCTACGATGGACTAATGACTTATTTAGGAGTTTGATTTCGTTTTGTATCTATTTGTACATAAATATGATGATCTTTGAAAAATATTTGATTTATTATTTTTATTTTATTTTTGTTGAATGAAATTTCAAATGAGTAGACTCGATGATTCCTGATGTGGTTTTGAATATATGATGATGGAAATTATAAGAAGGCAATACAAACATGGATGAATGGATGCTAAAATCGAATGTGAACTAGAATTCATTAAATTGTGCCTCTAACTAACTGTACAGAGAATTTATTAAGTACACTCAATGTACGTGTCATGGGCCGAAACTCGGGTCTGAGGGTGCGCACTCTGTATCCGAATTTCGAGGCGTGACAGAATGGTATAAGAGTGAGGCTTTCTTAAAACCTGGAGTGACCTGTAGGTTATGTTCACTCCCCAAGTATAGGGTTGTGATCTAGTAATAAACTCGGTGAGACCGAGGTCGAATCTCAAGGGACTGATACCTGTACGTTATCTGAAACTAAGTAGAATGAGAACTAGATTAAGATGAAATCTAAATCAGGTGGATTTGAGGAATAATGATGAAATAGTAAACTAAAATATGTAGGATTCAAAGGTAGGGAACTAGGGATTCAGAGGATCCACTTGTAGAGATCAGGGAGATCTTATGCCTGCATCAAGAATCATGGAAATTAAACTGAACTTACTTGATCTAGTTTTCACGAGATGAAAGGTATATGAATTAGAATAGATTCCATCACCAAACCATGCCCAGGAGACAAAGCAAACAACAGAATTAAACTAATTACCAACCAATTAATCAATGTATGAAGGTTAGAAAAGGTACCGTCATCTGACCATGCCTAGGAGACGATGGTGGACAAAAGGACTTCCTGACATCATAAATATAAAAAGGAAGGAACATGCTCAAAGCTATTGCAGACCCATTGTAATTTTAGTCACAACAGACCATTTAAAAACTAAAAACATTCCCACAATTAGACGAATATCACATTCAATTCCATGTAAATAAAAAGCATAAGCACAAAGTTCTTCCCATCACGCTACAAGCTTCACCGCTTAGCCCTAGCTAAGAAGTTTAGCCAGCCATGATAAACTATCCTCTAAAAAGAAATAATAAGAAGAAGAAAAGAAAAATAAAATATATGAAATGCTACTCCCTCTCGCTGCTCCACCCTTCACGTCCCAGCTCCCCTTCAAATTTAATCCATTTGTTCTCTCTCTTCTCTTTCTTTTATAAGCAGAGAAGACGGTGGAGAGGTCGGTTGCAAGGAACCGACCTTGCTTATGCTGAGAGAATCCAGAAATTCTTACGCACAGCAGCATCTTCTTTCGCAGCAAGACCGCGAGACCGGTTTGTGTTTGGATACGATCACGTCCGGGCATTCTGTCAACGTAGGTAGGGTCTAAATTTCCCTCCCAACTGTTTGGACGGTGAAGATCGGCCATCCGAACACCGACAAGATCACGCAGTGGGCCGCAAAAATCGGGCGGCGTCCAGAACTTACGAATGCTGGCTTTGCTCACGGCAGCTGCGCTGGACCTTGTGGGGCCCACTCTCGGTGAACTTCCGGTGAATCCGCGTCGATCATCGGATTCATAAGGTCGATTTAGGCCAATATTCCAAATTTGAAGTGGATTCGAGCTCTAGGTGGACCACACCATTTCTCGACGCAGCAGCTTATTCCTTGCTCCGCGTCTTTGAATGACTGAACGGGTGCATTAAAATGACTGGGTTTTGGTCTAAGAACTCCTCTGAACATGATGGACGTCTCGGATCATTCATTTGGTGATCGTGGTGGGCCACCTCAACTCCCAGCGGATGGACAGCGTTCAGTCTACGCAAATTGCTTGCGCTGGTTCTTGGTGGGGTCCACTTCATTTATCCTTTACAAAATCCATGTCGTCCACCGGGTTCTTCTCGAAAAACCGTTTGGGAAGTGACAGTTTTGGATCTAAAATGCAGTGGCCATGAGATCTTTGCTTCCACCATTCATTCTGCGTTTGATCACATCCTTCTTATGTGTGCATGCATGGTCGCAGATGATCACCATGGATACGATAAAACTTCTTCTCTGGACGCAATGGACGGTCAGGATCAAGCGTTTGGAGCACAATGGTGGCCCACCGAATTTTGTCCGTAGTCTCTATTTCACACCAGAAACTCTGTTTCTGGTTTGAAGAGGAGACGGTCAAGAGGACGATCTCTGTGTTGCCATGCACGGCTAGTGCAATTGTGTACTATGTACACTCTGCTTAAGTGGGGTCCACTATGATGATTATGAGAAATCCACACCATCCATCTTGTTCCCCATTTCATTTGAACCATGGGGACCGAAGTTGAAGAGTATCTGGACAGCGGGTGGGCCCCAAATCAGGGTTTTATGGACTGATCTGTCAGTTTAGCCAATTTCACGAGGATCCAATGGCTGAAATTTAACGTGAACGGTTAGTTTTTTATCCTCGAGCCATGTATAAAGTTTCGAGCCAAACAGATGATGGAAACCCAGTGACCTTGCATTCTAGCTGACTTTCAAGTCGCTTGAGCTTCAGTTTCTCAATTTTCGCGGATCCCTGGCGTGTAATTCCGTCGATCTTGGTCCCCTAGAGTTCGTCCCTTGCCTTGGTGCATTCTGAACGTTAAATCCGTGCTTTTAACATCCCGATCCCGTCCTAGCTCGCAGATTCACCTTGCATCACAACATAATTAAAATAAGGCGTTAAACAGTATCATGCTCGTAAATCCAGCTAATAAGTGGGGTCTAATATGCAATATTTGATCCTCAACAGGTTATTTACCCCACTACAATTCATAAATTGTAGACCCTTGGAATTAGAAACTTGACATTAGAATTTCTCCCTTGATTGATGTATGTAATGATGATCATAAATGCTAAAAACTAGATACCCTCTAAATTATTGTAGGACGTAAAAATAAAAGTCTAAGTTTCTTACACTTTAATTAAATGTATTTTAGATTGAACTGGGTTATTCCGAATCAAATATAAAGTTTAAAGATATTTAGTTGACAATGTACCATTGGACAGTATGAATCGCCCAACTTGTAAAATTCATAACTATAAAAGTATAACTCCAATTGACGCGATTCAAAATCCTGATCGAAGATATACAAGTGTAAATTAAAATAAAAATAATTAGAAAATCGAAATCAGATAGTCATTATACTAATTTGGGGACTTAGTGTAGACTTGTCAAAATTCATCAAATTTTGGAAAAGTCATACCGCAGGAAGTTTAGAAATTCATGTG
The DNA here is from genome assembly GCF_029962835.1 of Magnolia sinica. Lineage (NCBI taxonomy): Eukaryota > Viridiplantae > Streptophyta > Magnoliopsida > Magnoliales > Magnoliaceae > Magnolia > Magnolia sinica. The sequence goes on along the minus strand of NC_080581.1, from coordinate 89,669,785 downwards.
AACTGCTAGTTAAGTTAAAATTTTATAAAAGGACTTGTACTTGTCATAGAATTCTAAAAAAATAAAAATAAAATAAATAAATAAAAATAAATGTACAAAATAATGTTAGGATGTTTCCATGTACTCTGATTTAATAATATTTAAACCATAAACTTATGTTAAAATATTAAATTCCCCAAAATCTTGCTGGATAGAATTGGACAGCATTAGTCACTCTAATTATAAAATTCGTAACTATAAAAATATAATTCGGATCAAGGTGATTCAAAAGCCTACTTGTAGGTTTAATAATAATATAAAAAAAACAATTGAACCTAATATGAAATGTTAAGGTGCAGGAAAATGTGATAGAAACAACGCTGATAATCAATATACCTAAACAGGTGTCATGTCAATTTAGCTGACATAGTTTTTCATTACAATAATTTACTTACATTAAATTAACATTTTTTAAAGTACTTTATATGTATATATATATATATATATATATATATATATATATATATATATATATATATATATATATATATATATATATATATCATAACCTAAAGCATATACCCAAACCTGTGGTTATATGTCCAACGGTCCCATACTTTTTTTAAAAAAAAAAATAAATCTTATAAAATAATCCAGTGTCTAAAACTATTGATAACATCAATGTGACCAGAAATTTTTTTTTTTTTTTTATAATATATTTCAAATCTCGAGGACGAGATTTTATTGTAAGGTGGGTAGAATGTAACAACTCGAAATTTTGGGTGCAAGTTCACATATATATAAGGATGTACAATTACTCTTATTAAACTCTATACTTATAGATCCATTAATATTTATGTAGTTTAACCTGAATCTAACCATAGGGAGCATTTTTCAACGGTTGATTAATAGGACAAATCCCTGAATAACTTAGTATTCTTACCCGTTCATCAAACCGACCGTTAAATCAACAATTTACCAGTATATGAGGATATCTAACCGACCACTTTGAATTTGGATCACTTGATCAAAGTAAAGTAACTACCAGATCTTCATATCCACTCATACATATGTCAAATTAACATTCTGATCCGTCCATCTTATTTGTCACTTATGAATATGCTTAATTTACCGTCAAAATCATGATCTACGCATTTTAGACCTGTGAACTAATAAGTTGAATCTAACGTTATACATTTCTAACATATACCATGTATCTAAAAACCAATTTCAATGTACCCATTTGCAAAAACAACTATACAATAACCCATAACTATGATTAACATCCTAACCATCTAATTACTTAAATTTTAGACCATCAATTGATCAACCATCACAGTTTGATTTGCCAACTGGGTCATCCAAATGTCTAAATGAACTATTTATTAGGGAGATCATAAGGTATACATCAAAACTACCAGTTAATTTTTACATAGGATGTCGGTAGACATCGTTTTGAGTTATAAATAGGCATAAGCCATTAAATAGACATCTTGGTCATCCTTGAGAGATTAAGGCCCAAATTTGGTCTGTTTATAGAGCAAGCAAAATGGTGATCTTGGGTAAAGTTTTGCTCTAAATTGACGGTCTTAAAAGAAAATATTTAAGTTCAAAAATTTTTATTAGAGATGTGAAATAAGACTCATCCGTCTCTGATATAGATATTTATTTAAAAAAAAAAACCAACTCCAACGTTTTACTTACGAGTTACGACGTATAGAAGCACACGTTTCTTCAAGACTCCAGCAACAACACTCTGTTGCTATCGTCCATCCAGTCCAATATCAATCCATCCATCATCATCCATCCACCGTATGTGAAGCCAACACATGCATGATCTAGGCCATTCACTTGCTAGCCAAGAAACTGTCAACAATTAATCCATATTTAATCTTCATGATTTCCTATCCTATCATGCAGACCATACAAATAATTGATTTGCTCCATTTCTTAAACTCTATCCTAACAAGACTCGACAAATCACAAGGACGTATATGATTTCACCAAAAACCGCCACGCTGGAGCCCACATGATCAAACAACTCGAGGTAACTGGCTGCACCAATTGCGTTCTAAACAAAGTTCCATATTTCCTCACCAAAACGAAAATATTCATTCCTAGTACTCCATCGGGATTCTTCCTTGAATCATAGAGAATATTTCTTCTATGATCCCAACCATTCACGCCGATCTCAGCTAGGGATCAAGATTCACGTGGGGAGAACGACCGCACGTAATATTTTCTCCTCCCCCTTTTCATGTACAAACTGAAATTTGAAATTAAAGATCATGAATCATCAATCCATATCCTTCCTACAACCTCCAGATAATAAGCAAATCTAAACCACACTATATTAGGAAAACAGATCTTTCGCGAACCCACCAAGCCAACCATCACTGATCTTTGATTTGTGGACCCCACAAGCATGATGGGACCTATCCGAGATGTCCACAAGAAACAACTCAAATAAATATGCCCAAAATTTGCCATTAAAACCAACTCATCTTCCTCACTAACACTATCAACCACTGATTTTTAAAAACATTCTATCTTATCATCCAAACCATCCAAGAAGCGAGCCACTCAAGTACTAGTTTTAATTCATTTTTGGACCCATATACTAACATGACAAGGCAAAGTAAATGGGCAGATTGGATTTCTCATAACATGTTAGTGAATAACATCAATTGATAGGTACATGTATGCATAAAAGAATTCCTTTGAAACAATTCCCTAAAAATAGTTTTATCTACTTATTTTCCATCCCTATTCAAGATCGACTCTCCTTTATCTATGGGAGATAATCCTGTTATTTAGTTTGAGTCATTCATTAGTTAATCATAACTGTCTACTTGATTAAACTCATCTATCAAATCTCAACCACCCATATGAGATGTTCTCCATCGTCTCTGGACCTTAAATAAATCAAAATACATCTTTAGACAGTCTTTACGTATGTTTTCTAGTTGGTGGGTTGTTTCAAGCGAGAACTTGGAATCGTACTTGGAAGAGTTAAATCCTAACCACTCGATATCATCAAATCCAAGCCATATCTTTGGTTGTTAATAAAACTTCCAGAATTGGATCCAAAGCTTTTTAAAAACTTCATTTTTTTCAAAATGCTTCTTAGTGGAAAGATAAGAGAGAAATGAGGAAACCATAAGTCGCCTTTGATATAGGTTTGTGATGGATATTTTAATTTTATTTTCTCATAATTTATAATTATTCTTTAAGATCTATGCAATGAACGAGTTGGATTGACCACACGTTCATTGCATCGACCTATTGATGCATATGACAAAAGTAGTAAATCTTAGGCGAAATCTCTTGCTACAGAGATTAGTGTGGGATCACTTGGTTTAATTAGATTAGATATATGTTGACCATATGATTCCTAAGGCTAAGATATATCAAGGCCTCAAAATTTGGATTGATTTGACCACTGGGTGGGCCACACCGATCAAATTAAATCATGATCATTGCCTTGAATATTTGGTGATTCAATGGATTTTTAGATGCAACAGATCCTATCTATACCATATAAATAGACTCCGGGTTAGATCTGGGATTGTATTCAAAATATTAGATGGATCTGATCGTTGAACGTTCCACAACAATTGAAAAGTAGTATTGATGCTATATGAGTACTTTGGATCCTAATTGTTCCAGATCTGAACAATCTGTTAGTGGTTCCCTAATTTGATTTCGTGCAAATCAATGGATGGTTTAAATTAAACTTTAATAAATGTTAAAACCTTTAAAAGTTTACTAATGAATGTGGGTTACTTTGATTTAGTCAAAAGTGGGCTCCATTGAATGGAGTGATTAGATCAATTCATGATTTTGTTTACACTATTCATTAGGGATCATAGATTCAAACTTGTATGATTTTCGTTGGATTTACCTCTACCAAGCACAGGTGAGTGATCCCAACCTGTTTCCTCTCCGTCGTACTTAAAGTAGTTGTTTGATTGATATGTTGAGTGTGATTCTTTGTATTGGTTGTTTTATTGTATTTTTTAAGCTTGAAATTCTATGGATATAATATAATGATATATGTGACAGCATGCTACTATGATGCATCGATCATTTTCATTCATCCATGTCATGCATAGCGCACCTGCGCTTGAATCCTGAGGGCACTTCCTGGAAGACATGTAGGTACTTACAATATTGGGTTACCTAGGGGACCATCCCTAGATGCCCATAATATGTGGAAGCCTACTAAGATGGTGGAAGCCTACCCAACAAGGCGAGATGCAGGTTGATGGAATCTAACTCAAGCAAGTGGAAGGTTTCTATTTATACCCACTTGAAACATTGATGCATCCATGCATTTCATAACATCTATGCATTTCTATTTTAATTATGACGTGTATGAACCATGATGGGTTCACTCACTAGCCTGGCCAGCTAACGTTATGGATTAACAACATTACAGAGATGAATGAAACAGGAAGAAAATGAGGACCGTTTCCCAGATGAATCGCGGGACCATGTGTCGTATTTGGCAAAAGATGAAGATGCTACAATGGACTAATGACTTATTTAGGAGTTTGATTTCATTTTGTATCTATTTGTACATAAATATGATGATCCTTGAAAAATATTTCATTTATTATTTTTATTTTATTTTTGTTGAATGGAATTTCAAATGAGTGGACTCGATGATTCCTGATGTGGTTTTGAATATATGATGATGGAAATTATAGGAAGGTAATACAAACATGGATGAATGGATGCTAAAATCGAATCTGAACTTAGAATTCATTAAATTGTGCCTCTAAATAACTGTACAGAGAATTAATTAAGTATACTCAATGTACGTGCCATGGGCCGAAACTCGGGTCTGAGGGTGCACACTCTGTATCCAAATTTCAGGGCGTGACAGAATGGTATAAGAACAAGGCTTTCTTAAAACCTGGAGTGACTTGTAAGTTATGTACCCCACTACAGTTCATAAATTGTAGACCCTTGGAATTAGAAACTTGACATTAGAATTTCTCCCTTGATTGATGTATGGAATGATGATCATAAATGCTAAAAACTAGATACCCTCTAAATTATTGTAGGACGTAAAAATAAAAGTCTAAGTTTCTTACACTTTAATTGAATGTATTTTAGATTGAATTGGGTTATTCTGAATCAAATATAAAGTTTAAAGATATTTATTAGACAATGTACCATTGGATAGTATGAATCACCCAACTTGTAAAATTCATAACTATAAAAGTATAACTCCAATCGACGCGGTTCAAAATCCTGATCGAAGATATACAAGTCTAAATTAAAATAAAAATAATTAGAAAATCAAAATCAGATAGTCATTATACTGATTTGGGGACTTAGTGTAGACTTGTCAAAATTCATCAAATTCTGAAAAAGTCATACCACAGGAATTTTAGAAATTCATATGAACTGCTAGTTAAGCTAAAATTTTATAAAAGGACTTGTACTTGTCATAGAATTCCAAAAATAAAAATAATAATAATAATAATAAAATAAATAAAAATAAATGTACAAAACTATGTTAGGATGTTTCCATGTACTCTGATTTAATAATATTTAAGCCATAAAGTTATGTTAAAATATTAAATTCCCCAAAATCTTGCTGGACAGAGATGGACAACATTAGTCACTCTAATTATAAAATTCGTAACTATAAAAATATAATTCTGATCAGGGTGATTCAAAAGCCTACTTGTAGGTTTAATAAATAAATAAATAAATAAAAACAATTGAACCTAATATGAAAACTTAAGGTACAGGAAAATGTTAGAAACAACGCCGATAATCAATATACCCAAACAGGTGTCATGTTAATTTAACTGACATAGTTTTTCATTATGATAATTTACTTTCATTAAATTAACATTTTTTAAGTACTTTATACATTAAAAAAAATAAAAAATAAACATAATCTCTACTAAATTCTAAAATCTCTTGTTAGATGAACGTTGCTCCCAAACTTAAAAAAAATAAAAATAAATCATATAAAATAATCCAGTGTCTAAAACTATTGATAACATTAATGTGACCAGAATTTTATTTTTTATTTTTATACTATATTTCAAATATCAAGGATGGGATTTTATTTTAAGGTGGGTAGACTGTAACAACCCAAAATTTTGGGTACAAGTTCACATATATATAAGGATGTACGATTTACACTTATTCAACTCTACACTTATAGATCCATTAATATTTATGTAGTTTAACCTGAATCTAATCATAGGGAGCATTTTTCAACGGTTGATTAATAGGACAAATCCCTGAATACCTTAGTATTCTCACCCGTTCATCAAACCGACCATTAAATCAACTATTTACCAGTATATGAGGATATCTAACCGACCACTTTGAATTTGGATCACTTGATCAAAGTAAAGTAACTACCAGATCTTCATATCCACTCATACATATGTCAAATTAACATTCTAATCCGTCCATCTTATTTGTCACTTATGAATATGCTTAATTTATAATCAAAATCATGATCTACGCATTTTAGACCTGTGAACCAATAAGTTTTCTAACATATACCACATCCAAAAACCAATTTTAACGTATCCATTTGCGAAAACAACTGTACAATAACCCATAACTATGATTAACATCCTAACCACCTAATTACTTAAATTTTAGACCATCAATTGATCAACCATCACAGTCTGATCTGCCAACCGGACCATCCAAATGTCTAAATGAACCATTCATTAGGGAGATCATAGGGTATACATCAAAACTACCAGATAATTTTACATAGGATGTCGTTAAACATCGTTTAGAGTTATAAATAGGCATAAGCCATTAAATAGGCATCTTGGTCATCCTTGAGAGATCAAGGCCCAAACTTGGTATGTTTATAGAGCACACAAAATAGTGATCTTTGGTAAAGTTTCGCTCTAAATTGACGGTCTTAAAAGAAAATATTTAAGTTCAAATTTTTTTATTAGAAATGTGAAATAAGACTCATCCGTGCTCCAGGGATGATATAGATATTTATTTTTTAAAAAAAAAAAAACCAACTGCAACATTTTACTTACGACGTATAGAAGCACACGTTTCTTCAAGACTCCAGCAACAACACTCTGTTGCTATCGTCCATCCAGTCCAATATCAATCCATCCATCATCATCCATCCACCGTATGTGAAGCCAACACATGCATGATCTAGGCCATTCACCTGCTAGCCAAGAAACCGTCAACAATCCATATTTAATCTTCACGATTTCCTATCCTATCATGCAAACCATACAGATAATTGATCTGCTCCATTTCTTAAACTCTATCCTAACAAGACTCGACAAATCACAAGGACGTATATGATTTCACCAAAAACCGCCACGCTGGAGCCCACATGATCAAACAACTCGAGGTAACTGGCTACACCAATTGCATTCTAAACAAAGTTCCATATTTCCTCACCAAAACGAAAATATTCATTCCTAGTACTCCATCAGGATTCTTCCTTGAATCATAGAGAAGATTTCTTCTATGATCCCAACCAATCACGCCGATCTCAGCTAGGGATCAAGATTCACGTGGGGAGAACGACCGCACATAGCATTATCTCTTCCCTCCTTTTTCATGTACAAACCGAAATTTGAAATTAAAGATCATGAATCATCAATCCATATCCTTCTTGCAACCTCCAGATAATAAGCAAATCTAAACCACACTATATCAGGAAAACAGATCTTTCGCGAACCCACCAAGCCAACCATCACTGACCTTTGATTTGTGGACCCCACAAGCAGGATAGGACCTATTCGAGACGTCCACAAGAAACAACTCAAATAAATATGCCCCTGGACAAAATCTGTTATTAAAACCAACTCATCTTCCTCACTAACACTATCAGCCACTGATTCTTAAAAACATTCTAAATTATCATCCAAACTGTCCAAGAAGCGGGCCACTCGAGTACTAGTTCTAATTCATTCTTGGACCCATATACTAACATGACAAGGCAAAGTAAATGGGCAAATTGGATTTCTCATAACATGTTAGTGAATGTCATCAATTGATAGGTACATGTATGCATGAAAGAATTCCTTTGAAACAATTCCCTAAAAAATAGTTTTATCTACTTATTTTCCCTCCCTATTCAAGATCGACTCTCTTTTATCTATGGGAGATACTCTTATTATTTAGTCTGAGCCATTCATTAGTTAATCATAACTATCTACTTGATTAAACTCATCTATCAAATCTCAACCACCCATATGAGATTTTCTCCATCGTCTCTGGACCCTAATTAAATTAAAATACATCCTTAGACAGTCTTTACATATGTTTTCTAGTTAGTGGGTTGTTTTGAGTGAGAACTTGGAATCGTACTTGGAAGAGTTAAATCCTAACCACTCGATATCATCAAATCCAAGCCATATCTTTGGTTGTTAATGAAAGTTTCAAAACTGGATCCAAAGCTTTTTAAAAACCTCACTTTTTCAAAATGCTTCTTAGTTGAAAGATAAGAGAGAAATGAGGAAACTATAAGTCACCTTTGATACAAGTTTGTGATAGATATTTTAATTTTATTTTCTCATAATTTAGAATTATTCTTTAAGATCTATACAATGAACGAGTTAGATTGACCACACGTTCATCGCATCGACCTATTGATGCATATGATAAAAGTAGTAAATCTTAGGCGAAATCTCTTGCTACAGAGATTAGTGTGGGATCACTTGGTTTAATTAGATTAGATATATGTTGACCATATGATTCCTAAGGCGAAGATATATCAAGGCCTCAAAATTTGGATTGATTTGACCACTGGGTGGGCCACACCGATCAAATTAAATCATGATCATTGCCTTGAATATTTGGTGATTCAATGGATTTTTAGATGCATCAGATCCTATCTATACCATATAAATAGACTCCGAGTTAAATCTGGGATTGTATTCAAAATATTAGATGGATCTGATCGTTGAACGTTCCACAACAATTGAAAAGTAGTATTGATGCTATATGAGTACTTTGGATCTTAATTGTTTCAGATATGAACAATCTGTTAGTGGTTCCCTAATTTGATTTCGTGAAAGTCAATGGATGGTTTAAATCAAACTTTAATAAATGTTAAACCCTTTAAAAGTTTACTAATGAATGTGGGTTACTTTGATTTAGTCAAAAGTGGGCTCCATTGAATGGAGTGATTAGATCAATTCATGATTTTGTTTACATTATTCATTTGGGATCATAGATTCAAACCTATGTGATTTTCGTTGGATTTACCTCTACCAAGTATAGGTGAGTGATCCCAACTTGTTTCCTCTTCGTCGTACTTAAAGTAGTTGTTTGATTGATATGTTGAGTGTGATTCTTTGTATTGGTTGTTTTATTGTATTTTTTATGCTTGAAATTCTATATATAACATGATGATATATGTGACAGCATGCTACTATGATACATCGATCATTTTCATTCATTCATGTCATGCATAGCACACCTACGCTTAATCCTGGGGGCACACCCTGGAAGACCTGTAGGTACTTACAGTATCGGGTTACCTAGGAAACCATCCCTGGATGCCCACAATATGTTGAAGCCTACCAAGATGGTGGAAGCCTACCCAATAAGGGGAGATGCGGGTTGATGGAACCCAATTCAAGCAAGTGGACGGTTTCTATTTATACCCACTTGATGCATTCACGCATCCATGCATTTCGTAACATCTATGCATTTCTATTTTAATTATGACGTGTATGAACCATGATGGATTCACTCACTAACCTGGCCAGCTAACATTGTGGATTGACAACCGTATAGATATGAATGAAACAGGAAGGAAATTAGGACAGTTTCCTAGATGAATCGTGGGACCATGTGTCGTATTTAGCAAAAGATGAAGATGCTATGATGGACTAATGGCTTATTTAGGAGTTTGATTTCATTTTGTATCTATTTGTACATAAATATGATGATCCTTGAAAAATATTTGATTTATTATTTTTATTTTATTTTTGTTGAATGAAATTTCAAATGAGTGAACTCGATGATTCTTGATGTGGTTTTGAATAGATGATGATGGAAATTATAGGAAGGTAATACAAACATGGATGAATGGATGCTAAAATCGAATGTGAACTTAGAATTCATTAAATTGTGCCTCTAAGTAACTGTACGGAGAATGAATTAAGTACACTCAATGTACGTGTCATGGGCCGAAACTCAGGTCTGAGGGTGCACACTCTTTATCCGAATTTCGGGGCATGACAGACCAGGGGTGAACGAACACTCAGAAATCAGCCCATACCAAAACTTAGGTAGGACACAATATAATTTTAATGGTTTTAGGTGCAATTTTGCATGTCATGGACCACCAGAGCTTTAGATCTGCTTTTTGGGAAAATAAGAACATGAGGGGCCTGCCTGATGAAACGGTTTGGATGGCAAGCACAATTTAGTGGGTCCCACACATTGTGTTGCTTTGTTGTCTACTCAAGTGGACTGCCCGTTGAGTAACTAAGTAGGCTAGCTAGTAAACTCTGACGGGGCAATCCTGATGCATCTGTCATGTCCATGTTGTCCATTAGTCTTATCAGATCATTTTAGAACATGAGCGCAAATAGAATCATATCCATAACTCAAGTCACTACAAGAAAACTGGCCACCGGTAAAGGCGCAAAAAAACAGCCTGTGAAGGCTTTACTGGTGGTCAGGTTACCACCGATAAAAGTGGCGTCGGTAAAGGCTTTGCTGGCGGTCAAGGACCTTTACCCGCCCCTAAATTGTCAGTTTTTCAGAAAAATGGTCAAGGCTATGGGTTAAATCCATAGCCATTGAACTTAAGGCTTCCGAAAATCCGTTGCAATAGAGCAAATCTTTCTCATAAAAAACAAAAAAAAGAAGGTGACGTGGTCCTGTGCCCTGCCAAGTAGTTTGCACTCATCTATCACATCTTCAATAGTCATGCTCTTGGAGTTCCCTTATCTTGGGATTCTTTGAAATTAAATTCCATTAGCAATATGAGCTTCTCCCATTTTCATGGCCATCTCCCTCTTCTCATCTTTTGCATGGTTTGGATGTCCCACATACAAGACTGTGAAAGCTCACATGCAGCACCCGTACATTACACATTAATGCATTGCTAAGAAATTACGGCCTTGACTGATATGTTTGTTAGAATAGAAATAAAGGCCTAATCACAATAGCCTTTCATCTCAAAATCAATACACTACTCAAAAAAAAAAAAAGAAAGAAAGAAAAAGAAAAAAAGATAGGGACTTAAACAGCAAACCCACAACTCCATAAAAAAGTGACTGCCTCTCCTGAAATTTTGGAGAATTCCATACTTAACACACATCTTTTGCTCATCTGAATAGTGGCCTGATTTTTGGGTAAAGGTGTGCCCATGGTAAGCCCCTCTGATGAATGGTTCATTTCACACCAGATTTGCAACATTTGAAAGTGCGCATCTATGGTTCATCTGAATAGTGAAGTGGCCTGATTTTTTTATCAAGGTGTCAATGGTAGGACCCACCTGATGAACGGTCTGGATCATACCAAATTTGCCACATTGGCAAGCGTGCAGTGAGGCACAAAAAAAATCCAGTCACAAGAATGATCTTCACCCCTGAGAAAGCATGAATTTGGGCATTTTACACGCTGTTCCAATTTCAGGCGAGACAGTTGTTGCGATACTGATGTCGTATCCAATGTGCTTTGTGGGGGAAAAAGAAAGCCCAAAAATCAGATGCCCTAAACTTCTAATAAATTGATTTTTTTTTTTTCGGTAGACTGTCAAGAAGTGAGGCAATTCGTCGAAGAGTCAAATTGCACTAATTCAAAACAGCAAAAGCTGTACTAGTCCAACTCCATTTATAATAAGTGAAGGTGCACAAACTGTAATTTAAAAATATTTCAGGTCCAATTTGGAACATATGGAATCATGGTTTGGGTCATGTCTTCTCATGAATGAAAATGGTGCCATCCCAACTTTGATTATCTCTATATTGAAAATAGGACTTGGATATTTCATACTTTTAACCATCCAAATAATCTCCACCAATCTGACGATCAGCTGAAACTAACTGATGTTTGGAAGACTATATGGTTATTTCAAATGCAAGTTTTGCTGCATTTAAGTAGTTGTGACTTGGATGCATGGTGGTAGATGAAAGAAGATGGGGAATATTGCAAAACTACACACACACACACACACACACACACACACATATATATATATATATATATATCCTGCGCGTCATTCATCACACTCTGCCAGAGTATTAAAGCAAACTGAGAGAGAGATCCAAACTTAGCAAACTGAGAGAGAGATCCAAACTTCTTCTGATTTCATTTATTTCAACATATAACATGTAAAATTGCCTGACAAAAATGCCACCCAAAAATACAAACCGTTTAAAAAAAGCCCAATTAAATCAATCAATTGTGCCATTAAACCATGCAATGACATTGTCTGGTCATTTCAGCCAATGGAAATTTCGCTCATTGAAAAAAGTAATTTGCAATCGTACCCTTATTTGCTAATAAGAATATTGATGGTTGACTTTTTCCATGGTCCCTGCTTTCATTGCCAGCATGAAAACTTAGCTTGTGCCTAATGACTTTATCTGTTTAAAAGAAATTATTGTGGATGGATGTGTCCGCTCATTTCTTCATGGTAAGTGTGAAAGATGGTTTGTGCATTACCATCAGCACTTTTGGTCTTAATTTATCCTGCCTATACGAATTGAAAAAGAAAACCAGAGTGTGTGCTGATTTGCACATTTATTCGTAATGTAATTCAAAGTTGATCAGGAGGTACACTTCAATTAGATCTGATCCCCCAAACTGATCTGTTTTGAACCAAATTGTGGTCAAGTTCTTTCCGCCATTTGTAAGAAATGCCTTCCATAAAATCCATAGGGTCAAGTATCTGACTATCCCCTCATTTCTTCTTCTTTCAAAGATACCATTTGGAAGAAAAAAGGTGAAATCCAAATTTGACAGCACTTGCCATTTAAATCTCTATGATGAACACAATCAAATCATGCAAGGGGTCGTGTTCCAAGCAGCACAGTGAACTTCTTAGAAGGGATCTCAAATTCGTTTTATAAAGTGGCAGTGGCAAAATTTAGTCCCTTGTCATTTAAAACACACGACCATCCTGAGGTGCTCAATAAAATCCTACCCATGCAAACACGACTCTTGGAACTGCCACAGCCTTCCTTGACTGACTCCAAAATTTGTGAGGTAGTGAGACAACCACTTCATTTTTGTAGTGCAAAACAAGATTCATATATCATTCTGCAATCTGTGTGTTTTGATGGGTTTTTTTTTTTTTTTTTGGGGGTGCAGGAAGAGTTGAAGAATAACACAATCACAATGGTGGAGCAAAGTAAAGTTCTGAACACTCTTGGTGCAGAGAGACAGACTAAGAGGGAGCTTTTCAATGCACTTCGCCGGGAACTCGAGTAAGTTGTGGCAATAGTACTTGTACAATCGTGTCCTAATATCCACAACATCCATCTGGTGAGCCCCATCACAAACAGGCCATGCCCCGAAAATCTCCTCCATCACAATAGGCCATTTGGTGGATTTTTCTTTTACCAACTGGCCAATTGCAGGCCACTAATTAGATGGGGGAGTAGTTTGCCAATCCCAATCCCAAATGAAAAACCCCAATTCCAATCCCAATCCCAATCCCAAAAGAAATACCCTAATTCCAAACTAAATCCCAATCACAAACGAAAAACCAAATTCCAATCCTAAAAGGAAAAATAAAAAAATGAAAAAAATTAATGCCACCTCAACATTAAAAAAAAAAAAAAAAATTACCCAAAAACCCTATTTGTTAATTGGATATGGCACTACACTCCTATCCCGCATTTTAAATCCCCCATGAAAAAGGGAGGGAGAGACAGAGGAAGGGGAGAGTCAACAAAAAAGGGGGGCATTAAGGGACCCCAACCCAAAGTAGCTTGGGGGTTCACGAGGGAAGGAAAGAAAGAAGAAGAGAAGAAAAGGAAAGAGAAGAGACTTAAGGGGGAGGAAGAGACAGGGAGCACAAAAATTTTCCATTTTCTTTAAGGGCCCCTTTACGGGGCCCAAAACTGGCCCCCAAAGGGTAACCCCAACCGGGAAGCCTATATTTCTTTCATGAGAGGAATATGAAATATGTAATTGAACACCACTTTAAAACTTCTTGGGGATCAAATTTTGTACGTATGTTTGCTTTTCCTTTATCCATGTTTTTGGGCCTTAGAACGGGTTACAAATGACATATGTACCCTAAAAGGTTTCAATAACGTGGAGTTATTTTCCCTTTTTCCTTTTTTCCCTTTCTTTTTTCTTCAAGAAACCCTTTTCTTTCTTCTCCTCTTCTTCCTTCCTTCTTTTTTTTCTTTTTCCCCCTTTTTCTTTTCTTCTTTCCCTTTTTTTTCTTCCCTTCCCTTGCAAGTCCAACACCCACTGTTAGGTTGGCAGACGTGTAGAAGAAAAAGAACACTTGGGCCTATTTGGGCCAAACAAAGTAATGGCTATAAATGGATAATATTATTCACTTTTAATTTATTGAGCATTTCCATGATTTTCCAATTGTTTGCACCAAATAGAAAAATGGTATTTTAGTTTAAAATGTAAAATTCAATTTATTTCCTCTTCAAAGGTAACCGATTTAAAGAAACTTCTTTAAACAAACAGCCAAAAGTATGTAAATCAAGAAATTGACTTACACTGGAAATTGGAAAACCAAACGGCCCTTAGAAAGGACCCGTAAATTAGATGTTAGTAAACCACCTAATCATTGGGCCAAAAATTTGCAGTGGGCCTAATGAGTGCCTAATATTAATGGTACGGGCATTTTCCTAAAAACCTTTAAATTTGGCAATTTGCTTAAACATCTATTGGAATAGTTTTTGGGAGTAGGTGGCTAAAATAGGCTTGACATATTCCTTCCATAATGTCCACCTACAAGGTGGTTATACTATGCCATTGTTTTTTTTTTTTTTTTAATTTTTAATTTTACATGGAGAACTTTAATCCATCATGGAATTAATTTTTTTTTTTAAATTTAAAAAAATATTGAATAGTATTCGTACCGCCCTAACCCGACACCCACGTTCCTTCCCCCTTAATTTCAATTAAATTTGAAGGGGCTTTTTGGGATTGTTAGATACGGATCCATTTTGGCAAAAATAAAAAATGCGAGAAATCGGATTTCCCTATTCCGTTTGAGGGGGACTTGAACTTTCACATATTTCATTAATTCAATCTCATTTAACAAAAATGTCGCAACCTTTTTTTTTGAATTTCTTTCAATGTACAATGAAAATAACTTGGTCTTTTGTACTGATTTGTGGAAGATTTGGGTTTTAATTTTAAATTTTTTCAGCATTATCTCTTGATTAATTTTTTTTGTTAAACCCCCACTGGGGCCCACCGATCTAAGGGATGGATTTCATTTTTTCAACCCATGGGCCCACTGGGGAAAGTATTTGCATTGTTCCTATGTTGTCCCAGGGGCCCCACCAGTCGTAAGGGTGGATTTCATTTTTCAACCCACCGTGGTTTTATGTTGATTGTTTTTATTGGCATTTAAATTTAAATTTAATATTAAAAATTAAATTATTAAAAATATTTAATTATTAAAATAAAAAAATAAGTATTTGAAAACCAAGGATTTGTCACATACTTTTATAAGAGGAGAATCCTCATTGGAACATAAGAAATCTCCCTTCTAAAGATCAATGCAACATTTTTAGTCCAGTCATGCAATCAATGACTATGTAACAAGATTCATGGTTCTCTAAACAAGAAGTATCATCATATCTATTTCCAATAAGGTTTTGTAATTTGATGAAAATATGTATGTTCGATGGGGTGTTTCTCAAAAATGGAAAAAACGATTTTCACCAAATAGAACCCTAACTTTTTTTATAGAATTCCAACCCAACCTATTTGTACATCAAATAACATTAGAAAACAAGGGTTGTTCACCATATTTTGATTTTATAAAATTATTTTTTAGTGGTTCTCAAGTTTTTCCGATTCTTTAAAACCAATTTTTCCTTCAATGAACCGGCACATTTTGGGAACAGGTAAAACAGTCATTTTAAACGAATTTCTTGTTAAAGGGCCGTCCATTAAGGTGACCACTCCACCTCAACATATTAAAATGCACCACCAAACCCTAGGAAGATAGGAATTATGGGAAGAAAAGAATCCCCAATAACACCCAAGGCTTATATAAGGACCGAACAGTAAATCCAAGTATTTAAATTATTTTTTATTATTTAAAAAAATAAATTCCTTCCCAAAAATTAAAAAAATGTCTGAATAATATTCCTTTTCAAAATGGGCAAAATCATAGGAAAATCCATCAAAATTAAACCAATATTACTCCCAAAGAGTGGCCCAATAATCGCACCATGCTTCCTCCTAGAACAGAATTTCTAGGACCATTCCCTTCACCATATTCAGTTCCTTCATTGCAAAAGTCTCCACTTTCTGAATGGTTCTCCAAGCTCCTGTCGTTCTATAGGTGGGGCACGGGCAAGGACTGCACTATTATCCCTAACACGGTGCGGCCCTGAGCGTGGGCCCACCTTGATGTATGTCTAGTATATCTACGCCGTCTATCCATTTTTCCAGATCATTGATCATGAGATAAAAAATGAAGCAGGTCCAAATCTTTGGTGGACCACGCTACAGGAAACAGCGGTGATTAACCATTAAAAATATGTGGGCCACAAAAATTTTAGATCAATCTAATATTTGTTTTTTCCCTTCATCCAGGTCGGTGTGACCTAATCAAAAAGTGGGATGGAAAATAAAAATTACGGTAGGCCCTGGAAACATTTAGGGCCTGTTTGGCCGGGCAGATCCCATGGTATTAGGAGGGATGGGATCAATTTTAAGGTAATGATAGTGGTGTTAGTGGATTGTCTTAAGATCCGTGGGATTGCTTATGTCTGGGTATGATTGGCACGCCGTACATATCCCGAGATTTTACATTCCAATCCATCCAACCAAGGGATAGGATCAATTTTAAGGTAATGATGGTGATGTCAGTGGATTGTCTTAAGATCCATGGGATTGCTCATATCCCGGGACAAGTTCACCAGATCTGCTTGGCTCGTCATGCCTATCCCAGGATATTGCTGATCCCACTGTTTGCTGCAGTGTGATCCACCTGAGATTTAGATTTACTTCAGTTTTTATCGCATTCCCTCGAATGATATGGAAAGATGGACGGATAGCATAGATATACTGCATATCCATCAAGGTTGCCCCCCTCCCCCCCAATCACGGCCACACCGCCTTGGGTGAGGCTGGCGACGCACCTAATCCGTTCCCTAAATTTTTAAGATGTTTTTAAAAGTGCCTGTTTGGGAGCTTGGATTTGGAACCCCTGAATTTGGAACCGTGGATTTCAAACCCTTTGGATTTTGAAATCATCTTGTTATGTTTGGCACCCTGAATTCAGGAATCCATGCATTCAGAAATCTGCATGGTATATTTATAGGGATTTGAATTTAATTCCTAAATCAATTTTAATATCTTTAATTAGTGTAGTTATGTAATGTTTGACACAATGGTTGTAATAAGCCCATTGAAATATATACTTTGTTCGAAAATGGTGAATTCGAAGTCTTGGATAGGCCACAAGCACAAGATCACATCGGAGTGACTAACCAATAATTTTTAACCGTTGATTTACATGGACAATGTTTGAACGGCACAGATTATCATATTAAAGTAATTATAGTGATGCAATTGATAATCTAATTGTTTTGGGATATCATCGGTGGGTCGTGTGCCCAATAGATTAATAGTCTAGTGACACATGTTACACATGCAACTCTTGAAAAGATTTTACCCGTAATCCAAGCTTTCATCTTGGATTTCAAACCCTCTCTTTAAGGGGATTGAAACCCTTTGGATTTAAAAATTAAAACTCTCAGTTATTTTATTGTGCTAAACATATCAGGGGATTTGACCCCCCCCCCCCCTAAAAAAAAAAAAGAAGCATAGTGAGCCCATGGGCTATGCGCAAAAGCTTGGCGGAGCTGAAGAATGATGGTTATGTCATAGGGGAAGATGATTAGGATCAAATAAAATTTTAATCATTTAAACATAATTTCTTAACTTCAAGCAATGTGTAAATTAAACTAAGTAAAGCAATTTAACATAAAGGCTTCCAAGCCATTAGTGGGTCCAATAACATAAACTAAAAATGATTTGACATTCATGCAACTAATCTATAAATGATAATCGCAAGCGCACAAAGCAAATCCAACCAGAGAACAATCTGCATTTATGTGGAATATATATATATATACATATATATATATGGTGAGACCCATAAATGAAATGAAATGATGTTATAGTGTGGTGGGATCCATAAATGTCAGGGGTAAATGTTAAATGTATATTTAGTGGTGAGCTACACTTTCTTTAACCACATTTTAATAGGCCCCACTATATGTATACTAATATATATTTTTTGTGACATTTGAGAAACAGTTGTGAAAACTCTTAGAACCTCACTATATGATGGACCACAAGAGGTAATAATTATTTATGTGGGCCCTTCCATGGTCTATATAGAGGGAATGATTATTTATTTGGGGATGGATTTTTCGAACATGTGAGAGAGGCATGGAACTTATTAGAAGCACTTGCCCGTCTCTTAAAATGAGGGCCTTTTGGGTCATATATGTACTAATATACAAGTGTGATATAAAATGCACAATTGACTTGGATTGAAATTACATTTTTCCCCTTAACTTGAACCGTAATAACTTGAGATTTCCATTTAAATTTTATTTCTCCATTTTATTTTTACACATTTTATATATTTAAGTGAGCATGGACACAAAACTATCATATGGGTTAGACATGGGCAACGCTTTAGTTGGTTTTTTTTTTTTTTTTTTCTATTGGATGTAGGTTCTACTTGGGCTAACTTGGAGGATTTTGGGCTAGGATTGGGCAACATAAAGCTAGCCCTTTAACAGCTCTAACTACTTTACACTAAGTGATAAGACTATGCTAGTGCAATGATTTTTACATCTTGTTTGTCAATCACATGAGTCCATATATCAAGTAGTCGATTGAGTCCTTAGAAGCTGAAGAACAAAGAATTAAGAGAACACGAGCATGAAGAAGCAAAGAACATGTAAATGAGATGCCTTGGTGACCCTAACCCTTGACCCAAAACAACCCCCGGAATCTCTAGATGATCCTTAGCCTTATCGGTAAACTTTGTTAATCATCTCTTAGCCTTAAAAGCTTAATTGAAACATGATAAGTAAGGTTGTTAGAGATACAAAGCTGTTGTGAATTTATATGCCCAAAACAACAGACTTTCGAGTGGTGCTCGTTCTCATTGAGCATATGGAACCCGACAGGTAACTCATATGTCTCCAGGAAGTTATGATTTTTTATTTAAGTTTCTTAATGGCATCGAAGACCCATCGAAGGATCCCCTCGATGCCATCGAAGACCACTCGATGGAATCGGGTAGCAGTGAGGAAACTATTTAGCAACAATTCAGCTGAAAATTCGATTTTCTTGATGTCATCAACAGAGTCATTTTCTACTTATTTTTTACTATTGAAACTCAAACTTTATATATAGGGCATTCGGTTTTTGGGCATTTGGATGGATTTTTTGTGCAACAGAAGCATAGGTGATTCCATGATCATATCCATCATCTAAAGCCTCTAAGTCCATGAGATCTAATTTATCTTTCTTGTAATTCATCACTTAAAAGAGGATTTCAACTTCAATGTTGAAGATGAACTTGATCTCTACCTTATTCTAGATATTAAACTTGAACTTATAGTCAAATCCTTGTCTAAATCCTCTAGAACACCCATTTAGGTGAATGTTCTAGAATTACAATCTTTCATTAGTTACAGGAGATTCATCCAACCTCTCATCATCTTGGTCATCTCAAATGACCACCTCATGCAAGATATTTGATCATTGAAGTTAAAGCATTGGCAACGCATCAGCATCATGATTGGGAGAGCTGGTTGAAGCACAAGAAAACATCGATCGAGCAACACAAGAAGATACTACAAAAGGAGCTCAATTCAACAAGCAAGTTGTCATTTGTAAGAAAACATATACTCCTTCATATATATAGGATTGAGTGTTATAGTTTAAATTGACAAATTCAATTAAGTTCTTCTGTAGGACCTTGATTCTTGTGTAGTACCTAAATCTAAGTCCTTGTGTAGGCTACCGGACACGGGTGTGTACGTGTTAGTCTTTGAGGGAGCCTCCCGGTGGGAGTAAACGTAGGTCTTTGGATTGAGTCCAAGGTTATTTGTTAGCCGATAGAAAATCAACTCAAATCTCTTATGGGAGCATCTGGCAGGAGTGTGCGCTTGGTAGGTTATTGTGTAGGACCGAGGTTTGTGGCGAGCTTATAAAAAGCTACGTAAGTTTTTGAGGGAACCGGTCATTACGTAGAATTGTAAAGGTTAGAGGTGAACCTGATTTTAAACCTCTGATAGTAAAATTAGGTACATACATGGGTTGAGTCCCACTTTCGTATATAATCATTTTAATGGTTTAAAGTAAGCCTTTGTGCATCTATAGTTAGATTTGAATATCAAATTAAGGTGTAAAGATCATGAATGAAAGTGAATGGTTCATCGTCGGTCACCAATCAGTCCCTATGTGTGATCACTGATTTATTTATTTTTTTAATTTTATTTTATTTTATTTAAAGCAAGTGTTTGGTTATCTTAAGTTACAAGTTATTCCCCAAGTGTTTGATCTCCTTTTCTTTAAATATAGATACCAAGAATGACATTAAGGGTAGTCTTCTTCCGCCTCCACCCTAGTGGATGAATCTTCAAATAACATCAATTAAACTTAATGGTAGAGTTATTTACATCACAATGGGCTACCTACATCAATAGAAGTATTTCTTACCAGAATTATTTCATACAACACAACACTTTGGGATCCCCCACCAAAGTTTCCAAATGGCCAGATTTCACTTCGTTTTGGCGAAGATGTATCAATCGAATGGATTGGATGACATGTACGCAACATGATGGCCCTCCATGTAGTGAAGGGTGAGAGGCCCTTCTCACATGCTCCCTGTGGTGTGGCCCACCTAAGTCATGGATTAACATCATGGTCAAAGTGGATGTGACAAGTGTTGATAGTTTACCATGCAATTGAGTTGTTTGGGCATACCCACGTCATGTGTGCAATATCCAAGCCAACCATCAGATGCAACCTTGTGATTTTAGTTCCAGGGTCCAAAACTCAGGCGAATCCATCAATCAAGTGGGCCACAAATTGGGACACCGTTGGGAGGGGACACCCACTTTTGACCGCACAAACCCACCTAAGTTGCAAAAATGGCTTGATTTTTAGCATGAACCTTCATCCAGGCCAAATGAACCCGAGGAATAGCCTAGATTTCATATACACAACATGGTGAGGCCCACCTGGTCGATGAGTGGCAGGCCTAATTTTTGGGCTCAGAACAAATACATCCTGGAGCCTGCCTGACAAACACACCAAATCAATAACTGCGCATCACCGGCACAAGAGGGGCATTTAGCTTGGCACATGCAGCTGCAAGTTGCACACCCCAAATACAAAAGAAGAAAATGATGATGATGCTCAAGATTCCTAACAAATGCAAAGTTTACATATGAAATTCTTTTGTGAAACTGCTACAAATCAGATAACATAGCTCAACTCAACTCCCTCATGGATATCAAAGCTAGGATATCAAAGACCCAGAGCTGCAGCAAAACCATGCATGTTGTATAAGATCACGCTAGGTAACAGTTCTTTGGTGGCATCATCTTGAGATTTACTACACAGTTCATTAAGGGGGGAAAAGGCATGAGACAGGGAGCAATGCTCAGCCCACGCACGTGCAGCCTACCAGAACGGCATCACGAGGGTCAAGTAATTCCACGACCTGGCCCAAGAATCAGGTGTTGCACATTAACCAGTTGAGCTTGGGCCACAGTTACAAAACAAACTTATATCTGGAAAATTAATAATAATAATAATAATAATAATTTGTTGGAAGATTTCCAAATTGTTTCTAACATTGTGGCCCACCTAATGCGCGGAACAAACTTGATTTTTGGTTGAGAACGTCTAGACGGTTGGACCCACTTATTGGACAGACTGGATATTGCACCAGTCTGCCATGTTGGCATGGTATATAGATGCCAAGCCATGTACACATGCATGGGACAAGCAAACCTCTGCGGTAGGTTCCTTTTAACGATGAGAATCAAAATGAGGACTGCCAAAAGGCGGAATTTTAGAATACCGAGACCAACACACCAGTTGGGCTCTTATAAGTCATCCAGGGCAATGGTCTGATGGGCCCCACCAAAAATCTCCCAACGGGGAGAGTCATAACCCTCCATTCAGTGCGCTGTAGATTGTTAAAAGATGCATCAAAGGGGCATTCAACAGGAAAAAAAACAAACGCATACACAATGATCAGATAGATCGCTAGGGTATTAGGCACTGCAGGGACTATCAGATTGACGGTCTGCTCTGGCTCGCTGAAACATGGGTTCCACTTTCATGGACCTAGTGCCCGAACCTACCATGCATATCCTATCGGAATTTAAACTTGATGAATCATTTCTTCATCAATCATCTAATAAACCAATTCAAGAAAACAAAAATGCCCCAAACAAAACAACAAGAACGAAAAAAAAAAAAAACTGCAGAATTATTCAGAGCCAAAAGATTCAAATATCTAAATCACACGCCAAAGTAAAATTGAAAGTTTCACTCACTATGAATGAAAATCATTTCTTTTCGGGTTCATCCTCTGTCTTTAGCCCATAACGGCGGTTGAACTTGGCAACCTGGCCAAGGCTCTGGGCAATCTGACGCCTCGCTCTAAAATGATAGACTTTACCCGTGTCATGTATTCTAGTCATCATAACCTGAATCAGTCTTCCACTCTGTGTCACATATGATATCCATTGCATCTGGGGGTGCAATCCTTTCCTCATCTTGAAATCTGAACAGCCACATTACAGAAATTTAACAATGAAAATAAGAAAACTCAACAATTGCAAGATGCACGTAGTTCCACTCATCATGTAGAATGGGTTGAACAATGGCTATAAGCTCACACAAGATACTTTAATGCCGCAAAAAATGGCTTAGCGCCGCGAAATCTTTTAGCGACATACTCCTCAAGCACCGCTAAAAAATATCTGCCGGCGTTTTTTGGGGGTTTTACCAGCGGTTTTGGCCGCCGCTAAAACATTTTGTTCCATCACTTTTGTGCAATAAAAACTTCATCAAGCTAGGCTCTTAACATGTCAGGTTCAGGCTGGGTACTGGTGTCCCCGTATTCTGTTTTCCAGCTTATTTTAGGCAATGGTCCCACAACTGAAGAAATAAAAATTTCAGGTGGACCACATCACAGGAAACAGTGATTATTGGCCACAGATGGTTCACCTGAAATTTATATATGCTTTATTTTTTGTATCATGCTTTAAAATAAGCTGGAGAAACAGATGAATGACATAGATATACAATTAATACATATAAGTGGGTCCTATGGTTAGGGTCTCACCACATCGGTGGTGCTGGGGTCACATACAAGTCGCTCTCCATAACGTGGCTCACTTCAACTGCATCTGCGGACCACATTAATACCCTCTCTATAAACAAGTTAAAACCACATCCTCTAATAAACCAATCATGGCCCCACATCCATCTGCACAATTAAGAAAAGGAGAAATACTCTAATACTCTTGCAGAGTGTGAGAGATGATACGCATGCACTTAGAAATTGCATACAAGGGATACCAGTAATTCAAATTTAAGTGTCCAAAATATGTCTTCCCAATTTGGATGTATCATGAACTAAAATATATGATTTTTTTTTTAAATTATTATCCACTATCAAATTGGTGGACATTTATTGGACAGTTAAAATGAAAAATATCCAATGGTCAGGTGAGTGCATGCATCTGAGGTTAAGAGTCATTGCATCAATCTAATTTTCGAAATTTAGTTAATGTATGCCACGTGTAAAATTTCTACGTGCCTATGTATCAAGTATCCCACACTGTCTGAGTATCATGTAACTGCAAGAGCCTGCTATCAAACAATACCATGTTTGGCAAGCCACTTTGCAATTCACCCAGATCAGGAAAATAGAAGAGAACAAAATCCAGATCATCATAGCCGCAAAC
Source organism: Magnolia sinica (assembly GCF_029962835.1). Lineage (NCBI taxonomy): Eukaryota > Viridiplantae > Streptophyta > Magnoliopsida > Magnoliales > Magnoliaceae > Magnolia > Magnolia sinica. The sequence continues at coordinate 89,645,624 of NC_080581.1, read as the reverse complement.
AACATTTGAATTTGAAATACTATGCCAACTCTAACATATAAATTGAAAACTGTTAGAACAAAGACATTTCATCAAACACATGTTGTGCACACCTTAAACATTCACAACAATAAACCATAAAAGTGATTTTTTTAGGAAAGCCCTAATCCTTTTCCCATTACGGAGTTTAGGAAACCCCTAATTCCAACATTGTATCCTCTGATAATCTGCGGATTTACAGATCTAAAAATAAAAAACCTAAATATCTATTTGAGAGAAATGAGTACCTGGCTGGGGAAGAGATGAAGGGCAGGGGCTGCTGGCCGCACCAGATCTGGAGACGATGCAAGTGAGGAAGAGAGGGGGAGAGAGAGAGAGAGAGAGACTGCGAGATAGGCAAATGGAGAGAGAGGCGCAAGATCTGGAGATGATGCAAGTGAGAGAGAGAGAGAGAGAGAGAGAGAGAGGCGCGGGGTTTGGGAGCGAAATGACTATAGGGTTTTTTTTTTTTTGCAAATGGAAAGAGAGGCGCGGGGTCCTGGAGCGAAATGACTGTAGGTTACACACACACACGGTAAACATCCGTGGGCCCTGTTTACACAGCGCCGGTGTACGAGGCACCTAAAGTGCCGCTGGTACTCTGTTTTGTTGTAGTGCAATCTTAATAGCCATGCATGTATTGTGACATCCAACAATGATGGGTCACCATCGTTTTCTAAATGGTGGTAAATCACCACCGGTCCATATATTTCACCAAGTAATATAAACCTCGGAAGACATTGACCAAAGCAACATTACAGTTTAGTAATTTTTGGATAATGAATCAATACACACGGTGCGCATATACAAGATCCAGACCGTTTCTCTGTTGGGCCTGCCATGGATGGGACGTACTCAAAATGTCAGATGATCTGACCGTGGATTGAATTATTTATTGCCCATTGAATATGGGCCATTGAGTGGATTTCTTTCTGATAGTCTATTTATAGTCCCGAACATCCACAATGAATGTATAGGATCAAAGTTCCAACAAGCTTATAGGTGGTGTGCTCCCACCTTTCTTTAAAAACGAAAAAAAGAAAAAAAAAAAAAAAAAAGGTTGCTCTGACTGTCGACCATGTGGCAAATGGTCCATCCATTGAATGATCCAGATCAACGGTCTGGATAATCTGGATCCCCAAATTACATATTTCTCTTCTTAGTATTTCAATTTTTAGGTAGTCAATTAAGAGTTACGAAGTTTCAGTCTTGGAGATTTGAAGGGCACCTTCCACAGTGTCACCTATCAGATCAACGGTCTTGATCATCCAAACATGGTACATGAATCATATAATTCCTTTTTTTATATATGATAAGATGAGAATGTTGGTGAGCCACTTCCCAACTCTGGTACGGGGACTTAGTTGTATGTCCAACTGGTTGTGTGCTAGGCCCACTGTGATGTTCGCATAACATGGAACCCTTCTAGTAAGGTAGGATCCTACCATGGGTGTCTAAAAAATTCAGGTGGGCCAAACCATAGAAAATAATGGACAACCATCAAAACCTCCACGTTCATATAAGTCCCATTTAATGGTTGACTTGACCTGATCTTTGAGGCATTGAATTTATTTATTTTGCATGGTTGAGACGGCATACAAACACCACAATTAGGTCACACACACCAAGCATTTATCAATTATATTTATTATTGAAATACAATTTTTAAAAAACAATATTTCTATTGCTGACCTATATCTGGATGTAAACTTGAACATGAACCTTGACCTGATGCTAAACCCGATCGATTATGGATCCGAAACCCCAATTCAAATTATAATTCGTGCACCAAGCTAGGCTTGGTAGGACCCAGTGGCATCTAATCAGATCATATTCAGATGGGTACCTCACATATGGTACTAATGGTTTGAAAATCATTTTTTGGACATGGTATCATTAACCAACGAGACAGGGTCTTGTCGCCTCTTATTACCTCATATTGAGCTGTTTTGGGCTGATAGAAGATGATACAGTAGAATGAACGATACTGGTACATATCAGGCTATACATACAGATTGGGGATGATACTTTAATATCATAACCCCTCCTGATCCACTTTCAGAGAGAGACATATGATCCTTTAATATCCAGCCACACATGACCCACTTTGAGAGAGAGAGAGAGAGAGAGTTGGTAATACACACAAAAGCCAGAATAGAAGAAAGTTATACATCAGCCAAACATGTAATACTATATGCATGAACAATTAACATACAATAGTTTTTATCAGCAGCCACCGCTGCAACCACTGCCACCGCCGCAACCACCGCCACCTCCACCTGACCCACCCATTCGCGGACCATCTGGGTCATCCCCACAAGCAAAGATGACCGTAGATATGATCGAGATTGACAAAATCATCATGCATAACATCAATAAGCTTCCAGAAATATGGAAAACACTGCCCCCGCTGCTGCTGACGCCAGCCAGGGCATCCAAAGGCCTAGCCATTGTGAATATATCATTCTAGCTTCTTATATGGTAGGTAAGGCCATACACACACACACAAGTAGAGAGAGATTAAAGTATTCATATTCACATGTATGTGAACTTTCCCATGCAACCCCTTGTTTCTTGCACACATGTAATATGCGTTGGGTACGATGCAAAAGTCTGGCGTGAGGAAAGAGATAAATCTTGTTATCGACAATTTCTCAACTTAGAATATATATATATATATATATATATATATATATATATATATATATATATATATATATATATATATTATCATTTAATGTATTTTCCCAATGTTATTAGGAAAATTTCAAAATCTCAATCATATTTGTCAAAATAGCTATGGGAATTGAATATAATTAAAATAGAATCGATCAACTTATTAGGCCTATTACCCCATTGTGACAAGTATGTATTTATACATAAAAATCTGAAAATCTCATGATATTTTCACACAAAGCTAATCAATTATATTGCCATGCAATATAGTGAGATGTTCAAAATCTCATTAGCTTTTAACTGTCCGTGTTGTTGTGAAGTCATCGCAATTTTAAAGTTGGATTTGGTTGTACTAATTGTTATGAAATTGCAATAGATTAGACTAATTTATCATGAAATTTAAAAATATTTGGTGCAACCAAATTCCTAATTAAAAAAAGAAAAATTGTCATTTTTACTTGAAATTTTTTCCTATTGCGTTATATTAGAGTCATGAAAAGATGCTTTGACATTTATCAAAGCATTCCAATGAAGCTACATAGAGGAGGTGAAATATATAGTTTACTCTTAGGAGAGATTCCATTCATAGCCTTTATAATCGAAAACCAAGGCGCAGCACCCAGAAGTAAATTGTACGTTGGATATGAAGCTGTGTGGCCCCATCATGATGTGTTTATGAAATCAATCTCACCGAATTTTAAGTGTAGGGCTAAACAACCATCCCTATCAATGATTCAACTGAACCAATCGATTAGAGAAGGGGGTATAAGGCAATACCCACCTTCCAAATTACTTTCCTTGGTATAGCCCACTTGAACCGGGGATTGTCCTGATATTTGGGCCTATGACTAAAATTTTTTATGGCATATAATGGTTTAAGTAGATTTCATATAATCATAATCATCATGGTAGGCCCTATAAAAAATCAACATTCGATGCGTCTCCCAACCCTTTTCTATGGTGGGGACCATCTGTATCACATATTAATTAATATGATTTTTATTTTATTTTTTTCTTTTTTGTATGCCTAACATGGGATTACAGAAGACCCACCATGATGTATGTATTTTATTCATGCCATCAATACATTCTTCCATATCATTTTAGGGCATGAGCCCAAAATTGATATAGATCCAAATCTCAAGTGGACCACACCATTGGAAAGGGGTGATTGAACACCCATGGTAAAAACTTTTTAAGCCCACTGTAATATTCATTTTCCATCCAACCAGTTCAGTAGATCACATAGACCTTGGCGAGGGGAACACACTAATGTCAGCTTGATCCAAAACTTCTGTAGCCCCCAAGAAATTTTTTAATGGTGGGTGTCCAATAACCACCTTTTCCTATAGTATAGTCCACTTGAGAATTGGATCTCCCTAATTTTTGATGTATATATATATGTAACACCCCGCACCTCTGGTACGCGAGTGTTACCATTAAAAACCTTTGTTAATAAAATTGTTAAAGACGGCTCATTGAATATGGACACGTCACGAAGACCTTCTAGGAAACTAGACAAAGCGTCCACTGGCCCTGGGGATTTACTTAACAATCAGTCTCCCCATCACAACCATTGAGTTATGGGATCCACCGCCAACTACTCAAAGAGCAGACATACCTGGAGTTGTATAGACGAACCACACTGATGGATCTGATCAGAGGTGGACCCTATAAATAAGCGAGCAAATGGTTAGGTGTTTAGGCCTCCACATGTAGTAAAGGCTCATGGAAAATATAGTTCTAAGTATGCTCAATAGGAAAATTGGTTAGGCTTGGACATACCCATTACTCTGGGACCCTTTGGGCCATTGATACTGGAGCACAAGGGGATCTGACCCTCAGATTAGTAGAAATCCATAAGAGGGCGTTTCGATCATGACTGATGGGCTACCTGAGTATTGGATTGTCCTGATCATTGGCTCGACCCCTTAAATGGGAACACCTAGGGGAATGAACGGTGCAGATTGCATGATTCCATCGCTATGGGGCCGAAACTAGTGTGCACGAGCACCACAGGCAAAGTAAATGCAACACACTAGACCACCCGGTCAGTCAAAAGAACGCCGACCTGAGAGATTTCAAAAAAAATAGAGGAAGTCCTCTCTGATTTCCCGCTAGAGCGTGTTCGAACGGACAACATCCACTTTAGACGAGTCATGACCCACCACGGGCTACCATTCGAGGGATCTGAACCGTCCATTGGGTGAGGATGCCTTGGATGACCAGGTCCACGGCAACTAAATCGTCCCATGCAAATGTGCATGTGCACAAGCTGAGGACAGTCAGGGACGTGCGATAACCCTTTTTCGAAAAGCAAGTGATTTCAGAGGCTTCCACATGGGCGATCCGCATCAGCCTCTCTCCCTCCATCCCAACCGTCCTTCCAAGCCTCGATCCACGCTTTCCCTTCACTATTGAGAACGGGCAGACAACCGCCTGTAGTAAGGAAAGGCGTGGGAGACATTTCCGTTTTAGGAAAGTCTCGCTGGCGCAATCTGAGTCTCTCCTTGAGCCACGTTGGCATATGTCAATTGTCCCCTCTAGGGCAATAATGGCTCTATTGTCAGAAGCTTCTCGTCTCATAGAAGAGAGTGAGAGGTGAGAAACTTGTGATATATGTGGAAACGCGGATGAATGACTGGATTAGTGGCCCCTGCAGTGATCAAGGGATCCGAGACATTCAAACGGACCAGATCATCCAAATACTCCGTAGACAAAAACCTGCCATGATCAACCTCATCATCTTCCCCGATAGGTCAAAAGACCCACCGTGATGGGGTGGGCCCCATAACAGATAAAAAGTTACTTTTTCTGTAGATCATGGTAGCAAGAACCTATCCCTAGTGATGGATGAATCCCATGCATGTGGAAATCAGAGAGAAATACGTGAACGCGGCCACCAAATCATGACCGTTGGATGGGCCGTTCGAGCACACCCCAAGTCTATAAATAAGACTCGTTCGCCTCGGGATCTCCACCAGCTAAATAAAGAGAAAAGGAGAGAGAAAAGAGAAAGGGAAAAGAGAAAGGAAAGTAGAAAAGAAAGAAAGAGCGAGTGTAGGAACGGCGAGCTCGGTGCCGCACTGCACCAAGTCGACCCATCTAACTCGGGTCGAGTTGGCTCAGTGCAGACCAGCGTCACCACTATAGGAGAAAGAGAGAAAGTGAGAGAGAGAGAATGTTGGAATATTTGGTTGAATTAAATAGACTATTAAAAATCGAGAACCAAAAAAGAAAAATAAAATTTTGAGAAAGAAAAACTTATTGAATTGAGTCGAGGCGCTGAGTCACTCGGCTTGAAATCGAATTTGCTCTCCTTGGACAGCGTCCCAAGTGCAATAGGTTTCCAGAGCAATTGACCTCTAGGATACGACGACTATGACCCAATCCCAGCGGTGCACTCACTGTACACGGGCTGAACCACTTGCAGTTTAATCCAAAAGTGCTGAGTTGACTCAGCGATGAACTTAGTAAAATTCTTAAAATCGTATCAGAGAGAGTTTTATAAGGGAGATAATAATTTCATATATGTTAAAACTGGAATCGGTAGTCTTTATATAGACTCTGAAGTGGTGTATAAACACCCTTTACAAAAGGTTAGGTTCGTTGAGTTTAAACCCAACATGTGCGACTAACCGGAAGGGATGCATCTCTCTGGTTTAAAACAAAAAGGCACAAGTGCGAGTGCACTCTCACAAATAAAGTCCCGCGGTACTCATACACACACACCCACGCGAGTACACCCACACCGCAGCCGCACCCGCGCCCACACCCAGCCCAGCCTGTCTCGTCGCATCGCGTCGCGCACGCACACACGGATATAGACACGGACTCGGACTCGGCTCGGCTCGGCTCGGCACAGCACCACTCGGCTCGGCGCGCGCGTGTGTGGTCAATTGCATAGATTAGAGCTATTGGCATAGCCCTCCCATAGGACCAAATTTACCTACCCCCTGAAAGGGGCTCAAGCCCTAGGCAAAAAGACTATCTTATATATAAGATAGTTTATTTTGTCAAATCCAATGTGGGATAAAACCCACAACACAAAAGTACCATAACTTTTCAAATGTGGAGGGAAATCACCAAAAAATTGAAAATTCAAAATTTTAATATTATTTTAAGATAAAATATAACAATCCCCCACATATTTTAAAATAAACTCTTTCGAATTAAAGTGTAATAGTTATGCAATGGTGCCGGTGTCACCATATACTTGAACCGACATTAGAGTAAGCAAGACAGGTCTACAGGAATCAGGTGATACCATAGTCTTAAACCTGAATCCTTTTAATGTAGATCGCAAGTATATGCCACTCACACAACTCTTTCTCTGCAAGTGATTATGCGGTTCGGTGCGTTTTAGTCATACACCATTATCTGGATTTCATGAGTGCTCTAGAGAATTCGCCTAGATTCTCATAGGAAGCAGCCTCCACCTCCACACCTATATAGGTGAATTCCATCAAGTGTATGCAGTAACTGTATACACCACCAAATATATGACTATGGATTCACTAAGAGTTCTAACAACTCATCCTTCTACGTTGCTGCTCGCACTATACACCATAGAATGGGCTCATACAACTCAATGCAATCGTCTACATCATGTCTTGTTGTTTACTCATTGAATCTATCTCATGGGATCTCCACTTGTATAGGTTGGGTTACCGACACTAGCAGCTCATATATTAGGCTCAGCCTCATTCCATTTGATATATCATTGACTAACCTTTCAGATAGTTCTTTAGTCAGAGGATGTACTAGATTCTTTTCTGACCTCACAAAGTCAATAGATATGACTCCATCACGTAACATGTGTTTCACTATATTGTGTTTGAGTCTAATATGCCTGCTCTTTCCATTATATATTTTACTTTTTGCTTTTGCTATAGCTGCTTGACAGTCATAATGAATAGACACAGTCGATACAGGCTTTGCCCACAATGGTATATCAGCTAAGAGATTTCTAAGTCATTCGGCTTCTGATCCAGCCTTTTCTAAGGCAATAAAATCGGATTCTATAGTAGACCGAGCGATACATGTCTGCTTGGTAGATTTTCAAGAGACTGCTCCTCCACCCAAAGTGAAGATATATCCACTCGTGAATTTTGTCTCATCTAAATCACTAATCCAGTTAGCATCACTGTATCCTTTTAATACAACAGGAAAATCATCATAATGTAAACCATAGGCTATACTGCCTTTTAGGTATCTCAAAATCCTAGACAAAGCATTCCAATGCTCTTTTTCAGGGTTATGTGTATATCTACTTAGCCTTCCTACTGCAAAAGCTATGTCTGGTCTAGTGCAGTTTGTTAGATACATGAGTCTACTAATTATTATAGAATACTCCAATTGAGATACACTATTTTCTGTATTCTTCATGAGAGTCACACTATAATCAAAAGGAGTACTGACAGGTAAACAGTCAAAATGGTTAAACTTTCTCAATATTTTCTCAATGTAATGAGATTGTGATAATATAATAACACTATTTTTTCTGGTTACTTCAATACCCAAGATTACACCAGCCTCTCCTAAGTCTTTTATGTCAAACTTAGATGACAAGAATTTCTTAGTTGCATTAACTAATTTAATATTAGTTCCAAAAATAAGCATGTCATCAACATAAAGGCATATAATAACATAATCATTTCCATAAATTTTACTATATACACATCTATCTATATCATTTATATGATAACCATTTGATTTTAAAACACCATCAAATTTTTCATGTCATTGTTTAAGAGCTTGTTTTAAACCATATAGTGACTTAATTAGTTTACATACTTTATTTTATTTACCTGATATCTTATAACCCTCAGGTTGCTCCATATATATTTCTTCTTTTAAGTCTCCATTTAGGAAAGCCGTCTTAACGTCCATCTAGTGTATCAACAGTTTATATATAAAAGCTATCACTATTAAGACCCTGATAGTAGTAATTCTAGTTACAAGGGAATATATATTAAAGTAATCTATTCCTTCCTTTTGTTTAAACCCTTTCACTACCAACCTAGCCTTAAACTTATCAATAGTCTCATCTGGTTTTAGTTTCTTTCTAAATACCCATTTACAACCTATTGGTTTGTTTCCAGGTGGTAGGTCTACAAGTTTTCAAGTGTTATTAGATATAATAGATTCTAATTCATCATTTATTGTTTCCTTCCAAAAAGTTGCATCTGGAGAATTAATTGCTTCTGTATACGTTGTAAGATCATCTTCGACTAAGAAGGTGAAAAAACTGTTTCCTAGGTTAGTTTCTCTTATAACCCTAGTACTTTTTCTTGGTTGTATTTCTTCTACTATTTTCTCGTAAGTATTTTTACTAGTAGACGCAATATCTGATTCATTGACTTCCTCTATTCCTATAGATTTAGATTTCATAGGGAATACGTTCTCAAAGAACTCTGCATCCTTAGCTTCTATAATTGTATTAGGATATAGAATATTATCCTTAGTTTTTAAAACTAGAAACCTGTAGGCCGCATTGTTTTGTGCGTAACCTATAAATACACAGTCGGTCGTTTTAGGTCCTATTTTTTTTTTCTTAGTTTCAGGTAATCCTACTTTAGCAAGACACCCCCACACTTTAATATATTTGTAACTAGGAACATGATTCTTCCAAAGTTCATATGGTGTTTGTTCAGAAGATTTAGAAGGAATCCTATTTAAAATATAACAAGTAAATAGAATTGTTTCTCCCCACATATTTGAGGGTAAGCTTGAACTATTTAACATAGCATTCATCATCTCTTTTAAAGTTCTATTTTTACGTTCAGCTATTCCATTCTGTTCTAGTGTATAAGGAGTTGTAGTTTCATGAACTATTCCATTCTTTTCACATAATTCTCTAAATTGAGAAGATTCATATTCTCCTCCTCTATTTGTTCTAAGTCTTTTAATTTTTATATTTAACTGATTTTTAACTTTAATTTTGTATTTAGAAAAAGAATCTAAAGCTTCATCTTTGTTCCTTAACAGATAGACTCTAGTGAACTTAGAGTAATCATCTACAAAAGTTATGTAATATTTTTTTTCACCTCTAGACATATGATTTCTAAAATCGCCTAAGTCACTGTGTATTAATTCTAATAGAACAGATGATCTTTCTATTCATTTAAAGGGTTTTCTAATGAATTTTGATTCTACACATGTTTCACATTTATCAAATCCTTCATTAGATATATTAGATAATAAACCTAATCTTTTCATTTTCTTTAAAGATATTACATTCACATGACCTAATCTACTATGCCATAGATAAAAAGGTTCAACGATATAAACAGAACTGAATGTCTTTTTATTATTATCATTGGATACATTTACAATGAATAAACCATCGCTACAGTATCCCTTACCAACGAAAGTTCCATTCTTAGTTATTACAAGCTTATCTGAATCAAATACTAACTTGACACCAGCCTTATTGAAGAGTGAACCAGAGACTAAGTTTCTTCTAATGTCAGGCACATGTAGGACATCATTCAACACCAGAGTCTTTCCAGAAGTGAGTTTCAGAAGTACTTTCCCTTTCCTTACAACTGGAGACATTCTAGCATTACCTATGAACACCTGTTCATCATCTCTTGATAATTGGTAGGAGGTAAACATGCTACGATCCTTGCACACGTGTCTAGTTGCACCAGTGTCTAGTACCCACTCCAAGTTGTTTATAAGAAAGACTTTTGATACCACAGCTACTGCCATGTTAGACTCATTACCTATTTCTGTAAGATTAGCCTGCGGCTTATCTTTGTTTTTCTTAAGCTTGCAGGTTTTAACATGATGCCCAGGCTTTCCATAGTTGTAACAGTTTCCCTTTTTTCTTGAATTGATTGTTTGCATTCTTCTTTTTGAGCCTGCATTCATTTGCATAATGTCTAGGTTTTCTACAGTTATGATAGTTGCCATTTTTCTTATTATTTGCCCGACTTGATTCCATAAGATTCACCTTTGAATCTATCTTATTTCTATTTTCTTTTTGGTCCCTGATTCTATTGGCCTCTTTTATTCGTATGTGCACGATAGTAGTTTTCAAAGAAACACCGTTCTTTTTATGTTTCATTCTATTCTTATATTCTTTCCAGGAGGGCGGTAACTTTTCTATTAGTGTTCCTGATAGAAATACTTCATCCAACTTAATTCCTTCTGTCGATAGTTCATGAACTAGACTTTGAAAATCGTGAATCTGATTTGTGAAAGGTTTATCATCTATCATTTCATAATGAAGAAAATTAGCAATTGCATATTTCTTAGCGCTTGCATATTCTAATATGTATTTCTTTTCCAAAGCAGTCCATATGTCTTTAGTAGACACGTAAGAAGCATACACGTCATATAGTTCGTTGGATAAAGAATTTAGAATATAATTTTTACAATTATTTTCATCTGTTACTTCAGTTTGATTTGCTGGATCTATAGTAAATGATTCAGATAAAATGTATGAAACTTTAAGGGTGGTCAGTGCGAACATCAGTTTCTGTTTCCACCGTTTAAAGCATTGTCCAGCGAACGGTTCGATTTTGGCTAACTCAGCAGAAGCATTTACTGTTACTGTAGCCATAGTCTATGTAATTCAACAAATTCGATTTCAAGATTGTTGGAATATTTGGTTGAATTAAATAGACTATTAAAATCGAGAACCAAAAAAGGAAAATAAAATTTTGAGAAAGAAGAACTTATTGAATTGAGTCGAGGCGTGACTGAGTCACTCGGCTTGAAATCGAATTTGCTCCCCTTGGACAGCGTCTCAAGTGCAACAGGTTTCCAGAGCAATCGACCTCTAGGATACAACGACTATGACCCGGTCCCAGCGGTGCACTCACTGTACACGAGCTCGAACCACTTGCAGTTTAATCTGAAAGTGCTGAGTTGACTCAGCAATAAACTCAGTAAAATTCTTAAAATCATATCAGAAAGAGTTTTATAAGAGAGATAATAATTTCGTATATGTTAAAACTGGAATCGGTAGTCTTTATATAGACTCTGAAGTGGTGTATAAACACCCTTTACAAAATGTTAGGTCCGTTGGGTTTAAACCCAATAGGTGCGACCAACCAGAACGGAAGGGATGCATCTCTCTGATTTAAAACGAAAAGGCGCAAGTGTGAGTACACTCTCGCAAATAAAGTCCTACGAGTACCCATACACACACACACTCATGCGAGTACACCCACACCACGCCCATGCCCATCCCATCCCAACCCGTCCCGTCCCGTCCCGTCGCGCACGCGCATGTAGTCAATGACATAAATTAGAGCTATTGACATATCCCCCCCACAGGACCAAATTCACATGCCCCTTGAAAGGGGCTCAAGCACTAGGCAAATATACAAGATAATTTACTTTGTCAAATTCGATGTGGGACAAAACCCACAACACAAAAGTATCATAACTTTTCAAATGTGGAGGGAAATCACCGAAAATTTGAAAATTCAAATTTTTAATATTATTTTAAAACAAAATATAATAGAGAAGAGAGACCAGGGAAGGAGGAAGTAGTATTCTGCAGACTCGGCACCGCACTGCACCAGGTTGACCCATGAGAGAGAGAGAGAGAGAGAGAGAGAGAGAGAGAGAGAGAGAGAGAGAGAGAGCACTGCTGTATCGAGCAGATACAGTCAACCTGAGGCCACTACGTCGCCCGACTCACTGGGAGAGCAACCATCTAGGTTGACTCATTCACAGCTGCTACCTGGGTTGGGTCAATCTTCCGGACCACTAAGTCGAGCCTCAACTCGGTCCAATCCAAATTCCAGCGAAGCGACGCAGGTTCCCTATGCGTCTAGGTAGAGTCGAAGGAGAAGAAAGCATTGGGTCAGTCTTTATGCGTCTAGGTAGAGTCGAAGGAGAAGGAAGCATTGGGTCAGTCTTCCTGTGGCGTGGCAAACAATACTCCATGGCTCGAAATCCTACGCATCACGAAGTTTTGGATCGGCTGGGCCCCAAAGACAACATTAGGGATCACACATGGACGGTATAGATGTCACTAAAACATTATGGTGGGCCCCAGGTCAACTTTCACGTTATTAATGGATCCAGCCTCTTGAGAAGTTTCTGCAGCTGAGATACAGTTGAGTTTCTCCACTGTACACGTGGCATCTACTTGAAATCTGAACCGCCCAAATAGTGACCCACTCTAGATAGATTACATACTAAAATTTACACTGGAAGTATGATCTTAACCAGTCCATTGATGGACATTTATTGAACTAAAAATAAAAAAGTAGTAAATCATCCAAATTAATAAAAAAAAATGTTGATCATAGGTCACAATTATCTAATTAACCAATCTCAACTTGAGTATATGACCAATCTAAAAGTGGTTCCACTCTTTGGGCGGTTTGGATTTAAGGCCCATACCCCACGTCAATAGGTTGGGTTAAGGCCCAGCCCAGTCCATGATGAGCAAAATACTCTGGCCCAAGCCCAACTCAAAATGTCATTTTAGGACTAAGCTCGAGCCCAAGCCTGAGGGTTGGTTAGGAAAGAGACACCAACATAGACCATTGCAAGCCCGGCCCAAAACATTTATTCGAGCACCCGTGGCTGAGCTAAGGGTTCGAGAGAGAGAAAGAGAGAGAGATGGGTGTGTAGGGTGGAGCGATACGAAGAGTAAATGAGAATCGTGTATATTACAAAATCGCCCTTGCAAACACTAATGGACTCCGCCCAACTTGGGTCATACTGACAGGCTCCAGACCCGGCCTGATTGAAAAATGGGCTTGAATTGTAAGGTTGAGCCTGGCCCTTGGCTTTGACACTCCAAACTAGGCCTGGCTCGTCATAAGGCCCGGCCGAAAGCCCACAGCCGGCCCGTCCCATTGACAGCCTCAACTACAATAATAAAACTCAAATACGAAGTTTCATCCACGATCAAGATACATATATCTGTTTTCAACCGCCGCAGCCGCCGCAACCACCACAACCGCCACCACAACCACCAGCATCTCCGCCACCACCACAACTACTTTCACGGCTGTCACGTGGCCCACCTCTACTTGATCCACCACATGCAAAGATAACCATAGATATGATTGAGATGGCCACAACAATCATGAATAGCAAGAAGAAGCCTCCCGAGACATGAAACACATTACTACCAGCCACGACTTCCAAAATCCTAGCCATTGGATTCTATTGCTTCCCCCACAACCACAACGAACCTTAATATAGTTGTTCATGACTTTGGAGTCGTCCCTTTAATTTCCATCCAGTTGGCTTTTGCTTGCATTAAACGCCACATTGCCATAAATAAGCTGACATTTCTTTAGTTATAGTACAACCGATCGGACCAAAGTTACAGTCCATTCAGTCGATAACATCCAAAATTTCATGCTTGTGTGACATCCAAACCATCCAATAGGTTTTTTCCCACATGATGATTGATTATATAAAAATCAGTCAAATTCACTCATTGAGTCAACCACTCGAATTTTGAAATTTATCAGCGGCTAAACATTGTTTTTTATGGTGTGGCCCAAGTAATTAGTAAATATATCTGAATTTTTATTTATTTGATCTCATGGTAAATCCAACCTATTTAAAGGGTTGGATATTGGATTCACGGTTGGTGGACCTTAACTTGTCATCCAACGGCTTTGAAATTGATGTGTTGTGTTGAAGGTTAAGCTAACAAAGTGTCTTGTAGGTTAAGCTAACCTACCATGCCAATAAGGGGCCCACATTGACTGTTGTTCGCGATATCCCATCTGTCCATAGCGTGCACCTCTTTATATTTTCCATGGATTCCAAAATACAGACCGACCCAAAACTCAGATGGGCCACACTATAGCGGACGGTTGAGATGGGACGCCCACCGTTAAAATCTTCTGGATTGCATGAGGGGTCACCTATTTTTTAATTTTTTATTTTTTAACCTATGCCATCAAATACACTCAAAAGATGCAGCAGACCAGGGTGAGTGGACAACCCGAAATCAGGCCATCCCAAAACTTAGGTGGGCCACGCCATAAAATTTTAAAGGTTTTTGGCTCAGTTCTACATGATGTGGACCACCAAAACTTTGGATCGAAAAGGGGAACATGAGGTGCCACGTAATGAAACGGTTTAGTAGATTGCGGACGCGGCTTCGCTGGGACTTGTTACTCGAGTCGAACCGAGTAGAGGTAGCCTCAGCTTGAACAAGGTTTGTCTCAGTCCTCAAGCCTGACTGGCCAGCTCGGCTTGGTTCGGTCAGCAGCTAGGGCCGAGTTTGAGCCAATATTGAGCCGAGTTCGTCGTTGAGGCATTTCCATAAGCACCTATACTGCACCTTCAAAATCCATCTATCTGTGAAACAGAAACAATAGTTTTATAGATATTTTATCAAACACCTTCCATGCAACATATATATAAAAAAAAAAGTACTTATTTCGTTTACATACCTTTCTTGCCACATCTGTCCTTCCTCTGGGTTGGGACCAGTTGGCGCATTGCCACCAAAAGGAACATTGAAGTAGATAGCTAAGCAAAAATGCTAGACTACAATTTCTACCATTTTTTAAATTGTGAGGAGTCATTCATCATACATGTGGCATACATACAACTCAAGCCAGACTACAATTTCTACCATTTTTTAAATTGTGAGGAGTCATTCATCATACATGTGGCATACATACAACTCAAGCCAGGTAGTTGAGATTGCCAGTCCCTTTGTGGAATTTGCACTGCCATCTTTCTCCTTTTACCAGTTATTTTATGGACACCAATCAGGACATGCTCCATCTACATTTAGGCCCATGATTTGGACAGTCTTGATTAACACGCATATATGTTACAGTGTACAACTTACCGCCATTTCAAAAATGGTGGAAAAAACTACATGATAGTCCCTTGACTTTCATGCATGAAAGATTCACCCAAGTAAGTTCTTCTTACACATCTTCTCGGTAAGGAAATCCTCTTGCATGCTAGCATGTTGTGTCATTTTATCAAATACTTGGTGGGCAACATCAATGGCAAAGTAACCGAGTCACTGACCTAGTTTGATTCGAGCTGGATTCGATTTGAGTTGAGCTGAGCTGGGCTGCTCGAACTCATTTTCGAGCTAAAAAATCAGCTTGACTCGGCTGGAACTCAGCTTCGAACCAAGTCAAATCAAGCTTTATCGAGTCAAGTCGAGTCAGCTAACCGAGCTAGCTTGGTTCGTGTACACCCCTAGCTGGACCCGGATCCAGCCAGGTATGTGTGACCCTGACTGTGGGGCCCACCTCAATGTATGGGTTATATATCCACCCCATCCATCCGTTTTTCAATCTCATTTATGACATGGTACTTAAAAATGAGACAGATCCAAATCTCAGGTGGAACACCCCACAGGAAAACAGTGGTGATTGGATGACTACCATTAAAAACTGCCTACATGCCCCTGTAGTGTTTATTTGCCATCTAACCCGTTGATAAGGTCACAAAAACCAGGATGAATGGAAAATACAAATAGCAGCATTGATCCAAAACTTTTATCGTCTCAAAAAGTTTTTAAGTTGTGGTAATTTAATCCGTACAGCGTGGTCCACCTGAAATTTGTATCTGCCTAATTTTTTGACCATGCCTTAAAATAACTTACCAAAACAGATGGACGGTGTAAATATATAACACATGCAATGAGGTGGGCCTCACGGTCATGGTCGCACCCACCAGCCTGGGTTGCAGCTAATCCGAATCCTCACATGGCATGCACAATTCCGAAAAGGATTGCGTCACTCAATACTTTGTGAACTCCATGGAGCCCACGGTATACGTATGTCTTATCCACTCCGTCCATCATTTTAAAGCATGCACCCAAAATTGAAGCAGATCCAAAGCTTAAGTGGATCACACCACAGAAATCTTCTTGGGAGGGGATTTGATTGGACCATGGTCCACCGTTGAAACTTTCTCAAGGATCACATTGATGTTTATTTGTCATCCAACGGATTCTTAGAGGTCATAAATACATGAATGAAGGCAAAATACAAATATCAGCTCGATCTAAAAGTTTCGTGGCTCCAAAAAGTTTTCAATGATGGGTGTTCAATTCTCACCTTTTCATGTAGTGTGGTCCACTCAAGCTTTGGATATAGTTTAATTCTGGGCTCATGCCCTAAACAGATGGACAAATCTGCCACAGAACCCACATTCAGAGTGGGTCCCACACATTGCGTTGCAGTTTAGGCTAAAGTTACAAAGCTTTGTAGGCCAAGCTTAATCTACAAAGCTCTGCAGGGGATCTAGCCACATATACCATCAGTGGCCCATATGTTTGCATAGTTATAAATGGGCCGTAGGTTGCCTGGGTGATCCTACATGGTTAGATTTAATTGGGCCACCTGTTGCTTCCAGAGATGGACGCACCCAAACCATGTTTGGAAGTACATGGGTTTAACAACACAGTAGCACCTTACCTCACTACAGAAATTGATGGTGGCAGGTCACCCTGTAATCAACTTTGGTGTACATATGCCTTTTTGAATATGACATATGGGCCCCAAAATAGTGGGAAGATTGGGACATATTGCATGGTGACCCAACATGGCTGGATTTGGTTGGGCGATATGCAAGAGATGAGATTATATGATGTAAAACATGTCCTAGATACATTTGTGACACGATTGGACCAAAAGAAGGTGGACCATAAATTGATCATAACTTTTTATCTAGATATCATTATGAAGAGGCGCATAACCTATCACTCTTTACTGAAACGGTCCATCCGAGGTAGAAGTAGATTGGCTGGTGTGCTACACACCAGCTATATAGTTGGTGTTAGCAAGTTCCGTGGGTCCCATCATGAGGTATGTGCTATATCCAAACCGTCCATCCATTTTTCGAGCTCGTTGTGAGGCTTGAGACAAAAAATAAGATAGATCTAATGATCAAGTGGACCACATTGAAAAAAGCAATGGGGGATTGAACGTCTATCATTGAAACCATTTTGGGGTTCACTTAATTTTTGGATCAATATGAAATTTGTTTTTCCTCTTCATCCAGGTCTTTGTGACTTTATGAACAGATTGGATGGAAACTAAACATTACTATGGGCCCTATGAAATTTCTGACGGTGAAAATCATTATCTCCGCTGCTATTTGTGGTGTGGTCCAGTTGATCTTTCGAAATGATTCATTTTTTGGATAGTACTCTAAAATGATCTCTAAAAATGGATGAACAGTGTGGATATAATAAATACATCATTGTGGAGCCCATGTAACTTTGATCTCCTTTGAACCGTTTGTACAACTCGGAGCTCGAGGAGTGTCAGCGCTCATCTTCGCACAACACGTACCTACACCAGCTATATAGCTAGTGTGTGGTACACCAACTAATTTGCTTCCATCCAAGGTGAACTGACTGACAAAGTAGGTCACATCTGTTTGTTTCATCAGAAAATGCACACTTTCAGCTACAAATAAATTTTTAAGAAAAATTACTATTTTTAGTAATTTCGATTTTTTTTAAATATTTTTTATTTTTAAAGTTTTAGATTTTTTTTTTTTTACAAGCAACCATGCTAGGACTCTTCTAGCAAAACTTTATTTGGAATTTTTATTTTTAGAAATTAGGCTTTAGAAGAGTTTTATTAGAATTAGGGTTTTATTAGAGTTAAGATTTTGCTAATTTTGGTAATTACGAATTTTGATTTTTTTATTTCTATATTAATGGTATAACATGACATACATTAAATAATTATTAATTAATTTATGAATTTTCATGAATATTATTTCTATTTTCTTACTTTTTTTCCTTGTAGATTCGAAATGCCTATGTGAGAAGTTTAGAAAAGTTTAGTTGATTCGAAGTACTTATCCTTGAGGAAGACAGTGATCAACCTCATCATGTCCATCCTTGTGTCGACTCAACGGCTTTTTGACTTGCTTTGTGTGGCCAATGCATGACAGGAGCACATGGCCCAATCAAATCTTATATATCCCCAAGTTAAAAAGATAGTAGCTATCTAGTTTTGCTTTTTATTGAAGCTGCTAGTTTCACCATGAGTCGCAGTCGGTCCACCATGGTATGTGTATGGCATCCAACCTCCTCCGGGATTCCCCACCATCAAATACATGCCTTTAAAAAATCAGATAGGTCCAACCATGACATGGGCTATCATATAAATTTGGACACCTCATTTCGGGAGCATCCATTGAATATGGTGGATCTTACCTGGTGCACATAGTTGATAGTGTGCATGCAACACAGCGGGGCCACACGGGCAACACTGTAAGCAAGTGATCAATAACGTTTACACGTAGGTGAATATCTATTTAGGCGCAATGAGGCAGATCAGAGCAGCAGTCTGGATATTCTACACGGCCCCACTCGTAAAAATTCGTCCTGCTATAGATTTAAGAAAAGTTATATATGATCCTCTACTGGACCGTATAAAAATATTCTCTAGTTTTATGCTATCCAGACCCTTGATCTGATACCCCACAATGAATGGATCATCTGCTGATGATTGTGAATGTAATTTTGTTCTTTTTAGTTGAATATTCAACAATCATGCATTTCTCTTCTTAATAGTTCATTTTTTAGTCTGCCAATTGAAGAATTAGTAAGTTTCAATTTAGATATCAAAAGTGGCACCTATCAGATCAATGGTTTTGAGAAACATAGACCATAGATCATTTAATTCCCTTTTATATGATCTGGATGAGAAACTTGTGCGCCCAGTACCCACTCTCCTAGTCGGAACTAGTTGTACATCCACCTAGTTGTGTGCAAGGCCCATCATGGTTTTTGTATAACATCCAACCAGCCTAGCAAGCTAGTCCCACCCATGAAAATGGGATGTTCCAAAATATGGCCAATCTGACAACTAGGTAGGTCATCATACTTCGAAAAATAATAAAAAATCCACCTAAAAAATTCCATATTCATATTAGGTTGTATCAACTTTGATTTTTGAGGCAAGTCATTTTCATTGCAGGATTGAGATGGCATAAAAACATCACAATTGAGTCACAACATTTTTCAATTATGTTTATTATTGAAAAACCATGCTTTTACTGACCTAAATCTGGTTGTAGACTCAAACATAAGCCTCCAACCTGATATTCTAGACCCCTCCAAAACCCATTCCAATTCCTATTGGTGTATGAAACCAGCAGCAAAGGACCCAAGGGCACGTAATCAAATAATTTTCAGATGGGTACTTCATATTGGGTCCCAATCATGGTTGGAATGTGATTTTTAGCACATACTATCAGGATCAAGAACCACACCAGTTAGAGACATGGGTTGGTACAAGTTGAGGAGTAAAAAGTGCCAGGGGTAAGCTCAAATGGCTGTGGATGGATATAATAAGAAAAGCTTTAATGTCCTAAGGTATAATGAAAGCGAGAAATGAGGCTAGGTTCAACAACAAGCTACCCTTGGCATCCGTGTTGCTCTCAAGGGTGATATGGTGGCTGATCACCCTTTTCCCAAAATTTTCTAGCGCAATGCCTCCTGCTTCCCAGGCCAAGCCTGCTGCCCCTTTTCCTCTCTGAGCTCCCCAGGCCTTCTAGCGTTGTTTCAATCATCAGATGGATCAGACCAAGAGCGGGCTTTATTAAGTTAAACGTCGGTGGTTCGGCTTTGTCCAATCCTGGCCCTGGTGGTGGTGGTGGAATTTGTTGTGACCACCAAGGTAATGTGATCTTCTCCTTCGCCAACGGGTACGGTAATGCCTCAAAAAATTTGGCTGAATTGAGGGCCGTCCACAATGGTATCATTCTCTGCTTAGACATGGGCATTCAGAACGTTATCCTGGAATCCGACTCCAATTGGGTCGTGCGATGTCTACAGTTGAATTGTGCCCCCTCCTGGAAGTGGGCTTATTGGCTAACCAGAATCCTTTCCCTCATTGGTAGGGGCTCCTTTCATATCGTTCACATTCTCCGGGATGCTAATGGTCTGGCCGACAACTTGGCTAAGCTTGGTAGCAAATTGCAAAACAACAGCCTCTTTCCTAACATCTCCTCCTTGCCCCGCGTCAATGAGAGGCCAGATTCTCCTAGATAAAGCGGGCTTAGGGGCCATCAGAGTTCATGCGTTTAAGCCTCAAAATTAGCCCCATTGCCATTTGCTCTTTTTGTTCTTTTGTTTTGCTTGGGTTCCTGGATCTTTGGGGGGTGGTCGGGGCTCCTCTTTGTATAGTATATGATAGGTGGGGCAGGATATTTTCCCCTGTTTCCCTGCCGAATGGGCTAGGCTGTAATTGTGCAAAGTTAATGGCAGATCCTTTTTGTCAAAAAAAAGAAAAAAGAAAAAAGAAAAAAAAAGAGAAGAAAGCTTACTGATAGATGATGCTTTGATGATGATGGCGGTGGTATAAATAACTAACAGTATAAGGTCTTTTCACCCCTTCTCACCTTATACTGAGATGTTTCCGGCTGGTATGGGCTGATATATACAGCAGATCATTCATGGACGATCTTCGTCCATATAAAGGCCATGCGTATAGATTTCAGATAATAATTTATGGGCCAAACCCCACATAATAGTATACATATAGGGTCCGGATCCTCAGCTTACAACAGATGGGAGCAGTGCTAACAATGTCAGTAATAACGTGGATGAAAATAGAAAATATTTATTTATATCAAATAGAGGATCCCTATTCATACATAAAAGCTAGAACAGAAGGTTGTTGCTCATCAGAAAAACATAGTGTAACGTTGCATGCATGAACAATGAACTGACGTACCACAGTTTTTAACAGCCCCCTCCACCACCGCAGCCACCTCCACCACCACCGCAGCCACCTCCACCGCCACCGTCGCCAACTCCACCACCACAACCGCCACCTCCACGGCCACCCTTTCCTCGCCGATCTGGGTTATCCCCACAAGAAAAAATGATCATAGAAATGATGGAGAGCGACACAACCATCATACATAACAACCATACGCCACCAGAAATATGGTAGATGTCAGCAACGCCACTTCCACCAGCCAAAGCATCTAAAGGCCTAGCCATTGTGAAATATCCTTCTACCTTCTGAGATGCTAAGATCATTGATATACATGTATATGTACTTTCCCACGCAACCCCTTCCTACTTGCTCAAGCTAAATATTTTTTAGACATGCAAGTTGTGCATCGTGAAGATTACATTAACACAAAAACCAGCCAACTGCACTCATTGATTAACTACAGTTGTATTTTGCAATTCATTTGTGGCTATACATTGTTTTTTATGATGTGGCCCATCTAATTAGTGGATGGGGCTGATTTTTTAACGAATTGATTCTTACAGTGTATCCAACCTATTGGAAGGGTTTGATTTCGCATTCACTTAAGACGGTGGATGTTGCATGGTTGGTGGACCATAATTTTTCATCCAACCGCTTTAAAATCGATGTGTTGACTTTGGGGGTGCAAGACGACCTGGAATAGCAACGATTGGATAATTATATGAAGCCGGGTCTACTAAAAAGTCTTCTAGTTTAAGCATAACCTAAAATGCGAATGAGGGGCCCACCTTTGCAAGACCGAATCTGCTGCATCACCATATTCTCCTTGGATTCCGAAAAATGGTCTGATCCAAATCTTAGGTGGGACACATCATAGTGGACAATTGAGATGGGGATGCCCGGCATTAAAACCTTCCGGATTGTGTGTGGGGCCCACCTGTTTTGTATATAAAATCAAATGCACTCAAAAGATGCAGCAGACCAGGGGTGAATGGACACTCAGAAATCCGCCCATACCAAAACTCAGGTGGGACACAATATAATTTTAATGGTTTTAGGCGCAATTTTGCATGGCATGGACCACCAGAGCTTTAGATCTGCTTTTGGGGAAAAATGAGAACACGAGGGGCTTGCCTGATGAAATGGTTTGGATGGCAAGCACAATTCAGTGGGTCCCACACATTGTGTTGCTTTGTTGTCTACTCAAGTGGACTGCCTGTTGAGTAACTGAGTAGGCTAGTAAACTCTGATGGGGCCATCCTGATATATGTCTTGTACATGTTGTCCATTAGTTTTATCAGATCATTTTAGAACATGAGCCCAAGTAGAATCATATCCATAGCTCAAATGGATCACACTTCAGAAACAGTGTGAATTGAACACCTATTGAAAACTTTTTAAGGATGATAGAAGTTTTGTATCAAGCTGATGTTTGCATTTTCTTTTTATCCATGTTTTTGTGACCTTATGAACAATTGGATGACAAATAGACATCACTGTAGCTCTCAAAAGATTTCAACCGTGGACGTTATTATCTCCACTATTTCTGGTAGTGTGTTCCAGGGGAGCCCCTGTGGATGGTCTAATCAAATACCTGGAATTTGGTTTGAGCAACATCAAGATCAAAAGTAACTCTATAGGATGTGGTGGATTTGCTGAATGTAGACTCTCACCCTCCTTGGGATCTATGGTACTAGTGGATCTACACCGTGGCTCCTGCTCAGTCTATTAGCCCCTGGGGAGGTTTGCCTGGTTTTGCCATTGTCTGTGTCTTGTTGCTTGGGTTCTTATACAGTTTTCTGCAATTTTTGTTTTCCAAGTCTTGGTCCAATGCTTTTGTTGGGTCTATTATTGTTTTGGCCAAAAAGGGCCTATCCTAAACGAACAAGTGTGGCCCATTTATGTGGCTCCTGCCTCAATGTCTGTAAATTCTTTGATGAATTGGAAAAGTTACAGGTAGTGTGCTCCCACTTTTCTAAAAAAGAAAGAAAGAAAGAAAGAATATGAAGTAGTCTAATTTCAAGCTTTGTCATATGTTGCAGAAGGCAAACTTGGTAGCAGATGGATTAGCCAGATTGGCCAGCTCTAATAGAAGTAATTCTCTCCTCGCACAAAAGAAATAAACATTTAGAAAAATGTAATTAAGAAGATTAACTGTTATATAAAAAAAGGTAATTCTCTCCTCGGACAAGAAAGACCTTTCCAAAGTTATTCAAGGACCTGCTTAGCTCGACAGCCTGGGCTTGGGCTCGATTAGAATGGGCTAATAGCTGCCAGCATTTCTTCATTTATAATTGCTGAGGGATGTTAGCTTGGGTTGGTGGCTGTTTTTTTTCCCCTACATTCGGGCCAACCCCAACAACAAAATAAAGGCAGGGCCCGCCTATCATATTCCCTGAACAGTCACCCACCCACCACTAAATCTTGCCCCTACCCCTCCCTAATGCTTCCAGGCCTGCTTGATCTAGGAGCAACTTCCCACATACAGTTTGAGGGAGGTTCAAAATTGAATTTAAGAATTTTTTGATCTAAGCAATTTCCCACATATGCTTCTAGGTTTGCTTGATATGCTTGGGATACGGATCTCTCTACAACATGCACCTACTAAATAGGGAGATTGCCTTCTACGCCACCACCCCTTTCAACTATAAATAAGAGCATCTCCACTGGTGAAAGGTATACACAAATCTCACTAAAAAACTCTACGTTATACTAGACCTAGCTTGCCTGTCTAACTTTGGCATCAGAGGGTCCCTTGCTGCAGCCATGGTCTCCATCTTTGTCTTCTCTTGCGGGTCTCAAGTGATCTAAGAATGACCATATTTTTACATCAACAGTTTGACGTCATCTGTGGGAAGCAACATTGAAAGTCATTCCCATCATCTACAACGATCTTACAATGGCGAAAGGGAGAAAGAAAGCTCGGGCCATTGCTGCTGCACCCAGCCCTACACTCGTGGAACAATATATGGACTATCGGGATTCACCTTCAGCTTCAGGCTGATTCTGCGCTTGCAGGCCTAGTGCAACGGTCCCGGAATCAGGGAGGTCGACTTGTTTCCCTAGAATATCAAGTAAAAGCACTGACTAGTAACATCGATCAAATAAGGTGAATGTTGGAAAGACATAATCTTCCTCCTGACCAGGGGGCGGAGGAAGTTGCTACTCAGGCAACTACTGAAGTTTCTGCACCATCTTAAGCACCCATTAGCCCCCAAAGGTACAAACAGGTCTATGAAGCACTGGGATGTACACCCTCCTATGCTTTGGGAACTACCGCGCTGGCTGCCTCTGACTTACATCTTGTGTTGGAGAAGAAGAGGCGTGGTAAGACTCCCAAAACTATGGCCGAGAATGAGAACCCTCGCGAGGCCGAACTCAAAGAACTATGAGGTCAGATCAGCAACATACGTCAAGCCTATCATGCGCACGCCCTGACCCTACCCTCGTTCCTATCCCCCTTAGTGAGTCCAACTCGACCCGCACTGTACAGGTCAGCTCGTTGCTAGATCTGGACCTGCGTGATAAGATCATAGACCTCCTTCGATGCCATGCCGACGTATTCACCTGGTCTCATTGATACATGCCTAGTATCAGCCCGAAAGTAATGGTTCACAAGCTGAGCATTGATCCCGACCACTGACCAGTGAGGCAGAAGTAACGAGCTTTCGAACCAGAACGATATGCCGTCATTGGAGAGGAGGCCTAATATCCTGACTGGATCGCACGCCAACATTGTCTTATTGAAAAAAATCTAATAAGAAATGGCGGGTCTATGTTGACTACACAAACCTGAACAAGGCCTGTCCCAAGGATAGTTTTTCTCTTCTGACGATCGACGAGCTGGTTAACAGCACCATAGGGCACGAGCTCTTAAGCTTTATGAATGCATACTCAGGTTACAATCAAATCGCCATGCATCCACATGACAAGCAGAAAACCACCTTTGTCATTGACGAAGGGCTCTACTGCTATAGGGTGATTCCTTTCGGACTGAAGAATGCTGGAGCTACGTACCAACGGCTAGATAACAAGATGTTTTTTTGGGCAGATCAGGCACTCCATGGAGGTTTACGTCACCGACATTCTCGTTAAGAGCATCAAAGTTATAGGTCATACCGCTGACCTCGAGGAGATGTTCACAATCTTGCGAAAATATCAGATGAAGCTAAACCTGAGCAAGCACGCCTTCGATGTCAGCTCAGGAAAAATCCTTGGCTTTTCGGTCAGCCAAAGTTGAATTGAGGCCAACCCCGATAAGATCTTAGCACTGCTAGACATGAGCTCACCCAAGAAGATGAAAGAAATCCAATGTCTTAATGGAAGGGTCGTTGCCCTTAATCGTTTTGTCTCTCGAGCCATTGACAAATCCCGTCCTTCTAGCAATTGAAAGGCAAAAACAAGATGGATTAATGGACCAAGGACTATAAGCAAGCATTTTAGCAGCTCAAGCAGTACTTAGGTTCACCTATGCTGCTTTCCAAGCTCGAGTAAGGAGAACCATCGCTGCTTTACCTGGCTGTTTCTGCCGCGGTGGTCAGCTTAGCCCTTATTTGGGAGTAAGGGGGGAGATGGCTCCCAGTGTACTACGTCAACAAGGCTTTGGTCCCGAGCAAGACCAGGTATTCGAAAATTGAGAAGCTCGCCCAAGCTTTGGTCGTGTCATCTCGTCGCCTCCGTCCTTACTTTCAGGCCCACACAATCATAGTCCCGACTAATCGGGCTCTTCATCAAGTGCTCTAGAAGTCCGAAGTATCAGGAAGGAAAACAAAATAGGCAATTAAGCTCAGCGAATTTAACATCAAATATTAGACTCGAACCGCCATCAAAGGTCAAGCAATGTCTGACTTCATTATCGAGTTCGCCTGTGGCCAAAACCTGTAAACCGATCAAAGAGCAAATCCGACCACCCAGCCGTAGTTGACCAGATGGTTGAAGCGGACCAACTGACCTGGACATTGTATGTTAACAGATCATCTAATTCTAAAGGTAGCGGGGCCGGGGTATTCCTTGAGGCTCCCGACTAGACCTGCATGCAATATGCCTTAAGATTTAGATTTCAGACATCGAATAACATGTTAGAGTATGAAGCACTGCTCGCCGGGCTTAAGCTAGCAACAACAATGGGGGCTCAAATTCTAAAAGTCCACAGTGATTCATGACTCTCAAGCAGATCACCAGCGAGTACCAGGCTAAGGAAGAAAAAAATGATCGCTTTTCTTCAGAAGGCCCGTGAACTCATTAACAAATTCAAAAAATATGAAGTCATCCATGTCCCCAGAGCGAAGAATTCTAAAGATGATGCACTGGCAAAGTTGGTCACAATGACTAAGGACAACATCCTGAACTCAATCCCTGTCGAGTTCTTGCTCGACTCGAGCATCGGTGAGTCTAACCCGGAAGTCACCTGGATGGATCCGATTGTTAAATATCTCCGAGAAGGCATGCTACCCGAAGACAAGCTTAAGGCACGTAAAATTCAGGTCAGGTCAACTCGGTATACCACGGTGGGATACACCCTCTACAAGAAAGGGTTTTCCTTGCCCTACCTACGATGCCTACGAGATAAAGAAGCTGATTATGTTCTGAAGGAGATACACAAAGGAATCTGTGGCAACCACTCTGGCAGTCGTGCTCTTGCCCATAAGATCGTCTGACAGGGGTACTTTTGGTTGAGCATTCAGAAAGACACTAAACAATAAACTCGAAAATGCGACAAATGTCAAAGATTTGCAGTGATACCTCATTGACCCCCTGAGCAGCTGACTCCCATGATCGGGTCATGGTCGTTCACCTAATGGGGGATAGACATCATCGGCTCACTACCCACAGGTAAAGGCCAGACTAAGTACGCCGTTGTCGCGGTCAACTGCTTCACCAAATGGGTCGAGGCCAAGCCACTGGCTAAGATTACCGAGCAGAAAATCACCGACTTCGTCTGAAAAAATATTATTTGCCGATACAAAACCCCACATATGATCGTCTCAAACAACGGTCAGCAGTTCGACAATGATCGGTTCTGAGGTATGTGTGAGAGGCTCGGAGTCCGCAACACTTACTTGTCTCCTTGACACCCTTAAGCCAACGAACAAATATAATGAAACTTATCAAAGTAATTTATGACTTCGGAGTCGTCCCTTCAATTTCCATCCCGTTGGCTTTTGCTTGCATTAAACGTCACATTGCCTTATACGAGCCGATATTTCTATGGTCATAACGTAAGCAGTTTAGAGTACAACTAGTCGGACCTTGAGACAGTCCATCCAGTAGATTATATCCAAACTTCCATGCATGTGTGTCATCCAAACCATCCAATAGGTTTGTTACTCTATGAAGATTACCTATGCAAAATCAGTCATATTCATTCATTGAGTCAACCACCTGTATTTTAAATTTTATCAGCGGCTAAACATTGTTTTTTATGGTGTGTCCCACATTATTAGGGAATGGATCTGATTTTTGTATTATTTGGTCTTCATGGTAAATCCAATGTATTGAAAGGGTTGGATATTGGATTCACTTAAGACATTGGATGTTTGACGGTTGCTGGTCCCTAACTTGTCATCCAACAGCTTTAAAACTGATGTGCTGTGTTTGAAGGTGCAAGTCGGCGTGGAATTGCAATGAGCAGGATATTATATGATGACCTCGCGTCACCTACAAAGTCTTGTAGGTTAAGCTAACCTACCATGCCAATGAGGGGCACTCATTGATTGTTATTCGCGATATCCCATCTGTACATCGTGTTCATCTCTTTATATTTTCTATGGATTCCAAAATACAGAGCCACCCAAAACTCAGATGGGCCACACTACAGCGGACGGTTGAGATGGGGACGCCCACCGTTAAAATCTTCTAGATTGTGTGAGGGGCCCACCTGTTTTTTTTCTTTGCCATCAAATACACTCAAAAGATGCAGCAGACCAGGATGAGTGGACACCCCGAAATCAGGCCATCCCAAAACTTAGGTGGGCCACGCCATATAATTTTAAAGGTTTTAGGCTCAGTTCTACGTGATGTGGACCACCAAAACTTTGGATCGAAATGGGAACATGAGGTGGCCACATGATGAAACGGTTTAGTAGATTGCGGACGCGGATTCGCTGGGACCCCGGATCCAGCCAGGTGTGTACGACCCTGACTGTTGGGCCCACCTAGATGTATGGGCTATATATCCATGCCGTCCATCCGTTTTGCAATCTCATTTAGGGCATGGTACTTAATACTGAGGCAGATCCAAATCTCAGGTAGACTACACCACAGGAAAACAGTGGTGATTGGATGACCACCGTTAAAAACTTCCTATAAGCCCCTGTAGTGTTTATTTGCCATCTGACCTGTTGATAAGGTCACAAAGACCAAGATGAAGGGAAAATACAAATAGCAGCTTGATCCAAAACTTTTGTCGACTCAAAAAGTTTTTAACGGTGGTAATTTAATCCGTACTGTGTGGTCCACCTGAGATTTGTATCTGCCTAAGGTTTGGACCATGCCTTAAAATAAGTTGGAAAAACAGATGGACGGTGTAAATATATACCACCTGCAATTAATGCAATGAGGTGGGGTCGGGGTCGCACCTACCTGGCTGGATCCCTGGTGGCATGCACAGTTCCAAAAAGGATTGCGTCACTCATACTGTGTAAACTCCATGGAGCGCACGGTATACGAATGCCTTATCCACTCCGTACATCCATTTTCCTGATCATTTTAATGCATGCACTTAGAATTCAAGCATATACAAAGCTTAAGTCAATCACACCACAGGAAATTTTCTTAGGGTGGGATTCGATTGGGCCATGGTCCACTGTTGAAACCTTCTTACCACCCACATTGATATTTATTTGCCATTCAACCTGTTAGTAAGGTCACAAAGACATAGATGAAGTAAAAACACAAATATCAAGTTGGTCTAAAACTTCTGTTACCCCCAAAAAGTTTAAATGGTAGGTGTTCATTTCCTAATGTTTCTTGTGATATGATCCACTCGACCTTTGGATATGATTTAATTTTGAGCTCATGCCTTAAAGAGATGGACAAATCTGCCACAGGACCCACAATTCACCGTGTCCCGCACATTGGGTTGCAGTTTAGGCTAAAGCTACAAACTAAGCTTTGTGGGGGATTTAGTCACATATTCGGTCAGTGACCCAGGCGTTTGCATAGTTATGAATGGGCCGTAGGTTGCTTGGGTGAGTTAAATTTGATTGGACCACCTACTGCTGTCAGAAATAAACCCACCCAAAGCATATTTGTAAGTACATAGGTTTAATAAGCTCACTACACAAATTGATGATGGCATGTCACCGTAAAATCAACCTTGGTGTACATGACTTTTTTATTATGACATGTGGGTCCCAAAATGATAGGAAGATTGAGACGTAGATTGCATGGTGACCCAACATGGAGGGATTTAATTGGGCCATGCGCAAGAGATGAGCTTATAGTTGACTCAATCGCTTTTAGACTTGCTTTGCATGGCTAATGCTACCCAATCAAATCTTATCCCTAAATTAGAAAGATAGTAGCTATTCAATTTTGCCTTTTATCAAAGCAGCTAGTTTTACCATGAGTCAGCGGTAAGTTCTCCATGGTTTGTGTATGGCATCCACCCTCCTCTAAGATCTAGATATTCGAAAAATTCGATAGGTCTAACCATCACATGGACTACCACATGAATTTGGACACCTGATTTTTGAGGCATTCATTTGTTATGGTGGGTCTTACCCAGTGCACATATTTGATGGTGTGCATGCAACGCAGTAGGGCCACATGGGCAACAATGTAAGCAAGTGCCCAATAACATTTACACATAGGAAAATATCTATTTAGGTCTATCCGAGTAGCAGTCTTGAATAGTCCATACAACCCCACTTGTAATACTTCCAACGTTTAAGGCGCAATTAATTCATATGACCATAGAATTAAGAGGAGTTTTATATGATCCTCTACTGGACCTAATGCAAAGTATTTTCTAGTTTTAAGCTATCTAGACCATTGATCTTATACCCCACAATGAAAGGACCATCTGCCAAATCTTCTAAATTGGTAGATGATTGCGAATGGAATTTTGTTCTTTTTAGTTAAATATTCAACCATCATGTATTTCTCTTCTTAATAGTTCATTTTTTAGGCTGCTAATTGAAGAATTTGTAAGTTTCAATTTAGATATCAACGGTGGCACCCATCAGATCAATGGTCTTGATAAAACATGGACCATGGATCATATAATTCTTGTTTATATGATCTTGATGAGAAACTTGTGGCCCGGTACCCACTCTCCTAGTAGGAGCTAGTTGTACATCCACCTAGTTGTGTGCAAGGCCCATCATGATTTTTGTATAACATCCAACCTGCCTAGCAAGCTAGTCCCACCATGAGTGTGTGGGGGTGTGTTAAAAAAAAAAAAGGCTAGTCCCACCATGAAAATCGGATGTTCCAAAATCTGATTGATCTGACAACCAGGTGGGCCACGCTATGGAAAATAATAAACAAGCACCCAAAAACTTCTATATTCATATCGGTTGTATCTACTTGATTTTTGGGGCAAGTCATTTTCATTGCCAAATTGAGGTGGCAAACGAACACCACGTACAATTGAGTCACAACATTTCTCAATTATTTTTATTATTGAAAACCAAGATATTACTGACCTAAACATGGATGTAGACTCAAACATGAGCCTCCCGCCTGATTCTAGACCCCTCCAAAACCCATTTCAATTCTAACTGGTGTATGAAACTAGCATCAAAGGACCCAAGGGTACATAATCAAATAATATTCAGATGGGTACATCGTATTTGGTCCCAATCATGTTTGGAAAGTGATTTTTAGCACATCATATCAGGATCAAAAACCACACTGGTTAGAGACATCAGTTAGTACAAGATGAGGAGTATAAAAGTGTTGGGGGTAAGCCCAAAAGTCCATGGATGGAGGTAATGAGAAAAGCTTTAATGACTTGAGGTAGAAAGAAAGTGCCACGTTTGATAGATAATGCTTTAATGATAATGATGATGGAATAATAAACTAACGATACAAGGTCTTTTCACCCGCTTCTCGTCTTATATTGAGATGTTTCTGACAGGTATGGGCTGATAATGCCATCATTCATGGATGATAATGGTACATAAGAGGCCATGCATATAGATTTCAGATAATAATTTATTGGCCAAATCCCACATGATAGTATACATACAGAGTTCAGATCCTTAGCTTATCATAATTGAGTTTCGTATTTGTTGCAAGATCATTGGGTCACATCATTACACTACATTTAATGTAGCAGTGCTAACAATGTTAGTTATGACGTGGACCAATTACAATGCAGAAAAACAGAAAATCTTTATTTGTGACAAGTAGAGGGAAGCGGATTTCTACAAAAGCTTTCGCAGGAAGTTCCCGTGCAAGGATGCAGGTGGGGCCCACTGAAATGTAGGTTATAAATCCATTCCGTCCATCCATTTTTCAAGCTCGTTTTAACATTCTGCAAAAAATGAGGTGGATACAACACTCAAGTAGGTCAAACTAGAGGGAAAATTAGGGAAAAAATTTTCTATTGTTGAAACCTCACTGGGCTCCACCTTGATGTTTATATGATATCCAAACCTTTTCCAGGGTCATACCCAATGGGATGAAGTGAAAACACCAAAATTATAGCCTGATACAAAACTTTTATGGCCTTAAAAACGCTTCAATGGTGCTCACTGAATGCCCACTTTTTCTTCTTGTATGGCCCACGTAAGTGTTGGATACACCTCATATTTGGTCACGCATCCTAAAATGATTTCGTAAAACGGATGTAAAAGGTGGATTTCTCAAAAACATTTTGGTGGGCCCCACCCAGCATCTGTGCCGCGTCCCAAGCAGTGGATTCATTTTCATACATAAAAGCTAGAACAGAAGGCTGTTGCTCATAAGTGAAACATGTAATATAATGTTCACAAGTGAAACATGTAATATAATGTTACATGCATGAACAATGAATTGACGTACAACAGTTTTTAACAGCCCCCTCCACCGCCACCGCCACCGCCACCGCAGCCACCTCCACCTCCACCTCCACCGCAGCCACCTCCACCGCCACCACCACAGCCACCTCCGACGCCACCCACACCACCGCAGCCACCCACACCATCACCTCCTCCACTACCTCCACCATCACCTCCGCCACCGCAGCCACCTCCACCACCACCACCACAACCGCCACCTCCACCGCCACCTTTTCCTGGCCGATCTGGGTCATCCCCACAAGAAAAAATGATCATAGAAATGATGGAGAGCGACACAACCATCATACATAACAACAATAAGCCCCCAGAAATATGGTAGATGTGGGCAACGCCACTGCCACCAGCCAGAACATCCAAAGGCCTAGCCATTGTGAAACATCCTTCTAGCTTCTGAGATGCTAAGATCGTTGATATACATGTATATGCACTTTCCCACGCAACCCCTTCCTTCTTGCTCAAGCTAAATATTTTTTAGACATGCAAGCTGTGTAACATGAAGATTACGTACATTATAACAAAAATCAGCCACCTGCACTCATTGGCTAACTACAGTTCTCTTTTACAATTTACCGTGTCTATACATTGTTTTCTATGCTGTGGCCCACCTGATTAGTGGATGGGGCTGATATTTTCAAGAATTGATCCTTACAGTGTATCCAACCTATTGAAAGGGTTTGATTTTGCATTCATTTAGGATGTTGGATGTTACATGGTTGGTGGACCATAATTTTTCATCCAACCCCTTTAAAATCGATGTGTTGACCTCGGGGAGGTGCAAGACGAACTGGAATTGCAACGCTGTGAAAAGGGATTTTGACCATACTATCCTCAAAGTTTGGTTAAATTACCTTAAGAGTTACGACGTTCCAGATATTCCAAGAGTGGCCTTCTGATAACTTTTGGATATTATTTCGAACAAAAATGCCTTTATCCTTGTTTCAAAAGTCATACGGTCTTGGAATTCTGTTTCAACCCCTGAGAAAGTTACCTTTTATTTCAACCCCCGAGTAGTCAATCCGTCACTTTCTTGAGTGTTAAAATAGAAGATAACTTCTGTTTCACTCCAAGACTCTATGACTTCTAAAACAAGATAGGAACATTTTTGTTCAAAACAATATCCAAAAGTTAACAGAAAGCCAGTCTTGAGATATTTGGAACGTTATAGCTCCCAAGGTAATTTGACCAAACTTCGAGGTCAGTATGGTCAAAATCCCTTGTGAAAATTAATTGAGGCCGGGTCTTCTGAAAAGTCTTCTAGTTTAAGCATAACCTAAAATGCAAATGAGGGCCACCCCTTTTCTTTTTTTTTTTTTCTATTTAAAACAAAAAAAGTATTTAAAAGGGGACGATGTCACCATTCTTATACAAATGAACAGATTGTACAATCATTCAGGTGAGAACCAATCCGTTGCATCACCATATTCTCCTTGGATTCCGAAAAACAGTCTGATCCAAATCTTAGGTGGGACACATCATGGTGGACAATTGAGATGGAGATGCTCGGCATTAAAACCTTCCAGATTGCATGCGGGGCCCACCTGTTTTGTATATGAAATCAAATGCACTCAAAAGATACAGCAGACCAGGGGTGAGCGAACACTCAGAAATCAGCCCATACCAAAACTCAGGTGGGACACAATATAATTTTAATGGTTTTAGGTGCAATTTTGCATGGCATATGGACCACCAGAGCTTTAGATCTGCTTTTGGAGGAAAATGAGAACACGAGGGGCTTGCCTGATGAAATGGTTTGGATGGCAAGCACAATTCAGTGGGTCCCACATATTGTGTTGCTTTGTTGTCTACTCAAGTGGACTGCCTGTTGAGTAACTGAGTACGCTAGTAAACTCTGATGGGGCAATCCTGATATATATGTCTTGTCCATGTTGTCCATTAGTTTTATCATATCATTTTAGAACATGAGCCCAAATAGAATCATATCCATAACTCAAGTGGACCACACCTTAGAAATAGTGTGAATTGAACACCTACTATTGAAAACTTCTTGGGGATGACAGAAGTTTTGTAGCAAGCTGATGTTTACATTTTCCCTTTTATCCATGTTTTTGTGACCTTATGAACAGTTGGTTGACAAATAGACATCACTGTAGCCCTCAAAGGGTTTTAACCGTGGACATTATTATCTCCACTTTTTCCAGTGGTTTGTTCCACTTGATCTTTTAATGTGCTTCAATTTCCGGGGAGCCCCTGCAGATGGTCTAATCAAATACCTGAGCTTGGCTTGAGCAACATGGAGATCAAAAGTAATTCTATGATGGTGGTGGATTTTCTGAATGTAGAGTCTCACTCTCCTTAGGATCTATGATACCAGTGGATCTACATCGTAGCTCCTGCTTAGTCCATTAGCCCTTGGGGAGGTTTGCCTGGTTTCACCATTGTCTGGATCTTGTTGCATGGGTTCATGTACAGTTTTCCACAAATTTTATTTTCCAAGTCTTGGCCCGATGCTTTTGTTGGGTCTATTATTGTTTTGGCCAAAAAGGGCTTGTGTTACACCATAAGTGTGGCTCATTTTTGTAGCGCCTTCTTCAATGTCTGTAAACCCTTTTGATGAATTAACAAAGTTAGAGGTAGTATGCTCCCACTTTTCTATAAAGAAGAAGCTTCGCCGTATGTTGCAGAAGGCAAACTTGGTGGCAGATGGATTAGCAAGATTGCCCAGCTCTAATAGAAGTAATTCTCTCTTCTTGGACAAGAAAGACCTTTCCAGAGTTATTCAAGGAGCTGCTTTGCTCGACAGCCCATGCTTGGGCTCGATTAGAATGGGGTAATAGCTGCCAGCATTTCTTCATTTATAATGGCTGAGGAATGTTAGCTTGGGTTGGTGGCTGTTTTTTCCTTTTTTTTTCCTACATTCGTGCCAACCCCAACAAAATAAAGGCAGGGCCCGCCTATCATATTCCCTGAACAGTCCCCCACCCGCCACTAAATCTAGCCCCTACCCTCCCTAATGCTCCCAGGCCTGTTTGATCTAGGAGCAACTTCCCACAGATGGTTTGAGGGACGTCCAAAACTGAATCAAATAATTTGTTGATCTTAGCTTTACTGTCCATTCGGGCTAAACCACCCCCCAACCCATTTACTTCCCTCCGGACGTGAACAATCACAATCAAGGCTTCCTGCTTGAGGGCAGCGACCTGAGCCCATCAATACCGCATGCTCCAAATAGTCGAGTTTTCCTTGTTAAATGAGTCGCTTTCCACAACAATTTTAAAAATCCAACGCCTCACACATAAGGACACACCATTGATCAGGGCGCACGCTTTTGCACGAACATTAGATCTCCGCCCGAAGCTGTTGAAAAACGTGAAGATAAAATCCCCTATGTTGTTCCTGTACACACCCTCTCCTCTCGACAGTCCTGGATTCCCTTTTGTTGAACCGTCTACATTAATCTTCACCCAGCCTACTTCTAGCACTACATTAATCTTCACCCAGCCTACTTCTAGCATAGTCCATTTCACCATAGACAGGATGAAATTACGGGGAGGCCCAAAACAAATCCCCAAGGACATGAAAGCCAGCTGCCGAGCCAGAGAGTCCTTAAGAGGAAATTTCAGCCAAAACTGGATATGAGAAATGGTTTTTCCGATGTTTGCTTAGAGGCTTTCGAAATGGGGCTTTCCTCTACCATTGAGAGGCCCACCCCTCTACTAATTGCTTACCCAAAAGGGATATATCCCGCAGGTCGGAAAAGAAATCCCATATCTTAGCCATCGTCTCCCTTGAAACGAAAAGATGGTCCAAAGATTCCTCTTTTGGGCTGAGCACGTTCCAACAGCAATTGCACTTTAACGCCAACTGCATGCCTTTGGTTTGAACTCTAACATCAACTGCCACCACCCCTAAAAGGAGTTTCCACACGAATGTTGAAATTTTGGGGGCATTTTCGAGTGTCAAACCCATTTGGCCCATGCTTTGTGAGAGCCTACCGATCTGAACAACGACTAAGCTGATTTCATCTTATAAGTCCCCTGAAGATGTCAACGCCCACATATGCCCATCCTCCCAAAAGATAAACAAAAGCCTTCCTCTTTTATGTGATTCCAAACCATCTGAGGCATGTAACAGAGAGGAAATGGGATTAGAGGGGAGAAGACCATCTGGCCCAATAATATCCTTCACCTGCAGGGCTAATAGATTGTCAGGAATCTGCATAGTGGCCCACGAAGACAACACAATGAGCCTTGTCCAATTCTCTTTTCAGACGTTGCATTCCTTACGACCCAACAGCCACAGGAATGGCTATTTAGAAGAGAAGACTTTCCATATTGAATACTCTAGAAAGGTATATAAGACTTAATCTGGACCATCCATCATGTCGGTTCCACCTTTGATTGTCCATTCATCTCAAATAACCTTGATTCAATGCTCCTTTAGTAGTTTAGGAAATGGTCGGTCTATATTGAATACACCAGAGAGGTCTAAAAATTGATGTAAACTGTGCATCATGTGAATCCCCCTTTGGATGTCCAACTAATGGATGACTAATATTGAGTATATTAGGGAGGTGTAAGCAGTAATGTGGACCATCCATCATGTGGGGTCACATTTTAGTGCCCCATCACCCTCAAATTACTTTGACTGAATGATTCTAACCATCTAATTACCATTTAGCGCCCATCTCAGTCAAATCACTTTGATTGTATGATCATAACCAACTAATTAGTGGTTTGGAAAATGAACAGATTATATTAAGCATACTAGAGAGGTGAAGCTTTAATGTGGACCATTGATTATGTGAGGGCCCATTTTTTATTTTTTTATGGCCCTTCTCAAGTCTCTTTGATTAGATGTTTCTAACTATCCTCAGAAAGGACTGCCAAATTAAGTATGATAGAAAGGACTAAGAATTGATATTTATCGTTCATCATGTAGAGCCGCCTTTTATTGTCCATCCCTCACAAATTATTGTGACCAGAGCCATCTGTTTAGTGGTTTGGGAAGTTAGTGGTCCATATTGGTAGGTGTAAGAATTTATATGGAGTGTCCATCAGGTGGGGCCAACCTTTGATTTTCATCTCTTTTAGAGGACTTTAATTGGATGATCTTAACTATCTAATTAGTGGCTTGAAAATTGGATGGTCCATACTGAGAATACTAGAAAGGTCCAAGCATTAATGTGGATCGTCCTTCATGGTGGACCCACCCTTGATTGGCTATCCTTATAAAAGCACTTTGATCAGATGAGTTATGAGTGCTAGAGTTATATATGCCAATCTAAACAAACTATTATAAGCATTAGTAAAATAGTGGGTTTATTTTGCAGTAGAAAATATTTCCTTATTGGGGGGGGGGGGGAAGTTGACCTATGTAAATAATAGAATGGGTATTTGGTAGGGAAGTTGACCTATGTACTAAATAGAATGGGTATTTGGTAGGGAAGTTGACCTATGTACTAAATAGAATGGGTATTTGGTAGGGAAGTTGACCTATGTAAGAGCATTTTCATAGAAAAATAGATGGACACAGATGCCCCAACCACCACCACAAGCACCTCCCTAGGTGACATTAACTTCTTTTGCATTTGCCTTTCACCTTTCCTCTTCCTTCCGCTTCTTCTCTTCGTTTTTTCTTCTTATCTTCTTATTCTTTTCACTTTTTCTCTTCCTTTGCCTTTTTCTTGCTTCTTTTCTTATTTTCTCCTTTTCTCTTACCTCCTTTTTGTTTTTTTTTAGTTCTTTGTTTTTGCTCTTCCTTTAACCTTTTCTCTTCCTCTTCCTATCTCTCCTTCCCTTCTTTTGGCTTTATCTCTTTCCTAGTTATATACACATGCAAAAACTATGAGAGATATAGTGGACAAGGCCATGTAAGTCGAGCAGAGTAATAGAAATCTGCTCGGAAGATAAGCACTACTGCCACCACCACCAACGTAAGTTTTCAAAACCCTGGATCATGGTTTGAAAATCACTTTTTGGACATGGTATCATTAACCAACAAGGCGGGTTCATGTCGCCTCTTATTACCTAATATTTAGCTGTTTCGGGCTGATAGAAGATGATACAGTAGAATGAACGATACTGGTACATATCAGGCTATGCATACAGGTTTGGGATGATACTTTAATATCAAAATCCCTCATGATCACTTTGAGAGAGAAAGAGAGAGATATGATCCGTTAATATCCAAACCACACATGACTCACTTAGAGAGAGAGATAAATAGATAGATAGATAGTTACATAGAAGATAGATAGAGGTGGTAATACACACAAAAGCCAGAATAGAAGGATGTTACACATTAGCTAAACGTGTAATACTATATGCATGAACAATGAACATACAATAGTTTTTATCAGCCTCCGCCACAGCCGCCACCACCACATCCACCGCCGCCACCACATCCACCGCCACCGCCACCTCCACCACCACCCGACCCACCCTTTCGCTTACCATCTGGGTCATCCCCACAAGCAAAGATGATCATAGATATGATCGAGATTGACAAAACCATCATGCATAGCATCAATAAGCTTCCGGAAATATGGAAAACGCTGCCCCCGCTGCTGCCGCCGCCGCCAGCCAGGGCATCCAAAGGCCTAGCCATTGTGAATATATCGTTCTAGCTTCTTATATGGTAGGTAAGGCCATATATATATATATAGAGAGAGAGAGAGAGAGAGAGATATGCTCACACACAACTAGTTGGACATTGCCAATTAATGCTATTTAATACCAAGACCGAGAAGAGTTATTCTAAGAGGAAAAGTCGTCAGTGGTGGTGGTCCCACTATAGTGTTAAACTGAAAGTCACCTCAACCATCGGATGAGTCACCCATATTAGAACTGTGGATTAAAAAATCAGCCTCATTTATGGTTCAAGTGGACCACATGATTGAAAATAGTGTACAAGAAAAACTCACTCTCCAAACTATTTTCATTGGTTTGGCCCACCTGAATCACGTATGCCCCTGATTTTTAGTCATTAGGCATAAATTTTTAGTGTGTCATCTTAATGGTTGGAGTAGATTTCACATGCTTGTCATGTTGAGCCTAGTAAAAATCAAGGGTGGACGTCTCTTTCAATGTTTCCATTGCTATGGCTGAATTGAATCAAATGTTAGCATGATTTTTTGGCTCTAGAACCATAATGGGACTACGCATCTATTGATTGGAGTGAATTTACTCATACATCATGGTGGGCCAGTAAAAATAGGAGGGTGGTTATCCGCGCTGTAGCACCACTTGATTACATAGATGAATACCACCAGAGATGAGTGATTTCAAGACACAAAGGTCAGTCAGATGGGCCTACCATGGTGTTAATTTGAAATCCACTTCCACCATCAAGTGGATCACCCAATGTTAGATAAAGGGACTTAAAATTAGTCCCAACATGATTTATAAGTTTTATCCCTGCACATCCATACATATTTTCAAATCATTTTAGGATATGATCCCAGGCGATCCAACGATTCAAGTGGACCACACCACAAGAAAAAAGTGGAGATTGAAGGCTTATGTGACTTTATGAATTGGTTGGATGGAAAATAAACATCATGGTAGGCCTTAGGAAGATGTCAACACTGAGCATCATTGTTCCCACTGTTTCTTTTGGTGGGGTTCACTTGAGCTTTGGATCAGCCTCAGTTTTGAGGCCATGCCTTCAAGTAATATGAGAAACTAGATGGACGGTGTGGATAAAACAAATACATCATGGTGAGGCACACATATCTTTGCTTGATGCCCATGCCGTGTGGTACGCTACACAATCTAAGTCCGTTCAGGAAGATATCAATCTTTCCTTGGAACTAAACTATTTTCTAGAAACTGGTGCGGGAGGGATATCCAGCAGAAATATTTTAATGGGCCACACGTTGATTTGTATGTAAGATCAAATCCAATCATTATATGTGTAATCACATCCGACCATTAGATGTGTAATCTCATGATAGACTAGTACGCAAAACATCAGGATGATATGTTATTCATTTGAGGCACACAAAGGAAAATAGTTGGGAGAAAGACGTCCATCCTCAATATTTACAGGGCTCACTATAATGTGTATGTAAAATCAATTACACCCATTAGATGCGAAACCAAAAGATTGGCTTAAAGGCTAAAAAATAAAGCTCACATGTGATTCATGTGGGTCACATTTAGGGAATAGTGTAGAGGGTCAGATTTTCCCATAAAAATTTTCCAATAAAGATGGGCAGATTTTTTGGCCCTAGGTCAAATGGACGGTGACTCACCCGATGGTTGGGGTGGATTTCATTTTAACACCATAGTGAGGCCCAACCAAGTTGGGTACTCCTTTTGCAAAGTAACCTCGAGCAACTTCTCTATGCACGAGAGCATTTATTAACATTAGTTGATATCTAAATTAGACGATGGATTTCAAGAGAAAATGAGATGAATTAGGAAGCTGCAGTAAATGAATATGAAATCGGGTCCATTAATTAGGTAGGATTTCTTTTAAACATGTGAAGGACGTAAATTATTATCTTTAATGATTAATGGTATGATATTTATTTACAGGAAAATGGGGTGATTAGAAATTTATTTTAGCCATACATATTTAACTTGTATGTGTAGCTTCATTGATGATGATCGTTTATTAAATTTTAGCAGATAAAATATAATTAGTGAGCCCTATTTAAAGGATAGGCCAGATCTTTCACATATAATTCGTATCATACTTATGTAAAACTTAATATCTTGGATCCTCACATGTGGTATATTGCTAGGGATAGAAAAAATAATTTTTAGGTATTAAATACACAGCTAGTTGGACCAATTTGATTTGTCCAACTAGTTGTGTGTGAGCATTACTCATATATATATATATTAAAATCTCTTGATATTTAAGATTTTTTGTGATAATATCATTTAATGTATTTTTGCAATGTTATTAGGAAAATTTCAAAATCTCAATCATATTTGTCAAAATAGCTAAGGGAATATAATTAAAATACAATTGATCAACTTATTAGTCCTATTACCCCAGTGTGGCAAGTATGTATTTATAAATAAAAATCTGAAAATCTCATGATATTTTCACACAAAGCTTATCAATTATATTGCCATGGCAATATTGTGAGATGTTCCAAATCTCAGTAGCTTCTAACTCTCTCGTGTTGTTGTTGGGAAGTTACCGCAGTTTTAAAGTTTTATTTGGTTGTGCTAAATGTTATGAAATTGCAACAGATTAGACTAATTTATTAGTAAATTTCAAAATATTTGGTGCAACTAAATTCCTAATTTTTTTTATTTTTATTTTTAAATGTCATTTTTACTTGAAAATTTTTCCTATTGTGTTATTTGAGTCATGAAAAGATGCTTTGACATTGAATATTTTATTAAAACAGTTCGATGAAAGTACAGCACGAGGTGAAATGTCTAGTTTACCCTTAGGAGAGAATCCAACATAGCCATCGTAATCGAAAACCAAGGCGCGGCACCCAAAAGTAAATTCTATGTTAGATATGAAGCTGTGTGGACCCCACCATAATGTGTTTATGAAATCAACCTCACCCAATTTTAAGTGTAGGGCTAAACAACCATCCCTATCCATGATTTAAGTGAACCAATCGATTAGAGAAGAGGGTATAAGGCAATACCCACCTTCCAAACTACTTTCCTTGGTATAGCGCACTTGAATCATGGATTGTCCTGATATTTGGGCCTATAACTAAATTTTTTTATGGTCCTATAAAAAATCAACGTTGGATGCATCTCCCAACCTTTATCTTTGGTGTGGACCATCTGTATCGCATATTAATCTGATTTTTTATTTTTTATTTTTATTGTATGCCTAACATGGGATTACAGATCTCCTGGGCAAAGTGGATTTCACGTACACATCAGAATTGGCCAGCCAGAAATCTGCGAGGGCCTCTTTATTGAACCCAACTGTGTAGTGTAGCACATAGCACCGATGTGGCTACTGCATGGTGCATGAAAAGCTCTGTGGCCCCACCATAATGTATGTATTTTATTCATGACATTCATACATTTTACCATATTATTTTAGGGCAAATTGATGTAGATCCAAATCTCAAGTGGACCATGCCGTTGGAAAGTGGTGATTGAACACCCACGGTAAAAACTTTTTAAACCCATTGTAATATTCGTTTTTCATCCAACCATTTAATTAGGTCACATAGAATTTGATGAAGGGAACACACAAATGTCAGCTTGATCCAAAACTTCTGTAGCCCTCAAGAAAATTTTTAATGGTGGGTGTGCAATAACAACTGTTTCCTATAATATAGTCCACTTGCGATTTGGATCTCCCTCATTTTTAGGCTCATGCTTTAAAATGATCTAAAAGATTGAATGGACGGCGTGGATAAAACACATACATTATTGTGTACAAAGGTTTTATAGCACCACACCAATGAGTTGTCTGCTACACTACTCCTGAGTGTGTCCCTCTTCAACCATCTAAAAGGGAGATATATATATATATATGATGCCCACTCCAGCCGACCATGACGTGCATGTGAAAGTCACTCTGATTATTAGATGTATAATCCGTAGTTAGATCCAAAGCCAAAAAAGCCAATGCTGACATGTTACTGGATGTACCACGTCAAGGGAAAAAGTTGGGTGAGGGGTGTCCATTGTTTATTATTATTATTATTATTATTATTATTATTTATAGTGTCAATCGTGATGATTATGTGAAATCCACTTAAATCATTTGATACCACACGAAAATTTAGGCATGGGCCAAAAAATGAAGAAAATCTATAATTCAGATGAGCCACATTTAGGGAAATAGGTTGGAGGTTTGATGTTGCCGTATACAACTTTTCTAATCTTTTGATCCATCTGAATCAAAGATAGGGATGTTTGCTTCACGCATCTGGTGGTCGGTGTGGATTTTGGTAAACACATCATGGTGGGCCTATATTTCTTGGTAGCAATTAATCCAATTTGGCTGCCTAGGCTGTGCATGATTCTCATAAAAAGTAAATTATCTTTCCACCTCTTAAAATAATTTTTTGGTAAATACGCAACTTCAAAGCATTTTCTCGTAATATCATATCTTAAATCTCTTAAAAAATTAGTTTAAATAAATTATTTCATGCTACATATTTAAAGAGAATGTCCAAGTATAACCTGTTCGACCACAAGTTATAGTTCACCTTGGGGACAACTCCCAACCTATTAAGTGAATATGACATCCAACTCATCCAATAGGTTGGCCCCACCATGAGGATCACATGGGTATTTTTCTATTTATCAATGGCTACATATTGTTTTCTATGGTGTGGCCCACTTGATGAGCAGAAAGGTCTTATTTATTTCCTATGTGATTATCTTGATGGGCCAACCTATTAGACGGGTTAGATGACACATGTACTAAACAAGTAGGAACTTATTCACAGGGTGGACCATAACATGTGGTCCAGCAGGTTGGACTTGAGACCTATCAAAATATTTTATATAAACTTTCTAGAAAAATACCCCGGCTGAGAAATTGATGTGAACGAAATTTGTCAATGTGAGTTACATCTTACATTAATTAAGTGAAATCTACGGTTGATTATTGACATTGACTTGATAACTAGGGGTGTACGTTGAGTCGAACCAAGTCGAGCTAGCCTCAGCTTAACTCGGCTTAGCCACTAGCTAACCTAGTTCGAACTCAGCTTGGCTCGGTCCTCGAGCCTGACTGGTCAGCTCAGCTTGGTTCGGTCAATAGCTCGAGCCAATTCAAGCTGAGTTCGAGCCAAAATCAATCCTCCGTGGCATTTTTACAAACACATGTAGTGCACTTTCAATTTCTCACTTTATGTAAAATAACAGCAGCCGTTTACAAGTATTTCATCAAACACTTTATAGGCAACATTAAAATCAAAGAAAAATGGTATTTGTTTCATATACATACCTTCCTTGCTACTAGCCAAATTGAGT
Organism: Magnolia sinica; assembly: GCF_029962835.1. Classification (NCBI taxonomy): domain Eukaryota; kingdom Viridiplantae; phylum Streptophyta; class Magnoliopsida; order Magnoliales; family Magnoliaceae; genus Magnolia; species Magnolia sinica. The sequence goes on along the minus strand of NC_080581.1, from coordinate 89,601,368 downwards.
CATTTCATCAAACACTTGGTGAGCAACATCAATATCAAAGTAACCGAGTCACTGAACAAGTTCGATCCAAGTTTGATCCGAGTCGAGTCAAGCTCAGGCAAGCTCAAACTCAGTTCAAAATTTATTTGAGCTCAAAAAGTCATCTCGACTCGGCTCAAACTCAGCTTTGAACCAAGTCGAATCGAGCTTTTTCAAGTCAAGTCGAGCAAGCTAACCGAGCTAACTCGGTTTGTGTACATCCTTATTGACTCTTAAGTGAAAGCAACCCGATTTTTTGGCACTATCTGAGATTATAGTGTGGCCCACCTTTCAAACCACCCAGATGTACTCAACAGGTTAGACTTGGGACTTTCTGGTATCGTAGATTTATGGATGCGATTTGTTGTGTGCCCCACGCTCACAAATCTGTCCGAACAAAGAGCCGGTTCACAATACTGATTTTAATGCCCACCGTTATAGGGCGCAACTTCGGTGAATTCCTAGATCCACCGAGGTGGGTGGAATTCCTGACTATGAGGCCCACCGTGATGTGTGCCCATATAGCATAGGACATTCGCATGCAGCGAAAGTTGATGGTCGTTCTTGATTAAAGGCGATATGTTCACTTAAACAGCTATATGAAAGAAGTATTTGGCGAGGAGGGTGTGTACCGAATGCCTGCCAAACTTAAGAAATCAAATGCTCTAGGATGAGTGGCTTAGCTCTTCCTTTTTTTTTTTTTCCCTCATCTCCAGATGCATCGACCGCAATCCGTCTTTCCATCTTATATTTTTTCTATTTAAATTTTACATATTCCTTCTCTCGTACTCCCTTCCTTGGAGTTAGGTAAATCTTGGTTGCATGCTCTGCTCCATCTTTTCAGATCTTGGTGTACTAGGAGCTGAGTTCGCTTGAACTACCTTTCCCTTTCTTTAATTTTAATTTAATTTAAAATTTTTTTTTTATAGTACTTTTGCATGTTATAGTTATCTACCATATTATATATTATGTAGCTACCAACTTCTTAAGTTCATCCTATGTCCATACATTATGATCTCCCTTGCTGGTAACTTAAGTGGAGTACACTAGATTATAGTTAATTCTTTCATTGTTGTATTTTCATACATTGCATTTTCAATTATTGCTTCTCTTTTATAGCTACTATCTTGTCCCAATATACCCTAAGTTGAGACAGCGTGGCCTCCTTAATAGTATCTTGAGAAAGTAGTGATCCGCTAATTGGACTATGATATTTCAGTAAACAGGCCAACCCCCTAATATAAGGCCTTTTCGGAAGCTCAAAGATCCCTAAAAACTTTAAATCTTGTAATTAAGTAGAAACCAGGTGCAAGTGCCTGACAGTTGAAGATGCCTAACCCCTTTCTTCACTATCAAGGTCCTTATCTAAAATTTTCGATTGCAAACCTTATTCAGGATTCATCTTAGTTCAAGGAATCTCTAATTTTTTTAATAAAGATAATTCTATGGGTCTACCCAATCATAAATTCTAAGCCTTCATCAACTAGCAACAACTTCAAGTCTTTCAAAGTATGTTATATTTAAATTTATGGATATACTTTTATGGCCAGAAATCAATGAGATGGAGATTTATCACCACATAAGTAGAAGCGGCTTGCGTTGGGTCAGACAATAAGTCATCCAACTTAAGCTCCTTGGGGCCCACCATAATGTATCTGATTATCCACATTGTCCATCTATTTTCTTACATTATTTTAAGCTATGAGCCCAAAAATGAAGCAGATCCAACGCTCAAGTGGATCACAGCAAATAATGAGCTTGGTTGCATTAAATGCACAAACAACTAAATGCAAGAGTAATCTCTGGTGTGGTCCATATAAGCATTGGATCTGCTTTATTTTCCGGCTCATACCTTAAAATAATATAAGAAAATGTATGGACGGTGTGGATAAATGGATAAATAATAGTGGGACCTACATGAGCTCTAGTCCAACGTCTTATTGTTCGAACCGGTTTGGATGCAATCCGCTTCCACCGTAAGTCCCATCTTACATTATTTAAGTGAAATCAATGGCTATCCATTGACTTGACTTTATAACCTGCCGATTAAGTGAAAAGACTTGGGCATAATGTCACGATTATGGTGTGTCCCACCTTTTGAACAGTTCACATGTATTTAATAGGCAGGAATTTTGGCCGAGGAGATCATTTCAAATCTCCTGGCCGCTAGTCCCTGGTGCATCTAGTATAGACTGAGTAAGATACAATCCAAGCACTCTACCCTCAATCTCAGTTTTCTTACATCCTTCCCAGAGAAAATTCTGTAGCAAATGCCCTAGCGAAATTGACTATCGATGGGATTCCTAACAAAATATATAGGAGCCGAGAGGAGCGGCCCACCGTCATTAGGGTTCCCTCTCGCTGGATAATGCCAGGTTGGCATTCATCAGGAAGACGAAAAAGAATAGAAAGGACGAGGGTGACTGCTTTAGGGAGATTTTCCATCTCCTCCTTGGGTGGGTTGCTTCTGCATGTTGAGGAGTTTTGTTTTTTCGTTTTTGGAGCTACATAATAGGTGGGTCTCTGTCCTTTTGTGGGCCCACCATAATGTGTATTGGTCTTCTTATCTTTAATAAAAATTCTCTTCTTCCTTGTAAACAAAACAAAGGAATTTATTAAGTGGGTGAAATTTAAAATGTGGTCCAGCAGGTAGGACTCAGGACGTTCTATATTGAAATATTTTATATATTAAAATCTCTCGAGAAATTTATGATAGCAAGATGATCTATCAATATGGGTCACATCTTACATTAATTAAGTTAAATCGGTGGTGGTCCATTGACGTTGACTCCGTAATCTGCCCGTTTAGTGAAAGCAACCTCATTTTGGCAGCATGTGAAGATTATGGTCTGGCCTACCGTTCGAACGGCTCACAAACGCAACGCATGTCGCCTTCTGAGTCATTCCTTTACGTTTCTTCCACATGCTTGGAAACGTCTCGTAAGCTTCTTATTCCCGTGTAAAACAAAGATTCATAATACTCGAGCATTTGGCAGGGCGAGGAGAGTTAGTTGAATTTTCAATGGGTGGTTTGCCTTCAAGTGCAGTTTTGCGTGCGTGTGCACTCATGCCCATCAGCTGATGTGGCCGAATAAGTCCCCACATGAAGCCATCAATGGGTGATTGGGTGGTAAAGATGGTAGGTCATGGTCCAAGAATCTCAATAAAAGGGTAATCTTGATGATCGATTGGTGGCCTTCAAATGGGCCACTGAAAACAAGACAGACAATTGCTGCACATCCAACGTGGAAAAATCAATGGTTGGGATCATCCACTCAGTGTGATTGGGCACTGTGGCACGTCCATGGTAGCACCAATTGGATTGGATGGTTCCAATCATCCGAATATGCATGCAGGTCGGCCCAGCCAATGAAGGCCATGGCGAGACACCTGCAGGATGAAGTCATGATTTGACATATAATAAAACCTTAGGGGTAGCAAGGTGGATTCAGGGGGATTTGGAATATGTTGGCACGGTAAAATAATTGGGATTTCACATCTTGACAATTTCATCCAAGGTATAAGTTTGGATTACATCTAAAATCTTTTTAAGAGTTGCATGTGTAACATGTGTCACCATCTACTAACTAATTATTGAGCAAATGATGCACTCATGATGTCCCAAAACAATTAGATCATCACCTGGGTCACTATAATTACTTTAATAGGATAATTTATGCCGTCCAAACATGTGTTTTTTTTGTTTTTTTCCCTTGTTTTTCTGTTTAATTATGGCCATTATGATGAACGGTTTGAATTTTAAAAAACATGGCACATATGTTAGAGTTAACCCCTAGCTAGGCCCTTTTCTTTAAAGGGGGTAGAGTTTGGGGTGAGGGGGCAGCTTTCCAGAAAAATGTATGTACAATGAATCATAAACTCTTTAAGGTTTATTTTCTGACCAAAAAATAGAAGGAAAAAAAAAAAAAAAAAAAAACAAACAAAAAAAAAACAAAAACCAAAAAAAACTAAGGCTCTATTTCATAGACACCTAAAAATGAACTCATATCATTTTCTTTAATGGTAAAGATTTGATCTCTAATGCATAATTGTTGTTAGCATAAACTCATTATGTATTAGCGATCAAAATATCCCATACACAATTAGCATTAACTAAAAATGAGACCGCTCATTTTTAGGGGCCTACCAAATAAGGCTTAAATTTAGAAATAAAGGCTTTTAGGAAATTGTTTTTTTGAAAAGAGATTCATCGTATTACGCTTGGCTGCTAGGACAGATACAAGGAGCCTATGATTTGCAAGCCAGCTACTGATGAGGAAGCAAAAAATGATTACTACAGAAAGTTTATCCATCAAGAATTTATTTAATTGCCTTTTCAAACATGCAAATAACTATAAACAATTATTTAAGGTCGTATGTTTTGACACAATATGTGTTCCAAAGGAAAAGAAAAAAGTAATTAAGCAAAGAGAGCTTCCATGAAAACTATTGAAACATGAGTTCTATTTTTTACTATATTAATTATCTGGATGTTAAGATCTTTATCTAGATGGGTGTAAGATTTGGCATATAGAAAATGATAATAATAGAAATGGAATATGAATTCCAGTAGATATATAAAGATTTAAAAGACAAATGTTTAGATATTAAGAGAATAAGTGATAAAATTTTATTAATAGAACTTGTGCTAAAGGAGAAGTTAATCAATGTTTTTAGTTTATATGTACCACAACTAGAGTTAGAGGATAGAATCAAGAAACAATTTTGAAAAGTTATGGATGGTCCATATTATGTTTAGCATAGAGGTGTACGTATGATATAGACCATCAATCACGAGAGGCCCACCTTTGATTATCAACCCTGTCAAATCACTTTGGTTGTATAAACTTAACTACTTGACTAGTGGTTTGGGAAATGAACAGCTCATATTAAGTATACTAGATAGGTTCAAATGTTAATGTGGACCATCCATCTTGTGAGGGCTTGCAAAACTCTTAATTTGATTATATGTTTCTGTCCTATTAGTCCTTTCCCCAAAGGACTGCTATGTTGTGCTAGCAAGGTCTAAGAGATATCTGTATGGTTCATATTTTTTTTTTTCAACAGAGGACTCTATTTCTCATGAGGGTGAATGTACAGGCAGATACACAATATTCGGACTGACCCCTCGCAGCAAAAGGAGGATAGGCCAGGCTATCATATCAGACAACTCACTAAAAGAAAACAAGCGAATACTAGCTAACTCGAACTGCTCCTAGGCCTGTCATATCAAGAACCAGCTCCCCTCAGGATCGAAGGGAAAGCTCGGAGGCAGCAGCGAAGATGATGTTCTGCTAAGTGGTGCTGCCCAAACGGGCTAGACCGTCTACCACTTTGTTCTTCTCTCTTGGGATGTGCTTCAAAGAGATGCTGCATCTGGCCCCAATATAGTCAAATCAATTCTTCAAATAGAAAATGCTCCACGGGGCTTTCCCAACCTTAGAGAAAAGATCCACGACAGTCAGCAAGTCATTTTCCACTACTATCTTGTTGAAGCCTTTCTCCCAACGGAGACTGAGACCATCCACCACTGCTTAGGCTTCAGCTTGGAAGTTAGATCTGCTGCCATAGCCATTAGAGAAGGCGAAAATCAGATCTCCCCTATCATTTTTACATATTACCCCGGTACCCGATGGGCCCGGGTTACACCCGGAAGATCGTCCACATTCAACTTCATCCAGTTCTCCTTTAGCCTTTTAAACCTAAGATGGACGGACCAACCGCGCACTCAGAGGAGAGGCCTAAAATGTAGAGCCACATTTTATTGCCCATTCCTTTCAAATTATTTGATTGGATAATCATAATGACCCGATTGGTGGTTTGGAAATTGGTGGTCCATATTGAGTATATTAGCTAGGCACAACATATTCGTTGACCATCCATCAAGTGGGGCCAACCTTTGATTTCCATCCCTTTCAAATGACTTTGGTCGGTTGATCTTAATAATTCAATTTGTGGCTAGGAAAATGGACGGTCTGTGCTGAGAATACTTGAGAGATCTAAGCATTAATATAGACGATCCTTCATGGTGGACCCACCTTTGATTGGCCATCCTTATAAAAGCACTTTGATCAAATGAGTTATGAGTACTAGAGTTGGGCCAATCTAAATAAAGTATTGTATAAATTATAAAACTAGAGGGATCATCTTGCATAGGGAATTGTTTCCTTACAAGGGAGATACTAAAATAGATTGGGTACATATAGTTGACCCGGTAAAAGCATTTTCTTAGAAAAATTGAGGGACACAAACGTAAAAAGGTCCCATTTGCACATACGAATAGAAGTTACATATGTAAATGGCCACAAACAAACATACCCTTAATAAAAATAAATAAATAAAATTAAAGAAGTTGGGAAGCGGATTGGGCACCGAGTAACTCAGTACAGCTAATTTTAAAGTTTTAGCCCAAAATTGTAGTATATAAAAAGATAAAATAGACTACACCACGGGAAATAATATGAATTGAAAAATTCTCGGGGCCATAATAGTTTTGGATCAAGCTTTTATCTTCTTTTTTCCTTCATTCATGCCTTTAAAAGAAAAGAAAAAAGAAATCTTATGAACAACTTTGATGGAAAATAAACATAACTGTATGGCTTAGAAAGGTTTCAACGGTGAAAATCGTGAAAATCATTAATTCCACGCCTTCCCGTGGTATGATCCACTTGAGCTTTGGATAAGCTTCAATTTTGAGCTCAAATCTTAAAATGAGCTAGAAAAGCTGATGGAAGGTGTGGATAAATGACACACATTCACAGTGGGCCCAACAGAGTTTACTCGGTACGATAAGAGTGATACTGAGTAATTCAGTACGCAATCCGATTTCAGCGAGATACTGGAAAATCAAACACGCCCTAAAGTACGGCGAATAATCATTATTTCACGATCACATCACACCCATAATCCAGCTATGTACGGTCACCTAAATTGCAACAGAGATCCTCTGTGATCAATCGCCACCACAGCCGCCACCACAACCGCAACATCCATCTCCATCCCCACCACCACCACCACCACAGGCACATCCACAGGGAACTTCATCTGCTTCTGGTTTTCGCTTTTTCTCTTGCTTTTTCTTCCACCTCTTAATTCTTCTGTCTCTTTGTTCTTTTAGCGTCTTCAGTACTTTTAGCCTATGCTCTTCCTCCTCCTTTCGCTTTTTCTCTTCCTTTCGTCTTTTCGCTTCCTCTCCCTTTCTCTCCTTCTCTTCTTTTCGCTCCATCTCTTTCCTAGCACACGCAAAAGCAATGATAGATATGATGGACAAGGCCATGCAAGTCAAGCAGAGAAATATTAATCCGCTAAGAATATAAGTGGCTCTGCCAGCGGCAGCAGCACCACCAACATAAGCTTTCAAGACTCTGGCCATCTCTCCTGACACTTGAATTCCAAGAACCCTTACTATATGTGAAGATGGAAGAGGGAAAGAAATATTTGACTGAATTGTTGTATATATTGTACTAAGATTTATAAATAAATAAATGTACAATGAGATAGGTATAGAAAAATATATTTGATTGAGTTCTAAAAATAATCTAATTATAAATACTGTGCAAGTCTTGATTTTGTCCATTTATGATAAGAAGTCTGTCAATACTATATAATGTATTCATGCCTTCTTCTCACCTATAACATCATTGCACCTTCCGGCGCATCTCTTCGATCTTTGACCATTATTCTTGATACAATTGTCATAATAAGATCTTTGACCATCTTCGTAATCATCGACATCCCCATTAAATTGATAGGATCATTTGACCGTGGATGATGTCGCAAATGGCCCATCCTTTACAGCCCCATCCCGAATGGTCAAGATCTCATACAATCAGTAGTGGGACCACTCTGTGTTAAATCATGCTTAAAACCAACAAAATCACATCATGTGGGCCACCTACGTTTTAAAATGGTCTAATTATTTAGCATCCATTCATCACGTTGGGTTGCATATAATGAATGGATTGGATTGCTTATACAAAACACGTGATCCCAACATAGTATGAAAGGTTTTAATGGTAGTGTCCCGTCCCAACTTTTCCCTTTGGTGTGACCCACCTCTATCTCGTTCTGTCCGATTTTTGGGATTTAGAGTGAAATGGAAGGGGTGCACGCTATGAACGGAGTGGATGTGATCCCTATATCAGGGTGGCCCACATACGTAGTTATAGTACAATAGTAATAGGGGCCACATACACACATTGGATTAGATTGAAGTACTTGAATATATGCCATAAATGGAGAAAAAAAAAAAACAGATAGCTGATGGATTGATTGGATACAAATTTGTGGACCACCTGATGAACGGATCTGCCTAATATTTGTATGCAGTGATCTTCAAATTGGATCCAACCTTTTTAGCGGCTCAGATGTCATCTACACTTGATAGCTCGGCCATATGAAGTTCAATTAATTGGGGTCCGTCAAGATGGACATGGATAGTCTTCAATGGAAAGGAATATTTCGAGAATGATTACCAGAATATTCTTTAATTTGCATTACTAATAGAGAAGATCTAAAATCCAACCGGTTGGATTAAAAGTTACAGTCCACCCACCGGAAACATCCAATCCGCCCAAAAGGTTGGCCCCATCGCAAGGATCACCATACGCAAAAATGAGCCACAGCCACTCATCGAGTGGACTAAGTTTGTATTTTTGTATTTATTATCATTGAGTATAGATTTGTTTGCATCATGGGGCCCACTTTATATCAAGTGTAGTTGGGAAGCGGACTGGCTGGTGTACCACACACCAGCTATATAACTGCTATAGGTACATGTCGTGCGAAGACGAGCACTGACGCTCCTGGACCTCCGCGTAGAACCAAGGTTCAAAGGAGATGGAAGTTACATAGACCCCACAGTGGTGTATTAATTAAATCTACACGGTTCATCTCTTTTTAGAAATCATTTTAGAGCATTGTACAAAAAATGAATCATATCCAAAGATCATATGGACCACACCACAAATAGCATCGGAGATAATGAATTTCACCGTTAAAAAATTCGTAGGGCCCACCATAACGTTTGTTTTTCATCCAATCTGTTCATAGGATCAAAAATACCTGGATAAAGAGGAAAAATAAATTTTATATTGATCCAAAACTTCTGTGACGCCAAATAGAGTTTCATTGGTAAACGTTCAATCCTCCACTGCTTTTTTCAGTGTGGTGCACTTGATAGTTAGATCTATATTATTTTCTGTCTTAAGTCTTAATACAAGCTCGTAAAATGGATGAACGGTTTGGATATAACAAATACCTCATGATCAGGCCCACAGAATTTGCTGACGTCAATACAGCAGCTGTATAGCTGGTGTGAGGTACGCCAGCCAATCCGCTTCCGCGTAGGATTCCTGCACAAAACGATCCTCATAGTTGGAATGTGATAAGTTGAAATTTATATAAGGTCCAGATGCATCAGAATGTGAACGGCTCAGATGCAGAAGCTGGGCCATGGTCATTCCTTCGGCACTGTGAAGGTTGATGTGTTTTCCTGTAAAATAATATAATTTTAGGCCACTTAATTACCTAAGGGTTCCATGCTATAAGTTGGGAAACCTCATAGTAATCAATCATCCACCGTAGGTTCCTTCGGGTCAACCGATGGGATCCGCAAACCAGTTGCCTAACGAACACAAAATGGCACGTAGGTGCACCAGTCACATGAGTTTTGCATTTGGCGGTGGGTTGACATGGCAAAGTCCCATAACCCTACCATGATGTATGTGTTATATCTACACCGTCTGTTCATTCTGCGGGACCATTTTAATGCACCAACTAAAAATGAGGCACATTCAAACGTTCTATATGTTCATCCATGTTGTTCTCTGTTAATGTAAAAGTTAATTGAAGTGAGTTAAAAGCAAATTAAAGTGAGTTCAATATAATTTAGATGAATTTACATGGTGTATTTATAAATATATAAAGATATATGATGAGAATTGTACGATAATACAATTGGATTGCATCAATAACGCCACAACATCTATCACAGTCATATAAGTCATATAGAAGGGATTACATGGCGCATGAGTATAAGCAAAGAAGGGTATGTGTAATGTTAAACAGCTATAGCAACCATAATAACATGAGAAGAATATAAATGGCTAGGGTACAACTATAAATGCCAAAAGAATTCAGCAGGAATATTTAACCCAATTAAACCTAAATATATCTTTCAATTCATATTATCTAATTATCCGTCATTTACATTCCTTAGTATAATCATTTTATTGGTTTTGCAAATCAGTTACATCTTCCAGCATAATCATTTATCTTTCAGCCTACTGTTTACATTCCATAATATAATTTATAATGTTAATCGAGTAGCTAGAAATCTTAGCCGTAATTTGGATCTACGCTCATATGCTGGATTTAGTTATTAATTCAGGAAGGTGCTTTGCAGCTGTTCTCCGCGACCAAAATGTAAGAATTCCTTTCAGTCTTTTATCTATACTGAAAAGCATTTTCATACCAAAAGAAAAAGTGTTAACTCATTGTGAAATGATGAACCCTATCCTATGAATATCGCTTAATCCTATTTATATATTGAGCGAGTAACCGAATAGGTGATTGTTCTCATCCAATTTCGGTTATATACACCGTATTTGCCTATATTGACCCTTAGAGTCATAGTTGTTTAGTTTGAATTGAGCCACAAATTCAATTTTGACTTGCTCGCACCTTTCACCTGATACAATTGGAAAAATAATGAACAATCAGCAACAATTTGGTATGCCCGATGGGACCGTCTCTAACTCACCGGTATAACATTGTGAATTGAAATTATAAAATAAGTTAAAAGGATTTAATATAATCATCTAATTTGATGATGAAACGAAAAAAGAGAGATTGAAATCTCAATTGGAAATTTTTTTTTTTTTTTTAAGTTAAAAGGATTTAATAGTTCCCGCCCAAATATTCTTTTTTTTCTTTTCTCCATCTATTCTAATGATGAGGCCCATCAAATAAACTGTCAGGATAATTGTTTATGGCCCAGGTCCACGTATACTCCATCCAAAACGTGTCCTACAAGTTGGATGATTTGGATTGCCATGATGCATGTGTCGTGACATCCAACGACACTGAGAAAATGGTGGTACACGACCGTCCAGATCGACAAATAATATAACGCCTGGAAACGACGTTGACCAAGGCAATAGTATAGTTTAATTATAAGGTTGGTCAAAGAATCGATGCCCACGTTGCACATATACAAGATCCATACCATTCAATCTGTTGGGTCTTCCATTGATGGAACATGCTCAAAATGTCAGCTGATATGACCAAAGATTGGAACATTTATTAATGATTGAATACTAGCCATTGCATGGATTTCTGTATGATAGTCAATTTGTAGTCATCTAAATCCCCTAGTAAATCGATAGGATCATTTGACTGTGGATGATGTGGAAAATGGCCCATCCTTTATAGCTCAATCATATGAATGGTCCAGATCTCATACAATCAGTGGGACCACTCTGTGTTAAAACATTCTTAAAACCAACAAAATCACATCATGTGGCCACCTAAGTTTTAAAACGGTCTAATTATTTTGCATCCATTCATCACGATGGGTTGCATATTATGAATGGATTGGATTGCTTATACAAAACATGTGATCCCCGCATAGTGTGGAAGGTTTTAATGGAAGAACGTCCCCGTCCCAACTTTTCCCGTTGGTGTGACCCACCTCTATCTCGGTCTGTCTGATTTTTGGGATTTAGAGGGTGTGACCCACATCTATCCGGCCGTGGCTTTAGAGGTGTCAATGGGCCGGGCAACCAGCTGGGCATGCACCGGCATATTAGGCCTGATGGCGGGCTCAGGCTTAAATTTCAAGCCCACTTTTACATGGCTTGTATTTGGTTTAGACGTCCAAAATAGTAATTTCAAATTTCAATGGACCCAGAGCAAATGAGAAAAAGAATGGGTAATCCATTATATATATATATATATATATATATATATATATATATATATATATATATACACACTATGCGCTCGACCTGACTATAAGCTCCCGTGAGGTAGAGCTGTGTGGGCCCCACCGTGATATATGTCGACCATCAACACCGTGCATTTGATGGGTGCCCTCTAAATTATATGATATCCCAAAAATCATCCATATACGGAACTCAGGTGGGCCATACTGTCTAAAATCATGTGAAGACACTGTTAAAACATATAAAATCACTTGGTGGGGCCCACCTGAGTTTTTAATTCTTCTGAAACTTGGTATGAACCCTCATGAAAGTGGGACACACATAATAGATGGGCTGGATTTTCAAAACACATCCCTGTGGGCCCAAAAAATGATTATGAATGTTTTAATGGTGCACGGCCCCTCTTCACTTCTGTATGTGGTGTGGCCCACAAAATTCAAGGATTGACTTTATTTTTGAGACTTAGGCCCACGATGGAATGTTTCATTTGACTGATGGGGTAGATGTTCGAAACACATCACGGTGGGCCCACACAGCTCGACCTCATGGGACGGACTCGTGAGGTCGAATATATATATATATATAAAAGAAATAAAAAAAAATAAATGAAGGAAAAAAAAACAACATATAGCTGATGGATTGATTGGATGGAAATGTGTGGCCCACCTGATGAATGGATGAGCCTAATATTTGTATGCAGTGATCTTCAAGTTGGATCCAACCTTTTCAGCAGCTCAGATTTCATCTGCACTTGATAACCCAGCCATATGAAGTTCAATTGCGGTCCGTCAAGATGGACGTTGATATTCCTCAATGGGAAGGGATACTTCGAGAATGATTACCAGAATATTCTTTAATTTACATGGCTAATAGTCTGATAGAGAAGATCTACAATCCAACCGGTTGGACTAAAAGTTACCGTCCACCCACCGGATAATTTAAAATCATTTATGTATGTGAAACATCCAACCCGTTCAAAAGGTTGGCCCCATCGCAAGGATCACCATATGCAAAAATCGGCCACAGCCATTCATAGAGTAGACTGCGTTTGTATTTTTCAATTTATCAATGAGTATATATCTGTTTGTATCGTGGACCCACTTGATGTAAGTGTAGTTAGAGCTGATTCCTGCACAATATGATCCTCATGATTGGACAACCTATTGGAAGGTTCGGATGTCACATGAACGTGATAAGTTGAAATTTATATAAGGTCCCGATGCATCATAATGTTAACGGCTCAGATGCACAAGCTGGGCCCATGGTCATTCCTTCCGCACTGTGATGGTTGATGTGTTTTCCTGTAAAATAATTTACTTTTAGGCCACTGAGCTAAGGGTTCCTGGAAACCTTCTGGGAATCAATCATCCACCGTAGGTTCCTTTCGGTCAACGGATGGGATCCGCAGACCAGTGGCCTAACGAACACAAAGTGGCATAAGTACGCCAGTCATATGCTGTGTATGAAAACCGTACGGATCCTTTAAATACACGCCGGGGGCAGGAAATTCCTGTAGTTGGAAGTTACAAGGGACTACAGAGATTACCTTGACAAATCTACACCGTCTATCAGTTTTGCAAGACTGCAACAGGGCAGGAATCTAAAAATCAGACATATCCAAAACTCATGTGGGCCATGCCTATGCATTAGAAAGGATTAAACGGCCACCATTGGAAACTTTGTACGGGCCACAGAAGTTATGTTATCGGGATGAGATTTGTCCGTACAGTTTATATGAGCAGTAATGATCCCGAGAATGGTTTGGATGGCATATAAACATCATGGTGGGCTCCGCCAAGCTTTCAACGGCGGACACTTCTGTTCTCCAATTTCGTTTGGGTTGGACTCTCATAAATTTTGAATTTGGTGGTGGGTTGACGTGGCAAAGTTCCACCATGGTGTACGTGTTATAGCCACACCGATTGCTCATTAATTATGCGAGACTATTTTAGGGCAGCACCTAAAATATGAAGCAAATCCCGACGTCCTCTGTGTTCATTCTTATTTTTGTCTGTTCCTGAAAAGGCCAATAAGAAAATTATGTGTGATCTCGATGTATTTACATATGTAGATATAAGTGCAGATATATGAAGAGGATTCCTTGATAGTATAATTGAAGCGCATCGAGTACAATTGAAATGCATGGAGTAAGGCCACGACCTTTAATAGGTGGTTGATCGAGGAGTACTAGTCGCATGGAAGTGATTACAAGATACATGACAAGAGTAGAAGTAAAAAAAGTCATATAATATTAAACGGTTATAAAGTGATAGTAACCATTAAAACAATAAAAGCATCTAGATGACAGGGGAAAGATTATAAATAACAGAGGAATTCAAAAGAAAAGATTTTTCCCAAACCAACCCAATCAAACCTAAACATATCTTTCAATTCAATTATCCATCATCCATTTACATTCTCTAGTATAATCACTTTATCTTTTCTACAAATTAGTTACATTTTCTAGCATAATCATTTACTTGTTTGCCTATTATTTACATTCCATAGTGTAATCCAAAACGTTAATCAAGTAGTTGGTAATCTTAGCTGTAATTTGGGTCTACGATCATACATTAGATTCAATTCTCCATCTAAGAAGGTGCTTTGCATCTATTCTTCGTGACCAACTGTGAGAATTCCTTTCTCGATCTTTTATATGTACTGAAAAGTCATTTCGTACAGAATGTAAAGGTATAACCCATCATCAAAGGATGAATCCTACCCTCTGAATATCGCATAATCTTATTTACATACTGAGCATGTGGCTGAACAAGTGGTCAATCTCATTTAATCTTGGTCATATATTACGTATTTGCTATCTCAGCACTTAGGGATCATAGTTGTTTGGTTTGAAGTAAGCCGTAAATTGAATTTTGGCATGCTCGCACTTATCACACAACAAAATTGGAAAAACAAGGAACAACCAGTAACAGTTTGGCATGCTTAATGGGATCTTGTCTTTAATTTACTGGTGTAACATTGACAATCAAAATTATGAATAGAATGATTTATTGAAATGTTGGGGTCGAACCTTTCACATTGACTGCACCACCTTCGACCAAGGACTTGGTGGTTAAAGTAGCCCGCAAAAAGCATTAAATTTAAATATTAGCCCAACACTCAATACCAGAAATCAAGAAGGGGTGCCATTTCTCCTGAAGAGAAAACGGTTGCACTCCGAGACGTACAAATGAATATCCAACATGTTCAGGAATACGGAAGAGCCCAAGTCGAGAAATTTCGTATTCAAACTGAGAACACTAACAGATACATGATCAGCCAAACTAAAGCCATGCATCGATAGATAGATATAATAACAGAAAGAATACATGTGGCAATACAGTATAATACTGAAGGAAGCTCTATCGATAATACAGTACAACCACCATCAATGCCTCCCCCATAATGAAACCCACTGCCAATTACAGTTCAGTAGGTAAGGAATGCTCCACTACCTGCTAAACTCAGGTGACCCAAGTGAGAGGCTAGGAATTTCGTACATGAAGTTGGGAATCAAGATTTACTCGGGGCATAATCACCAACAATTCCCTATGAATCCATTATTCTAAGAGAGACCAAACTAATTATGTCTTGATCCACTGTCAATGGCTACACCTCAACAAGTGGATCGTGACCATATTACGCAGATAGTTTAGGAAGTCGTCGGCCAAGTACTTGGTCACAATACTATTTTGGTCTATCATAAGCTCTATCTTGAATGGATTGATTGACAACAACCATTGTCGGGGAATTGTCGACCGGACTTTTTCCTATTTTCGGGTGATCTCGGCCAATCAATTATTGAGTACATTGGACGATTCACCATGCAGTGTGGGGAGCTAACAAATGACAACTATTGTTATGGGAAGATCCGAGCCCCTCATAAATCCAAAGGCCAACGTCATACTAATCTGATTGGACGTGCGAACACCCGATGTGATACACAATTGAAGGACTCACAGGTGTTCCTACTCCGAGATGGTGATCGGATATGCACGGAACGATCTGAGACCAGGATAAGAGGTGAAGCGCTCCGACTGGATACACCAAACCATATCTCTACTGTCCGACCAGAAACGGATAACTTGACCACTAACGTTAGTTGCAGAAAACCCGACTCGACAGGACAAGTCCGACGCCTCGCCTCGGAGCTCAGAATGAGACGTCCAAAATGCCCGATAGGCAAGAGGCCAAGTCCATCATATGTTCAGGCCGTAGCTCGGCTCAGACTAGAGACATGGCCCTCATTCAACAAATTAATGATGGAGGTCCGAAGGTGCACTGGTTGGAGCCTTGTCAGCCAGAAGTACTGAGCCGAGGCAGGATCGGAAGGCGAGCATCCCATGTGCTGAAATAGGAAACTGTCATAAGTAGACATGACCAAACACTTCGCCCATAGATATGCAGGAAACCCTGCATGATCCCTGGATTGCGGATAATATCTCCACGATCGCGGTATCCCGCCGATGGAGTAAATCGTGCAAAGAATAATGGACCCAGACCGTCCGATATTCAGGTATAAATACAATAAGGCCCCATTACTACAAGTACGCAACGTCTGACACTCCCTCTACTCATTAACTTAGACCCAGATTCCCTTGACCTGACTTAGGCATCGGAGGATCCCCCGACTTAGCCAGGGTCTCCTTTGCTCATTGTAAGTGCGCAGGTTAAAGTCGAGGCAGTTCGGAGCTTACGAGTTGAGTGAGGAGTCGTCCAGATTTTGTCATCAACAACTATCATAAGCTGCAGTTATTTAGCCATTCACTAACAACAACGACTTTCACGTGATATTGAAACTTATTGTCAAATTTAATTCATACTTGTCAAGAAATGAAAGAAAATTTTCATGCTCAATTTTTTATAAGAATAGGGAAACAACCATGACCGATCTCACCCATTTCTGACAATTACCAGGAGAAACTTGCAAGAGGTATATTAAGTGGTTTAAAAGAGCAAAAAGCCTGTGTAAGGTCATTAATTATGACCGAAGCCGAATTTGTATAGAATGCACAAGACGGGCTTAAATATAAACTTCACAAGAAATTTATTAGAACGGAGTTCATGAACCTATATGACTTGACTAGGAAGGTCTCCAGGTATGAAGAGTTTCTATAAGAGGGTGCTAGGCAAAATAACTCGTAAATTAGGATATATTAACATGACCAAAATTATAAGGTCGCGATTGTCAAAGTAGTGGCTAAAAAGGTACTCATATTCTTGGTGATGGTTAAAGAAAAATCGACCATGTCAACCAGGCAAAAAGCCCAAAAGGTATACACTTTTGATATCAAGAGGGCTGATGAGATATTAAAAATTTTGTTGACCCAGAAGTTTATTAAGATTCTTATAAATCATAAGATACCCTCGACCAATGAATGAAAAAAATTGAATATTGTAAATGGCACGGAACTCGTTCCCATTCAACTAACAAATGTATTGTATTCAGGAACGTAGTCTAAGATAAACCGCGGGTTGCTAAAATTTTTTGATAAGGGTGAGGAAGCAATATTCATTGATACTGATCCATTTCCGCCAATCTTGAGGTCAATATGGTTATGAAAAATCTAAGAAGGATAAATTGACCGCGAGCGAGGGTTTATCTTGATCCAACTAACCACGAAGTTACACCACAATGACCAGGGCATGGGTGACGTTCACTTCCCCATTCAACCGCCAGGCAGTCGAACACAATTTGACAAGATGGTCGAGGCTCACAATTGTGCGACCGATGTACTAAAAAGACTATTATGGGTTGAGGAGACCCTCCTCGATCAAGGACGCAAGGTCGATACATAGCCCCAAGAAGGGTTGAAGGAAGCGGCCAACATCGACCGCAAAGGACATTTCACTCCTTAATCGCTACTCCTGGGGCAGATCGTCAAATCAAAGGACGATTAAACCTCTGTCAACTCAGGTAGGAGGTTCTAAATGGGTCATGCATCCTAAATTCCTAGTTGTGCCAGAAGCAATGACTTGAACTTAGAAATGTCGTTGGCAGAGAAGTAAATAGATCATCGGGAAAGAGTCGACAATGGTCAAGGGCATACCTCGACTGAAAGTGGGGCAATCACGACTGTTCTGGAGAATCCCTCTGTCAGAAGAACAATTGGTTGTTAACACGGTCAAAGCAGTTCTACCACTTGCAGTATATGGTCAGGATATGGACATTCTCGCCCAACCTAGTGGGTTGGCTGGTCCGAAGGATAAGGATAACTGTGATAATCTATCTAATTATCTCAGTGATGAATGTTTCTTAGAAGATGAGTGGCACATCTCCAGCCGTTGTATATAACGGCTCGTCTTGAAGGTTTCCCAGTCACCAAGATTCTGGTCGATAATAGGGTTGCCATCAATTTTCTACTACTAAGAACGATATTAAAATTGGGGAAGATAGCAGCCGACTTGATCCCGTTAGAGGTCACTGTCAGCATTTTCGCTAGTCACATTACAAATACGCATAGGGTTCTACTAGTCGACTTAATTATCGAGACTAAAACAGTGTTAGCCCCATTTTTTGTGGTCGATACCTCATCCAACTATAATGCTCTACTTGGTAGGGACTAAATTCATTCATTTGCATGTATTTCATCATCCTTACACTAGTTTATAATCTTCTAGAACTCGAATAAAGTTGAATTAGTTTTGGTCGATAATAAACTATTCTTGGCCACTTTGAATATTGCAAATGAAGTCTATTACTATGGCGAAGAGGTAGAGGCAATTTAGTTCACTGGAAGGAATAAGAAATAGCCGACTGACAGAAATAATTTTAAAAAAGAATTCTAATAGCATTGTGTAAGATATCATGAAAGCAATCCATCCGGTCGATAACCTGTTGAGGTACATTATTCCCTTTTGGTCAGTTTTGTATTGTACCATCGAAGAAATCCCATAATTGGTACATCGAAAGATAAATAGAGCAGGGCCAATTTTATGCTAGAATAAGAAGTTTTGAAGATAGCATGAAGGACGTTGACGACGGCTATCTCAAGAATATGGCCGATGTAGATATCTTAATCAAGGAAGAAGATGTGGAACTTAGGGAAGCCTCGGTAAGCTGGAAGTTTTCTAGGCCCAAGTTCAAGATCCCTTAGTAGAAGTGAACCTAGGGACTGTGCAAGACTTAAAGCCTACATTTATCAGCGGGCTGCTCTAGTCCCAAGATAAGTTGAAACCCTTTTGGGAATTAAAGGTCTACCATTGAAACCCTTCTGGGGTCACATAAGTTTTGGATGGATATATATTTGTTTTTCCTCTTCATCCAGTTTTGTTTGACCTTATAAACATATTGAATGGAAAATAAACACTATGATGGTTCCTACCAATATTTTAAAGGTGAGAATCATTATCTTTACTACTATTTTGGTGCGGTCCACTTAAGCGGTGGACAAATAATTTTTGGTATCATACTCTAAAATGATCTCACAAAATGGATGAATGGTGTTTATATAATAAATACATCATTTAGAATCCCATGTAACTTTGATCTCCTTTGAACCATTCCTACAACTAGGAGCTGGAGGAGCTACAACCCTAGTCTTTGAGCAACACATACCCACACCAGCCATGTCGCTGGTGTGCAGCACATCAGTCAATCTACTTCTCCAGCAACCTAGCTGGTATGGGTAGGTGTCATGCGAGGATGAGCGTTGAGTCTCCTTGATCTCCAGAGTTGTAGAGATTGTTTAAAGGAGATCATAGTAATTAGGCCTACAATGATGTATTTATCATATTTACATTGTTCATCCATTTGGCAGTTCATTTTATATCTTGATTCTAAAAATAAGTAATTTATAAGGTTAACGTGAACCACACCACAAATAGCAGTGGGACAATAATTCTCACTGTTAAAACATTCATAGGGCCACCCTAACGTTTGCTTCCCATCCAATCTGTTCATAAGGTCACACAAACCTGGATGCAGGGAAAAAATAAATATGATTTTGATCCAAAATTTATGTGACCCGGAAAGGGTTTTAATGGCAGGCGTTCAATCCTCCTTTGCATTTTACAGTGTGGTCCACTTGATTTTTGGATCTATCTTATTTTCTGGCTAGACGAGCTCACCAAGTAGACTAACGGTATGGATATAACTCGTACCTCTGATAGAAATCACAGAATTTGGTGATGTCAACAAACCAGCCACATCGGTGGTTTCTGGTACCCCGGCCAATCCGCTTCCATACTTACCTATGGAGCAGATTAGGTGAGACCCCGGATTCACTGAGGTGTGTGGGATCCCGAACTAAAGGGCCTGTGGTGATTTATGTGAAAACATCCATGTCATCCAACTATATTAAAACCTCATTTTAGGGCATGTTCCAAAACTAAAGCAGATCCAAATCTCAAGGGACCGTAATATAGAAAACAGTGGTAATTAATCATTAAAAACTTCCTACGAGGGCATAAAAGATTTTGATCAAGCTGTATTTGTTCATCCGGATCTTTATAACCTTATCAACAACTTGAAATGCAAATAAACATTCCCTTGACCCCATGAAGTTTTTAACGATGGAGATTCAATCACTACCACAAAAGATTTGGATCTGCTTTATTTTTGGAATCATGCCTTAAAATTAGCTTTGAATATGGTTAGACAGTATGAATTGAAGGCATATACATCACTGTGAGCTCCTCAGTCAGGGGTACCACTCATCCCGGTGGATCCGGGATCTCACCTAAACCGCTGACTGAGCCAACCCAAGAGAAATTTGGGACTGTGGACCCCACCTTTTGTCCGGCTGTTTTTACGAAACAATACGAACTTAGTTTGGGAACTTGGACCTGCTCGTTCGGACAGCGAATTTGAGGACGAAAATACCCCTCCCTTCCTTTCGAAGACGAGCGCTGACGCTCCCCCAACCGAGAGTTGTACGAACGGCTCAAAAGAGATCAATGTTACATGGCCCCACAACTATGTATTTATTATATCCACAACGTTCATCCATATTTCAAGATCATTTTGGAGCATTATCCAAAAAAAAATAAAAAATCATATCCAAAAATCAACTGGATCACACCACAAAGAGCAGCGGGAAAACTGATTTTCACCGTTAAAAATTTTGTAGGGCCCACCATAACATTTATTTTCCCTCCAATCTATTCATAAGGTCACAAAGGCCTGGATGAAGAGGAAAAAATAAATAAATTTCATAATGATCCAAAACTTCTGTAGCCCTTAAAAGGGTTTCAATGGTAGACATTCAATTCCCCACTGCCTTTTACAGTGTGGTCCACTTGATAGTTAGATCTGTCTTATTTTTCGTATCAAGCTTAATATGAGCTCACCAAATAGATGGACGGTTTGGATATAACACAGACCTCATGATGGGACCCACAAAAGGCTGTGGGGATTACCACAGCAAATATATATATATATATATATATATATATATATATATATATATATATATTAAAAAAAGGGAACTGATAGCTACGGTGTTTTCTATAGCTACGGATTATAACCGTAGCCATATCCATAGCCTGCCTTTTCAATATGCATCGAAGGTCTTTTGATATATCGAAGAAGGTCCAGAACTGTCCAATGAGTTTACCTCAAAGATCCTGCTGTTTTCCCTATCGCTACAGATTATAACCGTAGCCATAACGATAGTCCATTGCAGTCTACACATTTTTTTTAATTTTTCTTTTTTTACATGGAGAACTTTACCTACATTTTTCTCTAATACATATTTATATAAATATGTATATAAGCATATAATTTTTTTTTCTTTCTTTTAATTCATTTCTTTGTCTATTTATTCAACAAGCATATCTCCTAAATTAGAATGATTTACTTAATGTACCACATATGATTTTGGGGGTAGGAGAAGCTAATTTAGCCAATAAACCTTCTTATTAACAAGATTCCATCAGGTTGATGGTCGAAAATCCATTTTATTCACTTCGTGGTCAATTTCAATCACTTCACTGTCAAACTGGAAATTCAGCTGGGCAAAAATGAAATTGAGCAGGATAAATATGAAATTGAGCAGGGCAAACTAAAAATTCAGCAGGGCAAACATGAAATTGAGCGGGGCAAACGAGAAATTGAGCGGGGCAAACATGAAATTTAGCAGGGCAAACATGAAATTGAGTGGGGCAAACTAGAAATTGAGTGGGGCAAACATGAAATTTAGCGAGGCAAAAATGAAATTGAGCAGGGCAAATATGAAATTGAGTGGGGCAAACTAGAAATTGAGCGGGGCAAACATGAAATTGAGCGGGACCAACGAGAAATTGAGTGGGGCAAACATGAATTTCAGTGGGGCAAGAAATTAAGCGAGGCAAACTAGAAATTGAGCGGCGCAAACATGAAATTGAGCGGGGCAAACGGTGGAAAATTAAATATATCTGTGTTTTCCCTTCATTAATATTTAAGAGACCTTATGAACCAGTTAGATGACAAATAAACATGTTAGGCCTAGGAGCACTAGTCTGTCTGGAGCTCAGAACTGGCAGGGCAGTACCTAATCCATCGTTAGGCTTTCTTAACATGTCAGCGCCTTAAATGATCGCGTGTTGTGCCGGAGAGGGAAGCTGATTGGCTGGTGTACAGCTGTTGTAGGTACGTGTCGTTGGAAGAGGAACACTGATGCTCCTCGAACTCCAAGTTATACGAACGGTTCAAAGGAGATCAAAGTTACATAGCCACACAGTGATGTATTTATTATATCTAGATTATTTTAGAGCATTATCCAAAAACTAAATCATATCCAAAGATCATTTGGACCACACCATAAATAGTAGCAGCAATAATGATTTTCATCTTTAAACAATTTGTAGGGCCCACCGTAATGTCTATTTTACATCCAATCTATTCATAAGGTCACAAACACCTTAATGAAGAGTAAAAAGAAATTTCATATTGATCCAAAACTTCTATGACCCCAAAAAGGGTTTCAATGGTAGATGTTCAATCCTCTACTGGTTTTTGCAGTGTGGTCCACTTGATAGTTAGATCTATCTTATTTTTCATCTCAAGCCTTAAGACAAGCTCTCGAAATGGATGTACGATCTGGATATAACACATACCTCATGATAAGACCCACAGAACTCTCTCCCATAGCTACTCCCCTATATAAAATGTATTCGGTCCCTAACACAGACCTCATGTTTGCCCCGCTCAATTTCATATTTGTCCCGCTGAATTTCATGTTTGCCCCACTGAATTTCTAGTTTGCCCCACTCAATTTCTAGTTTGCCCCGCTCAATTTCATGTTTGCCCGGCTGAATTTCTAGTTTACCCCACTGAATTTCGTGTTTGCCCCGCGCAATTTCATGTTTGCCCCGCTCAATTTCTCGTTGGCCCCGCTCAATTTTATGTTTGCCCCGCTCAATTTCATGTTTGCCCCACTCAATTTCTAGTTTGCCCTGCTGATTTTCGACCATCGACTTGATGAAAATTTGAAAAATAACCAGGTTGGTTGGCTGGCTAAAGTACCTTCTTCTACCCCAAAATCATATGGGTACGTCAAGTAACTAATTTTGGTTTAGAAGATATTCTTATTAAATGAATAAAGAAAGAAATGAAAAAAAAAAAGAGAGAAATTTTTTTATATGCTTATATATACATATTTATATAAATATGTATTAGAGAAAATCGTAGGTAGATTAAAGTTCTCCATGTAAAAAAATAAAAATTGCATAGACTAGTTATGGCTATGGTTATAATCCATAGCTATAGGTAAAAATACCTTCGCTATATATCGGAGAGTACTCTTCGATATATATTGAAAATTGCAGGATTTTTGAGGCAAACTCGCTGTACAATTATGGACCTTTTTCAATAATATCGAAAGACCTTTGATATATCGAAGTACATATCGAAATACCTTCCATATATATTGAAGGACATATTGAAAAAAGCAGGGGCTATGGCTATGGCTACGGTTATAATCCGTAGCAATAGAGAAACCCAGCATTCCATAGTCACTTTTCTTTTGTGGGTCCCATCATGGGGTCTATGTTATATCCAAACCGTCCATCTATTTGGCGAGCTCATATTAAGGCTTGAAACAAAAAATAAGATAGATCTAACTATCAAGTAGACTACTCTGGAAAAGGCAATGGGGAATTGAACTGTCTACCATTGAAAACCTTTTAGGGGTTATAGAAGTTTTGGATCATTATGAAATTTGTTTTTCTCTTCATCCAGGTCTTTGTGACCCTATGAATGAACTTAGACGGGAGGATTTCTCACAAACATCGTAGTGTTCCCCCAAAAAGTTTTATGCTCCCAAAAAGTTTCTAATGGCTGACGCTTATTCAACACTGTTTCCTGTAACGTGGTACACTTGAGTCTTGGATATACCTAATTTTCGGTCTCAGACCATAAATGATGTGGAAAAATATATGGACGGCATGGATGAAAAGCATACATCATGGTGGGGGCCACCGACCACCGACCATCCGCCATTGGCTGGTGGCAGGGGAGTACCCAATCCGTTTCCGTGGAAAGAGGGGTATTTTCGTCCTCAAATTCGCTGTCCGTACGAGCAGGTGTAAGTTCCCAAACGAAGTATGTATTGCTTCATTAAACCTGCTGGATAAAAGGTGGGGTCCACAGTCCCAAATTTCCCCCAACCCAAATCCTGTAAAATTGTACGAGATCATATTTAAATGAGATTGCAGCATCATGGTAATGGCCGTTTATAAAAGTCACAGTGATAAGACAAGTTAAAAAAATTAAATTAATACAGGCAAGGGTTGGTGGCCTCGTCGCGATGGGTGAGACCCGGATCCTCCTAGGTGGGTCGGACCTGACTAAGGGGCTCAGGGTAACGTATGTGCCTTAAATCCACACCATCCAATCATTTTGAAAGCTAATTCTAGGACATGATATAAAAAACAATGGTGACTAAAGTTTTAAATGCACCACACAGAAGGAAACAGTTGTGATTGAATCGCCACCATTAAAAATTTCATAGATTCCATCGGAATATTTATTTGCCATCCAAACTGTTGATAATTTCACAAACACATAAATGAAGAGATAACACAAATATCATCTTGATCCAAAGATTTTGTGGCCTACAGTAAGTTTTTAATGATCAATCGCCACTTTTTTCGGTATTATGGCCCATCTGAGATTTGGAACCGCTTCATTTTTCGGATCATGGCCTAAAATGAGCTTTCAATACGGATGGTTGGTGTGGATGTTGTCACATACATCAATGTGGCCCTAAAGCCAGGGGTCCCACCCTGGCTCTCATCTAATCTGCTCCCGGATGGATTCCAGAGAATTATTTTTTTTTCCCCTTCCTTTATTTATATCTATTGCCCTCTCTTTCTCTCTCTTATCTTTTCTTCATTTTCCTATTCCATTTTTCCTTCTTTCCGAATACTCGAAACCAACTCTTCTCCTTGGGTTGTTTGCCGGCCGGACTTTCAGTATTTCGTCTTTGGATTTGAAGTCTTTTGGCCCTTATAGAAGGTAAAACGTTTTATTCTTTCTTCTTCTTCTTCTTCTTCTTTTGGATTTTCCCCCTCTTTTCTTGATATATGGCTGCCCCTTATGAAGAAAGGTCCCACATGGCGGTATGAGGCCCACCTTTAAGTTTATTTGCCATCCAACCATTGATAAAGTCAACCAGACTTAGATGGAGGAATGGAGGAAAAATACAAAGATGAACATGATCCAAAACTTTTGTGGCCCATAAAAAGATTCGGATGGTCATTCACCTTTGTTCCCAATGGTATAATCCATTTGAGTTTTGAATTTGCTTGAATTTTGGGATCACATATTAAGATAAGCTGAAAAATAAATTTTGGGATTACATATATTACGAGGGCAGATTAGATCCGGGGACACAGATGTCTCTATACTCGGTGTTGTGCAGCGTACAAAGAGATGGTCGTGGCAGATCCATTAAGTCCTTCTGTTTTAAAGACCATAATAGTACATGATCCTAAAAATCAGGCAAATCCAAAAATCTGGTGGGCCATAACAACAAAACGGTGAGCAGCAACGGCCACCATTGAAACCTTTTTGAAGCTGACCATCATGTTTATATGTCATCCAAACCTACCGTATGAGCAAATAACATTCTGATACAAACTTCTGTATGAGAGGATGATATTTCTTCCTAAAATTTAGGTGTCGCGTCAATACAGGTGATCTACTGCACCAGGCAATTTGAGTCCCCTGGTAATCTACCTATGCCCTATGATGAAAGGTTTTGGATCAATCAGCCGAGTAGGACTCATCTACTTCTTTACGCGGGGCTAAAATAAAAAACAATGCTTAGGCTGCAGACCGTAATGAATGGGGCAGTTTGAATGGTCGGTGGATCCTTAATTGTGGGGCTCATGGATTATATTACTTTCATCCACACCGTCCAACCATTTTGAAAGATCATTTTATGGCATGATTTCAAAAATGAACCAAATCCAAATCTTAGGTGGACCATATCAGAGGAAATGGTAGTGATTGAATCCCCACCATTAAAAACTTTATGGAGCCACTGGAATGTTTATTTGTCATCCAACTTGTTGATAAGGTCACAAGGACGAGGATGAAGAGACCATACAAGTAAAACTTTTGTGGCTCACAAAAAGTTTTTAATGGTAGTTACCAATGTTTCCTGTATTATGGTCCATGAGAGATTTGGGTCTACTTCATTTTTTGGATCATGCCCTAAAATGAATTTTCAAAACAAATAAACAGCATTGATATAAGTCACATACATCACGATGGGCCTCACAGCCAGGAATCTCACCTAGATCCTTGGAGCGGACCCCAAAATAAAATGGGTGTGGTTGGTGGCCTTTCTTAATCAAATGAATAGTCTAATGTCAAGTTGGTGTTTTCAAATCAGAGTCAGTCAACAAATGTAATATCTGTCCACGCCTACTCACCCGTTTTGAAAATTCACAATTCGACCACGATCGAGGGTTTATCTTGATCCAACTAACCACGAAGGTACACCACAATGACCAGGGTATGGGTGACGTTAACTTCCTCATTCAACCGCCAGGCAGTCGAACACAATTTGACAAGATGGTCGAGGCTCACAATTGTGCGACCGATGTACTAAAAAGACTATTCTGGGTTGAGGAGACCCTCCTCAATCAAGGACGCAAGGCCGATACATAGCCCCAAGAAGGGTTGAAGGAAGCAGCCAACATCGATCGCAAAGGACTTGTCACTCCTTGATCGCTACTCCCGGGGCAGATCATCAAATCAAAGGACGATTAAACCTCCGTCAACTCAGGTAGGAGGTTGGAAATGGGTTATGCATCCTAAATTCCTAGTTGTGCTAGAAGCAATGACTTGAACTCAGAAACGTCATTGGCAAATAAGTAAATCGATCATCGAGAAAGAGTCGGCAATGGTCATGGGCGTACCTCGACTGAAAGTGGGGCAATCACGACCATTCTGGAGAATCCCTCTGTCAGAAGAACAATTGGTCGTTAACATGGTCAAAGCAGCTTGCGGTATATGATCAGGATATGGACATTCTCGCCCAACCTAGTGGGTTGGCTGGTCTGAAGGATAAGGACAACTATGATAATCTATCTAATTATCTCAGTGATGAATGTTTCTTAGAAGATGAGTGGCACATCTCCAGCTGTTGTATATAACGGCTCGTCTTGAAGGTTTCCTAGTCACCAAGATTCTGGTTGATAATGAGATTGCCGTCAATTTTACTACTAAGAATGATATTAAAATTGGGGAAGATAGTAGCCGACTTGACCCCGTCAGAGGTCACTGTTAGTATTTTCGCTAGTCACATTACAAATACACATAGGGTTCTGCCAGTCGACTTAATTGTCGGGACTAAAATAGTGTTAGCCCAATTTTTTGTAGTCGATACCTCATTCAGCTATAATGCTCTATTTGGTAAACACTGGATTCATTCATTTGCATGTATTTCATCATCCTTACACCAATTTATAATCTTCTAGAACCAGAATAAAGTTAAATTAGTTTTGGTCGATAATAAATCATTCTTGGCCACTTAGAATGCAAATGAAGCCTATCACTATAGCAAAGAGGTAGGGCCAATTCAGTTCACTGGAAGGAATAAGAAATAGCCGACTGATAAAAATAATTGTAAAAAAGAATTCAAATAGCATTGTGTAAGATATCACGAAAGTAATCCATTTGGTCGATAACCTGTTGAGGTGCATTATTCCCTTTCAGTCGGTTTCGTATTGTACCATCGAAGAAATCTCATAATTGGAACGTCGAAAGATAAATAGAGCGGGGCCAATTTCATGCCAGAATAAGAAGCCTTGAAGATAGCATGAAGGACGTTGACAACGACTATCTCGTGAATATGGCCGATGTAGATATCTTAATCAAGGAAGAAGATATGGAACTTAGGGAAGCCTTGATAAGCTGAAAGATTTCCAGGCCCAAGTTCAAGATCCCTTAGTAAAACCTAGGGACTATGCAAGACCCAAATCCTACATTTATCAGTGGGCTACTCAAGTCCCAAGATAAGTTGAAACCCTTTTGGGAATTGAACGTTCACCAGTGAAACCCTTTTGGGGTCACATAAGTTTTGGATGGATGTATATTTGTTTTTACTCTTCACTCAGTTTTGTTTGACATTATAAACATATTGAATGGAAAATAAACACTATGATGGTTCCTATAAATATTTTAAAGGTGAGAATCATTATCTTTACTACTATTTTGGTGTGGTCCACTTAAGCTTTAATTGGACATAAATAATTGTTGGTATCATACTCTAAAATGATCTCACAAAATGGATGAATGGTGTTCATATAATAAATACATCATTTAGAATCCCATGTAACTTTGATCTCCTTTGGACCATTCCTACAACTAGGAGCTCGAGGAGCTACAACCCTAGTCTTTGAGCAACACATACTCACACCAGCCATGTCCCTGGTGTACAGCACATCAGTCAATCTACTTCTCCAGCAACCTAGCTGGTATGGGTAGGTGTCACGAGAAGATGAGCGTTGAGTCTCCTTGATCTCCGGGGTTGTACAGATGGTTCAAAGGAGATCATAGTAATTAGGCCCACAATGATGTATTTGTCATATTTACATTGTTCATCCATTTGGCAGATCATTTTATATCTTGATTCCAAAATTAAGTAATTTATAAGGTTAAAGTGAACCACACCACAAATAACAGTGGGACAATGATTCGCACTGTTAAAACATTGGTAGGGTGACCGAAACATTTGTTTCCCATCCAATCTGTTAATAAGGTCACACAGACCTGGATGCAGAGAAAAAATAAATATCATTTTGATTCAAAATTTATATGACCCCAAAAGGGTTTTAATTGCAGGCGTTCAATCCTCCTTTGCTTTTTTATAGTGTGGTCCACTTGATTTTTGGATCTATCTTATTTTCTGGCTCAAGCATTGCGACGAGCTCACCAAGTAGACAGACGGTTTGGATATAACTCATACCTCATGATGGGACCCACAGAAGTTGGTGATGTCAACACACCAGCCAATTCGCTTTCATACTTACCTATGGAGCTGATTAGGTGAGACCCCGGATCCACTGAGGTGTGTGGGATCTTGAACTATAGAGCCCGTTGTGATTTATGTGAATACATCCATGTGGTCCAGCAATATTAAAAGCTCATTTTAGGGCATGTTCAAAAACAAAATCAGATCCAATTCTCAAGGGACCATAATATAGAAAACAGTGGTAATTAATCATTAAAAACTTCCCATGAAGGCATAAAAGTTTTGATCAAGTTGATATTTGTGTAGTTTATTCATCCATATCTTTGTTACCTTATCAACAACTTGAATTGCAAATAAACATTCCCTTGACCCCTTGAAGCTTTTAATAAATAGGATTCAATCACTACTATTTCCTGTGGTATGGTCCACAAAAGATTTGGATCTGCTTTATTTTTGGAATGATGCCCTACAATTAGCTTTGAATATGGTTACACAGTATGAATTGAAGGCATATACATCACTGTGAGCTCCACATTTAGGGGTACCACTCATCCTAGTGGATCCCGGATCTCACCTAATCGGCTGACTGAGCCCACCCAAATCCTATAAAATTGTCCCAGATCATATTTAAATGACATGGCACCGTCATGGTAATGGTCATTTAGAAAAGTCACGGTAATAAGACAAGTTCGAAAATTTAAATAAATACAGGCATGAAATGACATTTGACGATGGGGCAAGGCTTAGTGGAGTCGTCGCGATAGGTGAGACCCGGACCCTCTTAGGTGGGTCGGACCTGAATATGGGGCTCAGGGTAATGTATGTGTCTTAAATCCACACCATCCAATCATTTTGAAAGATAATTCTGATTCATGATCCAAAAAATGAAGCTTACTAAAATTTTAAATGGACCACACCTGAGGAAGCAGTCATGATTGAATCCCCACAAACATCATAGATTCCACCGGAATGTTTATTTGCCATCAACCTGTTGATAAGGTCTCAAACACATAAGTGAAGAGACAACACAAATAACATCCTAATCCAAAGATTCTGTGGCTCACAAGAAGTTTTTAATCATCAATCGCCACTGTTTTCCGTACTATGGCCCATCTGGGATTTGGAACTGCTTCATTTTTAGGTTCATGCCCTAAAACGGGCTTTCAATACGGGTGGATGGCGTGGATGTAGTCACATACATCACAGTGGGCCCACAATCAGGGGTCTCACAAATTTGGTGGATCCGGGGTCTCACCTAATCTGCTTGCGTATGGATTCTAAAGATTTTGTTTCGTTCCTTTATTTATATCTATTACCCTCTCTTTCTCTATGGAATCTTTCCTTCGTTTTCGTCTTCCATTTCTCCCTTCTTTCCGAATACTCGAAACCCACCCTTCTCCTTGGGTTGTTTGCCGGCCGGACTTCCAGTATTTCCTCTTTGGATTTGAAGTCTTTTGCCCCTCAGAGAAGGTAAGACGTTTTTCTCTTTCTTTAATGTTCATCAAACCTCTGACTGGGCATCAATTGACCGTTAATTGCCGTGCTAACCTAACCTAGACCATATGTGGGACGCTTTGATGATTTTCCGAAATCCACAATCGTTCATCTATTTTTCCAGATCATTTTATTGCATAGGCATAAAAATGAGGCAGATCCACGATCATAGTGGGCCCAGATAGCTCTAGGATTTTTCAACGGTGGGATTTCCATCCCATTCTTTCCTGTTGTGTGGCCCACTGGAGTGTAGTATCAGCCTCACTTCAAGGCCCTTGGCCAAAAAATGATATGGAAAAACAGATGGACAGAGTGGATTTATCACAAACATTCTGTGGGCACAAGAATGTTTCTACTGCCTGCGTTCAATTTTCCACTGTTTCATGCTTGTTTCGGACCCTTGAGCTTTACATTGGCTTCTTTTTTAGGCCCATGCCCTAATAAGGTTGGAAAATGGACGGACGGAGTGGATTTGTCACAAACGTCTTGGTGGGTCCCACCTACGGTCGAGCAACCCTCGCCCTCTGTAATAAAATATCCACCGAACCTCTTGCTTACGTTGGTTGCCATTGCCACTTAACTCTAACAGTACATGGAACCCACCTTAATTTTTTTAAGAAATCCACCCGGTCCATTTATTTTTCCAACTCATTTTATTGAATGGACCCAGAAAAAAATAGGCAGCTCTGAGGCTCAAAATGGATCCCACGATACCCCAATATGTTTCAATAGTGGGTGCTCAATCGCAATGTTTCCTTTCGTGTACCCGCTTGAGCTTTGAATCTGCTTGATTTTTAATCCCAATCCCTAAAATGATCTGGGAAAACAGATGGACGGAGTGGATTTAACATAAATATCGTGCAGCCCGACGAATATTTCAATGGTGGGCGTTCAATTCCTACACTTTCCTGATCGCTTGGCCAACTTGAGCTCTGTATCGGCTCCATTTTTCACCCCATTCCGTATGGACGGGGTGGATTTGTTATTTTTGCGCCATGTCTTGAAATTATGTGAAACACCGGCTGAACTTGCATTCCCCTGCGATCTACCGTAGTGGCAGTGGAGAAAGCAAAAGGCACCTCATTTATGGATCCACCTCAAATATGCCCAGTTTTCCCTCTCATGTGGCCCACTTGAGTCTTGGATCCACCTCATTTTTGTTCTCTTGTTCTAAAATTTGCTAGCCAAACGGATGAACGGGGTAGATTTCCCACAAACATGGAAGTAGCTCCACCAGCGTCCTTGCGCAAGAACTTTTGGCAGGAAATCCGCGTCCTATGCCGATGGTAACTGATTAGGTGCGGCCCGGCCTCACGCAACACGATGCATTTCTGACCATGGAATCACCTTGACGTATTTGTATATCCACACCGTCCATCCATGTTACCCCAAAATCATATATGATACTTCAAGTAACTCATTCCGTTTGAAAGATATGTCTGTTTTAAAATTTTCACGGTCTTGATGACTTCCACCTCCAGTCGGGCCTTCTCTGGTCCATCTTAGACACGAAAGTATCCGTGACCCGCTATACATCAGTTTTTTATCTGCTGAATTTTAGAATCCTATCCTATTTATCTTATAAAACACATGGATAAAGTGGATTTGTCATGTACATGTCCATGGACCGTACACAGCCTCTAGCAAATAGAGATATCTCCGTGGACCCACACAAACCCAAGCCAAGAGAGATCTGCGCCCGGGGCTAGGTAGTCCGCTCCTCAATTTTACCCGAGCGGATAATGTGGGTGTTACCCTAACCTTGGGGCCCACATTGATAATTTTTGTACATCGACACCGTTCATCTGTTTTTCAAGCGCAATTTAGGATGAGATCCAAAAAAAATTATGTACATCAAAATCCCAAGGTTTTTGTAATGTTTATTTGCAATCTAACTTGATCTGGATGAAGGGAAAATATAAAGATTAACTTGATCCAAAAGTTTTGTCTCCTAGAAAAAGTTTTTAATGATTATTCATTACTACATCTAATAGTACAGTCCACTTAAGATTTGGATCTTCTCAAGGGTCGGGATCACGTCCTACGATGAGCTGGAAAAACCGATGGACTATATATATATATATATATATATATATATATATATATATATATATATATATATATATATATATATCAAGATGGGCCGCACATCCATTTTGGGTACGGGTAAATGCTAATTGGCTCCCAATTTTAGGACATCCGTTTTGGATGCAGTCTGACTGGTGACCCCTCACCAGCCCACTGTCTAATGTCAAAGCTCATGGTGGCTCACCAGGACGGCATATATACGTGTTTTATCTATGTTGTTCATCTATTTTGATAACTCATTTTAGGGCATGATGAATGTGCCTTGTCCATGGTGTTCATCTATTTTGTTAACTTATTTTAGGGCATGTTCCTTAACATGAGGTAGATCTAAATGTCAGATGGATCACACCATAAGGAAAGGAAACAGTAGTGATTGAACTCTGATGGGTAAAAACTTCCTAGGCCATATTGTGAGGTTTATTTGGCTTCCAACTTAATGATTAGGTCACATAACCTTGGATGAAGGGAAATGAAAATTTGAGCTTGATCCAAAAGTTTTGGGGCTGCTAGGCAGATTTCAATAATAAGAATTCAATTCCCACTTTTTCCTATGGTGCGGTCCACTTGAGCTTTTGATCTGCATCATTTTTGGGTTCATACACTAACCTGAGCAGGAAAAAAGGATGGACCGCATGGATAAAACATGCACATCATGGCAAGGCCCAAAGAACTTTGAGCTTTGACAACAACTATTTGGCTGTCATTGGGGTCACCGATCGTTTTGGTGAGATAAGGACCCGCTGGGACCCACCGTGGTGCAAGGACTTTGTGGAACCCATTACAGCACATTGTGTAAGTACTCTTGTGAGACCCATAGCGGTGTATGCATTTTATCAACCCCGGCCATCTGTTTTGCCAATTCAATTTAGGGCATGGTCTAAAAATATCCAAAGCTCAAGTGGACCACACCACAAAGCCGTGGGGCCGGATTGAATACCTACCATACCACTGAAAACCTCCTTTGGTTTGTAGAAGTCTTGGATCAATTTGATATTTGTGTTTCCCTTCATCAAGGTCTTTATGACCTTATGAAGAGGTTGGATGGCAAATCGACATCGTAGTGGACCTAATTATGAATAGGTTGAATGGAAAATAAACATCATGGTGGGCCTTAGAAAGGTTTCAACAATAGGCATCGTTGTCCTCATTGCTTTGTATGAGGTGGTCCACTTGAGGTTTGGAACTTTCTCGTTTTTGGGCTTGTGCCTTAAAATGATTTTACAAAATGGATGAACGATGTGGAAATAACACATATGTCATAGTGTGAGGCTCATAAAAGTTTGCCATCTCAGCAAGTCCGTTGTTATGTGCTCTACTACGCACTTTGCGCCGGAGAAGCAGTAACTAATATGAAAATATGTACATGAACAAAGTCTAATAAGCTCATTGGCATCTCTAATTAAATCAATAAGAGCTAATTTAATCTCTTTTTAAAAATAAAAAATAAAAAATAAAATAAACTTGCTTGGTAAAACCACTTTTTCAAATACGAAAAGCTATTATTTGAAATAAGTACATTTGGCATAACATTTAGATAAGAGCAATTTTTTTTAATTTTTAATTTTATAAGTAGTTGATGTCATTTTTAAATATTATGAAAGCTCCGTTATACCAGCAATTGAGATGGTTGTTTTGGTGGATCTCACCATAAATAGATTGTGCTCCAAATGGCAAAAGACTGGATGGCCACATAAGATCTTCATATATTAAGACATTTGGGCCATCCATTATGTCGGATATTGGATGTGGATCATCCATCATATGGATCCCACCTTTGATGTGGACCGCCCAACGTGTGAGCCAAACTTTCAAAGTGGGTCGTCCATAATGCAAGACCCATCTTGTATGTAGACCATTCATCATTAGGGGCCCACCTTGATGTAGGTCATACATCATATGGGGCCCACCATCAATACTAATTGTCCTTTATGTGAGGCTTCTTCTCAATATCCACTACCCGTCACCCACAAGTGGAGTTTGACATGTTTATAGTGTGAGCCCTACCTTCGAAGCGAATTGTCCATCATATGGGGCTCACTTTAGATGTCTGTCATTCATTGTGTGGGTGCACCTTCTATCGTATCATCCATCATAGGCCTACTTTGGATATGTGTCCTCCATCATGTGAGACCTTGGATGTGGACTGTCCATTAGGTGGGGCCACACTTTGACGCGAGTCATCCATCATGTGAAGGCCATTCTGCCCATTGTGTGGGCCCCCCTTAATGTGGACCATTCATTATGTGGGGCCCTACCTTCAATATGAATTGTTCATCATGTCAGCCCATCATGTGGGTCCCACCTTTAATGTTGACCATCCATCAAATGAGGCCCACTTTTTTTTTTTCAAGAAAAGGCGCTTCATTGATATAAGAAAATAATTACAATCTTTGATTTTGGGGATCCCAAGGAGAAAAAGGACCTGGAGAAGCCTATCATATCGCTAGACAGCAAAATGCCGGTAGAGCGAAAAAATTCTGCGCCGAAATGAGGCCCACTTGATGTAGATGTGGTGTCATGCTGGGCCACACTCTGATGCAGTTCATCCACCATGTGGGGCCAACCTTTGATGTGAATTGTTCATTATGTGGGCCCAGCTTGATGTGGACCATACATCATGTGGGCCCCACATTCAATATGCATCGTTCATGACAAGGGTTCCACTTTTGATGTCCACCATCCATCATGTGGGTCCTACCTAACTTTTAACATACGGAGCTTCTTTCAGCACACCATGATTTATGTGTTAGGTACGTACCATCCGTCAATTTTTACATGTCATTCTAGAGCATAAGGCACATTCAAAGCTTGAAAAGATCATATCATATAAAGCAGCCCGGATTGACTACCGTTGAAACCTTCATCGGTCCGTTATTTGCCATCTAACGTCTTCGTAGGTCATAATGTAACACGGACCTGGATAAAGGGAAAAGACAAATATCAACATGATCAGAGCCTTATGTGTCCTCGATTAGTTTTCAACGACGGGCATGTTTGACCTTATAAACAGGTTAGATGGAAAATAAGCATGCCGAATGGATCTTACAAAGGTTTTAACTTGTTCAATCACCACTGCTTTCAGTTGTGTGGTTCAATTAAGCTTTGGATGTACCTCATTTTTCGTCTCATCTTCTAAAATTATGTGGAAAAAATGACGGACAGTGTAGATTAAAAAAAAGAGTCACGGTGAACCAGAAAGGTTCCACACATTAAAAGTTGTGTTGTATAGCAAGCAATTTATTTGAATGAAGAGAGAAATTCAGCCTATTTTATGAACTGGAGTCATAAGATACGATGTGTACCAACGAGAAGCAACGGCACTGCAATTTCCTGTGCCTTCAACACAACAATCCGCACTCACGAGAAGAAGAAATAACTGAGTGCGCCTTTGCTTTTGTAGGGAGATACTTGTTGAAGGAGGCCTTGTTTTTAACATAGAGGCTTCTGAAGGAAGGGAGAGAGAGAGAGAGAATGGCTGAGAGTGCTGTTCAATCCGCCGTGGAAACTCTGAACTATTTTCTAAGGCAGAAAGATTTTTACCTTTCCCATGTAGATGTGTGGGTTATGTCGCTTCGAAACAAACTCAAAGCCTTACTCAAAGACGTGGATGGGATGCGCGGGTATAATGAAAGTGTTCAGCTAATAGAAGTAGCAAACAACACTAAGAATGTCATCGACTCCTTCATCTTTAAAATTGCACAGCAACGAGGAGAGACGAGTGCTGAATTGATGAGTTACCAATCCACTTTTAATAGTGGCATCAAAGACAAACCAGCCATTGAGGATCTTGGAAAGAAGATCTTCGGCATAAAAAGTAGGCTCCATGAGATCATCTTGCCCATCTTGCCCATCTTGCCCAACAGATCACAGTACGGCATCCACAATATACAGCCACGCGGAGAAGCTTCAACTCCTTCGAATCAAAGCCAGATACAGAAGGTGAAGAGGGCTTCTATTGTTGAGGAAGCCGAAGTGGTCGGACGAAGAACAGAAGTCTTGAGTGGCGAAGTACAACCCCCAGCGCAGGTTCGCATGCCGAAGGGCGGCACTTCTGTTCAGGCTCTCTACGACCTCTGCAAGAAGACGTTTACGACTTCGGGAAATGCAGCTTCCCCACAAGCAATCCGAAAGCTCTGCTCTATTTTGGATACAATTGGTCCCTCCGATGTTGGGCTTAAAGAGGATAATTCACAAGATGACCGAGGACATGGTTTCTTTGGACAGAACCTTTTCAGGAATCACCAGTCAACAAGGGTAGCTCGATGGACTCAACCTATAACATACTTGAACATATATAAATGCGATAGTTTTACAATTGGTATATTCTGCTTACCAACTTCAGCAGTTATTCCACTCCATGACCATCCTGGGATGACAGTCTTGAGCAAAATACTATATGGCTCCATGCACGGGAAAGCATTTGATTGGGTAGAACCTGCCTGCATACAGAGAAGTGGCGAGACGGAGTTTTTCCCTGTGAGATTGGCGAAGCTGCAGGTGGACACTGTTCTGACGGCACCATGTGAAACATCCGTTTTGTACCCCAAGACCGGAGGTAATCTGCATTGCTTCACCGTTATCACGCCTTGCGCTGTGCTTGATGTCCTCGCTCCTCCATATGCTGAAACTGCTGGGAGGCGCTGTACTTACTACCGTGATTATCCATATTCCAGTTTCCAGTCAGAACAGGGAACTGAAACATGTGAAAGGGAAGAGGATCATGCATGGCTTGAGGCGATCGAAGCACCAGATGACCTCTATATACGCCCTGGCAAATATGTGGGTCCAGCTGTTCAGGTTTAGCTCCCCATCACTTTTTTTTTTTTTTTCCGATTGTGCTTGGTAGCAGTTCCAACGTATGTCATTCATGTATCTTATATGTTTGATTCAAGCACAAAATGAGTGTTGAGCACCAGTCTTACAGCTATGTCGCTATTTATGTACATGTCGAAGAGACATGGGGAACTACCGAACTAATCTATTTTACATCGCTGACTCTCTTCCATCCGTCACTTTAAAAAAAAAATGAAAAAAAAATATATATTTAAAAAAAAAGAAAAAAGAAAAAAAGACAAAAAAAGACACTGGTGGGGAGGCTGATTGCAGGAGATATGCGGTGTGTTGTCATTTCGATCACTGGTATGGGAGGAACAGGAAAGACTGCTTTTGCAAGGAAAGTTTATGATAACCTCCGTGTTCGGTAGAGTTTTGATTTTCGTTACCGGGTGTAAGTAATGAAAGAAGTTAGTAGAAAAAATTTGTCTCATACCTAGCAACCAAACCAAATCAAATCAAAATTTTCTTTTAATTACTTTATACTTCTTAGCATTGTTATTATCATTCTCAATTGTTTACATTTCTTAGTGTAATTGATAGTAGTAATTGGTAGCATTAATCAAGTAGTTGTTAACTATAGTTGTAATTTGGGCTTACACTCATCCACTAGATTTAGCTTTGAGTATCAAGCAAGTTCTTCCTTCAGAAAGGCTCTTTACGGTTGTTCTTGGCGAGTGAAAATAAGAATGTCCTTTTTATTTTTATCTATATTGAAAAATCCTTTCTTATTGAAGGCATAGGTGCAATCCATTTTTCATAGGACGAACCCCACCTTTTGATAATCGTCTAATCATTTTAAATATTGTGCAAGTGGCTAAATATGCTACCAATCTTATTCAATCTTGGTCACATACAATTGATTCCAATATATCTTCTTATCTTGGCGTTTGCGATCATAGTTGTTTGGTTTGAATTGAGCCACACATTTAATTCTAGCACGCCGGTCTTAAACCATGTGACCAAATTTGAAATTGAACCACAAAAATACTAGGGCATTAAAATTGAAGCAAATCCAATCATCAAGTAGACTACACCATAAGCAAAAGTGGCGATTGACCATTAATGGATAATAAAAGTTTAGGATGAAGCTGATATTTGTTTCTTCCCTTTAGAAACATGAAGGTGCCCGCCACTAAGTTATTAATGTTAAGGGCATTCAATAACCATTATTTGCTATGGTATGCTCTACCTATACTTAAATTTACTTCATTTTTTAGATAATGCCCTAAAATTGTTTGGAGAAAAGGATGTCAGGAATATAGAATATGCATGCATCAAGGTGGGAGCCACGGTAAGAGTCGCACCATCTTGGGTGAGCCCAGGGTCTCACCTATTCAACTCCACTCCATTCAAGCTGTTTGTATGGAGAACCACATCCATCTCAGTCTCAATCATCCTGATTTTTTTGAGTGATGGAAAAATTGAAAGGGTGCACCTTATGATCACTTTGGGGAGTAAAGGTCCACATAGACACGTTGGATGATTAGATTAAAGTTATTGAATAGCCAAAAGCCATAATAAAAAAATAAATAAATAAAATAAAATGAATGGCTGATGGATTGATAGGATGCAAATGTGCGGCCCACCTGGTGAATGGATATAAGATCCCAATGATCAAAATGTGAACAGCCCAGATGCACAAGTGGGGCCACAGTTCAATGATCAGGGTCGTTCTAATCCCAATCAGGATGTCCCAAAAACTTTCTGGATGGGATGATTAATCCCATCCGAACTATGACTGTTGTTTCGGACTCTTCTTGTTTTTTTCTCTAAAATAAAGAATGATTCCCACAACAATGCTATGAGTGGCCAGGGCCATGTATATGTTATATCCATTACGACCGTCAGTTTTATCAGACCATTTTAGTCCATGAGCCCAAACATGAACTAAGTCCAAATCTCAAGTGGACACGAAATAGTGAAGATATTGACGTCCACGATTGAAACCTCTCTGAAACCTACCATGATGTTTATTTTTCATCCAACCTGTACGTAAAGTAACATAGATCTACTATTTCCTGTGGATTCAAAGGGAAAACACAAATATAACTTCTATGGACGTGAGGAAGATTTTATTGGTGTGCGTTCAATTCCACCATTTCCTACTGTGTGATCTATTGGGCTCTGGAGCATCTTCATTTTTGGGCTTATATCCAAGAATGAGCTGGCAAACGGATGGACGGAGTGGATGAAACACATACATCATAGTGCCACATAAAGCTTGTGCATACGACTGCTCGGCCTATATTCCTGTAGCTCTCCTCATCCCTGAGAAATCGGATTGCGTACTGAGTTACTCAGTACACTCGGTACGCTCTTATCGTACGTACTGAGTAAACTCAGTTGGGCCCATCACGAATGCATGTAGTTTATTCACGCCGTCCATTAGTTTTACCAGATCATTTTATGGGTTTAACCCAAAATTGATGCATATACAAAGACCAAGTGGGCCATACCACTGGAAAAAGTGGAAGTATTGAATTCAACCGTTGAAAGTTTTATAAGGCCCCTATTGATGTTTATTTGTCATCCAACCTGTTCATAAGATCAGAGGGACATGGATGAAGGCAAAACACAAATATCAGCTTGATCTAAAACCTCTATTGTCCCCAAGAATATTTCAACGGTAGATGTTCAATTCACACAGTTTCTGGTGGTGTGTTTTTGAGGATTGGATAAACTCCATTTTTAAAATAAAGCCTTAAAATTATGTATTAAAAGAGATGGACGGAGTAGATACAATGCATGAATGACACAGGGGCCCACGGAGTTTACTCAGTATGCGTACCGTACTGAGTTACTCAGTACGCAATCCGCTTCCCATCCCGGAGTATGCAGGCAATAAACGTTGACTGACTTTCGGAGCGAATTAGGTGAGACCGCCGATCCACCGTGGTGAGTGGGACCCCTACCGTAGTGCCCATTGTGATGTATGTGACTCAATCCACAGTCCATGTCTGTCGAAAGTTCATTTTAGTCCTTGTTTCAAAAACTGAAGTATATCTAAATCTAAGGTAGAACATAATAAGAAAATTGTGGTAACTGATCATTAAAAACTTAGTATGAGCCACAAAAGTTTTGGATCAAGCTGATATTTGGGTAATCTATATATCTAAATCTTTTTGACCTTATCAACAGGTTGGATGGAAAACAAACATTCCATCGGCTCCCAAGAAGTTTTTAATGATGGGGAATCAATCACTAATTTTCCTATGGTATGGTCCACAGAAGATTTGGATCTGGTTCATTTTTGAAATCATACCCTAAAATTAGCTTTTAATATGGTTGGACAATGTAGATTGAAGGCATATGTATCACTGTGAGCCCCACAGTCAGGGGTAGCACTCATCTGGGTGGATCCCGGATCTCACCTAATCCGCTGACCGAGCCAACCCAAATCCTATAAAATTTCAGCAAAGAGCTGATACGAGTTCATATTCAAATGAGATGGCACCATCATGGTAACGGCCATTCAGAAAAGTCACGGTAATAAAACAAGTTAGAAAAATTAAATATGTAAAGCCGTGGAAATGACATTTGACGATGGGGCAGGGGTTGGTGGCGTCGTCGCGCTGCGAGGAGCGGATTAGGTGAGACCCGGATCCTCTTAAGTGGGTTGGACCCTGACTATGGGGCTCAGGGTAATGTATGTGTCTGAAATCCACACCATCCAATCATTTTGATAGATAATTCTGGGGCATGATCCAAAAAATAAAGCTGACTAAAATTTTAAATGAACCACACCTGAGGAAACAGTTGTGATTGAATCCCCACAATTAAAAACTTAATAGATTCCACTGGAATGTTTATTTGCCATCCAACCCGTTGATAAGATCACAAACGCATAAATGAACACACCACAAAAAAATCATCTAAAGTTTTTGTGGCCCATAAGAAGTTTTTTATGATCAATCACCATTGATTTCCGTACTATGGCCCATCGTGGATTTGGAACTGCTTAAGTTTCAGTACATGCCGTAAAATGAGCTTTCAATGCGGATGGATGGCGTGGATGTGGTCGCATACATTACAGTGGTCCCACAGTAAGGGGTCCCACCAATTCGGTGGATCCGGGGTCTCACCTAACTGCTCCCGGATGGATTCCAGAGACTTTTTTTTTTGTTTTGTTTTTTTTGTTTTTTTTTCCTTTCTTTATTTATATCTATTACCCTCTCTTTCTATCTTGTATCTTTTCTTCATTTTCGTATTCCATTTCTTCCTTCTTTCCGAATACTCGAAATCGACCCTTCTCCTTGGGTTGTTTGCTGGCCGGACTTCCAGTATTTCTTCTTTGGATTTGAAGTCTTCTGCCCCTCAGAGAAGGTAAAACGTTATTCTATTTCTTCATCTTCTTGTTTTTCCCCTCTTTTCATGATGCATGACTGGCCCTTTTGAAGAAAGGGTCCCACATGGCCGTATGAGGCCCACCGTAAAGTTTATTTGCCATCCAACCATTGATAAAGTCAACCAAACTTAGATGGAGGAAACATACAAAGATGGGCATGATCCAAAACTTTTGTGGTCCACAAAAAGTTTGGGACGGTCATTCAACACTGTTCCCAATGGTATAGTCCATTTGAGTTGTGAAATTGCTTGAATTTTGGGATTACATCTTTAAGATGAGCTGAAAAATGGATCAACCGTGTTGATATTCAACGCATTTATGGAGGTGGTCTCACACGGTAAGCTATAACGAGGGCGGATTGGACCTGGGGACACATATGTCTCTGTACTCGGTGCTGTGCGGCCTCCACAGATATGGCCGTGACAAATCCACTACGTCCATCTGTTTTAAAGACCATAATAGTACATGATCCTAAAAATCAGGCAAATCTAAAAATCAGGTGGGGCCATAACAAAAAAAATAGTGACCAGCAACGGCCACTGTTGAAACCTTTCTGAAGGTGACCATGAT
The DNA here is from genome assembly GCF_029962835.1 of Magnolia sinica. Taxonomy (NCBI): domain Eukaryota; kingdom Viridiplantae; phylum Streptophyta; class Magnoliopsida; order Magnoliales; family Magnoliaceae; genus Magnolia; species Magnolia sinica. The sequence goes on along the minus strand of NC_080581.1, from coordinate 89,558,664 downwards.
GTTTATATGCCATTCGTGTTAGGAAGCGGATCGGCTTGTGTGCATTTTGTTTTTTGTTTTTTTTGTTAGCTTGTTAGTACACTCTAAAGAAAAAAAATACTTCTTTTTTTTTTCAATTGATTGCAACGTGAACACTTACTTTATGCGTTTATAGAAACAAAGAATTTAAACATGAATACAAATCTCCGTAAAATCTGCTGCTGCCGATATCCTTCAACGTCTCTCCATTGATTGAGTCCATATCACTTCCACTGATTGAGGCCTTATCACCAACTTCATCACCTCCACTGATTAAGGTCTTATCACATCCACTGATTGAGGCCTTATCACCAATCTCATTACCTCCACTGATTAAGGCCTTATCGCCTCCATTGATTGAGGCCTTATCACCAACCTTATCACCTCCACTGATTGAGGCTTTATCACTTCCACTGATTAAGGCCTTATCACCTCCACTGATTGAGGCGACAGTTGCTGAGTTGTGACGTGTGCTAATATCATCCCGCATACTATGCCGGGGTTGGAGGCAAAGTTTGGTTCAGAAATAATGAAGGGCGACCTTTGACATTGGTTTAGTAAAAAGGTCTGCAACTTGGTTAGCAGTGGAGATATGTCGAGTGACAAGTAGACCAAGCGCAACTCGTTCACGCACAAAATGATAATCCAACTCGATGTGTTTACTTCGTGCATGGAACACAGGATTAATTGTCATATGAAGAGCACTAAGGTTGTCGCAGTAGAGTATGGGAGAAGAAGCCATTGGAATGCGGAGATCTTTGAGAATGAAGGTCATCCATGTGAGTTCAGCTGCTGTGTTAGTCATGGCTCGATACTCTGCTTCGGTGCTTGATCGAGAAATTGTATGTTGCTTCTTTGCACACCAAGAGATGAGATTTCCTCCAAGGTAGATACAGTAGCCATTAGTGGAACGTCTTGTAGTAGGACACCCTGCCCAATCTGCATTTGAAAAAGCAAACAGATTAAGTGTAGTGTTTGAAGAAAAATATAGTCCTATGTCCACAGTTCCTTTGACATATCGTAGGATACGTTGAACTATTTTCAAATGTGCCAAGGTAGGAGCATGCATGAATTGAGATACATAGTTAATACTAAATGAAAGATCCGGGCGTGTTAGTGTGAGGTACTGTAATGCTCTAACAAGTCCGCGATAGTAATTAGGGTCTTCCATAAGAGTTTCAGTTGATGAGATTTTTGTCTTAGCTTCGAGAGGTGTACTCATGGGCTTGCAATCTACTATGTTAGATCCTTCAAGTATGGTAAGAGCATAATGTGACTAAGACAGATGAAGACCATTGGAAGTTGGGGAGATTTCTATGCTAAGAAAATGATGAATTGGTCCCAAGTCTTTCATTGCGTATTCACTGCTCAGTAGTTGAATGAAATTTCTAACAAGTAATGGAGCGGATCCTGTGAGTAGTATATCATCTACATAAAGAAGCAAAATTAGTGTTCCATAATCAGAATGAAAAATAAATAAGGAAGGATCTGTTAGACTGCAAAAGAACCCTTATTTAAGGAGAAAGGTACTGAATCAATCAAACCAAGCACGATATGCTTGTTTTAAACCATAGAGAGCTCTTTGGAGTTTGCAAACATATGTCGGGTGTTGAGAATCCGTCAGTCCTGGAGGTTGTTGCTTATATATATCTTCAGATATTAGACCATGCAAGAATGCATTTTTTTACGTCTGGCTGATGAATAGGCCACCGCTATACAAGAGCTACAGTAATGATCATGCAAATTGTTCCCGGTTTGATAACTGGAGAAAATGTTTCAGTGTAGTCTACATCATCAATTTGATGATAGCCTTTTGCAACAAGACGGGCCTTGAGTCGATATAGAGAACCGTCGGGTTTGAGTTTTGATTTGAAGACCCATTTAGATCCAATAACGTGCATGTTAGATGTATGAGGAACAAGTTTCCAGGTCTAGTTTTGATGTAATGCCGCAAGTTCCTCGTGCATGACAGCTTTCTACCCAGGCTGTGCCAAGGCAGATCTAATATTGTGTGGCTCACGAGGTACACTAATAGATGTGGTTGTAATCAAAGCATACTTTGGATTGGGTTTTATCACACCCAGTTTAGACCGAGTGACCATAGAATAGGATATTGGTGTTGAAGAAACTGGAGTAAGGTGAGATAACTCTGATGGTTCAGACATGAGTTGTGGAAGCGGCGCTGGTTGAGACTCGTGCGGTGGAGGTGTTTCAGGTAGTGCCGAACTATGATTGTGGGTAAGCATATCAGAAGTCTCTAAAAGGGAGGATGGAAAATCTGGTAGGTCAATGGAACTAGGATGGTGGGATGGTGGGGTTGGATGATGGATGTCTGTTCCTGGTAAGGGACTCAAACAAGGTGGTGTTGAAGATGCCAAAGAAGGTCCAACAGGAAAGCGCATGTCAGTGTGTGGTAACCAAGAATCAAAGATGCTAATGACGTGTGGCTTAGTAGATGTGATGCGAGAAGTGTTAGCAGTCTTATAAGGAAAGACTAACTCATCAAAAACAACATGCCGAGAGATAAAAAAAAATTTGCTTGAAGGATGAAAGCACTTGTATCCCTTGTGTTTATCATTGTAGCTTACAAAAATACAGAGAATTGTTTTAGATCAAACTTGTGATGTCATGTGTCCCAAGTATAAGGAAAACATTTAGAGTCAAAGGTACGAAGTGAAGAGTAAATAGGATGAGCCAAATCGTTCCGATTGAACTACTAGATGGGCTAAACATTCATTTTGATGTTTTCAAGTGGTGTATTTTTATCTTTTTTTATAGTATGGCTCACCTTATATTTAGATTGCCTAAAATTTTCATTCTTCTAAGCACCATGGTGTACATTTGTTGGGCAGGTTGGATACATAAAAATATTACGTGGGCCCCACAATTCTCCACTTTATCACTTTTTAAAGAAAAAAGTGCTAAGTGAATGTTGATTAGGAAGAGAAGATGCTGATGACGAAGTGAATATTGATTAGGAAGAGAAGATGCTGATGACGAGAGAGAGAGAGAGAGAGAGAGAGAGAGAGAGAGAGAGAGAGAGATGCTTGGGAGAGTAGTGGCCAAAGAGCCCTCTCACAACCTAGGCTTTGCATTATATATAAGATGTAAGACAAAGAGAGTTGGGCCTAAAGGTGGGCCCAGACCTAAAGATGACCCAAATGGTCTTATTTTCTACACTCCCCCTCAAGTTAGGCATATATATATATTGTGCATACCCAACTTGTTGCAAATTTGTACTCCCATATCCCAAGTTAATGCTTTCTAAAAATCTCTCAGTTAGTACTTTGATTGAACATGCTTGATGATGATCTCTTTATTGGCGACTTTCTCTTGAATGAAATGACAGTCCACCTTTATATGTTTCGTCCTTTCATGAAAAATTGAGTTATTGACAATATGGATAACTGCCTAATTGTCACAATGAAGGACCATAGGAGAGATGTCAAAAGGACCAAATTCTTAAAGAATGGACCTAAAATTAAAAAGTTTCTAAAAATAAACTAATTCTTAAAAAGGAAAGTTTCTAAACCCTAAAATTAAAAAGTAATGTTAGTTTCTAAAATTAAAAGAAATCTTATAATTAGAAAAATAAAACTTAATCCTAAACTTAGAAAATCCTAATCTTAACCTAATTCTAAAACTAGCTAATTTCAAAAAAATATAACTGTCAGTTCCCGACAACAGCGCCAAAAACTTGTTCACACCCCAAGTATAAGGTTGTGATGTAGTAATAATCTTGGTGAGACCGAGGTCGAATCCACAGGGACTGAACCTTGTACGTAATCTGAAAGTAACCAGAAATAGAACTACACGAAGATGTAATATAAATCAAGTGAATATAAGGGAATAATGGTAAAATATTAATTTAAAACTTGTAAATTCAAAGGTAAGAAACTATGGTGTCAAGGATCCACTTGTAGAGATCAGGGAAATCTATGCTTGATTCATAAGTGCAACTGGATTCAGAATCTCATCTTCATCCAGTTGGAAGATATTTCATTAAAATTCAAATATGAACTTCCTTTGATCCAGTTTTCAAGAGATGAGAAGGACGAGAACTAGAATTAATTCTATCACAAAACCATGCCCATGAGACAAAGCAAACAACAGAATTTAACCAATCCACAATCAATCTGAGAGATATATGAATGTTAGGAAGGATCCCATCATCCAACCATATCCAAGGGGCGATGGTGAACAACAGGGCTTCCTAACTTCACAATCATAATAATGAAAAAGAAATACTCAAAGCTATCGTAGATCCATTGTAATTTAAATCACAACAAACTATTAAAAACTAAAGGCATTCCTTATCATCAAACCTGACTCAAGGAGAGTTCATAAACATGAATCAAAACATAGAAAACATCTCATCTCATAGCTAAGAGGTTTATCATGACATAATCAAACTAAAAATCTCTTAAAAGAAACATAAAAGGAAAAGAAGAAAAACTAAGAAGAAGGAAAAAACTGTAGATGATGCCACGCTCCACACGTTCAAGATTGCCTCCACGACTGCCCACGATCTGAAAAGATCCCCTCTCTCTCTTTCTCTCTCCCTTTTATAGATATGAAGGCTGGGAGCAGAGATTTTTCGCAGGAAAACGGCTTACGCAGCTTGTTATGCAGCAACGCACTGGATTTTCGGGACGGTGAACGTCCCGAACTTGATTCCGTCACCTAGGTTAGGGTCATGGCTGTCCTGGGCTTCACTTGGATGGTCCAGATCGTCGAAATAGTGGATGATCGTGGGCCACAACAGGCCACGATTTCCAAAAAATCGGACGCGCGCCATTCGCACATTACCGCTCTGACGTGTTCGGTGGGCCATATAGTGATATTTTTGGTGAAATCCACTCCGTTCATTAGATTCCTGGTGAAATTTCAGTCGGAAATAAGTAGATTTTGTCAAGTTTTGGTGCTGTCAACTGTATAAAATCAATTCGCCGTCCATCCTGTGTTTTCTGGAGATCCACGTGCATACGTACGAAAGAGACCAAAAAGGAAAGCATGGACAGGGTCTTGGCCACCCTCTGGAGTATATGGACGGTCTGGATCACCTATTCGGATGATGGGTGGGGCCCACTATCAAAACCCAATCCGGCGGGTGCGTCCGCTGGACGTATTTGGAAGAAGAGAGAGTTGGTCAGCACACGCTGACCGGCCTTGTATATTCTGGTGCAACGCATGTGCACTTCCGGTTGGTCCCATCTTGATGATCTAGAGGGATCTGCTCCATCCATCCGATTTCCCATTTGATTCAAAAGGTTGAGACTAAAATTGAAGTATATCCAAATATCAGGCGGGCCCCAAATCAAAGCTTTGGTGGATGATCTATCCGTTGGGATACTTCCACAAGGATCTAAGGGCTGAATTTCTACTTGTACAGTTAATTTAGGGTCCTTAGGTTAGATAAACGAAGTGGGAACCCTATGATCTTGCATTCTTGATAAGTTTCAAGCCTCTTGGACTTTAATTACTTGATTTTTCCGGATCTTTGACATATAAATTCCTCGATATTGGTCCCCTGGGGTCCGTCCCTTTCCTTGGTGATTTATGAGCATTAAATGCATGCTTTTAGTACCATTTTTAGTCAAGGCTCCTAAATCCATCTTACAACATAAACACGAATAAAACATGTCGTTAAACAGTATCATGTTCGTAAAATTAGGTAATAATTGGGGTCTAATATGCAATATGTGACCCTCAACAGTAGCAAAGAAAGGCATCGATCAAGAAAAGTTTCCGCTTAGCGGGGCTTCGGAAAAGGGCCACTGTGGTTGGCTAGGACTCTAATGTCTAGCATCCTATCTTAGAACGTGCATGGAACTGACAATGCTCTGATTCAGAGACATCTGAGAAGATTGGTTTGCACCAATAAGGCAACTATTCTTCTGCTCGAAGAACCTATGGTCAGGCCCGATAGGAGAATCCAGATTGCAGCAAAATTGGGTTTTCAGCACTCCATAGCGGAAGACATATCAGATGGGAAAATCTGGATTCTCTCCAACCCCTCGTATCAACTCCAAACGGTTTCTGCCACCAAGCAATGCGTCACGATTTGAGTTACATCATAGGACAACGATCTTGCGGTTGTCATTTCTGTGGTTTATGCTGCCTGTAACAGGATAGAAAGAACTCACTTTTAGGAGGAGATAATTTCCACGTCCAGAACTATTGGTGGCCCAAGGCTTGTTTGTGGAGATTTTAATGCCACCATCAGTCCAGATGAGAGGATTGGTAGTCTTACCACAGATACTAGGAGCATGGATGACTTCAGATCAGCTATAGGAGAAGTGGGTTTGATAGATGCAGGATTCTCAGGCTCTTAGTTCAAATGGTGCAACAACAGATCGAGTCAACGTCGACGTTGGGCCAGGCTTGACAGGATGCTTTTCAACGTGGACTGGCCAGGAATATCCTAGAAGTAAGGTGGATCACTTACCCTGGGTATTTTTTTACCACTCCCCTATGGTTCTTTCACTTGAAGTCCAGAGAGGTAACGGCCCTAGACCTTTTAAGTTCCAGAATATATGGTTGCATCATGATGATTTTCATAGATTGGTTTCTGAATCATGGCAGCAAGACATTCAGGCTGCCCCTTTGGTTAAGCTGCTCCTTAAAATGAATAGGCTAAAATCAGCCTTGAGAATTTGGAACTCTAGGGTCTTTGGGAATGTATTTCAAAACGTTAAGCTAGCGGAAGACGAGGTTATTACTGCATAAGCTAGGCTCATTCCAGATGCAACGAAGACAAGGTCGGCCTTAATCTAGCCAATGCGTCCCTCAAGAGAGCTCTCCTCCTTGAAGAGATCTTCTAGAAGCAGAGATCCGGAACCTCCTGGCTTAAGGAAGGGGACCGCAATACCAAGTTTTTTCATGCTTCTGCTCTCGACAAGAGGAGAAGAGCCTCAATTAAATCCATCCAACCTTCCTTCGACCCCTCCATTCATTCTGCCAAGGAGATTGGCGCTGAGGATGTCAAATTCTTTTAAGATCTTTTCACATCCAAGGCCTCCCAAATTCCAGCGAGCCTGCTTGTCTGCATCCCTCACCTTACCTCAGATCACATGAATGCCATCCTTTTAAACCCTCCCAATCTGGACAAGGTCAAGGCAGCCGTTTTTTTCATTCCTACTGATAGCGCGCCTGGCCTGGATGGCTTCTCGAGCGGATTCTTTTCCTCGTGCTGGGACATCATCCAAAGTGACATCCTTGAAGCAACTATTGACTTCTTTAAGGGAGGCCTCACCCTTAGAGCATTCCATTGCACGCCCATTTTCCTCATCCCTAAGAAGAAAAATGCGTTAACTTTCGTTGATTATCGGTTCATCAGCCTATGCAATTACATTCACAAGATCTTCTCTAAAATTATTGCCTCCAGGCTATCCAAGATCCTCCCTTCCATCATCTTTGATGAACAGAGCGCCTTCGTCAAGAACCAATCCATTTTCGAGAGCATTTCCATTACTTCAGAGATGGCTAGCAACATCGACCGAAAATCCCATGGTGGCAACATCATTATGAAACTTGATATAGAAAAGGCCTACGACAAGAAGGAATGGCCCTTCATATCCGCCGTCCTTCTCAAGTTCGACTTCCATCAATATTGGATCCAGATAGCCAAGCAATGTTGGGAATGGAGTTAATTCTCCATCATTATCAATGGGGAGTCGTTTGGCTTCTTTTAATCCTCCAGGGGCCTCCGCCAGGGAGATCCTCTATCTCCGGCCATCTTTATCATTGTAGCTGAGATCCTTAGTCATGACCTTAAAAAGTTATTCCTTTCCCAGAAATGCCTTCCTTACAATCTCCCCAGGAGCTTCCCCATCATATATCATCTCTTATTTGCTAATGACACCATTATTTTTTTGAATGGCGGAAGTTCTTCGATTCACTCTATTCTTTCTTTCATCCACTCATACGAGAAGGCGTCTAGGCAGAGAGTCAACCCGGCAAAGAGTTGCTTTGTCCTGCCTAAGAATGCAGCCCCCGCTAGATCCAGGCAAATCACCCACATCTCAAGTTTTGAGCCGTGTTCTCTCCTAATCATGTACCTGGGTGTTCCTCTCCTAAGAGGCATGATTCGGTATCTCCATCTGCTCCCCATCCTTTAAAGGATCGAACATAGGATCGCATGCTGGAAGGTAAAACTGTTGAATCAGTCTACCAAGTTGGTTCTCATTCAGCACTTTCTCTCCAGTATCCCCATGCACATCCTGTCAGCAATCAACATCCCAAAGAAAGCCTGCAACCACATTTAAAAAATTCTAGCGTCGTTCTTCTGGGGAACATCAGACGGCATTAAGAAGGGGCATTGGGTCAGCTAGACCGGGATATGCTACCCCGCAACTGAGGGACGCCTTGGGATTCGTCAGATCGGTGACACCATGCAGGCCTTTCAATGCAAAATGGTCTAGCGCCTACTCGAAGGGAAACTCCTTGGGCCAAATTTTTCTCTGCAAAATACATGCAGAAATTTCTTCTCACTTCCAGCCCTGCTAGGAGCAACAGTTCTGGCATTTGGAAGGACATCAGAAGTAGGCTACACTTTACCATTCTCAACTCCAAATGATTGGTTGGTGAAGGGAATGTTCATTTCTGGCTCCATAACTGGATAGGCAAAGGCCTCCTCATTAGCGCGACAACTTCTCTTCACCAGCCCCATGCTAGAGAATCCCTCCTCTTAAAATTTTGGGACTCTTCTGGCACCTGGAACCTGGCGCAAGTTGAAGACCTCCTACCCCATCAAGCCATTCGATCTATCCTCGACAGCGGTGTCTTCATATCTGGCAGGAGGGATAAACTCACTTGGAACCTCTCCTCCAATGACGAATTCTCCACCAAATCTGTCTGGAACTCATTGCGAGCTGTTAGGCCTAAGCGATGCTGGACTCGATGGGCCTGGAACAGATTCATCCCACCCAAGATCGTCGTCTTCCTCTGGAAGGTAATGCACAGCGCCGTCCCAATAGATGCTGCCATCTAACACATCAGAATCAGTCTAGCCTCCATCTGCATTTGTTGCAGGCCTCCTACCACCCACCTCACTGCCTCGTTCTCTAATACCTCCCATTCCCAGCCATCATCAACTCGTCCCCTGTTGGCTGACCCGGCTTCTCAACCAATTGCTGCTGACCCCCAGCTTGCCCACCCATATTGTCCCAGCCACCTGCTGAGCCACTACCCACCCACGATCCCCAACACCTCTCCATCCTGACCCCTACTTCCCCCTCCTCCCAACATTTCTCACCAATAACTGCAACCCAGCAGCTCTCGACCCATCAGCCCCTTGCTCCCCCTTCCATCTAACATCCCTTAGCATCACCCCCATTCCAACAGCTCCTGATTCATCAGCCCGTTGTCCCCAAGCCTTTCGTCCCAACCTCATATTCCTGTTCCAAGGCAGAGTGGGCAACCTTGTCCACAACCTAATAATAACGGCCCCAGAAACTCTCCTCCCTATCAGCATGTAACAAAGATCTGTTATCAGATCTTTATTCAAATTCAAATATTTCCTTGTATATAGCAGAATAGTTGAGTCTTCCTTAAGACTAGGACTTCCTCTTGTATTTAGGAGTGATCTTGTTATTCCTCTGTGTATATGTACTCTATTTCGTTTAATGAAAATCAGTGGAAAATCATAATTGATTCTCATCTCTACATGGTATCAAAGCCCATATCGATTCCTCCCCATTAAATTTTTTTTTCTCTCCTTCTCTTCTTTCCTCTCTTGTTTCCCTCTTACTATCTTGCTGTCAAACACCAAAATGACAACACCAAACTCCACCAACATTACCTCTGCCACTAGTCCTCCAAACACTGAAATTCCTCTTATCACCATCAACATATCGGCTCAAGCACCACTCAAACTCACCTCCACAAATTACCTCTCTTGGAAGCTGCAATTTGAAACTTTATTTATTGGATATGACCTCATTGGGTATATCGATGGATCCAAACCATGTCCTCCCATCACCATCACAGCAAACAACACTGCCACAACCAATCCTTCTCACAAACTTTGGATTCGTCAAGATCAACTGCTGCTAAATGCCTTAATTGGCTCTCTTTCCCCTACTATCATTCCCTTTATTGCCCAAGCCAAGACTGCCAAAGAAGCATGGACTATCCTTGCTAACACCTATGCCAAACCCTCACGTGGTTGCATCAAACAAGTCAAAACCAAACTTAAGAATCCAACAAAAGGTAGCCAGAATGTCACAGAGTATCTTCACTCTGTCAAAGCTTGTGCTAATGAACTAGCCATCCTAGGGGCACCACTGGATCCTGAAGACCTCACCGACAAGATCCTAGATGGCCTAGGCGACGACTACAAGGAACTGATCCGTGCGGTACAAGCTCGTGACACCTCCATCTCATTTGATGAGCTCCACGAGAAGCTACTCTCCTTTGAAGCCTCTGCACCAGCAATCACAAGTTCAGAAACTTCACTTCCAATTACTGCCAATCCAACAAACAAAACAAACCATCAATGGCGCCCAAACAAAACTAATAATTGGTGTACCTCCTCTTCCTCACATGCACCTGCTGGCAACCAGAATTGGCGTCCACCAGCACCCAATAATGGTCGTCCACCAATGAACTCAGATCAACGCTTCCAAAATCGCAGCAACCGTCCTCCATCTAGACCTTATCAAGGCTTCTGTCAGATCTGTGGAATCCAAGGACATACAGCCAAGAGATGTCCCTCCTTTCAAGTGCTTCCCATTCAATCACTTCACCCTCATCATCCAACAACTCAACTGCTCCTTGGCAGCCATGAGTTAACTTTGCTGCCAACAACACATCCCCAAACCCGACCTGGTTACTCGACAGTGGCGCCTCTCATCATGTCACGGCTGATCTAAACAATCTGTCCCTTCACTCACCTTACAACGGAATTGATGATGTTATGATCGGGGATGGTACAGGTCTTTCCATCACACACACAGGCTCCACTACTCTCTCATCTCCACAATCAACTTTCACTTTATCTGATGTTCTTTGTGTCCCCACCATGAAAAAAAACTTAATTTCCATTTCTCAGTTTTGCATCACTAACAATGCATCAGTTGAATTCTTATCATCTTCTTTTTTTGTGAAGGATCTTCGCTCGGGGGCAATTCTATTCCAGGGCAGTACTAAGGATGGAGTGTATGAATGGACGGCTCCCAAAAACCCAATTCTAGCATTCTCTACAGCCAAAACAACATCTATCAACTGGCATCATCGTTTAGGACATCCAGCTCTTCCAATCTTACGGCATATTCTCTCTAATTCTTGTTTAGAATCATCTTCCTCTATGCCAAAAGATTTCTCATGTAATGCATGCCTTTGCAATAAAAGTCATAAATTACTTTTTTCTACTACATCACTTGTGTCTACACACCTTCTTCAAATTATCTTTTCTGATGTTTGGACCTCTCCCATTATGTCTCCCAATGGCTTTAAATATTATGTCATATTTGTCGACCACTTTACAAAATATATCTGGTTTTATCCCCTCAAACGAAAATCTGATATTCACGAAGTGTTTAAACGCTACAAAACCATTGTTGAAAATTACTTCCACCACAAAATCATCACTTTATATTTTGACAATGGGGGAGAATATTTGGGCCTCAAAGATTACCTTTCTACCACTGGTATAACCCATCTAACTAGTCCACCTCATACACCCGAACACAATGGCTACTCTGAAAGAAGACACCGTCACATTGTCGAAACTGGCCTCACCTTACTCTCCCATACCTCCTTACCTCTCACCTTTTGGACTCATGCATTCAGTACTGCTGTATACTTAATTAATAGAATGCCCACCCCTACTCTCAACCTCTCCACTCCCTTTGAATTAATTTTCAAAACAAAACCAAACTATTCTAAACTCAAAATTTTCGGATGCTTATGTTATCCATGGCTTCGTCCTTATTCATCCCACAAACTAGCCCCCAAGTCCACACCCTGTGTCTTTCTTGGTTACTCTTTGTCTCAAAGTGCCTATCTCTGTTTTGAACCAACCACCTCTCAAACATATGTCTCTCGTCATGTCCAATTTGTTGAATCAATATTTCCTTCCACCACACTCAACATTTAGCAACCACGTCATACCACCACTACAGTTTCGGATTGGATTCCACCAGTTATCACAATTCCCATTCCTCCTCCAGCACAACCACCTTCTTACACTCCAGAAATACAAGCTCCGGACTTGGCCCCTGCTGCAGATCACATATCAAACACGTCTCCAACACTCCATCAACCAGAAACTGCACTGCAACCAGAACCTGCCTCACAGCAAGTCTCTACACCAGCTCCTCGCCATTCCATGACTACCCGAGCCAAAAACCATATCACCAAACCTATCCAAAAACTCAATCTCCACACACACCTAGCCTCTTCACCCAGTTCTAAACCCACATCTGTTACTCAGGCCTTCAAAGACTCAAACTGGCGCAAAGCTATGTCCGAAGAGTATGATGCCTTTGTTCGCAATGGGACTTGGGAACTTGTTTCTCCAATCGGCATCACCAATCTTGTAGGCTGTAAGTGGATTTTTCGCATTAAAAGAAACTTTGACGGTTCTATTGACAGGTTTAAAGCTTGCCTTGTAGCCAAAGGCTTTCATCAAAGACCAAGTGTGGACTATCTTAAAACATTCAGTCCAGTAATCAAGCCAACTACTGTGAGACTTGTGCTCAGTATTGCCATAAGCAATGGCTGGTCCCTTCGCCAATTGGATGTAAACAATGCCTTCTTCCAAGGTAATCTATCAGAAACAGTTTATATGGCACAACCTCCTGGCTTCATTGACGCTGATAAACCCACCCATGTATGCAAGCTTCACAAAGCCATTTATGGTCTCAAACAGGCTCCTCGAGCATGGTATCATGAATTACGCCAATTTCTGGTAGATTCTGGGTTCAAGAACTCTCACTCTGACACTTCTCTATTTATTCTCAAAGCTGGAACCAACTAACTCTATCTGCTGGTATACGTTGACGACATTATAATCACTGGGAATAGTAATGATTTTGTATCCCAAGTTGTTGAGTATCTAGCTCAGCGTTTTTCTCTCAAAGATCTGGGCCCCCTATCATATTTTCTTGGTGTAGAAGTTGTTCCTCATCGTCATGGACTACTACTCTCACAAAGGCGATATATAAAGGATCTGCTCACTAGAACTAATATGCAAGCTGCCAAACCAGTTCATACACCTTTACCAACCAGCTCTTCCTCCATCAAGTTATCATCTGGATCACCTCTCTTTGACCCCACGGAATATAGAACTGTAGTGAGCAGCCTTCAATACTTGTCTCTCACTCGTCCAGAAATTTCATTTGCTGTTAACAAAATGTCTCAGTTTATGCATCAACCAACAGATGAACATTGGACTCTGGTTAAAAGAATTTTGCGTTACCTTAGTGGCACCTTAAATGATGGCCTTCTTCTTCATCGCAACTCATCGCTATCCCTTCATGCTTTCTCCGACTCGATTCATACCTTCTCCGATGCTGACTGGGCAGGTAACAAGGATGACTACTCTTCAACTGGTGCTTACCTTGTTTACCTAGGCAGCAATCTCATTTCCTGGAGCTCTAAGAAGCAAAAAACTGTGGCTCGTTCTTCTACTGAGGCTGAATATCGCTCAGTTACTGCCACCGCTGCTGAACTATGCTGGGTTCGCTCTTTGCTCTCTGAACTTTACATCAATCTGGTCAGCCCCCCAGTTGTCTACTGCGACAATGTAGGTGCAACACAGTTAAGTTCAAATCCAGTCTTCCATTCTCGAATGAAGCATGTGGCAGTTGATTATCACTTCCTCCGTGATCAAGTTCAATCTGGTGCTCTTTCCGTGGCTCATGTTTCATCTGCAGACCAGCTTGCTGATCTTCTAACAAAACCTCTGCCTCATTCTCAATTCCAGAAATTACGAGACAAGATTGGCCTCTCTACACGTGGCCTATCTTGAGGGGGCATATCAGCATGTAACAAAGATCTGTTATCAGATCTTTATTCAAATTCAAATATTTCCTTGTATATAGCAGAATAGTTGAGTCTTCCTTAAGACTAGGACTTCCTCTTGTATTTAGGAGTGATCTTGTTATTCTTCTGTGTATATGTACTCTATTTCGTTTAATGAAAATCAGTGGAAAATCATAATTGATTCTCATCTCTACACTCCCAACTCACCAGCGCCCAACCTTAGCCCTCAAATTGAAGATTTAGACCACCTATTCTGTCATGGCAGATCTGCTACTCAAATCCGGAGCCATTTTGCCAGTTTGTTCCAAATCCTGTTCACCCATAACCAGTCCATCCAGGCTCGAATCTAGTAATGGACTGCAGCTGTGTCCAGTTCTTGCTATCGGCGGTCCTCGAGCTCCTTGCACGAACGGTTCAAAGTAGATCAGAGTCATATGGCCCAAAATGATGTATTTATTATATCCACACCGTTCATCCATTTTGCAAAATTATTTTAGAGCATGACTTCAAAACTAATTCATATGCAAAGTTCCAGTGGACCACACCACAAATAGCAGTGGAGATAATGTATCTCACCGTTAAAAAAATTTTATGGCCCACCATAGCATGTATTTTCCATGCAATCTGTTCATAAGGTCGCATAAAACCTGGATGAATTGGAAAACTAAATATCATATTGATCCAAAACTTACTCTTTTTGCAATGGTAGTCGTCAATCCCCATTGCTTTTTGCCAGTGTAGTCTATTAAATCTTTGAATCTTCTTATTCTTTGGCTCAAGCATTATACTAGATGGTTGGGATATAATACATACCTCATGATGGGACCCACAGAACCTAGATTGGCGGTGTGTAGTACACTAGCTAAGCCGCTGCCCTTATCTTGATGAATAGCTGCCCATGCGTATGGGGTCCACCGTAAAGTTTATTTGCGAGCCAACCATTGATAAGGTCAACCAGACCACGGGAGGAAAAATACAAAGATGGGCTTGATCAAAAACTTTTGTGGCCCATAAAAAGTTTGGGACGGTCATTCAACACTGTTCCTAATGATATAATCCATTTGAGTTTTATATTTGTTAAAATTTTAGAATTACATCTTAAGATAAGCTGAAAAATGATGGACAAATAACATTCTCATACAAGATTTCTGTCACCGCCCGATGTTAAATCCCCATAGTTTCATGTGGTATGGACCACAAGACAATTGAATCTGCCTGCCTTTTAAAATCCTGTCCGATCGTAGTCTTTCAAAACAGATGGACAGAGTGGATTTGTCACTGACATCTTTAAAGATTTTGAAGTGGCATAGTTATGTGGGTGGATCGTACCATGATGTATGTGTTATATCCATGCCATCCATTCATTTTGCCAAACCATTTAAACGATGCACATCAGAAGTTAATATGTGACACACCATAAACAGGATTGGGTTGAAACCTTACTGGGGCCCAGCATCATGTTTATTTACCATCCAACTGGTTCATAAGGCCACACCAGCCTGGGTGAAGGCAAAACACAAATATCAACTTGATTCATCACTTCCTGTGCCCCCAAGAAGTTTTCAATGGTAGTCACTCTATCCCATTGCTTTCTCGGTATTGTCCACTTGGCTTTAGATCTGCTTCATTTACGTGGTCATGCCTAAAACTAATTTGAAAAAAAAAGAAGAAAAGGATGGATGCTATGGATGTTACACATACATCATGCCACATGGACCAGTGCCGTGTCAATACTGGTGGTCTTCTGCGCCAGGCAATTTGAGCCCCCTAGTAATCTCCCTATGCCTTATCCGAGTAGATGGTCCATCTACGGTTATACCAACAAGATGAAAGGTTTGGATCATGCATCCAAGTAGGACCCATCTACTTAGGCTTTAAAAAAAAAAAAACAACAATAGTTGCGCTGCATACCGAAATGAATGGGGGCAGTTTGGGTGGTACGTGGATCCCTAATTGTAGGAATTATATTCCTTTCATCCACATCGTCCATCCATTTTGAAAGCTCATTTTAAGTCATGATGGCAAAAATGAAGCAAATCCAACTGTTAGGTGGACTACATCGGAGGAAACAGTAGCGACTGAACCCCACCATTAAAAACTTCATAAGGCCACTGGAATGTTGATTTGATCAAGATGAAAAGACCACCCAACTAAAACTTTTGTAGCTCACAAGAAGTTTTTAACGGTGGTTACCATTTTTCCTATATTATGGTCCACATCATATTTGGATCTGATTCATTTTTTTGATCCGGCCCTAAAATGAGTTTTCAAAACAAGTGAACGGCGTGGATATAAGTCACATATATCACAGTGGGCCTCGTGGTCATGGATCTCACCCAGCTTTGTGGATCCGATGATCCACCGAAGCCGCCCACGAAATGAAATGCATGTGGGTTGGTGGCCTTTCTTAATCAGTGTGAATTTTCATATAAAAGTCAGTCAACAAAGGTTTATCCGTCCGTCGGGGATTGCGTATTCTCGCAGTACGCTGCTTGGTAATAACTGTTCATGCCTGTCCATCCGTTTTGAAAAATCACAGTAGGGCAGGATTCTAAATATCTGACAGATCCCAAACTCACGTGAGTCATACCATGAGAAAAAGTCGAGATTGAACGCCTGATATGTAGATATTTGTTCCTAAAGTGGTTTTGATGGTATATAAACATCAGTTCCCAGAAGCTTTCAACGGTGGATATAGTTGTTCCCATTGTACACCCATATAACATGGGTGTAATGGGTGTTACCCTTACGTTGGGGCCCTCTTGATATTTTTTGTATATCCATGCCGTTTATCTATTTCTCTACCCTAATTTTAGGATGAGATCCAAAAGATTATGTATATCTAAATCTCAGGTGGACCATAACACAGGAAATAGTGGTGATTGAGTGCTCACCATTCAAAATTCGAAAAGAGCCAATCCTAAGGTTTCACTTCAACAAGTTGATAACACCAAGTAGATTTAGATGAAGGGAAAATAGAATGATCAACTTGATCTTCACCCAGATCCATAGCTGTCACGCCCCAAAATCCGGATACAGAGTGTGCACCCTCAGACCCGAGTTTTGGTTCGTAACTTATACACAAAGTATATCAACTTAATTCTTTAATCAGTTTAATCGCATGTGATATCTACATTCAATATAAAGTCCACCATAATCTCAATCACACATACATAATACATAACACTAATCAACTAAGCATTTATAAATCTTAATAATCCTTAAAATAAAATAAACCTTAAAATTATTCATTTATTATACCATTATACTATAATGATATTTATTCCATGCTAATATTGGTCCAAAAAAATAAAGCTACATAATTCCTTAAAGTCGCAAAATAAATACCAGTATGTATTATTCGTTGATTAAGCTGTGCTAACAAAATAAAACATATAATTAAAAATTTTCTAATGCAGCCACTTCATCCTCAGATAAGTATGGCCATGATTCAGGTGGATCGTGTTCAGGTACAGTAGATCCTTCCGGTTCTTGCGCCACGTCATCTGCTAAAGGCTCCTCTGTATGGTTTTTCCATCAATAAAAAATATAAGCTGGCCAGGCTTAGTGATATAACCCAGCATGGTTCATAATCATAATAATTAAAATAATGCAAAAATACATGTATAAAGATATGAATGTAAAATGAGGTATGAATGCATCAGATGGGGTGATCGTCCATCTGCTTAGGTTGGAGGTCGTCAACCCGCATCCACCCGTTGGGTAGGCTTCCACCTTTCGGTAGGCTTGGGCATAGCTCGCATCTGGTAATGCTCTACCAAGATCGACATTTCTTCCAGGGAGGGCCCCTAGGATCGACCATGCATTATGCAATGCAATGAATGAGAGATGATAAGTAAATGCGTATTTTTCCTATTTGGCATAGTTGTCTCAATTAAAATATTCACATATAAATTTATCGTACAATCATCATATCAAAATATTCAAACCAGTAAATAAATCAAACAATCACAATGATTTATTTTAATTTTAATGAATTATGAGACAAGTTGGGTCACTCACCTGAGTTTGGTAGTATTGACTCTGCAATGTAATTAGGTTGATTTGAATGTCGGGGTCCTATCAATTATATCAACGGTATTATTATTTATATATTTGTATTACATGGTGGGGCCCACCTTTGATTAACATCCTAGTGGCCAGATCCAAAATAATTAAATAATTCAAATTTATATTCTATTTTTTTCTCCCTCATAAGATTTTAAAATTGAATGATAATTACTTGATCAGGGTGGTCCATCGAATGGTCAGATCATTCAGATTCTTGATGTCTTGTCATGTTTTACCTCTATGCATTTGAGGAGTGGTGTGGATCTAACCAAACATTCA